>NC_042616.1:619904438-620587933 GCF_901001135.1 Rhinatrema bivittatum | reverse complement strand
GATTTACCAGTTTAATATCCCTTAGCAATAGAGGCATGGGTAACTTTTGTAAAAGACACAAAATTGTGTGACTAACATCATCTTAACTAAAGCCACCCTGCCCTGAAAAGAGAGTGGAACATATGTCCAGCTTTCCAACTTAGTCTTCATCTTCTGAATCATGGGCGTATAATTTAGCCCATACCAATATCTAGGATAGCGATATATAGTGAGACCCAAATAATGTAGTGTCTCCTTTGTCCATTTAAGAGGAAACTGGGACTAACCACCTGACAAACCTCCCAAGATAACCAGTACTTCAGTTTTATCTCAGTTTAATTTAAACCCCAAAACTGTTTCAAAGTGCTGCTCTATAGGCAGGGATTTCGCAGCATTTGAAAGGGCTAGTAAAATATCATCTGCAAAGAGAAGTGTAGTGACTGTACTACCCACTGGTATTACTGAGATGCCTGGAGTACCTTTAAGTTTACAGATAAAGGGTCCACAAACAGAATAACAATAACAGAGATAACGGGCAGCCTTGTCTCGTCCCTCTGTACACATTAAATTGTTCCGATAACTCCCCATTAATATTAATTCAAGCAGTCAGATTAGTATACAAAGGATGTATATAATCTAGAATCCTCCCAGTAAAACCAAATTGCTTAAGACTTTCAAATAAATACAGCCACGCTACTCTGAAAGCCTTTCGGCATCACAGCTCACCAGGACAGGATCTTTCACCATTCCTGCATGACATTGTGACAAAGAGGCATAAAGCTTGCAGATGTTAATAGATGAAGGTCTACCATAAACAAATTCTGCCTGGTCAGTACTAATCAATTTAGGGAGAATATATTTCAACCTACTGGCGATAATCACTGCATAAACTTTAATATCTAAATTTAGTAAAGATATGAGATGCTGGTAAAAATGGATCCTTTCCAGGCAGCACTATAACATCTTCTTCAGAGAATTCAGGGCCAGGGGATTTATGAGAAGGGAGGGCTTTAATCGCCTCAAGAACATCTCCGTAAAAGGTCTGTTTAGTCTATTGAGATCGTGAGGAGTTAAAGTCGGTAGAGAAAGATTATGGAATGTCAGTGACTCTATCCACATCAGTGGGTTCCCCTTTATATAGATTCCGATGAAAGTCCACAAAAACCTGCAAAATCCCCTTGGATGCAGTAATTCATCCCCCACGCTATTTTTCACAGACTCTATAAATTTTGAGGAATGTTGTTGGTGAACCACATTAGCCAGCATCCTGCCTGTTTTATTTGCAAAACAATAAAACAATATACTGGACCGATTTGTAAGCTCTTTGATGTAACAAATCATTCAGGCTGTGTTGTAACTCTTTATACCTCTGCCTACAGTACACATTGGGTAGATTTTCAGAGCCCTGCTCGCCTAAATCCGCCCAAAACCGGGCGGATTTAGGCGAGCAGGGCCCTGCGCGCCGGGAAGCCTATTTTACATAGGCCTCCCGGCGCGCGCAGAGCCCCGGGACTCGCGTAAGTCCCGGGGTTCTCGGAGGGGGGGCGTGTCGGGGGCGTGTCGGGGGGCGGGCCCGGTCGTCGCGGCGTTCCGGGGGCGTGTCGGCAGCGTTTTGGGGGCTGGTACGGGGCGTGGCTACGGCCCGGGGGCGTGGCCGCACCCTCCGTACCCGCCCCCAGGTCGCGGCCCGGCGCGCAGCAGGCCCGCTGGCGCGCGGGGATTTACGTCTCCCTCCGGGAGGCGTAAATCCCCCGACAAAGGTAAGGGGGGGGTGTAGACAGGGCCGGGCGGGTGGGTTAGGTAGGGGAAGGGAGGGGAAGGTGAGGGGAGGGCAAAGGAAAGTTCCCTCCAAGGCCGCTCCGATTTCGGAGCGGACTTGGAGGGAACGGGGGGAGGCAGCGCGGCTCGGCGCGCGCAGGCTATACAAAATCGATAGCCTTGCGCGCGCCGATCCAGGATTTTAGTGGATACACGCGGCTCCGCGCGTATCTACTAAAATCCAGCGTACTTTTGCTTGAGTCTGATGCGCAAGCAAAAGTAGGCTGATCGCGCTTCTTTTAAAATCTACCCCATTGGGTTGAGCATTCAACTCTGTTTTATACTAATTCATTAGAGTTGTTAAATACAGAATTTTTGCCTTAAGCCGCTTTCTTTTGGAGGCCTCATAGCTGATTATTTGCCCACTTAAGACCACTTTTGCTGTTTTCAAAAAAAGAACCAGGTTCACTCTATGAGACTCGTTAGTTTTAGGAAAAATCTGCTACTTTGCCCAAAGAAATTCAGCAAAAGAAGAGTCTAATGACAATTCTGGCAGCATACGCCACATCCGTAAACCCTGTTCTCTAAGCATCCAATTTACACAACAAAGAACAGGAGCATTGTCAGAAATTATCATATGCTCTATATTTGTTTTAAACACCAAGGAGAACAAGGTCTCGGATATCCTATCTAATAAACGAAGCTTGACCGACGTGCCCGCAAATGCGCAGTAGAGAGCAGCTCTACTGCGCATGTGCGGGCGAGCACGTCGTTCTTAGGCAGCGTAAAAAAAAAAACAACATGGCGGCGGCGGCGATAGCGGCAGCGGGCGGCGGCGGTAGCGGTAGCGGGCGGCGGCACCTGCGGTAGCGGCAGCGGGCGGCGGTGGTAGCGGTAGCGGCGGCGGCAGGCGGCGGCGGTAGCGGGTAGCGGGCGGCAGTAGCGGTAGCGGCAGGTAGCGGTAGCGGTAGCGGCCAGGAGAGAGGGAGGGACTGAGTGAGAGTGGGAGGGAGGGACTGAGTGAGAGGGAGGGATTGAGTGAGGGGGAGGGGCTGAGGGGGAGGGGCTGGGAGGGAGGGATTGAGTGAGGGGGAGGGGCTGTGAGGGACGGACTGAGTGAGAGGGAGGGGCTGGGAGGGAGGGGAGAGTGAGAATGAGGGAGAGGTGAGAGTCAGGGCCGCAGCGGCGAAGACGGGCGGCAGCAGTGAGGGAGGAGAGAGAGAGGGAGGGACTGAGTGAGAGGGGAGGAGAGAGAGGGAGAGGGAGTGGGACTGAGTGAGAGGGAGGGAGTGGGAGTGTGAGAGGGGGGGAGGGAGGGAGTGTGACTGAGTGAGAGGGAGAGGGGGGAGTGAGTGGGACTGAGTGAGAGGGAGAGGGGGGGAGTGAGTGGGACGGAGGGAGGGGGGAGGGACTGAGTGGTGGGGGGAGGGAGTGAGTGGGACTGAGGGGAGGGGGGGAGTGACTGAGTGGTGGGGGGAGGGAGTGAGTGGGACTGAGGGAGGGAGTGGGACTGAGTGAGAGGGATAGAGGAGGGAGGGAGAGAGGGGGGTGGGAGTGAGTGAGACTGAGTGGGAGGGAGGGACTGAGTGGAGGAGAGGGAGGGTGGGGAGGAGTGGGTGGAGTGTGAGGGAGGGAGGTAGGGGGTGGTGAAGAGTGAGGGGAGAGAGAATGAGGGGGAGGTGAGAGACAGAGGGATGTAGCCCGTTTTAACGGGCTTAACGGCTTGTTAATACATAATCTACACAGGAGGAAGTAGAATGTGCCCTGGCATTATGGGTATAATCTTTGACATTAGGATGAAGTGTATGCTGAACATCCAACAACTTTAAATGCTTACAAAGGGTATCCCCTTCCTAGAAGACATTGGAGCCTGAGAAAAAACTGGAGAACGATCAAGACTGGGGTCCACTATACAATTTAAGTCCCCTCCAAAAATAAAATTGGTGCATTACCCAACTCCAAAAGGCATTTCACTATATTTGAGAAAAAAACATGATCATAAACATTTGGCCCATAAACAGACACCAGGATGACCTCTTTCCCCATTAAAGCACCAGAAACCATTTTATATCGGCCCCCAGGGTCTTTTATTTACCTGTGCAGCTGAAAGTTCATGGCCTTGTTGATGAGGTTCGCCACCCACAACTCCTAGAGGACCCAACTTCTTCAAAAACCTATCCCACTCATCTACATCTCAGTTTGAGATGTTCCTTCTCGATCATATGCGTTTCCTGTAAACAAACCACATTTTCTTGCAGTCTATATAAATGTGATAGTTTTCTCCCTCTTAATAGGTGTTCCCAGACCCGCAACATTCCATGTGATTACTCTAATCTTTCATGGTTTCATAATGTACCCTATCATTAGGGGGACTACCTGTCCCACACCAAGCAGTAGAACCTCTAAAATCTACCATCTTGGTTACTATTAACATGGTAAGACTCTTAAAAGAGGCCCAAAAAATCACTGCATATAAAAAAGTGAATCCCACAAAATCCCACCCACACCCCCAAACCCCTCCCCCCTCATTCCTTCCAGAACGGCTGATACCACCATACCATCTCCTTATTGACTCAAATCTGAGCCTGGAGGTCACATGTGCATTTGTGAGCCATCCCCCAGCAATAAGAATGTGTAAATACCCACCGTATAATGTCAAAGAACTGCAAAAACATACAACACCAACTATAACTTTAGAGCTCTTTGCATTGGATGCTATAAAATATGCAGCTGACTCTCACAAAAAATATGCTTTCCACTCTAGGAACCAAAACGCAAAAGCCAAATGGCATTAAGGTAGGAAAATAAAAGTCTTCCATCAGTCACCTCTCTGTAGAAACTGATGCCGGGCATTTGCTTAATATCTTTTCAGCCACCTCTGGTGAATTGGCAAGGATCGGTTTCCCCTTGATCCATAATTTTAAACTAACAGGAAACAAGAGGGAAAAACAAATGTTCTTTCTCGCCAGCTCTGAGCATACTGATGCGAAGGCCTTGCGTCGCATGGCCACTTCTGCTGAAAAGTTTTGAAAGAGTAAATTTTTCCATTATTATAGGAAACTTTTCTTCTTCAGAAGGCTTGCAAGACTTGAAATCTGTGTGCAAAGTTGGGGAAACGTGCTATTACATCCCTGAGTCGGGTTTGCTGTGGGATTTTAAGGCCGATTTGATGAGCTCGCTCAATGACCAATCTTCCCTTCAGGGAATCCACCTCAATCGCATGAGGCAGCCAATCCTCTAGAACTATGGCTAAATCAGACTCCAGGATGGATTTTGGTAAGCCCAGAAATCTCAGGTTGTTCCTATGGGAACGATTTTCGAGGTCTTCAAGTTTTTCGGCTTGGTGTGCTATGAGGTGTTTGGCTTCTTGAAGTTGCATCACCAGCTCAGAGGAGCCATCTTCTAATGCCAAGATCCTGTGCTCCATTTCAGTCACTCTCTTACCCCCATTGAGTAAGGAAGCCTTAACCTCGGCCAAATTTTCATTAATCTTGGTGAAATGACTATCGAGAGCCGAAACCACAACCACAGTGAGCTCTGCGATCAAGTTCTCCGGCAGTTTTTTACCGTCCTCCTTGGCCTTATCTGCCATTTTGTCCTCTGGAGTTCGGGACTTTTCTTTTTCTTTAAGCTTGCTCAGATGCATTGCCATTAATTGCAGCTGCTTTGGGATCATGTATTTGTCAATCAATTCCTTCACCAGAGGAGAGGGGTCTTAAGACATTTGGAAAGAAATAGTTGCTGAAAGCTTGCAAAAGATTAAAGATGGCTCATGGAGCTCACGGGAAAGCGTCCACCTGTGCTCACCGCATCATGTGACTTTCATGATTTTATTAATTTACTTGTTTATATATGCATCATTTGGAAACCATCATGATTGTTATTTTATAGAATGATGGTATACAAATACACTAAATAAATAAATAAAAAAATAAATACTGGGATCGGGAGAAGTTCCCATCAGAGTACTACTGCTGCTGCTAGTAATCATTTATTTAGTGCTATAAGATGTACACAACATTGTACAAACATGTATCAGAGAGTGTCACAGCTTGGTAAGCTTACAATCTAGTCAAAAAAACACAGACAAGACAAAGAGGTTATGGAGAATGTAGTGGAATGATTAGGAAGCAGAGGAAATGGTGTTGAGAGTACCTTCTGGATATCTCAATATTTACTCAGCAGGACTAGCTGTGGGGAGGCTGGCAGGTGTCCATTCTAAATGCAAATATTAGCTGGCCTGATCCTACCATCAGTCAGTCAGGCAATGAAAATAAGCATAATAGAAGCATCATGAAAGTCCTGTATATGATCACAAAGTTAGTAGAGAAGATGATTTTACGGTGCCCCACTGTATTTTAAAGGATGTCTCACAGCTGATACAGTTAATGAGATAATGGATAATGGCATCATTCCATCCCTTCTTTCCAGATGTATTAATTCCCACTAGTTGCTTACATGCATGACTGCATTCAGTATCTGTGAACTCAGCAGGAAAGGCTGGATGAGAGTAGTCTAGTGGTTAGATCAGCAAACTACAAACCAGGCAAACCAGAGTTCAAATCCTACTGCTATACCTTGGGCAAATCACTTCACCCTCTATTGCCTCAGGTACATGCACTAAGCCACAATGTTTTTTTTTCGGGTGGAGGGGGTGTTGCCACAATAGTGGGCCCTTTCCCCATAACAACATCATGGCAGTATCGGGCAGGGCAAAACAATGCAGAATCAGCCCTTTACACATGGATCTTGCCCCAGTCATGTGACTGGAGCAAGGACAGGTCAGCACCAATTTGAAAAATGGTACCCCAGGCCTTTTCTCTGGAGTTATTTCTTGGATTTGAGGTATGGGAGTACAGAGAAGGACTGAGGGAGGGGCCCCATTGGAAACCCACTGGAAACCAACACCTTTGGAATACTTGGATGGTTCAGGGGGGGAGGGGGTTCCACTAAAGACCAACAAGGTCTTTTATTGAATTTGGGGGATGGGGCAGTCAGGTCTAGAGGGGGGAGAGTATGGCTATTTATTGTTGAGTGGGGGCATGGGAGGTGAGAATTCTGCATGAAATGGCCTACTTGGAGATTGGGGGAGTGGGGATAGGGGCTTGTCATCATCCTCTGTCACATGACTACACATCTTTTTTTTTTTTACTTTTGGTGTCTGGGCTGCCTTGAGTGGCGGTCCTGGGGTGAGCAGGAGAATCACAGTTGATCCCCCCCCCCCCCCACACACACACACACACACAGCTATACATATTTATTTTTTTAGGTTAGGATCCTTTGTTAACCTTTTAGATCCTGCTCATTGAAGGAATTATTTCTGATGCCCCTTTTTACATATCTTAGTTAACTAGACCCAAATATGGTATAAATATGGTATAAAAAAATTTGCAAGTAATTAAAAGTATATGAAAAAATGTTCCACTTGTGGAACGTTGGTACCTAAAATGAAGGTTCTGAAGCTCCCACGTTAGATTACCGTTTCCTCAGGAGGTATAGGTAAATTAACGTAGCTGACAACTTTCTAAGTCAGCCATGTTAATTTATTTATGCCATATTGTCTATTCATTTATTCATTTGTTTATTTGTAAGTTTTTTATTATACCAAAGTATTAGTATTGGCCTTCACTCCGGTTTACATTTACAACGTACTACATTTGAATCAGAAGAACAACAATAACAGTGATTAACATTAGTAACTTCAGGATAACAGTGGGAAAATCAGTTAAATAAAGAGTGACACTGGAAGTGGTTAGATAAAAACATTGTATGAAGGATAATCGGTGGGTATCGGATGGGTTTAAGAAGGGTTTAGGGTTGGTCGATGGAGAGGTGGAGCGGAGGAGAGAGGGCTAGGGTGCTGGGAGCGGGGAGGAGATGGGTAGAGTTGGACTGGTGGGTGTTGTCCTTTGGTCGGTTATCCTATCCCCTCTTTGTATGCTTATTTGAAAAGCCATATTTTGAGTAGTTTTTTGAAAATTTTGGTATCACTTTGAAGACATAGAGTGACTGGTAGTGTATTCCAGAGATGCGGTCCAGCAATTGAGAACGCTCTTTTTCTGGTTGTGGTAAGTTTGGCTGAATTGACTGGAGGGATCTCTAGACGTGCTTTGTTAGTTGATCTGGTGTTGCGTTGAGTTTGGTGAATTTGGATGAGGGTGCTGAGGCAGTCGTGTTCGTTGTGGTGAATGGAGTTGTGGATGATTGATAGAGTTTTGTACTCTATTCTTTTTTCTACGGGGAGCCAGTATAGATCTTTTAGAACAGGAGAGATGTGGTCTGTTCTTTTGTGACCAGTGAGGATTAACGCGGTGGCATTTTATAGAATTTGTAGGGGGTGTAATGTTGATTTGGGGAGACCTATCATGAGAGAGTTGCAGTAATTGATGCTTGAGAAAATTAAGGATTGGAGAATGGTTCGGAAGTCTGTTTGGTTTAGTAATGGCTTGAGGTGTTTGAGGATTGCTAGCTTGTGGAAACCTTCTTTTATTTTCATGTTGATGTGTTTTTTAAGGTTGAGCTGTGGGTCAATCCAGATTCCTAGATCTTTAGCGTATTCCTTTAACTTGATGGGGTTGTTGTCGATGATGATGGAGTGATTCTGGTAATCTCCGGAGTTGCTTCTTTCTATTAGCATGCACTCAGTTTTGTCTGTGTTGATGCATAGCTTCAGTTGATTTAATAGAAGTTTGATTTTGTTTATGGTCGTGGCTGCAACTTTCAGAGTGTTACCTATGCTGTTTGTTACTGGGAAGATTAGCTGAATGTCGTCGGCGTACAGGAAGTAAGTGACGCTGAGACTTGAAAGAAGTTGGCAGAGTGGTAATAAGTAGATGTTGAAGAGGATTGCCGATAGCGAGGAGCCTTGAGGGACGCTGGTTTGGAGCGGGATGGCTTCAGAGGTGTGATTGTTGAAATTTACTTTGTAAGTTCTGTTTTGGAGGAAAGATGTGAACCAGTCTAGCGTTTTCCCTGTTAGACCGATTTCAGATAACGTGGAGATTAGGCTTTTGTGTTCGACTGTGTCGAATGCGGCTGAAAGATCGAGTAGTATGAGGATGAATCATTGACCATTGTCAAATCCTCTTAGGATGCTGTTTGATAGATTGATGAGTAGGGTTCGGTGCTGTGCTTTTTTCTGAAGCCGAGCTGGGTGGGGTATAAGATGTTGTTTGTATCTAGATGATCGTTCAATTGTTTAAGGGTGGCTTTTTCTGTTAGTTTGGCGAGGAACGAAAGGTTTGATATAGGGCGGTAATTGCTTAGGTCGTTCGGGTCCAGATTCTTTTTTTTTAAAGATGGGTTTTATGGTGGCGGTTTTTAGTTTATCTGGTAGTTCTCCTTCTTCTAACAATTTGTTTATTATTGCCCTGATGGTTGGCGTGATGGTTTGGGAGATTTCTTTTAGTGAGTTGTTTTGCATGAATTTGCAATATTCATGCATGCAAACCCTATGCAAAGTAACTTATTGTAATAAGGGAGGGAATCTGGGCAGGGTTATGCAAAATATTGCCTTTATCATGCAAGAAACTGTGTTTATGGCACAATATACACTAATGTGCATTAGAGTCTTACCGAAGCTCGATGCATCTCCCAGTTAAATATTTCTTCCAGGGAAATATCTATAGTACCTGCATGTAATGCACTTTGAAGTGCCTGATAAAGCAGAATATAAATACAATTAAAAAAAAAAAAGAAGAGGTACCAGGAGGATCTATAAGATATTTTACTTCCCAGTGTGAGCAACTCTATTTATTATAGTTATTTAAGTTTGGTTCCTTCAAGTGTCCAAGAAGCTATGTATTGGAACCATAAATATTACCACAGTCTGATCATGCAGTGACTGTCAATTGCTTGTGACTGTTCTGTCCTTGTGCTTCATCTTTTTTTTCCCTGTTTTACTAGACATACAGATAACTTCTGATTCAACTTTAGATATTCAGATTGACTTGCTTCTTAACTTCCAAAACATTTATTTCAGAACAATGAATAATTATAGCACTTATTGTAAAATGAAATAAAATCAAGAATAACTGTACAGGTTCTCTGGATTGTTAAAGCTGTGATAAGTTGTTCTGGAATATTGTAGCAGAAAGCAGTTGGATGCAATTGTGCAATAGCTAATTGTTTGGTAAAAAGACAATGCATCATATGAGGCTTAGAGAGAGCAAGAGGATATTCAGGCTTAGTTCATAGCCTATGTTTAACATGGAGAATTTCATGCCTGAGAAACAAATGCTCCAGAGTGCGTTGGAGTCTCTGGGGGACCAATTGGGAAAAAGGTTACACCCTGAATATTTATTTAAAAACTTATATTCAACCTCATTCAATTTCATATTCCACTAGGAAGATTGTTTGTTTTATAAACAATCTTAATTAAAATATACTGAAACACCAAACATTTACAGGTCAAATTAAGATACAGGAGTGCAAGAATATTCATCTTATATGGTCTAATTGCTGCATTAATCATCCTGTGTATTTATTTTAAGCAGTTCTATGGACAATGTGAACATCAGAAAATTAATAGGAAGTTTTTACAAATACATAGGTTTTATATTTTTCCTAAAAGCTTTCAAATCCTTCTCCTCTTTAATTTACATGGAAGTACATTGCAAAGGGTAGGTCCTGCAACTGAAAATATTTTCTTACTGGTCATCTGCAACCTCATTTCTTTAAAAGGAAAGCAGACATTTGTTTAGCAGGTTGTAGAACTCTAGAGGAAAGATAAGGTTGAATAAGACCCTTTCAATATAATGCCATCTTGTTGTGCCTTAAAAATTAATACTAGTAGCTTAAATTGAGCTCTAAAAGTGATAGGAAGCCAGTGCAATTCTTTCAGGTAGGGAGTAATGTGCTTTCCCCTTTGACATCTAATAATCAATCTTACGGCAGTATTCTGGGATACTTGTAGTGCTTGTAAATGACATTTGGCTAGTCTTATGTATAACTCATTACAATAATCTAATGAACTTAGTATTAGGGCCTATATTACATTTTGAAAATCCAGCTTTGGAAAAATATATTTAAATCAATTTACCAATCGTAATTTATGAAATGTTGACTTTAAAACTGAATTAATTTATGGATGCAATGTGAGAGTTGAATCAAGAATAAAACCCAAATGCCATATTTTCACCTGAAACAGATATAGGGCCTCATTTTCCAAGCAGTTTACCGCGTGCGATAAATTCGCAAATCGCGTTAACAGCTGTTAACGCGATTTGCAAATTAGTAATTTGGTATTCAGGGGGTGGAGTTGGGGCGGAGCATATGTAAAGCGGGAACCAGTTTATCGTGTGCGGCGAAACAGCCACAGTGTTAGCGCGGCTAATAACTACAACCCTCCAATTTGCATTACGGACTGTGCTACCGGCAAGTAAAGGGTTATCACGGTCCACGATAGTTCCGGACAGGCTCGGGGAGGGAGAGAGAGAGAGAGAGAGAGAGAGAGAGAGAGAGAGAGAGAGAGAGAGAGAGAGAGAGAGAGAGAGAGAGAGAGAGAGAGAGAGAGAGAGAGAGAGAGAGAGGACTTACTATAGTGCCTATGCCCTAGACAGCTATTTAAACCCCAATGGGAGGGCCACCTACTAACTCGGGGTGGGGATTAGGTATGAGCGTCGGGGGTTGGGGGCCACTTTCGCATTCCACATGAGACCTACGGAAAGAACAGTGGTCTCTAGTGAAGATTTGCTGGCCGTCGGAGTGAGGAAACTCACTCCAAGAAGAGATTTGGGCAATGTTCTCTCCACCTAGCTTGATGGACACTCTACCTGGGCAACAACAAGCTAGGTGGAGAGAATGTAGCCCAAATCTCTTCTTGGAGTGAGTTTCCTCACTCCGACGGCCAGCAAATCTTCACTAGAGACCACTGTTCTTTCCGTAGGTCTCATGTGGAATGCGAAAGTGGCCCCCAAGCCCCGACGCTCATACCTAATCCCCACCCCGAGTTAGTAGGTGGCCCTCCCATTGGGGTTTAAATAGCTGTCTAGGGCATAGGCACTATAGTAAGGCGCTCTCTCTCTCTCTCTCTCTCTCTCTCTCTCTCTCTCTCTCTCTCTCTCTCTCTCTCTCTCTCTCTCTCTCTCTCTCTCTCTCTCTCTCTCTCTCTCTCTCTCTCTCTGGAAAATGAGGCCCATAGCTGGCTGTTTAATTGCAACCCAGCCACTTGATCATGCATATCTTTATGAATGATCTGTAGTACCTCTGTTTTTAAGATTGAGGGCCAGTTTATTTTCATGTATTCATATTTCCACTTCATTATTACACTTAGTTAAATGTTTCAGTGTAGCATGAAGATCATGTCCCACTGAACAGTAAAGTTGTATATCATTAGCGTAGATTTTGTATTGATGGTCTAAACTCTCAAGGTAATGTAAAACAGGTAATGTCTACTCAGGAGAGTCAGATCAATGAAAATGCAGCACTAATGACCTATCAGATCAAAGGTTACATTCCCCTGCAGTGCAACTAAGTTAATGAATACAACCGCAAGTCACCAGATGGCAGTGTAACAAAAAACATAATATACAAGTTGCGCATTCAGAATAGTGATAGAAATGAGCTCTACTGAAGGAGTTATTCCATTGCTGCAGTTGATCAGGAGGCTAATGAGCACTGTGGCCGCTCCGGGAGGAGTTTGTTTGCTTTCCTTATCCCGCCTAGTGACTTCTGTCATCTACTGGTGCCTGTGAGGCTATTTAAATCTTGGCCCAGAGGCATTTATGCGGGAGCACCAGTGAAGGCGTTAAGCCATTGCTGCAGCTGATTGGAAGGCCAAGGACTATACTGGCTACTCCAGGAGGAGTTTGTTTGTTTCCTCTACCCTGCACTAGTGAAGTCATCTACTGGTGCATGTGAGGCTATTTAAATCTCGTCCCAGGGGTGTGCAGCCGCCAATGTGCAGCCAAAGACTTCTCAAAATTTGTGAGACCCCTAAATTTTAGAAATTCATAGGAAGAAGAAGGAAGCTGAAGGTCTTCTCCAAGGTAATCATCTGTGAAGGGCTCGATGAATTCTCATGTGCAGCATATTTGATTTATATTCCACCTTTCAGGAACTTCAAAGTGGATTACATACAGGTACTGTAGGTATTTCTCTGTCCCCAAAGAGCTCAAAATCTAAGGCCTAGAATTATCAAAATGCAGTAAATATCGCATGTGATAGGAAAAGGGGCGTGTTTCATGGTAATAACCTATTTATCACAATGTGCATTATCTTAGTGCTTTGCATAGGTATTACCGCAAAGTGTGTTAACTTTTCGCACTTTGCGGTAATACCTACCTAGAAAGACTATCTACAAGGCCCTTCTAGTAGTTAGCTATTATGCTACTATAGGAGGCCCACCTAGTAATTCGAGGTGAGATTTAGGTAATAGTGTAAGGCTTAGGGCCCACATTTACATGCAGAGTGAGATGTATGAACAGAACAATGCACTCTTGTGAAGATCTGATGTCCTTCGGAGTGAGGAAACTCACACAATGATGAGATTTGTACAATGTTCTTAACCTAGCTTGATGTTACCCTGTTCTGTTCGTATGTCTCACTCTGCATGTAAAAGTGGCCCCTAACTCTTATACTACCACCTAAACTTCATAAATAGCTACTTACTATGGTGCCACTCCAGAGGTGCTCTCTCTTTCTCTCTCCTCTCCCACATCTCAGGCCCTTACCCAGCCTAAAAATGCCCAAAACGGAATTTGTGAAAAAAAATCGCAAATTGCCTTATGGGCATATCGCATGACATCGCACAGCTTAACGCTATTGAAAAAGGTGTAGTTATTTTTGGTGTTAAAACTGTGCGATATGCATTATGGCTTCGCACTTTGTGAAGCCTGTCCATTTTTACAGAATTTCTGCCCTTAACACCTCCCCAATCCCTCCCCTTTTAAAAATTTGCATCGCACCATGTGTTATGGTGCTATTCACATGTGAAAAAGCCATAATACGATTTGATAAATGACCCTGTAAGTTTGCACCTGTGGCAATGGAGAGTGAAGTGACTTTCCCAAGGTCACAAGTAGTGTCATATGGTGAGCCAGCCTCCTAGGAATTCTATTCAAGAAATGTCTTCCTTTCCTGGGGCTTCCTTACGTCCTGTGGAGGATAATTTTATGTCTGGTAAGATGGAGCCCGGAAGAACTCAAACTGTAAAGACTGTCAGTGTTTTTCCTGAGAATGTGGCGGACTCTGTCTCAATTGTTGTACTGTCTTTCGAGGGGCTAGTTTATATATGGAGGCTGGTTGCCAAAATGCATACAACCTTCAACTGCTTAATTTGCCAAATTCTCTGATGATACTAAGATTAAACTGGAAGAGCAGAGGGGGTACATGATGTGGTGAGCCTGATCAGATGTGAGTCTTAAGGCTCTAGGTGCCATACCCTCGAAATCACCAGAAAAACGATTCATTTTCTATTAGTGAAGGCTGATTTCTACAGTGGTGAGCATAGTTTATGTTGATCGACCAGTATGATGTCCTTGAAAAGAGGGGCGGGGGGGGGGGGAAGAGAAAGATAAACCGCATACAGTAGTGGACAAAATGGCCACCAAGCAGTAGAATTCAAGTAAGACTATTACTGAAATGACCTTGGCTGTAGTCACTGCTCTGGATACTAAGTTAAATTCTATCTCTGAGCAAATTATAGATTTTAAGGCAAATTTAACTGAGTTTGGGCCACGTATGGACAATGTAGAAGGGAGAGTATCTATATTAGAAGATGAATCTGTGGCTGAACTTAGAGGGAAAAAAGTGTCACTGCAAGAAGAAAAAATTGACGACCTTGAAAATAGGTTTCGTAGAAGTAAAATTAGATTTGTGGGACTACCGGAATCCATAGAAGAACATAATCTGCTGGATCTTTTAGAGAAATGGCTGCCTGAGGCACTAAATTTGGCTGAGCTTATTGGTCAGAGAGTCATCGGAAGCCGGTCCAGAGTCAGAAGCCGGAAGGTCCATCCGCTGGGGCCAAGGGATAGGAGCTGGAATAAGAAGAGGATTCGGAGGGCTGGAACAGGACTCATAAGAACTTAAGAACATGCCATAATGGGGCAGACCAAAGGTCCATCAAGCCCAGCACCCTGTCTCCAACAGTGGCCAATCCAGGCCACAAGAACCTGGCAAGTACCCAAAAGCTAAGTCTATTCCATGTTACTGTTGCTAGTAATAGCAGTGGCTATTTCTAAGTCAACTTAATTAATAGCAGATAATGGACTTCTCCTCCAAGAACTTATCCAATCCTTTTCTAAACACAGCTATACTAACTGCACTAACCACATCCTCTGGCAACAAATTCCAGAGTTTAATTGTGCGCTGAGTGAAAAAGAACTTTCTCTGATTAGTTTTAAATGTGCCACATGCTAACTTCATGGAGTGCCCCTAGTCTTTCTATTATCTGAAAAAGTAAATAACCGATTCACATCTACCTGTTCTAGACCTCTCATGATTTTAAACACCTCTATTATATCCCCCCTCAGCCGTCTCTTCTCCAAGCTGAAAAGTCCTAACCTCTTTAGTCTTTCCTCTTAGGGGAGCTGTTCCATTGCCCTTATCATTTTGGTCGCCCTTCTCTGTACCTTCTCCATCGTAATTATATCTTTTTTGAGATGCGGCGACCAGAATTGTACACAGTATTCAAGGTGAGGTCTCACCTTGGAATGATACAGAGGCATTATGACATTTTCCGTTTTATTCACCAGTCCCTTTCTAATAATTCCCAACATTCTGTTTGCTTTTTTGACTGCCATAGCACACTGAACCGATGATTTTAATGTGTTAATCACTGATGCCTAGATCTCTTTCTTGGGTGGTAGCACCTAATATGGAACCTAACATTGTGTAACCATAGCATGGGTTATTTTTCCCTATATGCATCACCTTGCACTTATCCACATTAAATTTCATTTTCCATTTTGATGCCCAATTTTCCAGTCTCACAAGGTCTTCCTGCAATTTATCACAATCTGCTTGTGATTTAACTACTCTGAACAATTTTGTATCACCTACAAATTTGATTACCTCACTCGTTGTATTACTTTCCAGATCATTTATAAATATATTGAAAAGTAAGAGTCCCAATAGAGATCCCTGAGGCACTCTACTGCCCACTCCCTTCCACTGAGAAAATTGTCCATTTAATCCTATTCTCTGTTTCCTTTTAGCCAGTTTGTAATCCATGAAAGGACATCGCCACCTATCCCATGACTTTTTACTTTTCCTAGAAGCCTCTCATGAGAAACTTTGTCAAACGCCTTCTGAAAATCCAACTACACTACATCTACCGGTTCACCTTTATCCACATGTTTATTAACTCCTTCAAAAAAGTGAAGCAGATTTGTGAGGCAAACCTTGCCTTGGGTAAAGCCATGCTGACTTTGTTCCATTAAACCATGTCTTTCTATATGTTCTGTGATTTTGATGTTTAGAACACTTTCCACTATTTTTCCTGACACTGAAGTCAGGCTAACCGGTCTGTAGTTTCCCGGATCACCCCTGGAGACCTTTTTAAATATTGGGGTTACATTAGCTATCCTCCAGTCTTTAGGTACAATGGATGATTTTAATGATAGGTTACAAATTTTTACTAATAGGTCTGTAATTTCATTTTTGAGTTCCTTCAGAACCCTGGGGTGTAATCCATCCGGTCCAGGTGATTTACTATTCTTCAGTTTGTCAATCAGGCCTACCACATCTTCTATGTTCACTGTGATTTGGTTCAGTCCTTCTGAATCATTACCCATGAAAACCTTCTCCAGTACAGGTACCTCTCCAACATCCTCTTCAGTAAACACCGAAGCAAAGAAATCATTTAATCTTTCTAAGTGCCCCTTTAACCCCTCAATCATCTAACGGTCCAACTGACTCCCTCACAGGCTTTCTGCTTTGGATATATTTAAAAAACTTTTTACTGTGAGTTTTTGCTTCTACGGCCAACTTCTTTTCAAATTCTCTCTTAGCCTGTCTTATCAACTTGCCAACGCTTATGCATTTTCCTATTTTCTTCTGTTGAATCCTTCTTCTAGTTTTTGAATGAAGATCTTTTGGCTAAAATAGCTTCTTTCACGTCTCCTTGTAACCATGCCGGTAATCGTTTTGCCTTCTTTCCACCTTTTTTAATGTGTGGAATACATCTAGACTGTACTTCTAGGATGGTATTTTTTTAACAATGACCACAATTTTTACCTTTGTAGCTGCTCCTTTCAGTTCTTTTCTAACAATTTTTCTTATTTTATCAAAGTTTCCCCTTTGAAAGTTTAGGACAAGAACCATGGATTTGTCCACTGTCCCCCTTCCAGTCATTAATTCAAATTTGATCATATTATGATCACTATTGCCAAGCGGCCCCATCACCATTACCTCTCTCACCAAAGCTGGTGCTCCATTGAGAATTACATCTAAAATTGCTCCCTCTCTTGTCGGTTCCCGAACCAATTGCTCCATAAAAATGTCATTTATTCCATCCAGGAACTTTATATCTCTAGCATGTACTGATGGATACATTTACCCAGTCAATATTGGGGTAATTGAAGTCTCCCATTATTACCGCACTACCAATTTGGTTAGCTTCCCTAATTTCTCTTAGCATTTCACTGTCAGTCTCACCATCTTGACCAGGTGGACGGTAGTATACTCCTATCACTATAGTCTTCCACAACGCACAAGGGATTTCTACCCATAAAGATTCAATTTTGTATTTAGTCTCATGCAGGATGTTTATCCTGTTGGACTCTATGCCATCCCGGACATAAAGTGCCACACCGCCTCCCGGGTGCTCCTCTCTGTCATTGCGATATAATTTGTACCCCAGTATAGCACTGTCCCATTGGTTGTCCTCCTTCAACCATGTCTCTGAGATGCCAATTAAGTCTGTGTCATCATTCACTGCTATACATTCTAATTCTCCCATCTTACTTCTTAGACTTCTGGCATTAGCATACAAACATTTCAAAGTTTCTTTTTTGTTTGTATTTTCATTCTGTTTTTTAATTGATATGGATAAGTTAGAATATTTTAGCTCAGGTGAGTTTTTAGTTACAGGTACTTGGACTACTTTTCTTATTATTGGAACCTCACTGTCAGGATGCCCTAATTCTAATGCATCATTAGTATCCTTTGAAGATACCTCTCTCCGAACCATGCGCTGCAGAGTGACTGTCTGCTTTCCCCTTTGTTCTAGTTTAAAAGCTGCTCTATCTCCTTTTTAAAGGTTAATGCCAGCAGTCTGGTTCCACCCTGGTTAAGGTGGAGCCCATCCCTTCGGAAGAAACTCCCCCTTTTCCAAAAGGTTCCCCAGTTCCTAACAAAACTGAATCCCTCTTCCTTGCACCAAGGTCTCATCCACGCATTGAGACTCCCGAGCTCTGCCTGCCTCTGGTCACCTGCGCATGGAACAGGGAGCATTTCAGAGAATGCTACCCTGGAAGGTCTGGATTTAAGCTTTCTTCCTAAGACCCTAAATTTGGCTTCCAGAACCTCCCTCCCACATTTTCCTATTTCGTTGGTGCCCACATGTACCATGACAGCCAACTCCTCCCAGCACTGTCTAAAATCCTATCTTCACACCAGGTAGGCATGTTACCAAGCGATCCTCATGCCCACCAGCTATCTACATTCCTAATAATTGAATCACCAACTATGACGTCCGACCTAACCCTTACCTCCTGGGCAGTAGGCCTTGGGGAGATATCCTCCGTGCGAAAGGACCTGGAGAGCATGTCCTTGCTACAGGATCCTTTCCTGCTGCACCAGGTTGATGCCCTCCAATCATGAGACCTTCTTCCTCCAAGGCAGCACCAGGGCTGTCAGACTGAATTTGGGACTTGGCTACTATGTCCCTGAAGGTCTCATCTATATACCTCTCTGTCTGCCTCAGCTCCTCCAGATCTGCCACTCTAGCCTCCAGAGATCGGACTCAGAGGACTGGGACTGGACTCGGAGGCTGGAACAGGACACAGAGCACGAAGAATCACTGAAGACTCCACCAAGGCGAAGCAGACACTTTGCCAAGTCAGGGAGGAGCAGCTGGAGTGGGCCTAAATAGGCCAGGAGCGATGACACCATCCGACGATGCCTCCAGGCATTTCCCGCGCTTATCCCTTTAAGAGGGATCCCTGGTCGTGTGCGTGTGCCTAGAAGACAGAATCTTTTCTTCTCTCCTAACAACTATCCAAGGATAGTTAAATCGAAACAAATCAGCACTCAACATTTCCAAAACTGAAATCTTTCCAATTCTAAATATACCAAACATTTTTCAATTTAATAATCAGACAATTTCATTCTCTCAGAAGGTCCGTAACCTTGGCATTATAAATAGCCTTGTTCTCTCAATGCAGGATCATGTCAAATTGCTCATGCAATCTTCTTTTTACAAATTAAGAATTATCCGACACCTCAAACCTCTCCTTAATCCAACTGACTTCTGTTCTGACTTACAATCTCTTATTCTCCAGCATCGACTATTCTAATTCCCTTCTAATTCCATGCATTAAGAAAGTTGGAAGGAAGGCAAAATGATTACCATTATGGTTAAAAGGTGAGGTGAAGGAGGCTATTTTAGCCAAAAAAAATCCTTCAAAAATTGGAAGAAAGATCCATCTGAAGAAAATACGATAAAACATAAGCATTGTCAAGTTAAGTGTAAAACATTGATATGACAAGCGAAGAGAGAATTTGAAATAAAATTGGCCATAGAGACAAAAACTCATAATAAAATCTTTTTAAAATATATCTGAAGCAAGAAATGTGTGAGGGAGTCGGTTGGATCATTAGATGACCGAGGGGTTAAAGAGGCTCTTAGGGAAGATAAAGCCATTGCAGAAAGACTAAATGAATTCTTTGCTTACATGTTTACTAATGAGGATTTTGGGGAGAAACCAGTTCCGGAGATGGTTTTCAAGGGTGATGAGTCAGACAAACTGAACCAAATCAATGTGAACCTGGAAGATGTAGTAGGCCAGATTGACAAACTAAAGAGTAGAAAATCACCTGATCTGGATGGTATGCATCCTAGGGTACTGAAGGAACTCAAAAATGAAATTTCTGATCTATTAGTTAAAATTTGTAACCTATCATTAAAATCATCCACCTGAAGACTGGAGGGTTGCCAATGTAACCCCAATATTTAAAAAGGGCTCCGGGGGCGATCCAGGTAACTATAGACCAGTGACCCTGACTTCACTGCCGGGAAAAATAGTGGAAACTATTCTAAAGATCTAAATCGTAGAGCATATAGAAAACCATGGTTTAATGGACACAGTCAACATGGAATTACCCAAGGGAAGTCTTGCCTAACAAACCTGCTTCACTTTTTTGAAGGGATTAATAAACATGTGGAGAAAGGTGAATCGGTAGATGTAATGTATTTGGATTTTCAGAAGACGTTTGACAAAGTCCCTCATGAGAGGCTTCTAAGAAAACTAAAAAGTAATGGGATAGGAGGCGATGTCCTTTCGTGGATTACAAACTGGTTAAAAGACAGGAAACAGAGAGTAGGATTAAATGGACAATTTTCTCAGTGGAAAAAGGTAAACAGTGGAGTGCCTGAGGGATCTGTACTTGGACCGGTGCTTTTCAATACAAATATAAATGATCTGGAAAGGCATACGAGTGAGGTTATCTAATTTTCAAATGATACAAAATTATTCAGAATAGTTAAATCACAAGCAGATTGTGATACATTACAGGAGGACCTTGCAAGACTGGAAGATTGGGCATCCAAATGGCAGATGAAATTTAATGTGGACAAGGGCAAGGTGTTGCACATAGGGAAAAATAATCCTTGCTGTAGTTACACAATGTTAGGTTCCATATTAGGAGCTACCACCCAGGAAAGAGATCTATGCATCAAAGTGGATAATACTTTAAAATCGTCTGTTCAGTGTGCTGCAGCAGTCAAAAAAGCAAACAGAATGTTAGGAATTATTAGGAAGGGAATGGTTAATAAAATGGAAAATGTCTTAAAGCCTCTGTATCGCTCCATGGTGAGATCGCACCTTGAATACTGTGTACAATTCTGGTCACCACATCTCAAAAAAGATATAGTTGCGATGGAGAAGGTACAGAGAAGAGCAACCAAAATGATAAAGGGATGGAAAAGCTCCCCTATGAGGAAAGGCTGAAGAGGTTAGGCCTGTTCAGCTTGGAGAAGAGATGGCTGAGGGGGGATATGATAGAGGTCTTTAAGATCATGAGAGGTCTTGAACGAGTAGATGTGAATCGGTTATTTACACTTTTGGATAATAGAAGAACTTGTGGGCATTCCATGAAGTTAGCAAGTAGCACATTTAAGACTAATTGGAGAAAATTCTTTTCACTCAACGCACAATTAAGCTCTGGAATTTGTTGCCAGAGGATGTGATTAATGCAGAGAGTGTAGCTGGGTTCAAAAAAGGTTTGGATAAGTTCTTGAAGGAGAAGTCCATTTACTGCTATTGATCATGTTTACTTAGGGAATAGCCACTGCTATTAATTGCATCAGTTGCATGGGATCTTCTTGGTGTTTGGGTAATTGCCAGGTTCTTGTGGCCTGGTTTGGTCTCTGTTGGAAACAAGATGCTGGGCTTGATGAACCCTTGGTCCTTCCCAGAGAGTAGTCCTTCTAGGCGAGACTAGATAACACACATTTTCCTCTGTAGGCCCTCTCTTATGGAACGTTCTAGCAAAAGAATTAAGAAATCTCCAAGAAAAGCCTTTCTTTAAAAAAGCTTTGAAAACACACCTAGTCAGGAAAGCATTCCCAAATCAGGTTGGCAACATATAATTATCCTGGGATTCTCTTAATTTGTGCTATTCCTTTGCACATACTCTAGCAGAGATTTGATATTTTCTCTATAGCAACCTTTGTATTGTATTTTAGTGTATTTTAGCTTACTGTCTGAAACTCATTCGTAACTCATTACATGTGTTTTATTGTACCCCGCCCTGAACATAGTAAGGGCAGGTAATAAATGTTTTCTAAATAAATAAATGTATTTATTTATTTATGTTTTTTTTTATACCGGCATTCGTGATATGTATCACATCATGCCGGTTTACAATAAACAAGGGGGTGTAATAATAGGTTACAATAAAAAGAACAAATAACATGTGCTAAGCGAAAAACAATTGCAGTTACAATAAAACAGAGAAATGTACAACTAGGAGCAGAGAAAGGCGATAGGAATTTAACAGAATACATTTACCAAACTTTAACAGAATGCATTTGCAGAATTTATGGTATTTACTAGGTTATGCCATTTGCAATGTTATAGTTTTCTGCGTAAGGGTAATGGCTGGAAGTTGGTTAGTGGTGAGTTAAGATTCATTCGGTGTCTGGAAAGGCTTTTTTAAATAGCCACGTTTTGAGTCTTTTCCTGAATGTTGGGAGGCAGGGTTCCTGCCGCAGATCTGGTGGGATGGAGTTCCATAGAGGAGGTCCTGCTGTGGAGAATGCCCTGTCTCTGAAGGTTATGTGATGGGAGGTTTTGGAGTGAGGTACCTGTAGAGATTCTTTATAGTACTCTCTTATGGGTCTGGAGGAGGTATGTTTTCTGAAAGGGATTTGTAGATTGAGCGGAGCGTATTGATGGATAGCTTTGTAGATTGTGGTAATGGACATATAAGATTCTATAATGAATTGGCAACCAATGTAGGTCTTTGAGGATTGGAGAAATGTGATCTCTTCTCCGTGTATTTGTCAATATTCTGGCTGCCGTGTTTTGAACCATCTGAAGAGGTTTAGTATGCGATGATGGGAGACCTAATAATAAAGAGTTGCAATAGTCTAACTTAGAGAAGATTATTGCTTGTAAGACTGTTCTGTAGTCATGAGCGTGGAACAGTGGTTTTATTCTTTTTAGGACATGCAGCTTATGAAAGCAGTCCTTGGTGGTTTGGTTTATAAAAGATTTTTGGTTTAGCCGATTATCAATGATCGCTCCTAGGTCTCTTACTTGCGCTATTTGTAAGTTTGCTGGAGGATTTGTGGTGATGTTGCTGTTATCCGTGGATCTGAAAAGGAGTTCCGTTTTTGAAGAATTTAGGATTAAGTTCAGACTGGAGAGGAGGGAGTTGATTTCTCGGAGGCATGTTTCCCAGAAATCTAGGATTTTATTGATGGATTCTTTAAGGGGGATCACTATCTGGACATCGTCAGCGTATAAATAGTGTTTAAGGTTCAGTTTGGTTAATAACTGGCAGAGAGGGAGAAGGTAAATGTTAAAGAGTGTAGGTGAGAGGGATGAGCCCTGCGGGACTCCTAGAGAGGAAGGATAGCGCTTAGATTCTTTGTTGTGTATTTTGACCTTGTAGCCTCTATTTCTCAGGAATGTTTTGAACCAGGCCAGTGCAGTGCCTGCTATGCCGATGTTCGATAACTGGTTAAGGAGGATAGAGTGGTTAACAGTGTCAAAAACAGCTGAGAGGTCCAAGAGGATCAATAGATAGGCGTGACCTTTATCGAGGCCCATGATGAGGTAATCTGTCAAGGGTATTTATTTTATTTTATTTATTTAAGGTTTTTATATACCGGCAATCATGAGAACATATCTTGCTGGTTTACATGAAACGGGAGTGCATTAAAAAACATCAAACTAGAACTGAGGTGACCGAAGGTACAGTTACAATTAACAAGGGTAGCAAAACTTGGTGAAGAGGAAGAAAAAGGAAAGAATAAACTGGTTAAACGGTATACAAGTCAAATTACAAGTTATGTGCAAATGGCATGATTAATGGCTGAATGTTTTAGAGGAGTCCTTGGATTGTGTCCTTGGATTGTGTCATTAAATTGTGTCTGGGAAAGCTTGCTTGAATAACCAAGTCTTAAGTCTTTTCCTAAAAGTTAGGAGGCAGGGTTCTAGTCTGAGATCTGTGGGCAAGGAATTCCACAGAAGGGGGCCAGCTGTGGAGGTGGCGCGATCTCTTAGGGTAATATGTTTAGTCGTTTTCGCAGGGGGAACTTGGAGTGTGCCTCTATAAACATCTCTGGTAGGTCTTGTCGAGTTGTATACTTGGAGAGGGAATTGAAGATCGAGGGAAGTGCATTGATGTATAGTTTTGAAAATGATACATATGGCTTTGTACATGATACGGAAGTATACGGGTAGCCAATGTAGCTCTTTCAGGATGGGTGATATGTGGTCTCTTTTTCTTGTGCCTGTTAGTAGTCGGGCTGCTGAATTTTGCACCATCTGTAATGGTTTGGAATAGGAAGAAGGCAGACCTAGCAATAGGGAATTGCAATAGTCTAATTTTGAAAAAATGACTGCCTGGATGATCGTTCTGAAGTCTTGAGCATGGAAGAGGGGTCTTATCCTTTTCAAAACCTGGAGTTTAAAGAAGCAGTCTTTGGTTGTTTTGTTGATGTGTGCCTTGAAGTTTAGCCGGTTATCCAATAACACTCCTAAGTCTCTAACTTGTGTGGTATGTAGGTTGGTAGGAGGAGCAATGTTAGGTGTATTGTTCTCAGGAGAGATGAGTAGGATTTCTGTCTTGGAGGAATTTAAGATGAGGTGAAGGCTGTTGAGTAGATGTTTGATTTTTTGGTGGCATGATTCCCAGTAGTCAAGAGTTTTAGAGTATGAGTCTTTGATGGGGATGATGATTTGAATATCATCTGCGTATAGGAAGTACTTTAGATTGAGGTCAGTGAGAAGTTGGCAGAGAGGAAGCAGGTAAATATTGAATAGAGTCGGAGATAATGAAGAACCTTGTGGTACTCCTATGGCCGAGTCAAATCTTGAGGATTCCTTGTTTTGGAGTTTAACTTTGTAACCTCTGTTATTGAGAAAGGTTTTGAACCAAGATAGGACGGTGCCGCAGATTCCTATGGACGACAACTGGTTTAGGAGGATGGAGTGGTTGACAGTGTCGAACGCTGCGGATAGGTCTAACAAGATCAATAGGAAAGAGTTTCCTTTGTCGAGGCCCAGTAATATATGGTCTGTCAGTGAGGTGAGGAGGGATTCTGTGCCTCGATTTTTTCGGAAGCCGTGTTGTGGTGTGAAGAGAAGATTGTTGTCTTCGATGAAATCTGAGAGTTGGGAGTTCACTAGTTTTTCCATGATCTTGGCGATGAATGGGAGGTTAGCTATGGGGCGGAAATTGTTAGGGTCCTTCGGGTCTAGGTTAGGTATGAGAAATGATTCGGTACTTAATCATTTCCGGAAGCCATATTGAGAGGGGAAGAGAATTTTGTGATCTTCGAGGTAGACTGATAATTTAGAGTTAACTAGTTTTTCCATGACCTTGGCTATGAAAGGGAGGTTGGAGATTGGGCGAAAGTTGGTGGGGTCTTCTGGATCTAGGTTTGGTTTTTTCAAGAGCGGTTTGATAGAAGCCATTTTAAGGTCGTCTGGATAGATTCCTTGGGATAAAGAACAGTTGATAATGTCTGCCAGAGCTTTGGAGATGGTGTCCGGAATTAGAAGAAGCAGTTTGGTCGGGATATGGTCGAATGGGTGAGACGAGGGTTTCATTTTTTTCAGTACTCTTAGGATCTCTGAAGTTGTGATAGGTTCGAACGAGTTGAGAGAGATGTCTTTGTTAGGGTGGAGATAGGTGCTGGATGGAGAAAGGGTATTGGGCGTCAACTTTGTTAGAAGGTTAGAGATTTTATTGCTGAAGAAGAGGGCCAACTCCTCTGCTTTTACTTGAGCTTGGTTGAGCGGAATGTCCGGTACGTTGATTTGAGTTAGGTTGGATACGTAAGCAAAAAGGGCTTTAGAGTCGAAAATCAGGTGATGGATCTTATGAGCGTAGAAGTCTCTTTTTGTTTTTAACGTGGAACTCTTGTAGCGGTGGAGGGCAAGTTTGTAAGCGGAGAGGGAGGAAGCTGTTGGTGCTTTGCGCCATTTGCTTTTATTCTGTCTAAGGGAAAGTTTGAGATTTTGAAGTTCTTCATTAAACCATGGTTGTCTTTTAGAGACGTTGTGTTTGAGTTTTTTAGTTGTCAGTGGGCCGAGTTTGTTTGCCGCCGTTTCTGTTATATTGTACCATGAGTGAAGGGCTAAATTAGGAGTGGAAATGTCTATGAGGGGGAGTTCTAAGACTAGGTGATTATGGAGGTCATCAGAGGAGCATGATTTCCTGTAAGTAAATTGTTGAGGGAAGTGTTTGTTAGTCGTTTGTGCCAGTGAGATGGTGGTCGAGATTAGGGCATGGTCTGGCCAGGGGACTGGTTTGCAGACCGGTTCTGCTGAGTGTGAGATGCCCAAGCTTACAAAAATGAGGTCCAGGGTATTACCCGCTCTATGAGTGGGTTTATTGATTATTTGTTTGAAACCCATGGCTGACATGGCGGTAAGGAGAGTTTCGCAGTTGGTTGAGAGGGGTCGTCGACATGTAAGTTGAAATCTCCAAGTATTATTGCTGGGGACTCCAAATTTAGGTGTGTAGCTGTTAATTCCAGAAAGGGTGAGGCGTCAGAGTCGAGAAGGCCTGGGGGGGCATAGACAAGAAGGATTTGAAGATGGTCTGATTTGAAAAAGCCTGTTTCAAGTTTAGTAGGTGAGTTGACAGGATATTGTGCGAGTCTCAGATCTTTTTTGGCAGCAAGGAGAATACCCCCTCCCCTTTTTTTCCGTCGGGGAATGGAGAAGAAATCATAGGTATGCGTTGGTAATTGATTAATTAGAGCAGTGTCTGTAGGTTTAAGCCATGTTTCAGTTATGGCGCAGAAGTCTGGATTTGCTTCAAGAAGAAGGTCGTTGAGTATAAGTGTTTTCTTAGTGAGTGATTGGGCGTTGAATAGAATCAGGGAGAATAGAGTTAGGCCTAGCATTTGTGTAATGGGGGAGACCATGATGGGAATGAGGGATTTGTAGGTGTGCGGCCGGGAAATCATGAAAGGTTTACCGGTGCACAAGGTCCTATGATGGAGAATTGGAATAGGGAGACCACGAAGCATAGTGGCCAATTGTAACCGGAGACCGGTTTGTTAAAGCACAGAACTTAATTTCTGGGGTGAAGGTCGGGGAATGCTGGATGCAATCGGGTGAGTGCTAGAGCCTGGTCAGATAAGTGTTGGAGGCTGGTCGGAAGAATGCTCAATGAAGTTTGGATGAATGAAAGGATGAATGCAGGATGAAGATTGGATGAAGTTTGCTTGTGGATTGGATGAAGATGGGATGAAAATGGGGTGAATGGTAAGGTGAGTGCTGGATGAAGTTTTGCTGAATGTAGGAGGATGTTTGAAAGAATGCAGGAGACTGGAAGGATGAATGCTGTGGGTGCTTCGTTCAGTTTAGAGGGTCTCAAGCCAGCTTCTGATTAGTCTAGTGCCTTTCGAGGGGGGTGGCTTAACTTTACTGCATGCAACGTTGGGATTTGGCTCTTATCTTAGTCTCTTTCCTTCTCTGTGCATTCTTCCCGCTGTTCGCGCCTGCGCGGCTTACCTGGAGGTGAGTGGGCTCCTGTCCACGACAGAACCGCGAGAGCTCCAGCAGATAGGCTAAATTTGGTGTTGGGACAGGCCGGGGGAGTGAAGCGGTTATTCTTTCTTCGATTAGGTGCTGCACTACGGGGGTGCACGAAGGCCGATCGCGCGGCCTATTCTCCCAGCTCCTGCTCCTGCTTCGGGCTTAATAAACTTAAACATATTTATCTAAATAAACAAATATATTTATCTAATCCAACTGTTACTAATATCTTATGTTGTTAATCTCTGTTCCTTGTAAAGCCATGTTACTCTACATTATTGTTCCATGTAAACCAATATGATGTTCCCAACGAATGTTGGTCTATAAAAAAAATGTTAAATAAATAAATAAATAAATAAATAATTTTTAAAAAATTAAATGAGTACATTTCAATAAAAATAAAATTATAAAAAAAGAATAATAATAGATGTGTTGGTAAAGTCCACTGGATTGTTCCATGATGTTCATATATTAAGACAGAATGCTCTACATGGATGTTTATTTACTTATTGTATTTACATTCTGCCTTTCAGCCATGCATGTTTGGAATGCATGGGATGGAGTACTGTAAGGTGGGTGTGAGAATGAATGAAACCTTATGAATTGTTTTCTGAGGGAAGTGCGAAGTGAGTACTGAAACTTGTGCGATATCCTCCGTTATGTGTTTCTAGGCAAAAATGGGTACCTCTCTCACTCTGGCTGTTAATTCCATTCCAGTACTCAACTAATGGCTCTGAAGACAATAGGAACTAGGAATGAAACATTCTCAGGCACAGTTACAACCCTATGGAATTCCTTATCTCTCTGCATCAGACTTGCCCCAAATCTCATTTTTCAGGAAAATGGTGAAAACCTGCCTCTTTCAAGCAACTTTTGATATCCATCAATTATACTTGCACCACTAAGACTCTTCACTGAATACTCTAACGGCCCAGCAAGGACTTTTGATAGGGCCTAAACAACCAGAAGTGCACAAAAACATTGTATATATCCTTACGATCTTATATATAGACCATATCACTCACTAACTTCCTTCCCTAATAACTCTGTATGTAGACATCTATGATGTTAATTTCTCCCTTTTTACTGAGTCCTTGACTAAAAAATCTCTTTACTCCTGTTACTTAACCACAGTCATTATACTCTAAGGGCCGGATTTTAAAAAGGTTACGCGCACTGGGCCTAATTTAAAAAAGCCCGACAACGAGCGTAAAGCCCCGGGATGCATGTAAGTCCCGTGGCTTTACAAAAGGGGCGGTCCGGGGGCATGGCAAGAGGCCTCTGACAGAGTGGCCATTGCCGCTGTGTTGGAGTATAGCATGCCGGTGTGTGCAACTTGCGCCTGCCTGCAGGCAGATGCAAAAGGTAAGACAAAGGACGGGTGGGGGGGGGAGGTTAGGGGACGGGGTGGGAAGGTCAGGTTAGGGGGGAGGGAATGGGGGAAGGCAGCGCGGCTCGGCACGTAGTCTATGCGCATTTCTTTTAAAATCTACCCCTAATCTTGTAACCTGATGACAGAAGGCATGTATGTATGCAGCTTTGTAACATCTATTCTTATGACTTCCAGTGTATTATATTATCTACTGCATTGTATGTAACACATCTTGAATTTCCTGGCTGGAAAAGTGTGAAACAAATAAATGATGATGATGATGATAGTGATAATGAAGACAGATACAATTAGGGCTTATTTTATATTATTTATTTGTTTATTTAATTTCTGAGAAAAAGTAGGAGAGCTTGCAATGTAGATCAAGTCTGGTTTTCTTGCCCCTGAGGAAATGTATTAAAGCTAGTGGTAGCAGATTTTAAACTTGCACCCCATGGAAGTAGAACAGAGCTGGAGGTTGGTACACAGATCATGCTTGACCCCACTGCCAGAGGAAGGAGAGCACAGATCAATTTCAACCTCTTTCTCTCTCCACCCAGTGTTGCTCCGTCCTCCCCCGCTGAGGAGGAAAAGAGCAGGCCAGGCATTTAAATTCTGGGCCTCCCACCCACACTTCCACCCCTGTTTGAGGAGGCTAAAGAGATTGGGTGAGCTGCTCCTTCATCCAGACAGAGAACAGCCCACTGATCCAGACCCAAAGAGGAGGCTTTTGCCTTACTGGCTGAGGAGGAGAGTTACTGGAGAAGGAAAGCTTCTGGGGAGTGGAGGACTCAAGGACCACCAGGTTTGATGAGGGGAGGGGGAAGAAACTTATCTATTTATTTATTTATTTATTTATTTAGAATATTTATTACCCATACCCTTTATAATTTCAGGGTGGGGAACAATGTCACATACATGAAAAATAAAAACAATAAAAAACAGAAATAAGAAAAGCCACAATCATAATGAATAAGTTGAAAGGCAATGATTTAACAGAAACAAAGACAACATTGTTGCTGGGAAAGGATGGGAAGGATGGACATGCTGTAAAGACTAAGCAGGAAGATCAAATGTTTCCTTAAAAAGGAAGGCCTTAAGTACTTTCTTTTGGGGGGGGGCTCTATGACCACTGAGGAAATCATGAGGAGGCTGAGAATGGAGGCACAGTACCACCAGGACAGAGAAGAAGCAGAGGGAAGAGAGAAAGACCCTTATGCGCTTTTCTAGTCCTCTTCTTTACACCAGTGATCCTCAGTCTTAAACCCCCACCAGTGTTCAACCCCCAGCTGTCTTTCACATAACAGAGCTCACCTGTTTGGACTGAAGGATTACAGTGCTGAAAAGAGGAATGTAATGCGTGCTTCTGCACCATTAAGAAGTATGCTGTTCAGAGTTATTTCCTTGGGACCCTGTTAGCCAGGAAGTTATAGGTTCGACTGCAGTTCTGTTTAGCTCCAGTAATAAAACAGTTCAGTGTGGTCCCTTTTCTAGTGTTTCCTCATGCTGTTAGTTTCTTCTACAACAAACACAACACACAGTCTCTTTCATATACATTAAAAAACACAACACACAGTTTCTTTTACATACATTATTTCTGTCTCTCTCACACACACTCTCTTTACCCTCCTCTTCCTCTTTATCCCAGTGATCTTTCATCCCCAACCCCCACTTACGCCCCTCCCCCCCCCCCCCCCCCCCCCCAGTTGTCTTTCACCCATCAATGCTAGGGCCAATAGATTCCCATTACATGATGCATGTCTAACACACATAGAAAACGCCAAAAGACAGAATTTAACTGCTTAACTTGGGAGAGCAAGGGGTAGAGAAGTCAGATTGGCAGGGTGGAAGGGGGCTGCAAACTTTTTCTCCCCCTCATTCATTCAGATTTGCATAGATTAACACCCACACACATGCACTCATCCACTATCTCTGTCTCCTCTTCAGGCCTGACTCTAGCACTCTTCCCCTTCCTGCCTCTCCTCCCCATTCCTGTGCTCTCCCCCTTCCTTCTCATCCAGGCTAGTCCCCACCAGCCTGTAACCTGTTTAAACTTTCCATGCACTGGCTAATGCATGTACAGACCTTCTGCATGAGCTGAAGCCAACTTCTCCATCTTCTGGCCTGCACAGTCCCTATGCAAATGCAGCCTCATCTCTCCTGCGGGCTGGCGCAAACCTGGCCTCCTTCGCCCTCCTGCCCATCCGGGCCAACAGGGACTCCGTCTGTTTCTGGACAAAGCAGGCCGATTCATCTGGTGCCCAGAGATTGCTGGTTACCCCTTAACATTTGGGGGCCACCACCTGCCACGCCCTACAAACTCCACCCATGCAGTACTTGCATACAAGTACAGTCAGAATCAGGATTCATTCAGAATCACATTTAATAGCACTTAAGTAGTTTTGAATCCAGACTCTGAAATCACTGTCACTTAAACAATTATACAGGGATGTTACTCGTGCTCTTCCACTTCAAAACTCACATTGCACTTTGAATGGAATCACACCACTTACATCAATTAAAACACACACAGCACAGTACTTAAATGGGCCTGGAGAAATGGCACCATACAGTAATTATAAAAAGTAAAAAAAAAGTATATCATTACCCACTGAGACTACTCTCTTTGAGAAGTGTGGGGGTGCTGGTTTCTTTTGCCTGCCTCTGACCTCTGCTGCGGTGAAGCTCCACATTTCTCTCCTTTTCTTCGGCGGTTGCTTGGCGATCCTGCCAGAGAACCTGCCTGTCATATTAGGACTGAAGGAAAAAAGAAACCTCAATAAAAACTGTACCAATATAATAGCAAACCCATGTCCATACTGACAATGGGGCCAATGTAATAAGACCCGCGCTGAATTTTCCGCACAAATTTTCCGCGCATATTTTATTTTTTTTTTAGCACGCGTAGCAAAAGCAGGTGCCTCCATGGGATGTAATAAGGGACTGGTAAGTAAATTAGATATGTGCAAAAAATGCACTCAAGACCAAATATATGCACCCATACCTGCATACCTGCAGAAAGCTGCGGGAAAACCAACACTAAAATAGGTGCAATGGAATAAATGTTGCGGACTCACGAGGGGTATTTCTAACTTACCGCTTATTACATTGGCCCCATGTTATTCAAAAATAATTGTTTCAGCTCCTATCGGCCCCTTTTACTCCAGTGCTGGCATTAGTGTGGTTGTGTATCCGTGCAGCTTTTTCCTTGCTGTGTGCCCGGGGATTCTCAGCATCAGCCCCACCGGGAGACAGCAGGAGCTGGGACGGACAAACCAGTGATTTCTGGGGGTCTCAGACAAGAGACGACACTGCCCGGAGTCGCAGCGTTTTCACTTAACTCCTGCCATGACCCAGGCGCTAAAAAAAACTCTTAAAAAGGACCTGCACGAAACAATCTCCCTGCTAGCACAGCTCCCTGCATAGCCTGTGAATAGATAATTACCTTATTTACATGTCATTTGCATATACTTGTGCAAAACGTGCCATGGGTTATTGCATAGGTATGTGTGCATGTTTTTTCCATGCTAAATGTTATTGCATGTGCGTGTAAGATTAGCATAGAAAATCACGCATAATTACCCATGCAAAAACATACAACAGGTTTGTGTGTAGCTTATTACATCAGTCCCAATGGGTTTTGTTAGCCAAGGCATACCTCCATGTGAAAAAAGACCGATTGGACCTCATTGCTCGCACAGATCTATGTAAACCTTTTTTTATATATCCGTCTTAGGTGTTTCCCAATCAGTGTGCCATGCCACGGAAAAGTCACCATTGCACGACACTGCCATGCAGGCCAGCACTTGGGCTCTGCTCTCAGAATCAAGACACACCAGCGGTGGCTGCTATACCTGTAGGAGCTCCTTTCTGAGAAGATGTGTAATCATCAATGCCTCTTTTTCCTAGCAAAGCAAGAGCCCCAGAGTGGTAATTAATGCGCAGCGTGCAGGACACAGGATTGGTGGGCCTGCTTTGTGCATTCACACTGCACCCAGCACTTCCTCATCTTCCCCATTCGGAGCTTCCTCTTCTGAGTCCTTCCAAGCTTTTGACCTATCACTAAGCTACGTGAGATGGGCAGGGTGTGCACCAAGCACTGGATGCGACTTCCTCTGATTGCAGGAGCTTTGGCATCCACATGTGGCAGCCAGGGTAACTGAGCCAGCTGCCTACACCACACCAACTTCTCCCTTCTTCTGCATTTGTATATGGAAGGAGGTGGTCCATCACGATGAGTTCATGTGTGTCATTACCCTCTCTCTTCCTCTGTTTTACAATTTGTAAAAGAAACTGGTGGGGCTTTCAGTTGTAACGGACCCTACGGTCATGTTTCCAGAAAGCCCTGGGTAATTCCTTATTCAGCCACAGCAGTACAGGTTAGTGAAAAGGGGAAGCATCATTCTATCATCCCCTCTCTTTGAGAACTCTTTTAAGCAGCTCTCTCTCCTGAGAGCTCTGAGGACAGTGTGACTTCTTTTGACATTAAGAGTCGGTGTTTGGAGGGTTGGATTTTTTTGCGACTGCTCTGTAGGACTCCAGCAAAACCTGCTGGCAGTCTGCGAGTTAGGTCAGGGATCTGCCCTGCTTATCTACTTCCTGGTGGGTAAGGTCTGTATCCCCCGGGCTAACTTTGGGTCTTAAGAGACTTTGATTTGTAAGAAGCTTGCTGAAACCCTGTACCCCACCTGGAATCGGGGAATGGGGAGCCCTGTTTCTGTGGCTGCTTATGTTAGGGGAAAACCTGTCCCTCTATACTCTAAACAAAGACGGAGGAAGGTGGTGACCTGACTTTCCGGTGTTTGCCTCATTTTTGGGAGGAAGTGTTTGGCTGCCCCTTTTCCTGCCCCTGGAAGGAGCTCGTGTGGATCCCTCCCATCTGGGATTCGTATATAGAGAGAAAAGAGATTAAAGAAAGATCTACTAACTATGAGCAAGAGACATTTGAGATCGGTGAGGACGCCAATCAGGAGTCTTCACCCCCCTGGGGAGAGAGAGAGGTTTGGATTCTCTGTACAGAGTCTGTGAGTTACATTTTTACCAGTTGGAAGCAGTGTCCTGCCCAACTAAAGGATACCCGGCCCACCCAGGCACTCCACCTAGCCAAGCCCTGGAGCCCTGGTGACTGAGCCACTTGTACAGATAAGAGGGAAAGAGATTGTGAACGAAGGCGAGAGTTGTGGTGCTGATGATTACATTTGTTGTGCCCTACTTCCTTAGCGTTTTCAACAGTAAAGACTTTAATTCTGGACATTAACCCAGTGGCTCCGGTGTTTTATTTGGCACCCACAGAGAAAGAGAGGTACCCCCCTTTCCAGGGATGAGAACGAAGGTACGAAGGGTCACCCCTTGCACTCCGGGCCTTCAAACTAAATCTCCCTCCACCAACAAAGGATCCCAACGCTGGGGGAAAGAGAACAATGTTAGAACTAGCCAGGAGTGGCTCCAGCCCCGAAGGGGGACCAGACAATCTTCTATGGTCCCACTGGAGTGCAGTCTGCACCTGGAGATGGGGGTTATACAGTGCATATGAGTCCTCTCCACGTCTGCACTGCCTGATCCATGGAGGCTGGGAATGCTACACAACATTTTTTTTTTTTTTTAACGTAGGTGTGCCTTGGGCATGAAAAAGGTAGAAAACTGCTTTACATGATAATCACTAAAACTCCATGCAGCAGTACACAGGTGCAGAAAAAGATCTGCCTGCCTGCCTGATTCCTAGTGCAAGTGTAACTTTGCACACCCATGGGTAGATTGCTCTGTCAGGGGATCAGGCTTCCCCCGGTGGCCTGGTCTCTCCCATCACGTGACTTAAAAAAAATATTTTTTTAAAACTTCCCAGCACACCTGGGAGGGTGGCGGCAGCAGCAGGAGAGGCTGCAGTGTGGCGAAGAAGAGCCGCCGAAGCAAGGCCGCAATGGGAGCCCGTCCCCGTGGCAGCGAAATCCCGCCAAAGTAAAGCCCGTCCCCGTGGCAACGAAGAACCCCCACCGAAACAAGGCCGCAACGGGAGCCCGTCCCTGTGGTGGCGACGACCCCCGCTGAAGCAAGGCCCGTGGTGTCGAAGAAGGGGTTTGCAGTGAGCCCCGGTGTGTGCATGTGATAATGGGAGCCTGGGTGTGAGAATGGAAGCCTGGGTGTTTGCATGGCCCATTCCCCCATTCTCACACCCAGGCTCCCATTCCCCCATGCAAACACTCAGGCTTCCATTCTCACACCCAGGCGCCCATTCCCACATGCAAATACCCAGGTGCCCATGCAAACACCAGTACTCCCATGCTGCTTAGGAGCCTGGGTGTTTGCATGGGCGCCTGGGTATTTGCATGTGGGAATGGGCGCCTGGGTGGGAGAATGGGAGAATGGGCACCTGGGTGTGTGTATGTTGGAATGAGCGCCTGGGTGTGTGTATGAGAATGGGAGCCTGGGTGTGTGAGTGAGAGCTTGTATGTGTGATAGAACATGTGAAGTTAGAGCTTGTGTGGGAAAGGGAGTCTTTGAGAGAAAGCATGAGCCTTTGTGTGACTGTGAGAGAAAGGAAGGGAAGAAAATAGGAGAGAGAAGAAGCAGAAAGAGAAGAGTGACCCTGGGAAAAGTATTAGGAAAAGACTGACAAGGGGAAAGTGGAAAAAAAAGTCCTGGACCAACTGATTAGAAAAATAAAAAGAACAAACAAAGGAGGTAAAAAAATTTTTTTTTGAGATTTTAGCAATTTGAATATGCCATCTTTGGATATATGCATTTCTTATAATTTTGTATTTTGCTCTTTAGCCTTCCACTGTTCAGAGTCTGGTTTCTCAGGCTTTCTATTTTGGTTTTGTTTCCATGTTTCTATTTCTAAATTGTAGTCCCTTATTTCTGATTTAGGTAAGGGTCTGTCTGTGTTCTGCCTGTGTGTGACTGAGGTGCAGTATTGCTGCTAGCGTGTAGTTTGTAGAGATTTGAAGCAGTCTGAACTTGTTCTGTTATCTCAGAAGGTGGTGGTATTAATGTTCTAAGGCCTGGTGTAGTATTTACATTGCCTCTTTTTCATAAGGTTGCTGTTATTTGAGTCCTGAGAGTCAATGCTGTTATATGGTATGGCAAGGTTTTAGGTGCCTTTTTTTTGCAGGGGTTTGTTTTACGTCACAAAATGTTAGCAATGGAGGAGTTTGGTTTGTTTTTTTTTGGTGAGGTAACCTCAAAATTTGAATATAGCTTTTTTTCATGTTGGGTTGTTGGGTTTACTATATTGTAATGGTAATTCTGTTTATTCATGGCTTTCTGAGGGCCAAGCCCACACCCTGCATACATTACAAAAAATGTAATTCCATAGCAGTTCCAAGTGCCTTTTTTGCAGGATTTTCCAGTTGGCACCACAGCAGTGCATGTAAATATAATATGCATGTTGTAAGTAATATTTTGCCTCAGAAGACTATACTTTTGAATGTTCTTTTTCATGTAAAATCTGATATAAATGCATAACTGAATTGTGTGTGTGCATCTGTAGAGAGAGAGTGTGTGAGTGTGTGTGTACAAGCCTGTAAGGTTTGCTTAGGATACCTAATACCCTTTCCTTGACCATGGGCTTTGTTTGGGGGGTATCAGTTTTTTATAATATAGATTGCTGGAGGGAGTTGGGCTTTTTTTGATGGGCGCAGGACAGAGACTGCTGCGGAGGAGGATTCAGCACAGTAATTGTTTGCACAGGGCAGCAAAAAAAGCTAGCACCGGCCCTGGAGGCCTGCGAGTCCACAGCAGAGCCAATCCTGCTGCAGCAGGAAGATACATGTGCTGCACGGAAAGTGCATGAGGGCGTCAGATACCCCATGGGCCAGTTTTGAAAAAAATCCTCCGGGCTGATATTTTCCTGCAATCCGCCCCTGTGTACACCTACGGTGTGCACAATGACGAGACCTGTTTCTAGGGCCCCAAACCCAATAGGAACAGATAAAATCCAGTTTCTAAATGCCCTTAGGTCAATATTACTATTATTATATTTATTAATCAGATTTTATTAAAATCTCAAAGAAAGGACGAAACCAGAGTCTCAGCCAAGGAGTGGAAATATTATGCCAGGGTTAGGAAAGAATTTAGGGAAGTCTCTCTGCCCCTTTTTAGCTATCGCACGCGAAACGTCCCTTTTCGCGTGCGTAAGCTTTAGAAAATGACCCCCTTAGGGACCTATTTTTCCTGAGTGACCTTTGAGTTCAGTGTCTTTTGTGTGTTGTTATCCACTGCGTTACCCTTTCTTGTGTCTACTGTATCTTTTTATGAGCGCATGCCTGTGGGGAAGTGCTGTGTTCGTCTTCTCTGCCCCTGCCTGATCTATATTGGTCATAGAGTTGGAATAGATGAAAGAGCGTGCGGGCTGATGGAATTGAGCATGTGTTTATGGGTGAGAATGGCTATGGTAAAAGGGTGTTGGCTCTGGATTGGTCCAGCAGAAGCCCACACTCCTCAGAGTGGAGGAGCAGACCAGTGGCCAGAGGAGCAAGCTGTGAACCAGGGAAGCCAGTGTTCCAATCCTGCTGACATTCCTTGTGACCTTGGGCAAGTCACTTCACCCTCCTCCATTGCCTCAGGAACAAACTTAGGCTTAGATTTTCTAACCTACCGCGGCGTCGTGAATCGCGCGGTGCAGGGGGGCGAAGCGGGGGGGGGGGGCGGGACTGCAAAAGCCGGCAGCACCCAATAGCGCCATCATAAAAGGTGGTGCTATTGGGCGCGAAATGGGCAGCGAAAAGGTTCCTTACCTTACTTTTTCGCCGTCCACGCTGTCTTTGCGGCATCCGCCCCGACTCCTCCTCTTCCGGGGCAGACGCCGCCCCGACTCTGCCCCTTTTTAGCTATCGCACGCGAAACGTCCCTTTTCGCGTGCGTAAGCTTTAGAAAATGACCCCCTTAGGGATCTATTTATTTTAAGCATTTTTCTCATAGACACAAAATGGGAGAAAACCTCACTGAATAAGTCCTTTAGATTCTAAGCCCTCTGGGGATAGGGAAATACCTATAGTACCTGATTTAAATTCGCTCTGAATGGTCACAAAAGTTGGAATATAAATGTTAAAAGTATAAAATTATTATAAAGTACTCAGCCCTTCCCTGAACTGGGATCCTGGCTTATTCTCTGACTCTGAGGCCAACCCTGATCCTGAACCATGCCTTTTTGATTTCTTCCTCTCCGTTCATCCAGCCTGAGATCTTGACTGTGCCTCATTCCTTGTCTTGTCCCTGTATAACCTGCCAACCTAGATTGCCTTGTTATCTACCTTTTCTTTGCCTTAAACACCTGCCTCAGCTACCGCAGATAAGGTTCTCTTTTGTTTGCCCTGTTCTTGCTTTATGGATTTGCTGGGCTGCTAAACATGCTGCCAGAGCCTGGCTGCTTGCATTAAACAGCACCTGCAGCTACTTCCTTGATCTGCATCCAATTTGTGTCAGCTGTCCACAACTCAGCCATGAAAGCACAGAACAGCCCCCCTCCCCCCCAGACCTCAGATACCTTGGTCAGTATTTCCTAATCTTGTCAAGTTCAAGGCACATTTGCATTAACAAAAATGTTGTATGGCACACCAGCCCCCCCCAGGGGAAGGCACTGCACATATGGAGAGGACTCATATGGCCAAAAAGACGAGCTAGCGGATTGCTGGAAGCCCCATCAGTCTCTCTTCCAAATTTTAAAACAAAGGGCGAGAGGGGGCAGAGGCACACAAGAACCCTTCATGATGGACCAACTCCCTCTGTATATAAGTGTGGGATAAGGGATAAGTCAATCTGGTGGAGGCAGCCCTTCTAACAGGCCGATTACAGTACAGTGTGCTCCGACGGAGCGCACTGTTAGCCTGCTCTTGGACGCGTGTTTTCCCTTATTCAGTAAGGGGAGGAAAACGCGCGTCCAACCCGCGGCACCTAATAGCGCCCTCAACATGCAAATGCAAGTTGATGGCCCTATTAGGTATGCGCGCGTGATACAGAAAGTAAAATGTGCAGCCAAGCCGCACATTTTACTTTCAGAAATTAGCGCAGACCCAAAGGTAGGTGCTAATTTCTTCCGGCACCGGGAAAGTGCACAGAAAAGCAGTAAAAACTGCTTTTCTGTGCACCCTCCGACTTAATATCATGGCAATATTAAGTCAGAGGTCCCGAAGAGTAAAAAAAGTTAAAAAAAAAAATTTGAATTCGGCCCGCGGCTGTCGGGCCGAAAACCGGATGCTCAATTTTGCCGGCGTCCTGTTTCCGAGCCCATGGCTGTCAGCGGGCTCGAGAACCGATGCTGGCAAAATTGAGCGTCAGCTGTCAAACCCGCTGACAGCCGCCACTCCTGTCAAAAAGGAGGCGCTAGGGACGCACTAGTGTCCCTAGCGCCTCCTTTTGCCCGTTTTTACCGCCGGGCCTAATTTAAATACAGAATCGCGCGCACCGGCAAGTGGCCGGTGTGCGTGCCGGATTTGCCCGCTCTCCCGCAGACTTTACTGTATCGGCCTGCTTGGTAGCAGCATGTGGCTGCCAGAGCTTCTTCACCTCTGCTGGAGTCAAATCCAGTGCTCAGTGCATGCTCTCCCTATCTCACTCAGCCCGGGGACAGGGCAGAGGCTGGACAAACTCAAAGGAGGATAATTAATACCAGTGGTGTAGCCAGAACTGAATTATTTGGGGGGGGGGGGGCCCAAAATTAACATGGGTGGGCAGTAGACATACAGATCTAGGCCCTACTAGTTGTATTCTAATTGATAAATAATGCCTTAGCATGCACCCTAAATTGGATTTCTGAGTAGTCTGTAATAGCCATCATGCATGAGTGACATTTTAAAATATTTTAATTCTATTACTTCAAGCACTTACCAACATTAAAAATGCCTTATTAAACTATATTAATTTATTTTTTATTTATTGCAGTTTATAAATACACAATGTCATGTAAAAAGTAAACAAAGAACACTTCAGAAACATCAGATCCAATCATGTAATAAAACAAATATCAATATATTCTTTTATGAATCCTATTATCAAAGATGCATAAAACTACAATAAACAGCAATAATCATAATAATCATCATAAAAAGATTTGCAATAGGTGCAGACAGAACTAGAACATGCAAAAAAAAAAAAAATCAAATTCCAGTGTCACCTCAGTGACAGCAAAACAAATTCCCTTCACTGCCAAACTATTTGCGAAGTAACACAAACCCTGCAAATAAATAAATAAATAACTAGAACCTTACCACACCATAACAGCAGTTACTCTCAGGACTAAAACAGCAGCAACCTTATCTATGAAAAAGCAGCAAGGCAAACATTACACCAAGTCCTAGAACACTAATATACTACCTAAGGGGCAAACAGAACAAATCCCTAAAGAGAAACTAAATGCTAGCCAAAATACTGCTTCTCTGTCACACAAGCACAAAACAGACAGACCCTTACCTAATACAGAATAAGGGACTTCAAATTAGAAATAAACATGCAAACAAAACTGAAATGGAAAGCCTGAGAAACCAGATTCTGTGAACACTGGAATAATGAAGAAAAAGCAAAATACAAATATATAAGAAATGTATTCTCCAAAGATGGCATATTCCAATTGCTGAAAGGCAAAATAATTTTGTTTTACCTTTGTTGTCTGAACTTATTTTCCTAATTGGTTGGTCCCAGTCTCTTTGTTCCCCTTGTCTGTCTTTTCCTTGTTCCTTTTTTAGGGTCTCTTTTATTCTGTTTGTCTTTTTTTCTTACTCCTTCAAACACATACACAGGCTCTCTTGTATTCTTTCACGCACACACACACGTTTTCTCTCACACAGGATCTCACTCTTTCATTCTCTCTCACATACATACAGGTTCCCACTCACATACACACACACACACACATAGGCTTTCACTCTTACATGCTCTCTTTCACATAGGCTCCCATTCCTACAAACACAACACAAAGGCTCTCACTCTCACATGTTATATTCTTTCTCACATGCAGACTCCTGCTCCTACTTTCATGCAGTCGTACACACACAGACTCTCACTCTTATATACAGGCCACCATTCTCACATAAACACACAGGCTCCCTCTCTCAGATGCAAGTTACCACACCCACTTATACAAGTTCACACTCCTACATGCTCTCTCTCTCACATATTCCTTCAGGTACGCCCTCATTCACATTTCCCCCAAGCAGGCTCCCATTCACACACACACACACAGGCAGGCTCTCATTCATACCCCCCCCCCCCCCCAGTCCTCCAGGCAGGTTCCCATTCACGCACATACACACCTAGACAGGCTAGCATTCACCCACACACACATACCCAGGTGGGCTACCATTCACACACATGCCCCTCCCCAGGCAGGCTACCATTCACACACCCCTATCCCCACCCCTAGGCAGGCTCCAATTCACACCCCCCTCACCCCAGGCAGGCTCCCATTCACACAGCCCCCACCCCAGGCAGGCTACCATTTATACACACACACAACCCCAGGCAGGCTACCATTCACACACACAGTCCTCCAGGCAATTTCTAGTTTCAGTTAAGCAAAAAAACTTAATAGAGGGCACCTCCAAATAACCCAATTCTTGCTAACGGAGTGTTCAGACTGGGATATAAGGATTTAAGAGGTTTGCTAGATAACTCGGCCCATCCATCTTTAATGACTTAAATGTCAAAACCAATATTTTAAACTTAATATGCTGTTGGAGAGGTAACCAATGCGATTCCCTCAAGATTGGACTAATATGCTCCTGTGGTGGTTGTTACATTATCAATTGTGCTGCAGAACTCTGGTGTATACACAATGCATGGAGGCTAGATAAATGAAGGCCCACATATAAAGCATTATAGTAATCAACCGATGTCGGTACAAAAAGACTGAACCAAAGTGTGAAAATCTCTTCTAGCCAATATATATCACACATTTTGTAATGTCCGTAATTTGTAATATTCTGATTCCAATACTCATCTGAACTGGGGCAGAAAGTTCAAGTGCAAATCAAATAGAGTCCCCAGGTTTTTCACCTTCGGTTTAATTGTAATTTTAGTCCCATTCACGGAAATGGGACAATTCTCAAGATCAGGAGAAGGTCCTATCTTCCGGGAAAAACACAGGGTCTCGGTTTTTTGCTACATTCAGGAGCAAATTATTCTCTTCCATCCAGGAGTGAGTAAGTGTGAGACGTTTAGCCATTTTATAAAATTCTACAGTTAACATATCATTGATGGGAAAAATAATTGTAGATCGTCAGCATATATCCCGAATTCTATCCCTAACATTTCAATTATTGTGCAGAAGACACAAATACACATCAAAAACGGCCATTGACAAAATTGATCCCTGAGGGCCCTCACACTGGAGTTCGTACCAGTCTGAATTGATGCCTTGAAATGACACTTGATACTTCCTTTTCATTAAATAGGATCTGAACCATTGAAAAACATGGCCACCTATTCCCAATTGCCGTAAGCGATATAACATGATTTTGTGCATTACTGTGTCATATGCTGCTGTAATATCTAGATACACAGCTATCACAGGTCTTTTACTTTCTAAATGCCGGAGAACAAAATCCTACAAGGAAACAAGGAGGGTTTCTGTGATATGTTTCTCTTTAAACCCACATTGTAAGTGACGTAGCTTGCTTATTGCGGCGGTTACTACCCCTACTACCCCTAACTAATCAAGCTAGATATTTCACTTGGATGCAGCTCCATCACTGCTCTCTACATTAATGGTGGGGGTGGAAGGGAAATAGAACCAAGGAGCTAAGAGAAACAGATGGGTATGAGAAAAAATGTGTGAGGCTTGCTGGGCAGACTGGATGAGCCGTTTGGTCTTCTTCTGCCGTCATTTCTATGTTTCTATGAATTGCTTATAGACAATTTTCTCTAATATTTTTCCAAGAGTAAGCAAATTGGAAATGGGCCTATAATTTAAAGGATTATCTCCTGACAGGTTGTTCTTCTTGAAAAGAGGACGAACTGATGACACTTTAGGAGCCACTGGAACTAGCCCTTCCTACAAAGACTGATTAAACAGCCTAATCAAAATCTGTACAAAATCAGCTCTTAAAACATAAATTACTGAAAATGGGTAGGGATCAAAGGGGCACAAAGAGTTTTTTTTAAAGCTTTTACAAACTTTCCCACCTCTGTCTGCCCTACTAACTCAAAATGATCCCAACTGTTCCCTGAGTTTATGTCAGGGCAGGGTCTCATCCCCAAATCCTTATCTAATTGCAGGAGTTTGCTCATTGATGTTCTGGGTAGAGAATCAATCTTCTTCTTACAACTATCTGCAAAATCTTGATCAGAAAATTGACCAACAGACTCCCTCTCTTTCGCACACACACTCCCTTACACAGTTTCCCTCTTTCTCTTGCACACATACCCACACAGGCTCCCTCTTTCTCTCATGTACAAACCCTTGTGCAGGCTACCTCTCTCTCCATCTCACACACAGGCTCTTTCACAAACATGCACTCTCTCACACACACACAAATCCCTTTTTCACACAATACCAGTTCCCAAACTCTTACACGCATATACACTTCCTCACAATCTCCTCACATAGGCTTCCTTTCTCTGGCACAAAACATTCACGTACCCACAGGCTCTCTCTCTCTCTCACACACACAGACACCCTTGCACACAGGCTCTATCTCTCACACATGCATTGGCTCCCTCTCTCTCACAAACACACACACACACACCTTCATTTAGGCTCCATCTCTCACAAACACACATCTGCTCCCTCTCTCACACATACACTCACAGGCTCTCTCTCACTCACTCTCATTCTCACCAGGTCTATCACATCTTCACCGTGAGTGAGATGGGCTCCGCTCACGGCCCGCCAGGCCTTCACATCTTCACTGCAAGCAGAATGGGCTTCCCTTGTGGCCCGCTACGCCTCTCTCCAAATTCTGCGCAGGAGGGGAATGCACAGTAGAGTAGAATTTCCCCAGGAGTAAAAGTCTTTGTATAACCCCTTTGGATTGGATCAGGAAATATCTGACTTCTAATTGGCTTAGAGTCAGGAACTTAAGTCCTTGCATCTGTAGGTTAATCTTATGCTTGCTGGTGCAGGTTATCAGATTTTACTTCCAGCTTTAAGATCCTAACAAAACTGAAAGGAAAACAATATACTATTTAAACCAGGAAGAGGGCTAAGGGCTATACATTCAGCACATGGTGTGACCCTTTTACTTTCTTTTCGAAGGATATGCAAGGATTTTATGAACGTAGATGACATTTATAGGATAAACAATCCACTATGAAGCAACTTCTGAGCTGAACCTCAATCTCTGTAGTTTCCCCTTATTCATCACAGGGGCATAGAGGATATTTCTCTAATTCAGGGTTCATATTGGCTGGAATGCAATGCTTGAATGCAGTATTGTGAAGCATACAGCACAACAAGGACTATCTCAGCCCCCTTTTCTGGGATATATTGTAAAGCACTGTAAAGGGCATGGAGGTGTAAAATAAAAAAATGCTAGCCCCATTAAGTAAGCAGGTAGAGGGCTTTCTGTCAAACCACCTTAATCAAAGAGAAAGCCATGAAGCCGCAGGAAATAGAGCTGATTTTTTTTTTTTTTTTTTTTTTACTCTCATGGCAGGTAAAAAACAGAGAAAATAGGTACTGGGAGGGGTCCTATAGCCCTGCTGGAAGCCTGCACTAGTGCTTTCTCCAAGAGACTATGAGGAAGGGGGCGGCCTGAAAAACCCTGGAATAGGACAATAATGTGCAGAAGCACTAAAACCCCCACAAAGATTTGTTTTGTTTTCTGAGCTGGTGAAAGCTGTTTTATTTCTATAATGCATTCTGGTCCAGCCAAGCTGTGCTGGCACAATAAAGGAAAGAACATCTTACTCAAAGTCTCTGCCTGTTAAGTAGAGGGCAAAGGCTAAACATAAAAAGATCTGTCCTACTCCCAAACAACTTACAGCCAGCACCCAATTTATCTAAACATCTGAAATTATTTTTTTTTAAACAATCCAAACGTACGCACGAGTCTTACTGTACCTCCTATCTGCTGGATTCTTTGCGCGACCTACAGGAGTGAGGAGCCAGGCTCGGCACTCATATTCTGCATCATCTAGGAAATGCACACATCACAGAGATCAGTTAGGGTTCAGAGTGTCCTAGGGTTTTCTGAGGTGGGCTAGATAAGTGCCAGTGAGAGAGCTTCTTGGCCTGTACAGGAGAGTGCAATTTGAGAATAAAAGTGTACTCGCCCATCAACCATCAATCTCTGCACCCGCCCCCCTCAAAGTCATGGAAGAGGGAGGGAGCAATGCAAGATATAGGAGTCAAGGCAGGACCCACAGAACTTCATTACCACATTCAGAATTAACGTGTCGGCATCACAACCCCTTGCACATTCAGGGAATGTGGTGGTGGTAACACCATTTGCCTTTCACTAGGAGATGTCAGTGCTACATGTACACAACTGAATTCCCCTCATCTGGTTAGGTAAGCTATGAAGACTCTTTTTTGAGGTCCTGTCATTCTTTGATTAGGAAAGCTGAGATAATGTCTAACTTGTCTTTTCATGGCTTGTACTACCTGGCAAAATTATTTGGAGAAGGTGGGTTGCCTCATTCTACTAACTATAGCCACAGAGGTGTGAAAGACCCAGAGGCAAGAAAATGTATTGAGCTCAGGAACTCAACAAGGCAGGCTTTGGTATAAGATCTGCCTCCCAGAGGACTGAGATCTCCCCTCAGCTCCTCTTCCAACTTTATAACAGCTACTGAGCGCAGCCGGTACCTGGAGATTACCTCTCCATCCCACAGGCCCTGCTGGGTGGGCTGGGGGTGTGAATATTTTAGGTATGATTGCTTGAATGATTCTCGAGAGGCCAAAAGAGCAGGGAGGAGTTTGCATGCCCTGGCTGCATCAGACAACAGTTTACATCATGAGCTAACATTTCAGCTGAGACCTAACACACAAAAGTTAATACTGTATATTAATTAAAACATACTAAATACACCAACAGAAAAAAGGAACAAAATGCAAACTAAATACAGCTATTAATGTAGAAGTACAACATAATATTTAAATAAATTAAAAAAATCAACAAATATGAGAAACCGTAAGTACCAGAAAGAATATGGCTCAGCTGTAAGTGCAGTACCTGGCCAATCTGATCTACCATAAATTTCAAATCGCTATATAAGTGTCTAATGGCAATTTGGCCTAAGTCCAGGTGCTGACAGGTTAGTCCTACCATAGATGAAATTGCTAAATAAAATTGTTTATTAAAGACGAAGACAGCAAATTGAGAATAGCTTGATGGAATAGCCAGGCCTTCAGATGGTGACAAAAAGGCATACAGTTGCCACTCAGCCTCAAGGTAGGAAGATGTGAGGTTTGTGGAGTGTCAGTGGTTGTCCTTGCAAATCTTACGTAGAAGTAAGATGGAGTGGGGGTGTTTTTGTACCTTTGGCACTTTGTCATGTACTTTTTATTTTCTTTGTCTGTATTTCAGGTGGTGTCCTGCTGAAGATGAGCATGGAGGCCATATGTGGGGCAAACCAGTATCCAGTTCACACCATGCCTACCCTTGTTGTGTTAGATTCTTCTATATAATGCTGCTATGAGTTGTCAAGGCATCCTAGTGTTGGAAGGCTGACGTATTGATACTCCTATGTAAGAGAAACATGCTGTTGTCCATCTGAGCAGCCATTGTTCCACCTTAATGAGCAAGACAACTCTTAAGCTAGGACGTGGCAGGTAGAATGGATACGTGAGAAGAGATTTTCATGCTGAGTTTTTTCCTAAAACTACACTCAACACACATTCACACCTAAAATCACATTAAAAACATTTTCCATACATCGTGATTGCGAAGAAAATATTTAACAAATTGTATAATTCTCAATTACAGTACCATCATATATTATTGCAAAATTATTTACTGTTCGCCATTAACACTGTTGATTTCAACTGAGGTTTCTCCTTCATATTAATTCCACCCAAAATATATCCAATATGTCCGACAAAAGATCTTTGTTTCTCCCCTCTTGGGGCTTCCTCAGGGACTCGTGTACCGCTTAACGGTAATCCACTCCTCCGTTATCGATTACCAATATTCACTTCTAAAATTAAACACATATATCCTTCAGTTCTTCTTAAATCACCTCTATTCCCATCCCCCATTACTCTAGATAGATACCTACCCCAAATTTCCACATTACTCATTTAACAGTCTTCTCCTTGATTTCATCAATGTTACGATTCCCAAACCACAACTTCAATTCATAATTTCTGATAGAGTATGCCACCGCATACATCCCTACAAAACAGCAAGTCAACAAACCACATAAAGACCATTTTTTTCTCTTACAATTTACCTTATCTTGAAGCCGTTCCAACCCCCACCAGCATCACTACTCACGCTCATCAAAATGGCGCCTACGCAACGTGACGTCAATCACATGTTCAAACGTGGTGACGGACCGCTCTACCTTCGTAAATTTTATAGCCATCGTAAATTTTATATATAAAATTTACGAAGGTAGAGCGGTCCGTCACCACGTTTGAACATGTGATTGACGTCACGTTGCGTAGGCGCCATTTTGATGAGCGTGAGTAGTGATGCTGGTGGGGGTTGGAACGGCTTCAAGATAAGGTAAATTGTAAGAGAAAAAAATGGTCTTTATGTGGTTTGTTGACTTGCTGTTTTGTAGGGATGTATGCGGTGGCATACTCTATCAGAAATTATGAATTGAAGTTGTGGTTTGGGAATCGTAACATTGATGAAATCAAGGAGAAGACTGTTAAATGAGTAATGTGGAAATTTGGGGTAGGTATCTATCTAGAGTAATGGGGGATGGGAATAGAGGTGATTTAAGAAGAACTGAAGGATATATGTGTTTAATTTTAGAAGTGAATATTGGTAATCGATAACGGAGGAGTGGATTACCGTTAAGCGGTACACGAGTCCCTGAGGAAGCCCCAAGAGGGGAGAAACAAAGATCTTTTGTCGGACATATTGGATATATTTCGGGTGGAATTAATATGAAGGAGAAACCTCAGTTGAAATCAACAGTGTTAATGGTGAACAGTAAATAATTTTGCAATAATATATGATGGTACTGTAATTGAGAATTATACAATTTGTTAAATATTTTCTTCGCAATCACGATGTATGGAAAATGTTTTTAATGTGATTTTAGGTGTGAATGTGTGTTGAGTGAGTTAGTGAGTATTTTATTGTCTAGATAGATTGAAAATACTAATAAACAGATTTTTTGCACATGAATGTTTTTTGCACATAAATTTGTAAATTCAGAATACTCCTTTGTGTATGTAGTCATATAAATGATAGGAGATATCTTGTGAGTATTTACCCAGTGTATAATTTACCTAGAGAGTTTTTTCCTAAGGCACAAGAGTTTAATTTTTTGACAGAAGATTGCAAGTCACTTATATGCCTTTTCTTTCTCCTGTTTCCCATGGACTGGGGGTGCGAAGATTTTGGAGAGGATAGTTAAATGAGGCAGTGAGCCAACTGAAGTGTGGGTAAGGGTTTTTGTATGAGGGAGCCTTTACCATGGTCAAACAAAGATCCTGTTAGAGGTTGAGGATGTTTCTTGTCCTAAATTCAGACTGAATTCACTTCCATGAGCATGCTCAGTGTATTTGCTGTACCTAATTTCAAAAGTGAAGTCAGGAGAGCAACTTTGCACACCCAGAAAGGGGTAGTAAGATTCATGCATAGTCTAATGAAGCCAATAATGGATAACATGCCGGACATGATTATTTTTATTCACCAAACCCAGCAACTAAACTTTTGGCAGTAAATGTTTCCAGCTTCCAAAACAGGAAGAATCGAGCCCATTGTTTGTGTCATATATGACCTGTTCCCAAATACTGTATATGTGCCATGTTTATAGGTGCAATGTATATGATCTACTTCAATAATCACATTAGGAAAATCATAAAATTTGGTGTCAATGGATTTCCAGAAAATGTAATTGATTTCCCTGGCTCTAAGTATGAGAGATCTCAGCACTTAGTGTAGTGCTGCAGAAAATGGTGTCCATGGTTCTTCCAGCAATAGGTGCCACAGCTAACTGCAAGGATCTTGGAGTAAAAATATGTTAAGGCACACAGCAATTTTACATGGACTGCACTGCCTGTCTGCATGAAGTAGCAGGTCCAAGGTCATGCTTCAAATCAGAAAGTAATTCCAGAATGACATGGCTGTTTATGTGATGTATTTCAAATACATTTTCTTCAGTCAAAGAAAATAGATTAATTGCCTTAAGTAGTGCTTCTTTCTGCTTGAAACCGCTAAATGGACATAAAGATTAACAAAAAAAATATACATTCAAAAATTAACAAGGTAATACCTGCTTATTTTAATTATTTTTTTTTAAATTAGATTTGGGAAACAACTACTCCCTTCCTCGAATAAGAATAGAATGAGCAAAAGATGGCGACATTACTAGAAACAAACTATACTAGAAACAAAGGCGAATCATAAGAGGCGTTCCAACGATAGTGTGAAGGGTTGAGGTCACTATCTGATCAACCATCAAATCTTGCCCTCCCCAATCCTGGTAAATGTCATCTTTTGCTCATGCAAGTCTGACATCAGGAAGGGAGTAACAGAACCACGAAAGCTAGTCAAGAAAGGTATTGTTAGTCCATTTAAAAAAAATTATCATTTTATTTTTTGGTATTTGTTAACCTTTTATTTCCATGCATTCACGTGGACTAACACAGCAACCAGACATGCTGCAGGAAATAGGAGCACCAATGTGATGATGGAAGTGAAGACTCTGAGAGGGTAATTTTCAAATCCATTTGCTGGGGGGAAAGGTTAAATTTACCAGAGTAAACTGTCCGGCTGAAAACTGTCCCCAGAACAGACAGAAAAGACGGGCAGGGTTCACAGCTGGTGCACGTTCAGCTGCGGTGGAGGGGGGGAGCAAAAACTGTGTACATGCTTGGTGTTTTCAAAAGTAATGAACTGCCTCCGCTCCCTATGCGCCACCTGCGAAAATAGCAGGCGAAAAATTATGAAGGCATGTCTACCGCGTATACTCTGCACTAGCTGATTCCCCAGGGAAAATGACCCCGGCCTGTTTCCTTTTCAAAATCAGCTACAAAGGATGCGAGGTTCGAGTATCTGAGCACTCTGCAAACTATAGGGGCTGCTCAGGTGGTACAGTCAAGGTTATCCCCTTGTTTTTAAGAAAGGTAAAACTTCTTCCAATGTGTTGTGCTGAAATGCAGCCCTTTTTTTTTTAGATTCCATATGCTGCTCCCATGTCCCACCTGCCCTTACAGCCCAGGGGATCTGAGTACAGCTCCTCCTCATTGCAGCAATAGGGCCAGCCCAGACCCAGATTTTTTTTTTTTCCTCTGTGAAAATAGTGTCTACACAATAAGGCATCCTGCCACAAGTTACATATCCTGAACTAGACAGAAAAAAAAAGTAGATTTTTAAGGAACGGGCAAGTAAAATCCACCAAAGTAGTTGGGCGGTAGTGTGCACTTTAAAAACAAAACTTTTAATATGTATTTAGTTTTGACCTGGCAATTTCCTCCTGCTTAGCTGTACTTCCAGCTCAATCACAAACCAAGGCTGGGATCTGGCACCAGGAGCCTTTAGTCAGGATCACCTGGGGAATTTTTCTCTCTTGTATATCCCCCTGCTCTCACCATACCAAGTTTGGATATTGCAGTGAGGGGGGGAGGGCTTCTTCTCTAACCCTGTCAGTCTGGGCCCTGACTCCAGCCACTAGGTGTCACCGTTAAGTAATCAGAAAAGCTTTCTCCAGAAAAGTTCTACTACACTTACTCCCAGATGGGGAGGTGGGTGGGAGGACAATTTTCAATTTTTTTTTCCATGCAGCTTGTAGGCCTGTGAGTATATTATTGTACCCATGGGCCTGCAAGCTCATTTTCAAAGGGAAATTCATCCTGCAGTCGCCGTTTCACACTGTCTTGCTTGGCAGGGACCACCCACAAGTTACTCGGGGGGGAGTTAAAAATAAGTTCCCCACACATGCACTTTACTGGGACGGCCCTGGCCCTTTTCTCTGCACTGAAGATGGGGGAATTTTGAAAGGTGAACACCTGTTTAGCAGCAGAAATGTCCTTGTTAAATTTCCCCCCTGCACCTTCAAGGTGACGTAACTGGTGATCCCTTTTAAAAGGAGGAATGGAGGACAGCTTGTACCTCAACAAATATATATTTTTTTATTTATCCACACTTTTGATCCAGTTTAAGAGGGTTTATGGCTAACAAATTTTGTGATGAATTCTCCCAGGTCTTCTTGTGCTTCAAAGAGCGAAATGTTGTGAAATTCATGTTTTGACAAATATAACTGTTATATTATTTATTTACTTACAATATATATTACCCGCCCCTCCAATAAGTTCGGGGCGGGGTACAAAAAAACCCCCCAAACATAATTTAAAACTAACAGGATTAGTCAGCACAATGCAAAAAGAGAAAAGTGGGAGGTGCACAGGTGATGAAGCCACCACAGAGGATCCATTAACACTCACTGCTCCATCCATGGAGCAGCCACCAATGGTTATACACTTAAGCCCTTTTTATTTGACATCCTGAACCTAAAAGTAAAAAATACATGTAGTCCCTACCTAGGGCTGGAATATCTCCAGAAGGTCCTTTGACATAGCTCCCATTATAGTCAAGGGGAGCCAATTTATTTATGTTTTTGCCTTTCATAGCCCAAAATGGAAAACTTTGCGAAAACAAACTATTTTATTTATTAATCATACTTATAACCTGCCTATAATAATATTGATAAGCTAAGTGAGGTACAATAAAACATAAAAATATCAAAGCCGCATGACATTTTACTCAATATAGTGCCCTCTGGGGAGAAGGAAATGTTTACAGTACCTGATAGGAATGTGCATTTGTTTGACATGAATGGGTAAAATGCCACAGATGAGACCATTTTCATTTCATTTGTGGACCTCCAAAATGAATAGAGGATGCCCATGAATTTAAACAAAAGGTTTTTGTTTCATTCATTAATGTTTTACATTCAAGTCTAAGGCACATTGAAAAGTGCTGTAGTGAGAAAGCGGCAGGGACTAACTGGTAAATATAGCAACCAACTATTGCCTGTGTGAGGTAGTAGCCAGACTAGTGCCAAGGTGGGAGAAGTAGTAAAGTAGACAGAATGTGGGATCAATCAATTTTTTTAAATTAGCCTATAGCTTCCAATTGGATCAAGTGATACTGACGTCCTCTCACTGAAAGATCTGAGCATATGCAAAGAAATTCCATTTTCTCTACTAGATTTCGCAGAGAAAGCTTGTATTTTCAAAAGCACTCTTACAGTGAAAGAAAAGCTTTAAAAAGGAGAGAAGAGTTTTGACACTGGCAAAGGGCTTTTTCTGATCTTCATAGCTGCAGTTGCATTGCTCTCACTTATTGTGACAGATACACTGCTTTCTATGTGTTCACTGGGGCAGGGCAGGATTGGAGATACAGAAGCCGTAACAAAAGATGCCAGTGACCACAGTAAACTGGAAAAGAACAAAAGAGTGGCACACTACATAGACAACAGTGTTTATTATTTGTCTTTTTAGTGTGCCACTCTTTTGTTCTTTTTCTGAATCAGAAGCAGTGCCAGTGAACACTGATTTGATGTTATCTATCTGTTTCACTCTGTACAGTGCACTTTACTGATTACTGCAGACAGACTGAAGTAAAGAGAAGCACAGCCTTGCCAGACTTCTCAGTTTATTAAAAGAAGTCAGTCAGCAATGCATACAATACACTGTATATGTGTGTGGGATAGATTTTTGCATACATTTCATGGACAGCCCTAGACAGAGACTGAGTTTGTGCCACTAGCAAGCTGCTAACTATCCTTGCCAAACTGGCACTATGCTTGCTAATCACTTTAGTGAATTCAGTCTGTGAACTTGATTGAGTGAGTGTGACAGACACACACATTCAGTTTTAGAGTGGTGAATGCTGATATAGTATCAATAAAGTATATTGTGATATCAAAACCACTACTTCCAATTCCATCATGCCACTGCAAGGCAAAGGGAAAGGAGTGAATGACAGCTAGCCAGCCTGTCAGAAGTACAAGCAGTACTAGAAGCAGCGAGAATAAAGGGAGTTCTGACCCCAAATTTTAAAAAGACTTTTTTATCCATAGAAAGCCAGGAGTGGAAGCCAGCTAAAGCCATAAGAAATTGAAATTGGGAAGACATATGCCACCACCAGCTGTTCCTCTTCCTTTTGTTTTGGGGGCAGGTGGGAGAGACATACCAAGGCTGGTGTTACCAGGGTAGGGACCGGGGCAGGAGAAGTGCAACACCTAAATCAGCAGAGTGCTCCTCCATGATTACTGCTTCTGAGGTAAAGAGAGAGTATTTTCAAAGACTGATTCTGATAAAATGAGAAAAATAGAAAAAAACTGAAAGGAGAAGCTACAATGGTAAAAAGTATGCAAGAGGCATGGACATTGTTAAAAAATACCATCCGAGAAGCACAGTCCAGATGTATTCTACACATTAAGAAAGATGGAAGGAAGGCAACTTGATTACCAACATGGTTAAAAGGGGAGGTGAAAGAGGCTATTTTAGCGAAAAGATCTTCATTCAAAAATTGGAAGAAGGATCCAACAGAAGAAAATAGGATAAAGCTTAAGCGTTGGCAAGTTAAATGTAAGACACTGATAAGACAGGCTAAGAGAGAATTTGAAAAGAAGTTGGCCATAGAGGCAAAAACTCACAGTTAAAAACTTTTTTTTATTTGAAACTTTTTTTATTATTTTCATAAACAAAATCGACTGAACAGAGGAAGCTGGGTTTCTGCTACATCCTCAGTCAAATTTACATAAATTGAAAAGGATAAAGTATGCTAACATAACCCTCTCTCCTACCTCCCCATCCCTTCCCCCCTCCCCTCCACCTATCCTATGACAGTACAAAAAAACCCACCAATACCACACTGTGTCCACTAAACTAGAATCGACCAAATTAAGGATTCTACTATAGGTACCAAAGTTCAGAATAAAAGAAAGCAGTAAATAAAGAACTGTTTAATCATTCAAAATCAAACTTCTGGATCTGTGTGGGAGAGCCTGGATATATGGGTCCCATGTCCTCAGAAACTTTCATCGATGGAGAGGAGAACATTGAGAAGCCAGATCATCCATTCGCATGATGTGATGTAGATGGTTTCGCCATGCCCAAAAGGATGGAGCATCCATACTCTTCCAGTTCAAAAGTATCACCTTTTTCCCTGCTAGGCAGGCCTTCTGAACGAATAAGCGAGGTCCAACACCTCTAACCTGTAAGGGAGAGAGGCAGCCAAAGAGAAGGAGTAATGGGGATATGGAACATGAAACTCCTAGCATGAGGGCCCTGGCATATGACTCCAGAAAAGTTTAATAAAGGGACATGCCCAAAAGGAATGTTAGTTTCCTGGCACTTCCCACAAGTGGCAGAAAGTGAAATTTTTGAGCCAGTATCTTGTAAAGAATTTTTGCTTATTTTCTCCCTTTAAATATACTGGCCCCTCATTACATGCTGTTATACCTTGCAGTTTAAGGATTTATTTATTTATGTATGTATGTATGTATGTATGTATGTATTTATTTATTTAAAGCTTTTCTATACTGGCATTCATGATACAATCATATCATGCCGGTTTACAAATAACAGGGGGGTGCAATACCTTTGTTCTATTTTTAACCAGTGCAGAGGAAGCAAAAAGTTACAATATAACAAGGTTGTTGAAATCAAGTCGGGCATTTCTTTTTGGATGTTGAATAATGGATTTTCGTTATGTCATATATCCTTTCTTTGCTAAAGTAAGATGTATTGATTACTTTATTTGAAAATTTAATAAAATGTGAATTAAAAAAAAAAAAGGTGAAATTTTTGATCAGTACGTTGCATGGGCTGATATACAGGCTCACCTAAGAAACTTGTATTGCATTTCCCTATAATACATGTTAGAGGAGATTTTGGACACTCGCGTAAAGCATGCCTGGAGAAGGGCAACAGTAATTGTAAACACACTATCCCCGTTCCAACGATCCACAAATACCGAGCAATTGTCTATGCATGTGAGCTTTTTGAGGCTTTTGTAGTAAAGGAAAAGGGAGAGGGGTTGTGACTTGCAAAGCATAAACAAAGCATCTAGGGATTGGAAAACAGAGGATCGTTTGGAGTCAGGCGGTAGGGACTTGATTACAGTGTTGAATTTGTAGATAGGAAAACACTTGCGCAGTACCAAGATTGTACAAATCCTTCATCTCTGTAAAAGACAACATCTGCCCCTCCCCAGTTAGTAAATGACCTAACTGAGTGATTCCCTTAGTGGCCCATAAGCAGAAATCAGCAATCTGAGAGCCAGGTGAAAATTCCAAGTTCCCTTGAATAGGCAACAGATAAGGGCAGAATCGTGGAATCTTCAACAATTTAGTTAAGACGAGCTAAGTTTGCCTAATGGGTGACGTCGAGATAGATTGAATTAAAAATTATGGGAGTTTATCTGAGGGACTCTGCAACACACAGCTTAGATCCAGTGGGGCTACCAGTGCCTTTTCAGCAGACAGATTAACGTAGAAGGATTTGTTTAGAAGCCATTCCCTGATGATGCGTAGGTTACCGGCCAAATTGTACAAAGCTAGGTCAGGAACTCCCAGATCTCCCTCACCCCATTTTTCCTTCAGCCAGGGCAAAGGTATCCTAGATCTCCTACCCCGCCACAAGAAGGAGCGGAGTGCTTTGTCCAAGCTTGCCAATTCTCTCCGTTTGAGATGGAGTGGCAAATTCCGAAGAATATAAAGCCATTTGAGGAGAATAACCATTATGAACAGGTTCACCCGGCCTCCCAAGGATAAAGGTAACGCTGTCCAGGTGTGTAATCTCTCCTGTGAGAATTTTTAACAAAGGAAGGATATTTAGGCTATACAATTTGGCCAGAGATTGGGGAAGTATAACCTCTAAGTAGCGAAAGAAGTCACCCGCCATTTGCAGAGGAAAAGGCTCATCCCATTGGTCCCGGAGGGCATCAGGGAATGTTCAGGCCTCAGACTTGTCAGCGTTAAGACGCAAGCCAGAAAAGGTCCCAAATTGTTGCGTCCGTCGCTGCTTGAAACCCTCACTCTGCCCTCTTTACCTCTGTGGCGACTCCCTCCGGGTCTGATAGACAGTTAGCTGCCGCGGAGTCTTCTTGCCGTCTTCCTCCGGCGTCCCTGGACCGGCACAATGCTGCGGATCCGTCATGTTCCTGATAACGTAGGGTGTGCGCGCGCGCTCCGAATGATGTACCAGCAAGGGCGCAAACCTCGGGGGCGTCCCCCTGAGATGACGTCATCTGCTTCCAATATAAAAGGTCTCAGTATTTGCTAACGAATCGAGTTAGCAAGGGATTCGCTAAGGACTCACTTTGGCTATCCAAGCTACTCTCCCTCCTCGGACTTACCAGGGGTACCCGCTCCTCAGGGGCCTCACTCTCTTTTCTTTATTTCAGATTGCCGATAGGAACCGGTACTCGCTCCTCGAGGGTCCATGTTCCTGAACACTCTGAGTATACAAGATTCTCTACTGCCTGGAAGCTATCGCAGATACAGACATTTGTGAGTTACTACCGCTCTCTCAGAGCTTTCCCTGGAACCAGGTACTCGCTCCTTGAGGGCCTAACCCTTTCCAACTACTGAGCTTCCTAAAGATCTTATGTGAGTTTGTCATCCAGTTTTGCTATGAACACAGCATACCCCGTCTACTCACTATCTATAGTTTCTCTACAGCTCAATCCTGGGATCGCTGTTCCAGTACCTGAGGGACTTCAGCCCTGCCGGGCATATCAGCTCACTACTGCCACCTCTGGTGGTTCTACTAACCTGTCTAATAAAAGAATTATCTGTGTCTGTCTCCGTACTCAAGCCTAGCCAGTGGTCACTCTCAGGATATCCTCCTGGGGGCGCAGTCATCTGCCATCGGCCCAAGGATCCACCTATCTACATTCCACTACAGCCGAGTGCCTCTCCAAGCACTCCACTGGTAACAGATTGCTACTCCCTCTCCATCAGGAGTCTTCAGCAACAGACTCATAACAGATTGCTACTCCGCAGTCTAAACCCTAAACAGATTGTTTACTACTCCCTCTACAGGAGCTGAGCATATCAGATTACTAACTCCTCCTTCCACAGGAGCAGATTCATTACAGATTGCTAACTCCTCCTTCCGTAGGAGCTAGTTCACAACAAGATTGCTAACTCCCTAGCAGGTTCCTAACACAAATGTCCAGATTAACTGTAAAAGAGGATAGAGGCAGCGTACTGGGTCTGTCAAAAATACCAGGATATCATTCGCGAAGGCCTTGTATTTAAAAATGTCCGCCTGGAATCTAATCCCCTTCACCTCCCAGGTAGCCTGAATAGATAAAAGGAGGGGTTCAAGTTGCAAAAGAAATAGTAGACCGAGATAATGTTAACCCTTGTCATGTCCCCCATGAAATTAAAAAGGCCTCAGACTGCAAACGGTTAGCAAGAATGAGGGCCATCGGGTCATGATACAAAAGTTATATGACCTCATAAAAAAATCCCTCAAACTCCATAGCTCGCAGGATGTAGAAAAGATAGTTCCACTCCACCCTATCAAACGCCTTTTCAGCATCAAAACTGATCACTAGGTAGGGGGTATCCATCTGTTGACACACAGCCATGGCTGCCAGAACCTGCCGGATATTAGTAGGCGCGTAACATTTCCTGACAAAGCCCACCTGCCCAGGTCTTATCATTGAGGGCAGCACTTCTGCCAGCCGATCTGCCATTATTTTAGCCAGTAATTTCTGATCAAAATTGAGCAGAGAAATTGGGCAGTAAGAAGCAGGAGAGAGAGAATCTTTCCCAGGTTTAGGGATGAGGGTAATGTGAGCTGTATTAGCATGGGCCGGATATGCTCCCTTTCTTATTAACTCAGAAAAGGTAAGCACCAATGGGGCCCCCAGGGAGTTTATCAAGCATTTGTAAAATTCAGCTGTATACTCATCGGGGCTTGGAGCTTTAAATCGCTTTGCCTGACGGATAGCAAACTGTATCTCTTCGGCCTTAATTGGGTGATTTAACCAATCTCTCTGCTCCACGGATAAACAGGGAAGTTTAAGCTGAGCACAGAATTGATTGCAGGCCTCTCTGTCCCAGCCCTTGGGCGTGTATAGATCAGAATAAAACTTCTGAAAGGTACTTAAGATAGTGGGAGTGTCTGTGACTATTTGCCCTGAGGAGGAGCAGAGTGCTGTTACATAACATGGTCTGCGGGCTGCTCTGATCAAATTAGCCAATAATTTCCCAGATTTATTGCTAAATTGATATAGCTTATATTGGTAATACAGTAGGCTCTTTTTCGCCCATTGGTGCAGGAGAGAATTTAAGGCTCCCTGAAGAGAAAGATACATTTCCCTATTGGTACTTGTGTTGGAGGGGGCCAGCAGGCACCTTGCGCTCAGCAATTGGGCATTTAGGACCAGGAGACGCTTGTCTAACATTTTTCGCCTATGGACCACATAGGAGATAATGTCCCCTCGTAGCACCGCTTTGGCGGTATACCAAAACAAAATGGGGTTGATGAAGTGTTCGCGATTTAAGGAGGAGTACTCCAACCATTTAGCCAAGAGATAGTCCTGGAATTGCGGATCATCGGCTAAATAATATGGGAAATGCCAGAGAAAGGAAGAAGGGGAGGAATGGGAAATCTGTAAATCCACCCATATGGGAGCATGGTCGGAGATGATGATATCGTCTATATCAGCATCAGTAATTTTTGAAAAAATGTGATTACTAATTTAAAAATAGTCTAACTGGGACAGGGTGGCATGAGTGTGGGAAAGATGAGTAAAATCTCTGTAGGGTGCAGAACATGCCATGCATCCACTAAATGGAGGCAATGTTCTAGATACAGGGGGCCCTTACCTACAGAAGTGTCTCTCTGCACTGCCTGGGATTTGTCTAAATAAGGATCCCGGATGGTATTAAAATCACCCCCCCATGATTATGACATCCTCCATATAAGGAAGGAGTAGATGGTAAAGTTCTCTGAAAAATCCTGGAGTGTAATTATTGGGAGCATATAAATTACAGAGTTCAATAGTCTCATTTAAAAGCTGAGTGACCAAGATAATGTATCATCTTTGGGGGTCCTTAATTTCTTTCTGGATCTGAAAGGGTAGTAGTTTTGTTGCGGTTCTGGCCGTGAGCACCGCGGCCAGGCCCTTACCTCCGGGCTCCCGGTCCGGCTCCCTCTTCCAGAGGGCTGGTTTGCGGCCTGTTTGGCGGCGTCCCCGCTGGGACTGCACCGCTGCAAGCTCTCCCATGGACGCCCTGCTCCTAGGTGCTTTTCTAGGCCGTTTCCCACCAGAGCTGACTCCGCCCAAATCCTGATGTCAGACGCCGCGGCCTTGATAAGCCGGCCGCGGTCTTCCAATCTTTGCCTTGCAACGGGTTAGCCTCCTGGTTCCCTGTTGCATTGTGCCCCGGAGCGACTCGTCTTGTTTCATCGCTCCGTTCCTGCTTGCCTGCTACAGTACCTGCTTGGATCCTGCTTGCTTGCTATAGTTCCTGCCTGGTTCCAAGTCACCAAAGGAGATATATGAAAACATAACAACAACATTCATGATGAGAGCTTTCCCAGCACAGGCCCCTATTTCAAACTGAGACAACAGCAATAGATCAATAATTGCTATGATCTTCCTGCCACAGACATGGAAACAGTATGGAAAGAATGAATTGACAACAATGACCCACTTGTCCCCCTCCCCGATTCCCCCCCCCGCTCCATCCCCAATTACCCCACTCATCCAAGAGGATAAATTTGAGACTACTACTATGCAACCAGCCCCCCTCCCCCCAACCCAACCCCATCCACAGCCCCCACTCAAAGTGAGAATCCAAGATATGAAACTTCATAAACTGCTCAAAGTTAAGTGTCCCCGCCAAAATCTTGAACTGGCTGAACAAAGGAAAACAAAACATGTCAATCATCTGAACTGTGTTACCGAAGAAGGCCAAATCCTCTGGCGTAGAAACAAGAAAGTTTAAATGATGGGTCGCCTAGGCAGATGATAGGCTCCGGTCAAGTGTCAGACCAAAAATACAGCCATACGTGCCGAGCCTGCGGACCGGTCCTTCAACTCCTGGGTCTCGAGGTTTCCACGTCAATCAACAGCAATGGTGCATGTACCCGCATGAAGCTGCACACTTCCTCGATGTTAGTGAACCAACAGATGCCCTCTGAAGTAGCTACCTGGAGTCAGGCAGGACAAACCAGAGTAACCCATGTACCCACAGTGATCAACTTGGAACAGAAGGGTGCCATTGCATGGCACTGTGCTGCCAGATTTGCTGAAAAGTCTTGCAAAACCCGGACTCCTTTCTTCTAGAGATTTGGGGAGACCGAGAAAGTGCAGGTTGGATCTACGTCAACGATTCTCTAGGTCTTCCAACCGTTCGGCATGCTTTGCTAAGGAATACTTGAAACGAGAAATGTCAGTCTGTGAGATGAGGAGGCCATCTTGAAGGTCGGACCCACGTTGCTCTACCTCAGTAAATTGCGCTTCATAGCCTGGAATTGCGGCGGATAATTCGGTCAATTTAGTTGAGATGGTTTTAAGTTCAGGCCCTAGTGTCTCTGAGACCGCTAGTTTAATATCTACTAGAGCAGCTGCGGAAGACAGTTCGGGTAGTTTGGCTTCCGTCACGGCTGATCAGGATTTCAGGGCCTGTCCTTTTCTTTGTCCTTTTTTTGTGAGACGAGACATCATTTTCCAGGTGGATAGTAAGCCACAGATGAACACGAGTCAGCGAGGGTGATTAGGCTGAAAAAATATTTGTTTGGCGGCTGTGAATGGAGTTAGTTGCAGAGACCGAGCACAGAGAGGGGAAATCACATCCGCCCCTACACTGCATCACGTCAAAAACTTTTAAAATATATCCGAAGCAGAAAGCCTGTGAAGGAGTCAATTGGACTGTTAGATGATCAAGGGGTTAAAGGGGCACTTAGAGAAGATAAGGCCATTGCAGAAAGATTAAATTATTTCTTTGCTTTGGTGTTTATTGAAGAAGATGTTGGGGAGATACCCATTCCGGAGAAGGTTTTCATGGGTAAAGATTCAGATGGACTGAACCAAATCACGGTGAACCTAGAAGATGTGGTAGACCTGATTGACAAACTGAAGAGTAGTAAATCACCTGGACTGGATGGTATACATCCCAGGGTTCTGAAGGAACTAAAAAATGAAATTTCAGATCAATTAGTAAAAATTTGTAACCTATCATTAAAATCATCCATTGTACCTGAAGACTGGAGGGTGACTAATGTAACCCCAATATTTAAAAAGGGCTCTAGATGCAATCCAGGAAACTACAGACCAGTTATCCTGACTTCAGTGTCAGGAAAAATAGTGGAAACTATTCTAAAGATCAAAATCACAGAACATATAGAAAGACACAGTTTAATGGAACAAAGTCAGCATGGCTTTAACCCAAGGCTAGTCTTGCCTCACAAATCTGCTTCACTTTTTTTGAAGGGGTTAATAAATATGTAGATAAAAGTGAACTGGTAGATGTAGTGTATCTGGATTTTCAGAAGGCATTTGACAAAATTCCTCATGAGAGGCTTCTAGGAAAATTAAAGAGTCATGGGATAGGTGGCAATATCCTTTCATGGATTACAAACTGGTTAAAAGACAGGAAACAGAGAGTAGGATTAAATGGACAATTTTCTCAGTGGAGGGGGGTGGGCAGTGGGGTGCCTCAGGGATATGTACTGGGACCCGTGCTTTTCAATATATTTATAAATGATCTGGAAAGGAATATGACGAGTGAGGTAATTTGCAGATGATACAAAATTATTCAGATTTTGATAAATTGCTGGAGGGCCTTGTGAGACTGGAAAATTGGGCATCCAAATGGTAGATGAAATTTAATGTGGATAAGTGCAAGGTGATGCATATAGAGAAAAATAACCCATGCTATAGTTACACAATGTTAGGTTCCATATTAGGAGCTACCAACCAAGAAAGAGATCTAGGCGTCAAAGTGGATAACACACTGAAATCGTCGGTTCAATATGCTGTGGCAGTCAAAAAAGCAAACAGAATATTGGGAATCATTAGAAAGGGAATAGTGAATAAAACAGAAAGTCTCATAATGCCTCTATATTGCTCCATGGTGAGACCTCACCTTGAATACTGTGTACAATTCTGGTCGCCACATTTCAAAAAAGATATAGCTGCGATGGAGAAGGTACAGAGAAGGGTGACCAACATGATAAAAGGAATAGAACAGCACCTCTATGAGCAAAGGCTAAAGAGGTTAGGACTTTTCAGCTTGGAGAAAAGACATCTGAGGGGGGATATGTTAGAGGTGTTTAAAATCATGAGAAGTCTAGAACGGGTTAATGTGAATCGGTTATTTACTCTTTCGGATAATATAAGGACTAGGGGGCACTACATGGAGTTAGAATGTAGCACATTTAAAACTAAGTGGAGAAAGTTCTTTTTCACTCAACACACAATTAAACTCTGGAATATGTTGCCAGGGGATGTGGTTAGTGCAGTTAGTGTAGCTGGGTTTAAAAAAGGTTTGGAGAAGTTCTTGGAGAAGTCCATTACCTGCTATTAATTAATTGACTTAGAAAATAGCCATTGTTATTACTATCATCAGTAGGATGGGATAGACCTAGTTTTTGGGTACTTGCCAGGTTCTTATAGCCTGGATTGGCCACTGTTGAAAACAGGATGCTGGGCTTGATGGACCCTTGGTCTGACCCAGTATGGCATGTTCTTATATTCCCTGAATCGGAAGATATTGAAGAGCTAGTAGCCAAACAGAATTTGGGAGCTCTAGTCAGTAGAGTCTTAGCATCTAGTGAGAGGTGAGGGAGTTAGATGATACCAAAAGAAACCTCCAGGAAGAGTAGGCAGTACAGATAGAGAGCATGAGCAATGTCCCTATCTTTGTTTGTCATGATTAACCCTCAACCTCAATTCCAGTGCCTGCAACAGCCTCCAAGGATGCAGAGAAGAGATTGTGCAAGACATCCCTGGTCTGGAGGCACTTTAAAATGAGCAAGGACCCACATTTTCCTCAGTGTATTCACTGCAGTAAGGCTCTCAGTCAAGGGAAGGTACTGGGGCATCTGACAAATGCTGGTATGTAGTATCACTTACAGAAAAAGGACAGCAATATTAACCTAGGGACCCTCTTACTCAAAGCAGAAGGGGTTGAAAAGGGGAAGATTTTTTCCCCAAGCTGAACCCATGGCCCCTTCTACCAGTCAGGTGGCAGGCCAGCAGTGGCAAACCACCATAACGGAAATGGAGTCCCAGGGCAAGAGGCAGGCAGCATCCAAACTATTGACGAGGTACATCAGAGAAATGATTGCACTGGATGACAAGCCCCTACATATAGTGGAGAACCTGAGTTTTAAGTGTCTGCTGAACATCTTAGCCCCCAATTATAAAGTGTCTAATAGAACTACTTTTAGTAGACAGGTATAATCAGTGTTATAGCCACATGCAGGTGCAGCTGGCCAGGGCAGAGGAAAATAGCATGCATTTTATCAGCGACATCTGAACCAGAGCAAAATGGTACGCACATCTACATCTCCCTGATGCATACTCATAGGATCTGGCAGGGGCAGGGACCAAACATCAGGGTGCAGATGGGCTGTATTGCACACCCAGGTGATGGATAGCCCCTGACACCTTGTGCAATATCCTAGCATCCAGCTGCACTGGAGAGGCAGGAGTGTTAATGAAGGTTTTTTTGTGACTGACAGTGGGAAAATATGATAGAGGCAGTGGAAAATGGGGGCTATCAGGGAATACAATGCTTTGCACACTTGTTGCATCTAGCAATAAGAACATAAGAACATAAGAAATTGCCATGCTGGGTCAGACCAAGGGTCCATCAAGCATAGCATCCTGTTTCCAACAGAGGCCAAAACCAGGCCACAAGAACCTGGCAATTACCCAAACACTAATAAGAACCCATGCTACTGATGCAATTAATAGCAGTGGCTATTCCCTAAGTATAATTGATTAATAGCCATTAATGGACTTCTCCTCCAAGAAATTATCCAAACCTTTTTTGAACCCAGCTACACTAACTGCACTAACCACCTCCTCTGGCAAAAAATTCCAGAGCTTTATTGTGCGTTGAGTGAAAAAGAATTTTCTCCGATTGGTCTTAAATGTGTTACTTGCTAACTTCATGGAATGCCCCCTAGTCCTTCTATTAATCAAAAGTGTAAATAACCGAGTCACATCTACTCATTCAAGACCTCTCATGATCTTAAAGACCTCTATCATATTTTCCCTCAGCCGTCTCTTCTCCAAGCTGAACAGCCCTAACCTCTTCAGCCTTTCCTCATAGGGGAGCTGTTCCATCCCCTTTATCATTTTGGTTGCCCTTCTCTGTACCTTCTCCATCACAACTATATCTTTTTTGAGATGCAGCGACCAGAATTGTACACAGTATTCAAGGTGCGGTCTCACCATGGAGCAATACAGTGGCATTATGACAATTTCCGTTCTATTAACCATTCCCTTCCTAATAATTCCTAACATTCTATTTGCTTTTTTGACTGCTGCAGCACACTGAGCCGACGATTTTAAAGTATTATCCACTATGATGCCTAGATCTTTTTCCTGGGTGGTAGCTCCTAATATGGAACCTATCATCGTGTAACTACAGCAAGGGTTATTTTTCCCTATATGCATCACCTTGCACTTGTCCACATTAAATTTCATCTGCCATTTGGATGCCCAATCTTTCAAGTCTTGCAATGAGGGATGCCCTGGGACTCGGGCCAAAGGATCATGGGATTCCAGTCCTGAAGGATCTGATAAAGAGTTGTAGGAAAATAGCTGGGCAATTTTATTGTAGCATGAACGCTGGGCAGCTTCTCCATGAAATCAGGAAGGATTCCTTGCAGGAATAGGTGCAAGAGAGAATGAAACCTCTGACTAAAAGCAATACTTACATGCTTGCAATGGTTTGTGATCCACAGGTGAAAGGAAGTCTCACCCTCTGACATAGCGTCTCACTTACATAAAGCATTTACTGACAGCTAGGCCGCATGAACAAGAGCACCAGATGCAGAAGTGCAGTGGGGATGTACAGCATGAAAGAGTGTCCAACCCAGAAAGTAGTGCAAGCATGAGGAGCACCCTCTTAGCTACCACTTCCTCCTTCACGTCAATATTTCATAGCCATATTACCCTCACAGGGTTATTTCTCCTGATGCAGCCATAGCTAAAGCAGCTGGCAAAGGAGACTCTTGCCCCAACCTAGAAAGGAGACACCAGCAGAAATGTCTGACACACTATCTAACCGAGCTGATCAAGGACTTGGACACAGATCTGCTGGCATATTGGAAACACACATCTATGATATGGCCAGATCCAGACAAGGTGACTCAATATTATTTTTTTCTGTCCATAAACCAGCATGCCCAATGAATGTGTCTTTTCAATAGCAGGGGACATCTTGAACCCTCATCATTTAAAGCTGGTGCCAGAGTTGATCGAAAAGTTGATCTTTTTGAAAATCAGTCTGCCTATGCTGCGCTTTCCAGAATTTCCAGGTTAGTGGGAAGATGAATGAAAGCACCTTGGGGACTTGCTGACACTCTGCCTAGCTTCAATGCCTCTGACACTTTGTCTTGGTGGTCCTTCTGCTACCCTTCCTTTCTGCAATATCCCTTATGCTACTTCTTGGGGTTCTTGTTGGCTTAGCCAAGACTCTATATTTGGGAGATCCTGCTATATTCCTCCTAACGCTTAGGGGACATGTTTCCACTCGACCATGCTGCCATCCATGGCCTTGATGCTACATGTTGGGGGTCTTGTCTGCTGCTATCCCTCTTAAGTGCTGCGTCCAGTCTCAGACGGCTTCGACCTCTGTGCCTCACCTTTTCTTCCTTCTCGCTTCTCAAGCCTTGGGAAAATGGCTGCTGCCGCATCTTGATGCCGCTCTCCATTGATTTCCTGAGGGCCTCCTAGGGTGCGCGTCTTTATCCACGTCACGGCGGGAACCTCAGGGGCGTCCCTTCTGAATGACATCACAACATCCGGGTATTTAGGCTGCCCTTCATTTGCTAACAAACTGGGTTAGCAAGGATTGGATTGGAATGACTCCGGTCTAAGCTGCTCTACTGCTTCCTTGCTGCCGCAAGAAAGCCTCCTCTCCACACTTCGGGGTAATTCATCTCTAACCTGGGTACCCGCTCCTCGGGGGCCCTTATGCTCTCTTACAGGAACCTATCTGGGATATCGAGTACTCACTCCTCGAGGGCCTGCTCTTCCTACTCTGGTGCCTTTCTACCTACTTCTGCCTGCCAGGATCTTCATCAATACAGCTATCTACTACAGTGAGTAACTAACTTTATCAGTCTGTCTCATCTCCAGCTTCAGAGCTCAGAGTCTACATCCGGGACTTTCCTCTACTACCCTGCGCTGTCTACCATCTACTCGAGTGTGGGACTGGTCTCCTCTGCTGAGGACCCCTGGACTGCTTCTACTAAGTTGCCTCACTGCTGCCCCTCCTGGGCAGTACCACCGAGCTGTATAATAAATACAAATTCTCTGTGTTTGGTGTATAGAGTCTAGCCTAGTACTGCGGTTCCTCACGGGGCTCCTCCCCATGGGCGTGACCATCACCGCAGTACCCAAGAATCCACTCCAACACCTCAAAACCATAATATTAAGTTATACCTTGGGGGGTGTAGCTGTCACTCTATCTTGCTGCCATACACCTGACACTACACCTTGGGGAATTTACTGCCAGTCTGCCTACCTACCATGCCGCTGACAGTACATCTTGAGGGTTGTGCTGCTACTCTTCCTTACTTCCATCACCATGATGTTGTACCATGACGGTTTTGCTGCCAGTCTACCTAGCTACCATGTCCTGCCTTGGGTTTTCCGTTCAATCCCAGCCTAGGTCTTAGTTATAGTGAGGTGTTTTGTCCCCAAAATAAAATGTAAAAAAAAAGAAAAAAAATCCAAGTTTCAACTCTTTTCCTCTTTTCCATCATATTGTTTTTTGTACACCTCTAGGATCCCAGACTAGTTCTCCCACCCTGCTTATTTCTTGGTTTTACTGGGGTGTTTTGTCCCCAACATAAAATGTTAAAAAAAAAAAAAAAGTTTCTCCTCTCATCCCACCTCTTTCCTGGCTCTATGCCTTGCTACCTAAGGGCCTCATTTACTAAGCATTTCCCACATAGATACAGAATGGGAGAAAAGTCTGAGAAAAATCAGGCCTTAAGTCTATCATTGCTGTCCGGCCTGCTCCTGGCTCTCTCATGCTGCCTCGGAGAACATCTGCTACTACAGACACTATTTTCTGCTTATTGGCATCTTGGGGAATTTATGCCACTGTTGGTGCTGCCTTTGCTGCTCTTTTGGTGCCTTCACTTCTCTGAGCTGTTTATACAACTACTGTTGGTTCCCTTTGCCCCTTTTATGATGCCTTGGGGTTTTGACGCCTCTGTGCAGTTTGCAATTCCCCATCTGTACTCTATGCTGCGGGGGTTTTGATGTTTATGTACTGTTTGTGATATTCTGTCTTCACTCTACACTTTCAGGATTTTGATGCCTCTGTGCTGTTTGCAATTCCTCAGATTCTATGACTTAGGGAGTTATGATGCCACTCTTTCTTTTTGTCTCCTCTGTACACTGCTGTCTTGTCTTCTAATCTGCACCTGCTAGTAACTTCAGAGACAGATTGCAGTGAACACCACCAGCCTGAGCATTGTCTGTATCATCTTAGTCTCAGACTTTGTGCGTGCGCACACAAGGAGTCAGCATATTTAGACAGTGTGTGAGATATTTTTGCACAAAATGTGGGAGTTGCTAGATGTAATATTGTATTGTACAAATGCAGTATACCATATAGGCACAGCGAGTCAGTAGGCAGGGTGTGCACTCTATCTCTGTTTGCTAAGCAGTGACCTTCTTCTCGCTACATTGCTCTGCACCTAATATTTGTGATTTTAATCTCCACTGCTACTGCTGCTGTTCCAAGTCACTCTTGATACCACTGGGTGGTTCTGCCTCTCCTGCAACCGTCTTTGGAGGTATCTCGCCAGAAGCATCACTGGATAGTTAAAAGGTTTGGGGCACAGGGGAGAGGGGACCCTCCATAGATGTGGGCTCTTTTCCACTAGCCCTCTCCGTGATGCCAAGCTCAGAGCTAGCCAGAGAGCCCCTGCGCCTTTGAGCTAAATGGCAGCATGCCATCTGAGTGTACCTTCAGAATGACAGCATATAAGTAAATAAATGTGATATGATCTGCCCCTCTAGAGACGTACCTGCTTCTTGCCCTAAATTCACAGTGATGTCACTTTGTGAGCATGCTTTATGCACTTCCTCTGTCCTTTTCCAGATGTTGCTGTAATCAGCAGGGAAACTTTCCATGTCCTAGAAGGAATAATTCTCCTTTAAACTGAGTAATGTCATGTGGAAGAACTGTAGTACCACACGTTTGTTCAAGTTTAGGAAGGTTTATGAGTAAGAAATTTGGGGAGGGTAAAATATATCTCCTGTTTCTGAAATCTACACGCATGTTATAAAATAGGGCGTACATGTGTGTGTGCCGGGTAGCGTGTGCACGTGTAGGCCACTCGCGTATGTTTTAAAATCTGGCCCTATGCATTTAGAAAAGCTTAATATGAACTGAAATCTTAAAACTGAAAGCAATTTTTAAACCTGTTTGTAGAAGGAAGAAGTGCTAGGATAATATCACCACTATGTGTGAGAACAGGGAAGTACTGTATTGTGAGGTGAGCTCATCACTGGAAACAACCCAGAGATATACAAAGGGTGGCCATCCAGGGCTACAGATGGTGCTGTGTGGGAAGAGATGGTACACATATTGATGCAGAAAATAAAAGGAGCAAGCACAGCAGATTTCTGGGTAATGGAGTCCCAGAATGGCAGGGCACAGAATCAGCACTGAGGGATTGTGTACAGGTATGGTTGGTTAAGAAGGGCTTGAAGAAAAAAAAAAAATCCAAACACAAAAGGCCAGGGATAAGGTGGAACAGGACAGGTGCCGAGGATGCCGGACAAAGTGCTGTCAGGAAGGCATTGCCAGGGAGGTCCATGCAGCTGAAAGAGCTATGACGGTCAAACAGTACTGGTGGTGTGACAGGCGTCACCATTACCAGGAGGTAAGGGAACCTGAAGGGACCCAAGCTCAAAGCTGACTACAGAGTGTCAAGGGATAGCCTGCTATGGGGAATGGAAGGCCTGCCTGCACAAGAAGGTCCGTCTGATACATCGGTATATAAATGCCAATAAACTAAACTACTGTTTTTACAGAAGCTGAACTGTAATTGACACCTAGCATAACTACTATTTCAGGCATCTGCCTGCAATCATTTTTTTTGGACGACTGGGCAGCAATCCCAGACAGGGTGCGAGTGGTGCCTTGTCACAAATGGTACTCCTGATGTATCTAGGTATATATTTCTTTAATGCAGAAAGTAATGGTATACTCTGCTCTTATCAAACATCACACTTTGACCACTGAGACATCCTATTGATGCCATTATCTCTTCCTCCATTTCTTGTCACTGTCAGCCCATGAGGGCAGAACATTAACTTTGCAAATACATGTGGGAGTTTTATATAGACTGTCATGATGAAACAGTTTTATAGTAGGGCTGTTGTGTATAATTGAAGCTATTACAATGTACATCATATTAAAGGGTGCTACTGCATCCTTAGTTCCAGAGCCTCAGAAAATTTGCTCGGATTTCCTGATATGCCCAGAGAGGAAAGTAGGGGTAAGGAAAGAAAATTAGGGTAGGGAGGTGTATCTGAATAAATAAAAATGGGGGAGATGTTGCAGTAAACTAAGAAAATTAATCTGAACGATGTGAGTAAAGGGAAGAGAAGATAAGCTTTTCCAGCTAGATGTTTAATATAATATTTGCCATTAAACAAACACAGAGTTCTTTTTTTATAAGATGAAAATAATGAAACAATTGTCTGGCAAATTGTATGTTTTTAATCTAGTTCATCTCCAAAGGGAATAAAATAAATGCACTCAACATTTTAAATGCAAATAAATACATTGAAAAGTGCTATTTTTTGATAGACAATTGTGGCAAGACACAATAATGACATCTCTCAAGCCTTGGGACACAGTGTAGGTTGAATTCTCTGTACTTTTTTATAGACTCCTATTGAAATGTCTGAAACAAGAAAAGCTCAGCTTCAAAAATTTAAGCTACTTTATAAAAAAATCCACTTACATGGACATAGCAGAGATGGGCCTATGGCACCATGAGTGTTCTTAGGGTAGCCAGAGGACAGATTCAGGCTGGACTCTGGCAAACAATTTGCATAAATTTCTTTATTGTGACAAGAAAATAAACAAAAGCAGCTCTGCTATTCTTCACAGTTCAACAACTCAAATGTAGTATGACAGTTTTTGGGAACTTGCCAGGTTCTTATGGCCTGGATTGGCCACTGTTGGAGACAGGATGCTGGGCTTGATGGACCCTTGGTCTGACCCAGTATGGCAATTCTTATGTTCTTAACTTATAGTCCAGCAGTATTCTCTTTTTCTAAGCTTCTTTCTTTTCCCTGGGCCTCCTGTTGCTTCCTGGACCTGGTTAGGTTTACACCTTCCCAGAGACCACCACCAGGACCAGGATTTCCTGCTGTATAAGGGTGGACCAGGCCAGATCTCTGGATCTGGTCCTTTAAAGTGTTTGGGGTTTTCTCCTGTATACTCCTTCACACACCCTCCCCCTTAGCTCAAACCTTTTAGGTTGAGCCCTTACTAAGGGTATATTCTTAAGAAGCCACCCCACCCTGTTCCTCTCTTCCCAGCTCTATGCTGGGGCTGTTTAACCTGTCTTAAATTTTCCTTCTCCATCCTATTTCGGAAACTGCTCAAGGATTTGCGGGGTGCCCAGTGTTCCTTGTTTAATCCAGTAAATCCCTTTACTTTGTTTACCGGGTATCTGGAATATCCCAGTTCCCTTTGTCAACAGTGCCGTTGGGTTTTTAGTGACAAGCTGTTTGGCTTGGCTCAATTGTCCATAAGCTGACCCACAGGTTTTAAAACCGGGAACAATCGCACCCTAAAACCACTGAATATGGGAGGTTAGGAAGAATGTCCACGTGCATAATGGTTTGCCTCACTGGAGTCCGTCAGAAGAACCCAACTAGCTGGCTCCTACTGTCAACACCATGTATACAGGTGAGTGTTGCCTTCCTCTAGTAATTAATCCAATCTTTCTGGGCTAAGTCTTTGTGTATGAGGGTCTTTTTGCATTCTAAATCCAGTAGGGCCTGGGTAGATACTTCATTCAGCTCCACTGAAATTGCAGAGTCTGAATATTCCCCATGAGGCCCATCTACCAAGTTACAGCATTACATTTTTGCCCATTCTTGCTCCCACTTTTCATTCTTCCATTGAGGACAGGTCTTCCTAATGAGCTCTTTCACTCCCCAATGGGAGCATACCTTTGGGATTTATTCTGTTTTGATTTCAACAGTGCTTATAAAAGGTATAGCACTCCCTTCCTTTGAGCAGCTGCATTCTCTCTTGCACTGCTTCACTAACTTGCACTCCCATTCTGTGTCCTCTAGCCATAGGCAGTTCTCATCTGCATGGTCATCCATCTTATAGAACATAAGAACATAAGAAATTGCCATGCTGGGTCAGACCAAGGGTCCATCAAGCCCAGCATCCTGTTTCCAACAGAGGCCAAAACCAGGCACAAGAACCTGGCAATTACCCAAACACTAAGAAGATCCCATGCTACTGATGCAATTAATAGCAGTGGCTATTCCCTAAGTAAAATTGATTAATAGCCATTAATGGACTTCTCCTCCAAGAACTTATCCAAACCTTTTTTGAACCCATCTACACTAACTGCACTAACCACCTCCTCTGGCAACAAATTCCAGAGCTTTATTGTGCGTTGAGTGAAAAAGAATTTTCTCCGATTAGTCTTAAATGTGCTACTTGCTAACTTCATGGAATGCCCCCTAGTCCTTCTATTATTCGAAAGTGAAAATAACCGAGTCACATCTACTCGTTCAAGACCTCTTATGATCTTAAAGACCTCTATCATATCCCCCCTCAGCCATCTCTTCTCCAAGCTGAACAGCCCTAACCTCTTCAGCCTTTCCTCATAGGGAAGCTGTTCCATCCCCTTTATCATTTTGGTTGCCCTTCTCTGTACCTTCTCCATCGCAACTATATCTTTTTTGAGATGCGGTGACCAGAATTGTACACAGTATTCAAGGTGCAGTCTCACCATGGAGCGATACAGAGGCATTATGACATTTTCCATTCTAGTAACCATTCCCTTCCTAATAATTCCTAACATTCTGTTTGCTTTTTTGGCTGCTGCAGCACACTGAGCCGATGATTTTAAAGTATTATCCACTATGATGCAACGCTTCTTCAGTTTTAAGTTTACCCCTTCCTCCCAAGGGCTCTTTATTTTCTTCTTTGTCATAAGGGCAACATGTTTTCATGTTCATTTCTGGGACAAAGTAAGCAAAAGAAAAAAGTTGTCCTGACCCATACTAGTCAGGATGGTGGGTACCTCTGAGATTCCCCTTTTTCCTCCGACTCTCTGGTCATCCCTGTTTTGAAGGTCTTCTCTTGTCAATGCACATATTAGCTTCTGAGCCAGTGTAGCAATCAATCTCCTCATGTTTCTAATCCCATACCTCCCTTTTAAGAAGCCTGTTTGATCCTCTACGATTAGAGCTGGAAGAATCTGATTCAACCTATTGGCTAATTCTGCTGCGACAATTTTCATGTCTACATTTATTAAAGAAATAGGTTGGTAGGACCCAACCTCCAAAACGTAATCAAAGATTGATTAATTTCTGGTGGGATATTCTCCCCTATACGAAGTGCATTAAAACATTTTTCCAGTGGAGGAAGCACAGAGAACTGCAAATGTTTATAGAATTCTGATCCCAGTCCATCTAGCTCTCAGGTCGTAACTAATTTAAGCTTTTTGATAATCCTATACATCTCAGAGTCTCATATAGGCAAAATTGACTCACTCCCGTTGATCAGTTGGTAGTTGGGCCAAGGGAAGCCTTTAAAAAATATTCTTTGAGATTCCCTGTCTATTGCCTTAGGACCATACAATGTTTGAAAATACTCCAGGAAAAGCCTCAGAGGAATGTCCCACTGTATCAGTCCCGTCTCTAATGCCCAAGATACAGGATCAAGGACCTCTTACCCTTATTAAATTAGCTAAGAGCTTACTAGCAGGCTGATATAGTAAAAATCACGGGAGAGTGGGCGAGCGCCCACTCTCCCAGCGCGCGCACAGGACACTCTCTGCGCGCGATACAGTAAAAACATTTATTTAAATTAGGCCTAGCGGTAAAAAGAGGCGCTAAGGACACTAGCGCGTCTCTAGCGCCTCTTTTTGGACAGGAGCGGTGGCTGTCAGCGGGTTTGATAGCCGATGCTCAATTTTGCCGGCGTCGGTTCTCGAGCCCACTGACAGCCACGGGTTCAGAAACCGGACGCCGGCAAAATTGAGCGTCCGGTTTTCAACTTTTTAAACTTTTGGGACCTCCGACTTAATATCGCCATGATATTAAGTCAGAGGGTGCACAGAAAAGCAGTTTTTACTGCTTTTCTGTGCACTTTCCCGGTGCCCGAAGAAATTAGCGCCTACCATAGAAACATAGAAACATAGAAATGACGGCAGAAGAAGACCAAACGGCCCATCCAGTCTGCCCAGCAAGCCTCACACATTTTTTCTCTCATACTTATCTGTTTCTCTTAGCTCTTGGTTCTATTTCCCTTCCACCCCCACCATTAATATAGCGAGCATTGATGGAGCTGCATCCAAGTGAAATGTCTAGCTTGATTAGTTAGGGGTAGTAGGGGTAGTAACCGCCGCAATAAGCAAGCTACACCCATGCTTATTTGTTTTACCCAGACTATGTTATACAGCCCTTATTGGTTGTTTTTCTTTTCCCCTGCCGTTGAAGCAGAGAGCTATGCTGGAAATGCGTGATGTATCAGTCTTTCTCCCATGCCGTTGAAGCAGAGAGCCATGCTGGATATGCATCGAAAGTGAAGTATCAGGCACATTTGGTTTGGGGTAGTAACCGCCGTAACAAGCCAGCTACTCCCCGCTTTGTGAGTGCGAACCCTTTTTTATTCTCCCCTGCCATTGAAGCAGAGAGCTCTGCTGGATGTGTGAAGTATCAGTTTTTCTTCAGCCCTGCAGTTGAAGCAGAGAACTATGCTGGATATGCATTGAAAGTGAAGTATCAGAAATTAGCGCCTACCTTTGGGTAGGTGCTAATTTCTGAAAGTAAAATGTGCAGCTTGGCTGCACATTTTACTTACTGAATCGTGCGGGAATACCTAATAGGGCCATCAACATGCATTTGCATGTTGCGGGTGCAATTAGGTTCAGGGGTGGTTGGACGCGCGTTTTGGACGCACTATTACCCCTTAGTAATAGTGAAAAAGCCCTGGATTCAATTCCATAAAAAGGCTTGATGCTATGAGTCCCCCATTTGCAATCCAAAAGACACCAGAGCATAGTCCAAAACATATATGGTTCCAATGATGGAATCACAAGCCCCAGCAAAGACTTTGAAACCAAAATATAGTGAAGCCTCGAATAAGATTTGTGCGGATTCGAATAAAAGGCAAAGTCAAGCTTACCAGGGTGGAGACCTATTTCATGACATAAATAATTGACCCCCAGCATATCATTTGCTGTTTTAACATCCTTCGCAGTTTGGCAATCTAATGTCCAGTCTGAAACCACATTAAGATCTCTACCCACAATCAGACAATAATCTGGGACATTAAGCAGTTTTCACTATGTCTGTAAAAAAAAAAAAAAAAAAGTGTGGGAATATACATTTGGCGCATACAGTTTACAAAGGGCTATGGAGTGTACCTGTTACAATGATGTACCGTTCTTCTGTATCTTGGAACTGGAACTGGTGATCTACTTGAAAAGGAGTTTACTTGTGAATCAATATAGCTACTCCCCTTTGACGACTTGGAAAAGAGGAAACGTAACACTTACCAACCTACTCCCCTGCTTCAATTTAGCATGCTCCAAATCTTTCAAGTGAGGCTCCTGGAGAAAAACAATATGGGATTTTTGTTTTTAAGTATATTTAATAACTTTCTGCATTTTAGTGGCAAATGGATCCCATCCACATTTAAAGTAGTAAACTTAATTTTACCCTGCAATGTATTAGCTGAAAAACAGCAGGGGGAAAGAACAACTACACCCTTTTCCTTTAGCAAACTTGTTTTGAGGCCTCCCAGCCATGACCTCCAGACTACTTGACCAATCATTTTCCCCTTACTATACAGAGATATTCAGTTCGTTGCCAATTTGTAACACCACTCCCACTTTTGCATCTCCTTTCGGGGTGAACCCTCACACATGCAGAAACATACCACAAACACACCTAGGCATACACACACACCCATAGTCCATGCAATCCAAAGTTCCTAGGCACCACAAACACCAGTCTCTTCCGCCTCCCGACTGGGATATGCCCATACAATCTATTCACAACGAACGCATTAAACATGCAACAGTGCAAAGAACCACAACATAAAAAAATAAAACATTCGCATAACAGCAGAACCAGGATATTCCACAATTACAAGGCTTATCCTCTTAACTGATCTCGCGGTCTAAACCTCGTTCAAGCTGGTAGGGTACAATAAGGCATACAATAAAGTACAGGCATACTTCCCAGCCCATACACACAATAACAATAAAAAAATCTGTTGCTGTCCATCATAAGTATATTCATATGACCAGAGAACAACACTGTTATTGGAAGTGTCAAATTCACAACAAAGCTTAGGAAAAAAGATAGCAATTTAATCTTAAAAATTCTCTACTTAACCAGTTCTAGCTTGTATCTGAATATAACAAGCATTTTAATATTGGTGCCTTCTTCTGCCGATAAGACCACAACTCTTTAGAATCTCCTCAAACCCCATTTTTACTCATGGAATGTGCTCTCCAGGTGCGGCTTATAGCGTATTTATTTAGGCTGTAGCTGCAGCTTCAGCTTCATTACTGAAGAAAAGCACTTTATTACTGGGTCGAACATGCAGTTTAGCCAGAATTATGAGGGAGAACTTGATCTTTCGGTGGTAAAGTGCTGTACAAAATGGCACCATTTCTTTCCACTGAGCAGCCACATGTGTGTAGAAATCATTAAACTTAATATTTTAGCACCCAGGAATTCCAAGCTTGCGATACGCACGGAACAATTTAACTTTGTGAGACCAATTTAGAATCCTAGCCATGACAGGACATAGTCTCCCTTCGTTCCCTCTCGAAGCCATCGAAGTTTCTGCTCCCACAGGTCCTGCACACTTCCAGCAGAGAGGACTGGAAAGCTCATCTCCCAGAAGCTCCAGCAAAAGGACATCAGAGGGCACTGCAAGCTATCCAGGTTTCTGTTGCCACAGCCCAGCTTCCAGAGGCTCCATACACTTCCAGCACAAAAGAAGAGCAGGTTTGGGGGTGATTATATCTGATGATCTTAAGGTGGCCAAAAATGTGGATAAAGCCATAGCAAAAGCCAAAAAGATGTTTGGCTGCTTAGGGAAAGGAATGGTCAGAAGAAAAATGGAGATAATATTGCCCCTGTAAAAAGGTCCCTGGGGAGACCTCACTTGGAATACTATGTACTATTCTGGAGATCGCACCTTCAAAAGGATATAAACTGGTTGGAATCGATCTAGAGGGTGGCTACTAAAATGATTGGTGGTTTTTATTCTAAAGCATATGGGATAGACTTAAAGATCTAAACATGTATACCCTAGAGGAAAGATCAAGTAGGGGAGATATAATAGAGACATTTAAATATCTCAAAAGTTTCAGGTATAAAAGGTTAGCCTCTTTCAGTGGAAAGAAGCTCTAGAACAAGGGGTTATGGGATGAGGTGGTAGAAAGGGGGTAGACTCAGGAATAATCTTAGGAAATATTTATTTACAGAAAGGGTAGCGGATGCATGGAACGGCCTCCCGGTGGAGGTGAGGGAGGCAAAAATAGTATCTGAATTCAAGAAAACATGGGCTAAAATACAGAGAATTTCTGAGGGACAGATGAGAATTACTAGATAAAATGGATGGATGAGCAGAATAGACGGGCCATATGGACCATGTTTCTATGAATATTACTCTATACATGTTCGTGTGGACTAACAATACAGAAAAGTTATGTCAAAACAAAAAGAAAGATTGACCTTCTTGCTCTCTTTCTCTTGTAATGTTGAGTGCTGCAGTGCTGAAGAAGGTCTTCTGTTTCTGGGCCAGCAAAGGTGGGCCTGATGCTCTAGAGCAGTGTTTCCCAACCCTCTCCTGGAGGCACACCTAACCAGTCAGGTTTTCAGAATATCCATAATGAATATGCATGAGAGAGATTTGCATACATTGGAGACCCAGGGTATGCAAATCAATCTCATGCATATTTATTGAGGCAATCCTGAAAACCTGACCGGCTAGGTGTGCCTCCAGGAGAGGGTTGGGAAACACTGCTCTAGAGCACTGGGGAGGGAAAGCAGATGCTATTTCAAAAGCAACTGCGCTGCTGCCAGAAGAGTGGTGCTGAAGGATTCATTCTTAGAGGAGGCTTCTCCTCTTGCCTTTGATCAATGAAGGAACGGGAATCATCTTGGGTCAGCCATCTGGCGCAAATGAAGGGGGAGAGCCGTAGAAAGAGAGTGAAAATGTGGAGATGGAGGGGGAGGGGAAGGAGGCAGAGTCTTAGTTTTTTTGATGTCCAAATTATATATCCATCAAATTGACCTGACTTAGATAAAAAAAAACACAGCAAATTCTGTAAAAGGGCCTTCATACCAGATCATCTGCTATGACTGCCATGTCAGGATGAAAACATCTGTGGAGATTGCAATGAAGGTGTTTATGCTTTAAGTAATTTGTTTCTCCATTCTCAGTGGTGGAAATTTTTATGACTGATGTTCACCGTTTGAAGATGTTTGGACTTTAATGAGTATAAATATATCACAAGAAAACCTTTTGGACTTGGACCAACAATTATATTTTAAGGTCACTGTTGTATTGAGCTCAATGGTAGATGATCTGGTATGAAGGTTGATTTACACAATTTGGTGGGATTGTATCCAAGTCGGGTCAAGTTGATGGATGTATAATTTGGGTATTTATTTTCCATCAATTTGTATTTTTTGCAATTAATTGTTTATGTGACATAACTGTATATTTAAATTGTTATCTTGTTTCATAATCGAAAACTGGATCAAGAACTTAAAAATTAATGAATACCTTCTTCCTCCATCTTCCTCTACTTATTGGAAGTTGAGGGCATGTGCAAGCAACATTTATAAGCTGTTGATGTTTTTTTTCTACAGTGCTTATTTGATGTTTGTTCAATATAAGGACACAAGAAGTGTCATGCTGGGTCATAGCAATGGTCCATCAAGCTAAACTATCAATTCACTAGACACTGAACATAAAACACAAGATTCACCCACAACACAACAAGCAATACATTCTTTTCACTTTCATCAACTGAAACATAACCATACAGCAGCAGGGATCACAGTACCCACAGTCAGTCCAGTTCGGGTCAGAATATTCCAGTTAACTTTCACATGTTATTAATATTACTAATGGGTTCAACGGGATTATTTCACAGATACTCAGGGTTACAGATCTTCCTCATCCTGGATCCCCAGCATGGCTCATAGCCCTAAAGTGATCCATTATGAACCCTCAAGGACCAATCCGAGTCCTCCAGGAAAGGACTGCAGATCTGGCTGAAAGCAGGTATGCAAACCTTAGTTTACTTAGAAGCAAATGAACAGATCTGCCTTCTGATCCATGACTTGAACACAAGCTCTCCAACAAGTTAGACTCTAGTTCAAGAGCAGGTCTAGCCATTTTCCCCCTTACACAAGCCCAGCATCCTGTCTCCAGCGGTGGCCAGTCCAGGTCACTTGGAGAAATGTCAGATTCTAAATAGGAAAGCCAATTCCAACTTGCTCACTCCCAGAAGTGGGAGGTGGAGACATCTAAGGTTATCCAGCTAAATAATGGTTAATGGACATGTCCTTTAGAAACATATCGAAACCTTTTTAACTCATGGTATTGATGTTTAGAATGGTTCAGGGAATGGGTGGTGTTTATTTACGGAATCTGGTTAAAAACTAGAGCCCGAATTTTCGATTGACTGCATGCGTAAAATTGGGGGGGGTGTTACGCACATGGCTTGGCCTTTTGGCACGCATTTTCAAAAGGGCCTGGCCATGTGTGTAACTCCCAATACATGCAGAAGTGCCGGGCCTCATGAAAGGGGTGGGCCGGGACAGCGCCATTAGATGCTGCCTGGGGAAGCACATGCCGGCAGCCGGCCGGCGCGTGGAGTTTACTTCTGTTCCATAGGAGCAGTAAGTATTGAAATAAAAAAATTGGGGAAAGCTAGGATAGGTTTAGGGGTCAGAGAGGAGAGGAGAAGAGGGAGGAAGGATAGGATTAGGGTTAGGGAACTGTTTTAGGCCCGACCATGTCACCACGCGTATTTTTCTAAAATTCCTCCCCCTGCACACGGAGGCCACCTGCCCGCACATGGACATTAAAATCTGGCGCTCATGTGTGCATGAGACCCATATTTAATAACATGTGCAAGTTATAAAATAGTCACGTCCATCTGCGCGTGTGCCAGGAACCGCGTGCACATGAACACACGTGTGGACCTTTTAAAATTGACTCCTAAGTGCTCAAGTGTAATTTGCAATCTATAATTGGTGTTCTGGTTCAAGTTCTATGTGTACGGGAGATCCGTAAGGTATCTCATAATAAAAGGGTTGTCTCAGTAATTGGTCAAGAAATATGGAATTCAACACCTCTGGACATCAGGCAAACCAATTACTTGTCATTTTGTAAAAAGGTGAAAGCCTGGCTGTTTTCTGGTCCTTGAGTCTCTGGAATCTAAGGGTTTGGCAGATGGTTTACTATTATTAGATTTGTATTTTTTGTTCTAGTGTTTTAATTTAATTTTACTCTTAGGATTGTATTTTGTATAAGTTTGTTTTTTATGTCAATTATTTTAAGTATATTGGAGTTTGTTGTTGTACACCATATCAGTCAGGTTTCCAGTATATGCAGTATATAAGAATTGGGAAATAGATAAATAAATAAACTCAGTTATATTGCTAGCTTGGACCATATATTCTGGCAGCAAAAGCTATAGTTTAATTATGCATTGACTGGAAAAATATTTTCTCGAATCTGTTTGAAATCTGCTACTGGTTTGTTTGATGGAGTGCCCCCTAGCCCTGTTGGGAAAAGTAGATAAAGGGTCCCCATCAATTTGTTCCACACCACTCGTGATTTTGTAAACCTTTATCATGTCTCAGTCATCTCTTCTCCAAGCTAAAGAGACCTTATTTGTCAGGCCTTTCTTCACTAGGGAGCCATTCCATGTCCTTAATCATGTTTACCACCCTTTTTTGCATCTTTTCTAGTTCTGCTATACCATTTTTGAGATGCAGCAACCAGAACTGCACACAAAACTCTTGGGGATCAATACAATACAGCTGCATTATTATATTCCCCATTTTGTTCTCTATTCCGTTCTGAATAACTGCTAGCATTTTGGCTACTACCACACATTGAGCAGCATTTGTTGAGTGATAACTCTTATCTAGAATTTGGATGTTTTTTCCTATGTGCATCACTTTGCACTTATCTACATAAATTTCACCTGCCATTAAATGCCCAGTTCCCCAGTCTACCACATCATCTGAAAATGAGACCACCTTGCTGTTAGCTCCCTTTCCTAGGTCATTAATAAGTATGTCCCAGCGCAGATCCCTGGGATAGTCCCCTATTTACCACTCTTCATTTGGAAGACTTGACCATGTTCCTGTCTTTTAACCAGTTCCAATCCATAATAGGAAATTTCCACCTATTTCATGGCTTTTTTAAAATTTCTTCAGGAGTCTCTTATATGGGACTTTGTCAAATGTCTTTTGAAAATGCATGTATACCATACTGACTGGAACTCCTCCATCCACATGTGTATTTTCACACCTTCAAAAAATTCTAAGAGATCAATAAGGTATGAATTACCTTTGCTAAATCCATGTTGATTGTTACCCATTAAGCCATGTCTATCCATATGCCCAGTGATTTTGCCTAGCACTGCCATCAGATTCAACCCTGGAGCCCTTTTAAAATTTGTTGTTACATTTGCTATTTTCCACTCTTCAGGCACAATGCCAGATTTTAGCGCTAGATTACAGATTACCTGTAGTAAGTCTGCAAGTTCATGTTTGCGTTCTTTCAGAACTCTGGAGTAAATACCATCTGCTTCTGATTTTTTGCTTGTTGATTTGCTCTAATACATCTTTCAGTTTCATCATAATTTGCTTCAGTTCCTCAGAATCAATGCCTTGAAAGAACAGCTCCGGCATGGGTATCTTCCCAACATCTTCAGTAAAAACCTATGCAAATAATTAATTTTGTTTTTCTGCCATTTCCTTGGCTTCTCTGGTCAACTGGTGATCCAGCTGACTAATCTGCAAGTTTCTTGTTTCTAATGTACTTGGAAAAAAGTTTTATTACTAGAGTTTGCCTCTTTGGCAAGCTTCTTTTCCAATTTTCTCTTGGTCTGCCTAATTACTGCTTTAATCTAACTTGCCAGTGTATGCTTTTTCCTATTCTCCACATTTGGACTTACTTTCCATTTTTTTTTAAATGATGCCCGTTTTAGCTTTAATAGTTTTTACCTTACCGTTTAACTATGCTGCAAGTTGTTTGATCTTCCTTCAAACTTTTAAAATATGTAGTAACCAGAATTCTCTGAGCTTCCAGGATGGAACTATAGTTCTTTGTAAAAAAAAAAAAAAGTTGAACACACGTTCTGTTTAATGTTAAATGTTAATTTATTATGGTCACTTCTCAATGTTCCTTGTAATAAGCCCAGGCTGGACTGTCCCAACCAGGGCAACTTATTGTTTAATGTAAACCGGATTGATTTGTATTGTATACAGGAATTCCGGTATATAAAAATTAAAAATAAATAAATAAATAATGGTGTTTTTAAACAATTTCCATGCCTCTTGCAAACTGCTAACCCTTGTAACTGCTCTTTTTAATTTTTTTTTCCTAACTAAATTCCTCATTATATCATTGTCTGCTGTCTTAAAGTTAAATGCTACCCTGATATATTTTTTAAATATTTTCCCTCTGATGATTATGTCAAATTTGATGGCTTTATGAGCATGATTGCCAAGGAGCCCCACTACCATGACCTCTTACACCAGGGCCTGCGATCCACTGAGAGCCAGGACTAATATAGCTGCCCTGTCTTATGACATCCTAAAACTCTGCCACTCTAGCATGGGATCTTTGAAATCTGTCTACCCTATTTGCGGGTACAATTAATTACATGTGTAATGCCACTACACATGTGCCTGCAGATAAGGTAGGTGATCCTGGGTGCAGAGAATCTGCAGTTAAGAAGAACCTGCAGACTTTACATTTCTGCATGCAGTTTGAAGGTTGCCCTCGCTAAGCATTTCACAGCCTGCTTCCTCATCCTGGTCAGACAGATGGTAGCGTACTCCCACTGCTACGTTTTCCTTTTCACATAAGGAATTTCTACTCACAAAGATTATGGAGTGCAGTGTGTATATCCTGCAGAATTTGTATCCTACTGGACTCTATGCCCTCTTGAGCAAATAGTGCTACTCCACTACCAGTTTGAGTGCCTCTGCCATTTTGATATTTGTTTTAAAAATTTGATCTACAAAAAAAACTCAGCTGGCAACAATAAAACATTCACAATATTCAAAAGCACTGTCAAAATAGTACAGTAAAGTTATGAAAGTAATAGGACAACCCAATTGACAAACAAACAGTAAAACTATCAGTAAAGCCTGATACAAAATCTTGACATCACCTAACCCGTACTATTCCAAATCCCAGAGTAGTCAATAGGAGGTCTCTTCTCATCATTAATAATTAAGCTGAAATGCAGATGAAAATAAAAAAAAAGGTCTTCAGTAATTTCTTGAACTGTAAATAATCAATCTCTTCCTTCAAAACTTCTGGAAGCTAGTTCAAAAATGTAGGCCCAACAACTTGAAACATCTGCTCATGAGAATCTTTAAGCCTACCACTTTGTGTGAACTTAAGGTACAACAAGAAGGTTCCTAGAAGAAGAACGTAATACATGAGAGGGGCAGTGCTTAACCATCTCTGGGAAACAATGTGGAATTAGATCATGAACCAATTTAAAGACTAAAATGAGAATTTTTTAACTTAATATGCCAGTAGACAGGACACCAATGTAAATCTACCAGTGCTGGTGAAACTTGAACACACAGTGGATATCCTGAAAAAAGATGTGCAGCTGAATTTTGTATAAGCTGTAGGGCTCTTAAAGACAACTTTGGAAGACCCACATACAAAGAATTGCAATAGTTAAGCCAAGTGAGAATAAGAACCTGAGTGATAATACAAAAATCTGCGATATTTAAAAAAGGTTTTAAAGACCAGAAAAGACATAATTTGAAAATGAATTCTGCACAACTGATTGTATCTGTGGATGAAAAAAGAGAAACGAATCTACCTTCACTCCCAGATCATGAGTACATGATTTCATTGGCATACCATCAAAAAGTCAATGCATTGGAGCATTGGCCATTTCAGAGCGAGAAAGCAGCATGATCTCAGTGTTACTGAGGTTATGAACCAGGTTATTTTCTGTTAGCCAGGTCTTTATTTTAGAGAAGCAACAAATAAGCTTATCAAACATAGCACTAAAAGATGAAGGAACAGGAAACAAACTGTATATCATCTGCATATAGTTTAAAAGTAATGTCCAACTGAGATAATACCTTACCAAAAATAGCATATTGAACCCTGGTATAACACAATGTCCTCAATGTTATCTTCTCATCTTCTACATGGTCTTCCTAGGCCTGCATCCATTTTTCACAGTATGAAAGCTTTTTGGGACAGTTTATTCCAAAGCATTCTAATGATCCCCCCCCCCTTCTTACCTTCTTCCTGTCCTTCTTCCCCTTCCCAATTTATAATTTATGACTTATCAAACCTTCCAAATTCTGCATTACGGACAAGCCTCTGCCACAAATTCTAGCCAGTAAGGATGTATTCCTGGTGATAAGGGAAGAGGTAGGCGATGGACACAAAGAGGGAATGCTCTTGCCCACTAGTTACAGTTCATGTGGCAGAAATGTCCTAGTGTGTGTGTGTTTGTGTGTGGGTGTTATGATCCTGCTGAAAATTGGGTGGCTTAGATGTTGAGTTTCAATCTTCTGGAAAAATGAAGTGTTGTATAGGTGTTAAATGTATTTCTCCTCATCTCTAAACTCCTCTTCCTCCTCTCAATTCCTGCTTTCCCTTCCCCTTTTCACCGTACCAGTGCCCCCTCTCCCTCCCCCTTCCCCTTCCCCCAATCTGTTCTCTTCTCCCTTTTGTTTTTCAATAATTAAATATCTTTGAACAGTGCCAGTGAACAGCCACAGTCCACCAGTGCCAGCTCTCCTCTGCATCTCCTCCAAGTCTATCACTTGAAAGATTACTGGGCAACCCACGATTCCTAAACTGCAGATTACCCAGTGCCAAACCCCCCCCCCCCCCAAAAAAAAATACAAAAACAAAAACAGTAGCTGTCCAAAGACAAACCAATTGACTTATAGATTCACTGGACCATTACTTGCAAGGATATATTTTACAAATTGTAATAAATGGAAGCACCACATTATGTTGTCCTCTTACAGTACCAGAATTTGCAAACTATCTGGGCGGGGGTTGGGCAAAATATGCTTTAATCCTCAACGGAACCAAATGGAAGAGGCAAAGGAAATGGTCTTATTTTAATTTTTAAAAAAATTAGAAATTATTTCTCCTGAACAGTGATTTTTGATCATTTTATGCAATAAAATGTTGCAACACAGTCTGGTAAGGAAATTTCAGAAGCAAAGGGACCAATCAATGAGGCCCTTTTATAAATTATTTACATTTATCTTCTCTCGGGATAAGGATACTTGTGAAAAATGTAATCGGGCAAGGAGGAAAAGGCATGCTTGTTAATGTTTAATGTCAAAAACAGATGTAAGGATGGGGGTTTGAGTGACAGTCTCTGGAGCTTTAACCCCCTTGAAGAGTGGACACCGGATAAAACAGCACCACCTCCGAATTCAATGGACTTTCCTGGTGATAGAACTGATTTTCAGTGGTCACTAAATGCAGTGAACACCCAGCAGCTCTTCCACTAGATTTGAGGAGGCCCGCCTCTCGAGGCATGGGCCGTATAACTGGGCAGACGTGCGGCAGGCAAGAGGGAGGGGGGAGGGGGGCACAGCCTAGGTGCGGAGAGGGGCGGACAATGGGATTAGGGGCCAGTTCAAACCTGGGCATGAGCCAATGAGACAAGGAAGGCGGCGTCTCTGAGCTCGGGTACTTAGAGGTAGGGTGGGGTGGGGGGAGCACATTTGCAGCCTGGAAGCGAGAGCAACAGGCTGACCTCAGCACGGCTGTGCTGTAACAGGCTGACCGCAGCACGGCTGTGCTACAACAGTTTTGCTTTTACTTTCACTTTGCCTCCAGCACGGCTGTGCTGTAAGAGGAGCAGATCAGCTAAAGGAGCAGGAACGATTTCTTTGATTACATCATTGGGTAAAGTACATAGATTTTGTGGCTTATAGGCAAAATGTTGAGAATATTAATGGTAATTTTGTGTTGCTAAGGTCTGGAAGGTATGCTCACCCCCCCCCCCCCCCCTTTTTGCATTGAACTGGCTCTGCATTACCAGTACTTTATTTAATGAAAAGGCTTTGAATGCATGGCTGCTTCTGCCTGGAATGTTATTTTATTTAAGGAAATGCCTTAGCACATGGCTGGTTATATATATTTTACCTGTTATTTATATATATATTTTATGAATTCATGGCTGGCTTTCAGCACAATGCTTGCTCTGCATGTTGCTGTATTTATTGAAAGGGCAGCGAGTGCAGGGCTGGTTATCTTTCACTTGTAGCCTCTTAAGAAACGCCATTGAAGGGGTCTACACATGGTGAATGCATAGGTGGTTAGAGCACATGGCTGGCAGTAGCAGGCTTGGTAGCTCAGTGGTTAGAGCACTGATCTTGTAGGCTTACTTTACTTTAAAATCGATGTTTTCTATGTATTGCTTTACCCCTCGCTCTCTAAATTGCTAGGAAGTGGGCAGGCTTCATGTCTACCATGCTACCTCAACATCCTGCGGATGTGCTTTGTTATACTTAAGTAATCTGACAATTAAAAAGTAGCCAGCATCCCGTAGTTGGGAATTCTGATGATATGCCTGTGGGACAGCGGTATGGCATTTGAGTGCTCAGCCAGGTTAACAGGATGTTTTTATATTAATCCTAAAGGTGATATTTAGCATTCGGTTACCATTTAAAGGGACAGCTGTCCCATGTGCACGTTTATACTGAATTATAAGGGGTACAGGACCCTCAGCTTGATAGATATGATTTAGGCTGCGCTATGCAGCTCTATCAAAGTAAATTAAAATATTAATGAAAGGTTGGCTTACATCTTAGCATGGTATTGTGGTTCTCATGGGAAGGGCTTGCCAGCAGAGGTCAGCACATGGCAGCGGCCATTTTGGGAGGTCAGCACATGGCAGCGGCCATTTTGGGAGGTCAGCACATGGCAGCGGCCATTTTGGAGGTCAGCACATGGCAGCGGCCATTTTGGAGGTCAGCACATGGACTTTCAGGATTTTCTTTTTCTATTACTTTCCTTTTACTCCCCAGGCCCCCCCCCATGCGCCGGCACTCCCGCCTCCCCACAGAGTCCGGCCGCCCCTCGCCCCCCCCCCCCCACCTTCCTCAGCTGCCCCCACCCCCATCCTGTTCCCGTCCAGCCCCCCCAAACTTGCCGGGCCCAAACGTGCGCCCAGCCCGCCCCCCCGTACCCCGGCTGCCCCCTCCCCCACCCACCCCCCTTAGCAGGTGTGCGCACACCCACGTTTGGCTACCTATTCATATGCCCCCCCCCCCCCCCCCAAAACTGTGCGGGATCTAACCATTTAATATGTCTACACAGCATGGCTACCACTCAGTTTGCTATGGCTTTTGCCCCGTCCGCATTTATGCCGGACCAGGCTCAGGCTCTAGCCAAGCGAGCACGTCGGAAGCCAAGCAAATTGCAGGAAAACTTCGCGGCAACGCCAGAAGTCGAAAAACGTAAGACCAAGACACAGAGGAATAAGAAGAGGAAATCCGCAAGCACACGACAACCGCGTAGCATCAGCCATTTGGGCTGCTATGTGCCGGAACAGCCCCCTCCATGGGGCATGACCCCTGCAGCACCGACCCCTGCAGCACCGCCACGAGAGAACTTCGGCAATGTTACCGAACGACAGCTGCGTCAGCTCATGGACCAAACCTGGTCAGCGGCTGCTATCCATGGCACGGACAGGGTGAAGGCAATGCTGGATGCCTTAACGCATACCACTAGCCCATCCCCTGGCTCAGTGCCCATCGGTCCACAGCACGGTGCAGCGGGCAGCTCCAACAGTTCAGCTGGCAACACCCAGCCACCAGCACGTCAACAGACAGCTCATGGACAACACGGGCAACCGCAAGAAGGACAGAATTGTGAGTACCCTGATTTAAACCGGGGCCAGGGTAATGTGCAGGTACCCCCAACACAGCCCAGTTACCCACCACCAAGGAATGGCAGCGAAGTGTGGCTGGGGCCACAAAGCGCTCCTACTGACAATTTCGCTGCTATGAAAGCTATTTTCGATAACTGGCATGGGCAGGGTAATGCTAACACTAGCCCAACACAGGAAACAGGGCAGTCAGGACGACCCATGGGGGATATTTTACTTGTGACACCAACCCCAGCCACAGCTACAGCTGTTGGAACACCAACCACAGCTACAGCGGTTGGAACAACGGTGGGTCAGCTGGGGACCAATGGGCACAATACCACTGGTAGCTCAGCCACGAATGGCAATAACGCTGCGCAATACACATGTACAGTGGGCTCACTAACCGCGCATGTGTCAGAGGCGTTAAAAGAGAAAATATGGCGCAGCGAATATGTAGATATATTCGAGCTGCTCAGGAAAGAAGGGGAGGGTTCTGATCCCAAATGCCACGAAGCGTGCAAACTCTCAGCTAGGGAGAAACCCTGCATCGCTAAGACGCTAGCTAATTGGTCAGCAGGATTCAGAATTCTGTCATCCATCATAGGTCAAAAATTTCCTGAAAAATGTTGCTCCTTAATTGCTTACCAGGACGTCATTTGTGGTGCTTATCGCACGTATGGCGGTACAGCTTGGTTGGAGTATGATGAGCAGTTCAGAAGGAATATGGCTGTGAACCCAGGTTTAGAATGGGATCGCAAGGATATCGACCTCTGGCTCTCAAAAATCACACCGTACCGACAGGTGCAGGAGGTTGTCCCTGGCTTCGCTGGCAATGCATACCAGCCGAGTACATGGTTAACTCCTCGCCAACATACTTTTACGGGAAGATTTCCATTTCGGCAAGGTCAGCCCTTTCGTCAAGGGCAAAGGTGGGGGCAAGCCCCTAGATTTAGGGGTGGGGGGACTCCCATCTGTAGGCTGTTCAAATCTGGTTTTTGCAGATTCGCTGCTGCCTGCAAATTCAGACACGCCTGCATGGGATGCGGTGCAGGCCACCCTCAAACAAAATGCTCAAGGGGAGGAACCATCCCCCACACAGAGCAACAATAAATTCATTAGAGCACCTACCCCCATTAAGATACATAGCTTGCAGGTCTGTTTAAAGGGTTATCAGCCCAAGGAGGCCAGATGGCTATACGAAGGGTTTTCCCAAGGTTTTCATATACCTTTCATGGGGCCAGAAACCGCCACAGAGGCTAAGAATCTCTTATCTGCGAGGAATAATGAAGAGGTCATTGCACTAAAGATCAAAAAAGAAAGCGACATGGGTGGGGTGGAAGGCCCATTCAAGGGCAAACCTCTACCTCATTTTAGGATTTCCCCTCTGGGGGTGGTTCCCAAAAAAGAGCCAGGGGAATTCCGAATGATTCACCATTTATCCTTCCCAGAGGGTGGGTCAGTGAATGATTACTTGGACCCCGAAGCATGCTCGGTCACCTACGCCTCATTCGACCAGGCATTAGACATGGTGAGGCATTGGGGGCAAGGGGCATGGTTGGCAAAAGCTGACATTGAATCAGCCTTCCGCTTGCTTCCAATACATCCAAGCTGCTTCCATCTGTTGGGGTTTCAATTCCGAGGTAAATATTACTTCGATAAATGCCTCCCGATGGGCTGCTCTATATATTGCGCCTACTTTGAGAGGTTTAGCACATTTGTGCAATGGGCTGTAGAGCAGGACATCGGGAAAGGGAAAATCATACACTATTTGGATGATTTTCTGTTTACCGGCCATAGGGACACACAGGCTTGTGCGCAAGCCCTCGAAGCATTCACCCAGAAAACTGACGAATTAGGCATTCCGCTAGCTAAGCACAAATCAGAAGGACCGTCACAAAAATTGTCATTTCTCGGTATCGAAATTGATACTCTGCAAATGGTCACACGACTACCGCCCGCAAAACTAGAAGCGTTACGTGCCAACATATCTACTACCGAACAATCACGCTAAAACAAATGCAGTCACTCATTGGTCACCTCAATTTCGCTTGCAAGATCATGCCCATGGGTCGCCCCTTCATGAGAAGATTGTCCCAAGCCACAGCAGGTATTCGCAGGAGCCATCATTTCATTAGAATCACCAAGGAGCTCAGGGAGGACCTCATAGTATGAAAGACATTCCTAGGGGAATATAATGGGCGGACAGTTTGGAGGGACCCAATCATGACCAATAGGGAGCCGCAGCTATACACCGACGCAGCGGGGAGCGCTGGATTTGGGGCCTATCTGGCTGGGAAATGGGGCGCGGAACGATGGCCAGTACAGTGGGAAGCCATGGGTTTACTCAGAGACATCACTTTTCTCGAATTGTTCCCCATTGTTGCAACAATACACATGTGGAAAGCATGTTTCCACAACAGAAGAGTGGTTTTTTGGTCAGACAACATGGCGGTTGTACAGGCAAAAAATTCTCTCACCGCTCACTCCCCTAGGGTCATTAGGCTATTGCGGGATTTAGTACTGCTCTGCCTGCGCATTAACATGGTCTTTAAGGCTAAGTACGTTCCGGGGGAAGCTAACGGCATCGCTGATGCATTGTCTCGTTGTCGGTGGTCTCGTTTCAGATTCCTGGCCCCGGAAGCAGAGCATCACCCTTATCATGTCCCTCCGCGGATTTGGGAATTAGGGTGCCCGGAATCGCCTCCATATTGAGATCGGCTCTGGCAGAGTACGGGGAGAGCATATGCACGCGGCTGGAGCCTGTTCCAAAAATTTTGCCAATCAAATAACACGCAAGTTCAGGGGACAATGACAGAGAGAAATGTAATGACAGAGAGAAATGTAACAGAGTTCTTGCTCTACCTCAAGAACTCGGGAGTATCAAGAGCACAGGCAGGGCAACATGTAGCTGCTATTGTTTTCGTCTCCAAACTATGGGGGATAGGCTCAATTAGCAACTCCTTTCTCATAAAAAAGATATTAGAGGGTTGGCGGAGACAAGAACCAGTTAGAAGGGACGCCAGAAAGCCTATCACACCAATGCTGCTACAAGCACTGGTAAAGGAGCTCCCCAGCCTAGTTTGGGACAATTATGAGGTAAAGCTATGGACCGTGGCTTTTTCACTAATGTTCCTTGGTGCATTTAGAAACAGCGAGCTTATCCCGAGGGCAAAGGTGACCACCAGGGCATCGGATGGGGGTCTCCTGATAGAAAACATAAGGCTGTTTAATGAGACAGTACAGATCTTTCTCAGGCGAGCAAAAACTGATCAACGGGCAGTAGGTCGCTGGATTACATTATACCCTGCTCATACGGGGGTGATATGCCCCGTAAGGGCTACAACAGAATACCTCAAAGTACGCCCGCTGGGGGGAGGGCCCTTTCTAAAACACAAAGATGGCAACGCGCTATCGCGTTACCAGTTTATCAGTATGCTACGCAAAGGCTTGGAAAAGATAGGGGAAGACGCGGGAGCTTATCACACACATTCATTCCGAATAGGCGCAGCATCCTTCGCCAGCAGCGGTTTAAGCGAAGATCAAATTAAGGCGCTAGGGCGGTGGAAATCCGGTAAATTCAAAACATCATACGACCCAATAACCAGACAGCCCAATGAACAGTCTCACTGGGAAACATAAAAAGCATATATTTACCGTCCTGTTACACATAACCGTTTTATTTTGTCTATCATAGACTCGCCAGCGGGGAGCGCGAAAGTGATATGGATCATGGGGCACTCGTACATTTATTGGGCGCACATTAGAACCAAGAGAAAGACCTCCAGCGAGCAGATGGGCATACCTCGTAGCAAGGCCAGCATATTCTGGCTCGGCAAACGAGGGATGAGGTGGGTCCAACTAATGCCTTGCATCCTCCAATACGCCAGGCAACTACCACAGCCTGATATCATCTGTCATTTGGGCGGTAACGATTTGGTCGCAGTCAAAAACATTGACTTAATAATCACGATCAAGAAGGACTTGACTGCAATTAAGGCTATATGGCCAGCCGTGGTATTGGTATGGTCCCACATTATTCCCCGATTGGTATGGAGGGACGCGAGGTCGCACAAATCCATCAAAAAAAGCAGGCGCAAATTAAATAAAGAAGTGGGGACGTGGTTGAGAGCTATAAGGGGGTATGTCATCAAGCATGATGATATTTCGCTCTCATGTTCAGGCATGTATAGGCCGGATGGGGTTCACTTATCAGACGTTGGGGGAGATATCTTCATCCTTGCCCTGCAAACGGCCACAGCAGCTTTAGTTAATTAGTGGGGGTAGAAAACAAATAAGGTTTTACTGTTTCCTACTTTGGCGGGTGCCCTCACCGGAGCATAAGGGGATGTATCGCTGCATAGAGGGGAAGTTTTTGGTGTTGGGGGAGGGGGAAGGGGAGGAGCACAGCACCAAGGACTTTGCATAGGGGGAAAGCGGGGGCATGGATATAACTAAGCATGGCGGAGACCGAGATAATGGCCGGTCTGGGGGTGGCCTAATGAAGGCCTGGCATAAGCAATAACCGCGGCCCGCAAGGCCAGCATGGCGGAGACCGAGATAATGGCCGGTCTGGGGGTGGCCCAATGAAGGCCTGGCATAAGCAATAATCGCGGCCCGCAAGGCCAGGGGTGGGAGGAGGCGGCAGAATACTGCACGGAGCGGCAGTAGCCACGGAGGCGTTCACGGAGCGGGATGCCAGTGGCGGGTGTTCCCCTTCACGGAGCGGAAGGCGGGATTGGCATTCACGGAGCGGGGTGCCAATGGTATACCACCTTCACGGAGCGGAAGGATGGAGGGCTGCCGTCTCCAAAAAAGCATTGGGGTGGGAAGAACAAGCAAGGTACCGGTGAGGGCGTGGCATTTAGCTAATGCCAATTGTTTAAGCTGCTGCAATATAAAGTAATAAGGTTATAATGTTAAATGCTGGCTGTGGCCGTTTCTTCCACTTAATAAAAGTTATCTTGGCTTACCTACTCTGTTGTCGCGTGGTCAAGGGTGGGAGGGGTGGTCGTCCGTGAGCTACGGCGTGCCAGAGTTAAGAGCTAAGGTGGATCCTCCCAGATGTGCGAGAGCGCCTGCCTCCCCCCCCCCCCCCCCCCGGAAGGGGGGACCCCCGAGAATCGTTAACAGCAGCAAATCGTCTTATTTTTCCCCGAAAAGTCCCTGGCATTTTGGCAAGCAGGGAGGCGCAATGGCAGGCTGGCTGCGGTTGCGTGTCGGGATCCTCCCGGAAGGTAATGGCAAATTCACTCAGGACTTGGTGCAGAGTCCTAGCAGCTGTCTTTCGTCAAGAGGGTACCACGGCGACAAACGAACGACATATAGGAGAGAAAAAAAAAAAAAAAACCCTCTCCTGCAGCTGTCTCATTTGTTGCTCCAATAAGCAATAATTAGGTCCTAAGCTAATGATGTCAGCTGATCAGCTTTTTTGTAAGGCTAGACCCAGAGGAATCTCCATGGAAACCCTCCTTGAATTACCCACCTGGATCGTGCTCCTTTCCGCCACCTCGCTGCCTCGCCTGTACACTGTCTCCAACCTGCACCATGCATGCGCACTGCCCTGGATCCCTAAATGGGACAATTCGGTTCGTGACGTCACCGCTCCGCCGTCTCCACAGAAACTTTTGTCCCGCTGGCCAATCAGAGCGCTCAGAACCTGAGGGGGGAAGAGAGGTTTAGTGTGGAGCTCGCGCTCAGCCTGTGCTGTCAGTCCCGGCTCGAGCCGCCGCGAGACCTTCCAGTGTACCAGGGAGAACCGAGGCACCGCGCGCGCACCGGGAGCTGAAGGGAGGCACGAGCCATTTTTTTTTTTTTTTTTTTGTGCAAGTGTCTGGGGCGAGGCTATTTCTGCCTCGGGTGCATGGGCGCACCTCTCTTTGTAAAATTAGAAATGGCTATTTTATCAAACGGAATAAGGAAAGGCTGGAAGGGCTAGGCGCTTATGCACTTGTCTTTCAGCCAATTTAGCAGAGGAGCTGCAGGACTGGACGGCTTCAGAGCCTTATTATCGGAGTGGAATACAGGATTTCCAGACTGGAATTTTTTTTTTCTAAGAAAAGGATAACTCCCTTCCCAAGCGCCTGGATTTTAACTTCTTATGAAATGGAAATCAGTATTTGATGGAGGACGTGCAGGTTGCATTTTGCGTTGGAAAATCGTCGAGGGGGACTCATAATTTTGGCACTTTCTGGAAAGGAGGAGGAGGGGGGGTTTGGCCTCCCTTGCCTAGTGGGAAGAGGAGAGATCGGATGTCCCAGTGTTGCAACTGAAGTCGGGAGGCAGAGCAAAGGAAGGATCTGGAGATTTAGAACGTTTCTGATCCTGGATCGGGAAACTTATTTGCATGCCCTGTAGCCGGCTCAGCCCAGCAGAGAGCAGAGGGGGATCCTAGAGCAAGTAGAAGAGCCCCCTGCATGTGCACCATCACTAAACTGACAGCGCCTCCTCCACTGGCCAAAATTCAGAACTGGAACGAAATCTCTATCGGGGCCAATGTTGTTCGTTTTTTTTTTTTTCTACCAGATTTATTTTTCTAAATCAGTTTGTATAGAAAGGAAATAGGAGAAGCTCCCAGGTCGAACTGAAATTGAGGAAGTTCAATTTGCATAGGCTTTCTTTTTATCTTTGAAGGCAAAAGATCACATTTTATGGGGTTGTAGCTTCTAGGCAACGTTCATATGGGAGTGAAGCAATTATCCTAGAAGAACTTAGTTTTTTTTGTTTTTTTTGTCGAGGCTGCACCCAACGCCCAAGCAGTGAAAAGAGACGAGAGACTGAGAGGAAAATAACGGCTGGAAAGGGGAGCAGCATTGAGACCAATTTGGCCTACGATGCTTCGTCCTGCTTAGAGGCTCTGAGGACGGAGAGAGGAAAATAACGTCTGGGCAAAACAAATAAAAATAAAAATCAGCCGATGATCCTCATGTCTTCTGCTTTTTCTTCTATTATTTACCTGGACAGTTCAGGATGAAGCCTGTCGGAGTTTGATGAGAGTGGAGATAGACGACAATAATAATAATAATAATTAAAAAACCCCCCAAAAAACGGTGTGAAACAATATTTTATTTGGCCCTCCTGGATCAACCCTGCTACTGGCCCGCCTGTTATTTCTCTGAATTTGTGCTTCCTCCTGTGGGTTGCTGCTGCTACTGCTGCTGGAGGGCACTAGGGAGGGGGGGACGGTCCTGACTGCACAATAGTAAAGAGACGGATCGAGCAAGGAGGATCCAAGTGGAGCATCCCAGACCCGCTTTTCTCTCTCTCTCTCTCTCTCTCTCTCTTTTTTTTTTTTCTGCACGACTCCCCCCTCCTCTTCCCCCTGCTTCCTCGGAGTTGCCCATCACCCCGGCACCCTCTTCCCCTCTCCTCCCCACCCCCCTTCAACCTGCCCTTGCCCTCTATATGTGATCCGGTGTGATTAAAAATTAATCGCCCGGAGTATGCCCAGGACACGGAATTGATTGCTTCCAAAAAGGAAAAAAAAAAAAAAAGGCGAGAGCGGAGAAAGAGAGCTGGCGGCGGCGGGGGGCCGGCGGGGTCCCGGGAGGTGAACAGGTGCGAGGGGGGGCGTCCGTGGAGCCCCCGGGGCCGCTCAGCCCGGCTCCCCACCCCCCCTTTCTCCTCCCCCCCCCCCCTCCCTCCCTCGCTCTCTCCCTCTCGGCTCTTTCCTCGGGATTATGGAGAGTGAGCGGGACATGTACCGCCAGTTCCAGGACTGGTGCCTGAGGACTTACGGCGACTCGGGCAAGACCAAGACGGTGACCCGCAAGAAATACGAGCGCATCGTGCAGCTGCTGCAGGGCGCCGAGTCCGGCTCCACCGACAACGCCAAATTCAAATTCTGGGTCAAATCCAAAGGCTTCCAGCTCGGCAGCCCGGAGGAGGTGAATGGAGGAGGCAAACAAGTGCTCTACGTGCCCGTCAAGACCACGGTGGGTGCCCGCTCCTCTTGGTTGGGGAGGGTGGGGCGCGGGGGGGGGGGGGGTGGCACACCTGGCTCCTAGCTCCCCTGCAAGTCAGTACCAGGCTGGGGCTCTTTTGTGGTCCCTCCGGTAGCCCTCGTTCGATTTCCCCATCCGTACGGATTGCAAAGGCACCAGTGTGTGTCTGTGTGTTTTCTGTATCTGTATTGTCTCTCTCCCTTGAGGGTTTTTTTTTTTTTTTTTCCCCTCGCCTTGTATGTGTGTGTACGTACATATATAGATATATATATATATATATATATATATATATATATATATATATATATATATATATATATATATATATATATATATATATATATATAAAGATGTATAAAACGTATATAGAATATGTTTTTCTTCTCCTAGAAGCCACACATAATTTGAGCTAAATATGTAACATGCGATTCTGATAGATAGCCCCACGGTACATCCTCATTGGCACAAAGCCAAGTGTGGCGTTGGTCGTTTATTTGGGAGTTTCCTAGAGATCAGCCTATTATTGTTAAACCGGAGATTGAGAGGTACCAGGGAGATATGTTACCTGATGGCTTTGAAGCAGACAGGGTAGCTTGATTTATGTAGTGGTGTAGGTATGGACATATTTTGCCTATATTTGTATATCTAAATATAGGTGTATATCATATTTATATATATAATATACATATGTATATCCAGGCAAGAGAAATTCACAAAGAATGAAAGGAAGCAGCAGGAGCACAGGGTCTGCTGCTCCCTACTTACGCTGGGATTGCTAATGCTTAAGACTGAGGGTTGAAGCTTAACAGGAATTGATGGGATCCAGTAGCATTAGAAGCCTTTCAGCTCGGAGTCTGGAAAGCCAGACAGTTCTCTTGGCAGAAGAGCTATTTGGTGGCAGAAGCTTGTTTGAGAAGATGGGAGCTGTCGGTGGCAAGTAGGTTTGTATATTAAACTAATTTATTATCTCTTCTTTTTCTCTTCTTCTCTATATAGGGGTGTAGGGAAAATGTTTTTTTTGTTTTTAATTATTATTTTCTGAACAGGAAAACCGGTGAGCTGTCTTAAGATTTGTCTTTCAGTTTTGACTCGATATTGTTACAAGAAATGTCGTCTGTTCTTTTAGGAAAATGTTCCTGGAAGGTACAGTAAAGGAGTCTCAGGGAAAAGTATCACAGCTCTATGCGGGACAATACTGCTAGGGAAACATTTTAGTACCCTAGGCATTTATTGTTTGGCTAGAAATAAGCTTCTGCTGAATATTTTAAGTGCTGCATTTTCATCAACATTATCAGTCATTTGTTTTTAATAGTGTTTCAAGACCTGCTCAAATTCAAAATGTAAAAAGAATAAAAAATGTGCAGAGAATGTCCAGACCAATTGAAATGTGCCCTTTTTAATCATCAATATTTGTGACTATAGAGGTTCTGGGTTTGTGACATGTCAGTCTTTCCTGTATGTATAGTGAGGGAAGTGCATGTCATATATAGATGAAATTTGGCAAAGTATACATTTTTGACTGAGTAGGCTGGTCCAGTCCAAGCATTGTCCAAACAGTAGTACTACATTATTGATTAATGGGTTTTTGTACTGTCTAGAACAATTATTTATTGACAGAAACATATGATAGGTAGTACCTACACATTATTATTCTCCAGCAACAACATTACAAAAAGAAATTAAAAGTACTGAATAATAGTAAATTCCTTTAGGAATCCAAAATATTTCTATATATATATAGGATAAATAAAGACATAGAACCTTATTCAATAAAGATTTTTCCTATAGGCATAGAATAGGGGCTGGGGGAAATGTCCTTTTTTTAAAACAAATAAGGCCCAGTAAGTGATTTAAAGGTCTCTAGAAGTGTTCTGCTGGTGGATCTGTGGCAGTGTTGTGCATTGCCTTGCAGAGAATTTGGGTTCAGATCTCAGGCCAAGTCTTCGTTTCCCTGGGCTGCCAGGATGCTGAGGAAGCAGTGAGTCTCAGCCATTGATCAGTGGGCACACCTAGTGGCTGGATGGAGGGGGGGGGGGGGGGGGGGGGAAGGGAAAGGGCACTCTATCCAGACTCTGGAGGGAGCTGTGGCCTTGTGACCCTTGGGCCCTGGCCAAGAACCGTCAGAGCAGTGGCTGGGCGGAGTCAGAAGGGGGAATATAAAAATAGATAGTTGCAAATTGAAAGCTTATAGAGCCGTTCCCAGCCCTGGCTCAGTGAGCTGGAAGTATAAAAGAGTAAAATGAAATTGCCAGGTGAAAAAAAAGGTGTTCTAAAATTTACATAAATATCTTCCCTGTGTGCCTCACATTTTTTATTCTTTTTCATTAGATGATGGATCCTTCTGCTTTTTGTTTCTTAGACTCCCCATTGCTCTGCCAGGTGTTTTCCCCACACTCTTCATCGCAGTGGCCAGCATGTTGTTTGCAGTTTCATTACCGTGTTTCACTGCATTTAGAGAGTACCCGTGCCTGTTCGGTGGAAGAAAGGCTCAAATATTTTTGGTTCCATCTCATCACATAACAGATAGAATGATCATGTCTAAACTGCTTTTATAAACAGGAAAAGTGAGTGTGTGTGTGTGGTGCCACTCTGGTATGGATCTGAGGTTTCAGCTCATCTGCTATGCCAAGCCCATTCTCCAGTAGGAGTGAAAGCGGTGTTGCTGTGCGCCACAGAGCACCATTTGTTTGAGTGGTCAGTCAATATGCCCAGTCGTTGGGGCATTCAGAATCATTTGCTGCAAAAGGAATCTCTAATTTCCCCAAATATTCCAATATTCCATTTTTAACACACATGGTATGGAAGATTCTCATTTATGTGCTACTTGTGGCACTTTTGACAGTTGCTTTTATCACCTAACATTTGAAAAAAAAAATGTTTTTGAAAGCTGTATTGCAATGCTGAGGAACTTATTAATTCATACTGTATATTCACTCTACTATTTTCTGCTACTCTTTCGGTGTTTTTGTATTTCTGTTGTCATTAAAAAGTACCATGCTGCTTTGACTTTGTAGCTGTAACAGTTCACAATATTACAGTCTAAATGGGACAGTGAATTTTTTTTTTTTTTAACTTGAACCCTCAATGCGGAAAGTTTCTGCTATAGTGTTTTAATTGGTTACTCTTGGGTAGCCTGAGCCAAATTCCTGCTCGAATAAGGAAGCATAGAAAATATGAAATCTAAGGACACTGATTTTAAAACAAAGAGGTGTATAATAAAATTTTTCCATTAGGAATAACTCTTGTCAACTTGAAGCTTTAGGGTCTGTTGCTCAGCTTTTTGCTGTCAGCCAGGGAGATTTGCTCCTGATGGTGCTGTAATCCACTGCTACTGGTAATTAGACATCATTACTGCTGCGTTAAAGGGAAAGAGAGAAGGGGAGAGGACAGGCTGGGGCTAATTAACTACTTGATTTTAATGAAAGAAAGAGAGAGTGATAGCAACTGGAAGGTTGTACCGGAACAGGCTAGACACATAACACAGGCTTAATTGAAGGGAAGATGGCTTGCAGATTTACAGTAACAGGCGTTTGGTCAGCTTATGATATGCAACCTGCACTGAACTGTGCAATAACTATATAGAACTATATGTTTTATTTTCATTTGTTTAAACCTCATAACAGTGAACACTAGTAGGTTCAAATGGCAACATCAAATGTATTGTACAGGGCCTAGATGGTCTGTGGAAGAGCAACAGGAACAGATCAATCTTTGACTGTTTAGGTCCTTCTGTGCACTTTTGGTCACCAGGCAACAGCATCCTGCAAAACAGCCATTTTAGGTCCAGAGTGGGACAGCAGTGTGGCGTGAAGTGTGTTATTTATATGGATCATTGGACAGCCTCCTTCCTTTTGCAGTGCTGCTCTTATTGTCAGATATCCTCTGGCACAGAGATTATGCCATTTTTCCTGGGAACAGTGAAATGCCTAATCTCAAAGATCATTGCACAGTAAATATTTTACAGCGAGAAACAGACTTTATATCAGCATTGAAAGGACTTTAATGGTGTAACTGTGTTCATTTTTTTTTTTTTTTGACCCGTTGGTTTTCTTTGGCATAGGCAGGGCTACTGCACCTGGGCCTTCATTCATAGCTTCTCTAGGGTTCTTTCCCTGTTTTTACAACCCCCCACTCCTATCACCTAGTCCAGATATTGCAAGAACAGCTCTCGGGCCCAGGGACACAGGCTTCAGCTCTTTCTGGAACCTGGTAAACATGTACGCTGAGTAAAGCCAGTGGGTGCGTGTTACACGGTGGCTCCAGACCCCCATCCACCATGGCCTGTGAATGCTGCCTCCTTAGTTTCCCTACCCTGGGCTGGTCCAAAGAGCAGAGGCCCTTCTTGGGACTCACGCCTGCTAAGTCTCCTGCCTGGGCTGATCCAAGCACAGGTAATCAAGTTAGAAAACTACAAGTGGAAACCCCGCGAACAATCATGCAAATTTATTTTTTGAAACAACTGTTTGCGCACACTGACTTTGGTTGCTCCTGGTGTCCATAGTCATACTGTGTGCACTTCTGGGGCCCAGGGAGAGGATCGCCGGCCCTGTGCTAGCCATGTGACAGAGGAGTCTGAGTGCACCGTGTGCCAGCCATTTTTTACAGCTGCCACCGTAATAGCCCCTGCACAGACCCTTTTATTTCTTTTCTGGCCTACTTTCCAATGGAGAAAAAAGCTTATGATTTTGTCATCTGTATCCTCTTACCAACTTTAGTGTTTTGGTGACCCATCCACACCAAAATTTCAAGACATCTTGGGGAGACGTGAGGATTCTGATGGTGGTTCTTCTTTTCCGATCCATGCACCCCAGAAAGTAAAGCTCCTGGGGTTCTGGGCGGAATTTCTTGTTTAAATTGGCAAATACAGTCAGTTCCTTAATATATAGATTAGTTAGTACTTGTGATTAATCATAAGTGGTATTTCCAATGGGGTGCACTAAGGGACATAAAGAAGATCATTTTAGAATTTTTTTTTCCCCTTTGGTACCAAATGGGAGAAACCTTTTCTAATTCAAACTCAAAAGGGAAACTTTACAATATCCTGTGTAGTTCCAACTGCACAGGCACATTTAACGCACACACTTTATGGAAATATTCAGTGAGCTATCCACGCCGTTTTTCTTTGAAGATGTGCAAATGCAGCTTATGTGCACTAAAAGCATCCACATACTTGCAACCTATCTGTGCAGGCGGTGGAGGGTGGGAGAGTGAAACTAACACAAACTAACATTTGGAAGTGGAATGTATGGGGGCTGTTCCCCCCCCCCCCCCCCAACCCAAACATACCCCTGAGAACGTCTTCTTTTAATGCGTCTAAAATTACGCACCCTGTGGTACCTGTCCACGGCCTTAGTGTATTTCAGGAGGGCCATTTTCCCTTTGAAAACTGCCCTTCTATGTGCTTAATATGCCAGATCTGCTCACTGCCTTGCACTGTGGTTCACGGTGCTTTCTGCAAGTTTAAAGTTTACATACATGAAACAAAACGATGACAGCAGATAAAGTTCCCATCTAGTCTGCCCCTTTTCCCTGCTTGCTGTAGTTCAGCAGACTGCACTTGATCACTGCTCTTAGCCTAATTTCCCCTGTGCCAGTCTCATGCTTACTTTTTTTTTGGCCTCACCAGCTCCACTAGAAAGTTGTTCTATGCATACATCATCGTTTCCATTAAAGCTTACAGTTAACTTTCTAAACAACAGTACCCTTGCACATATAGATGCCTTTTGTTGCAGGCTGTATAGATAGAAAATTGGCTTTAGTTCCCGTGTTACTTTAACAAGGGTTACATAGCTCCCATTGTAGTCATGTATCCAGTAGTGGAGTCCATGATGGAGGATATTGTTAAAATATTATTGCTGGCCACTGTTCATAATTTGAATTTATATGCTATTCTTAAGCTAAAAAGAAAGGTTTTGCATGCTTTGGTTGTGAGAGAGAGCAGCTCAGTAAAAGGCAAGTGAAACTCACCAACATTATAGATAAGGTCCTACATTTTCAGTTTAAACTGAATTTTATTTTCATTTCAAAAACATAGCTGCAGGCTCTTGATGCTTTCCAGGATCTCCTCCCCTATTTATTTATTATTTACTTATTTTTAAATCTTATATACTGCAAAATTAAAAAATATATTTTTCAATGCGGTTTACAACATCGCATACATAAATATATAAAAAAACCCAACTTAAAACAATACATCAAATCACTAATTAGAAGACAATAGGGCATGCACAGGAACTGGGCCCAGACTGTGCATGCCGCAAAAAAAGCATGGAATTGGCATTCATATGCATGCTGCAGCTAAAACTGTATGCCCACATCACAGAAGGAAGAGGGAAAGCTTCTGGTGGAGGGGAGAGGCCAGATCCATTGCTAAAGCCCAAGTCATTCCTGGAATTGCATTGGAGGAGGGAGGCCAGAGCTGCCCCTGCTGCTGCCACTGGGAAGAGATGTCGGAAGTACCACTGGAGCTGTGCTAGAGGTAGCCCCAGAGTTGTCTTTGGGAAGAAAGGCCAAAGCTGCTGCTGAGCTGGGAGGTACAGGGAACTCTATCCTTCTTGGGGGGGGGGGGGGAAGGAGAGTAGAGAGAAGGGGACATTGGGAGTGGTGATAAAAAAGGAAGATGCTGGGGGAGAGGGAAGGAAGATGTAAGTCACTGGGTGAGGGGGAAGGAGAGGGGAGATGCTGAGTGGAGAGGAGAAATTCTGTGAAGAGGGGAGGCGCTGGTGGAAAATGGAAAGCTAGAAAGGAGAGATACTGGAAGAGGGGAAGGATTGAGAGATTTTGGGAGAGAGGAGGAGAGAAACGAGGAGATGCTGGGTGAAGAGGTCATTCAAAATTAGCCTTGAGTTCTATTTCACCTTTATCTGCCTCTCCCCCACTTCTTTCGTCTACCCTTCCTCTAACCTCTGCCACTCTCTCCTCCCTTACACAGTGGAGGAAACTGCCCATCTTCGCTCTTCCTCCAAACTCACTACTTATTCCTCTGACCCTTTCCCTACCCGATTCCACTGCAGTCATCCCTTCTATCTGCCACATCCTCAATCTATCACACACTCTCCACTGCTACTGTCCCTGCTGCCTTCAAACAAGCTGTAATCATACCACTCCTTCAAAAACCTTCACTGGATCCTACCTGTCCTGACAACTATCGTCCCATATCCCTTCTCCCTTTTTCCTCCAAACTACTTGAATGTGCTGTTCATCATCGCTGTCTTGACTTTCTTACATCTCAAACCATTCTTGATCCATTTTAGTCTGGTTTTCGCTCTCTGCGTTCAACTGAAACAGCCCTTGCCAAAGTTTCCAATGACCTGTTTATGGATAAAGTCAAAGGCTTTACTCTGTCCTTATTCTCCTTGACCTGTGCTTTTGACACTGTTAATCACCATCTACTCCTTGATATTTTGGCCTTGCTTAGATTTCGGGACTCTGTCCTTTCGTGGTTCTCTTCTTAACTCTCCAGTCACACTTATCTGGTGGTTCCTCCTCCTTATGACATTCCACTATCAATTGATGTGCCTCAGAGCTCCATCCTGGGCTCTCTCCTCACTATATACTAATTCCCTTGGTGCTCTGATTTCCTCTCATTTATTTATTTGTTTGTTTGTTTGTTTATTTAGAGACTTTTATATACCGGTATTTGTAGGGACATCATACTGGTTCACATTTGAACAGCAGGTTTGAAAGTACATATCTGGGAGTCTCATGGCTGATGACTCCCAGATCTACCTTTCTAAACCTGAAATTTCACCAAAAATCTAGTGCTGGATCTCGGCCTGCTTCTCTGACATTGCTGCCTGGATGTCCTGTCGCCATCTTAAATTCACTAAGAATATGCTCAGAACACCGATTATCTAGATGGAAAAAGTCAGTCAATAATCAATTCCTCCATGAGCGACTAATTTCCCATTTACCGCATATTTATATTGACGCATGTATTTTGACCATCATAATAGGCATCATTGTGTGGTATTATACAGCCTTTGTCACGCTGCCTTATATTTAATCATAGGTCAGTCCATATTGTTGGAACAATTGCTGGAACAATTTTTTAAATTTTTATGTGCTTCTCTCACCCATGCAAATTAAGAGTATCAACGGTTCTCAGTCTTAATATTGTTGAACCTATTCAAATATATAAGTCCATGCTGTAAATTCAAACTTCCACTTATCTTAATTCCAATAAATTTTTTGTTATCTTGATTCCAAAAGATTTTTTCTTCAATGGAATGCTGTCAACCAACCAAGATCTTCATGCCCAAAAGGTTTACAATGTGAAGGATGAACACATGCGATCTTCTTGCCCGACACGGTACTGTGTTTCGGACCTTATAATGTCCTTCATCAAGGGCTCAATCTGTGTCTAGAAAACCACATTCATAACTATTATTACAACTCAAACACTCATAAATTTAACACAGTTATACAGAGCAGTACTCACTTTTCAAGCGGCACGTCGTTTCTCAGCGTTTTAATGTGCTTTCTCTTCCGGTTTCCCCCAGTACTGTGTTTTAAACTCCCTGATCCACTGACATCACCATCACGTCACTTCTGCTCTACTAGATCCTAATACAGAGAATTCCACTCTATAGCAATATTTAAACCTGTGGGAAACACTGTGCGCACCCAGAATATCCATTGTTGTTCACGTAAATTCAATGTAAAGTTAGGATCTCCACCTCTCGGATTCAAAGGCACGTAGTCTGAGATGTGCCACTCCAAATGTTGAAATGTGTGATTTTTCTCCATGCAATGGGCCACCATAGGTGCCAACATTTTCCCTGTGGTGATACAACTGCGATGCTCAATTAATCGCACTCGGATAGATCGTTTAGTTCGTCTAATGTAATAAAGATTGCATGGACAAATAATCAAATAGATCACTCTAGATGATAAGCAATCCGTATACTGGTGAGCCATATGTGTTTTCCCAAATTTATCTGTTCAATTAGGACCTGTGATAGTCTGACTGCACATTGAACAATTTTTACATTGCCAATGGCCAATGTTAGTGACTGCGGTGTTCTCTAAACAAGGAGAAAAAAAGAATGGGTAACCATGTTGCCTATGTTTTTACCTCTACTATACGTTATTATGGGGAATTCTTTAAATATTTTATGTCTGTAATATAGGCCAATGATGTCGCATGAGGGAAGCAACTTGCCCTGCCTTATTAGAATAAGGTATAGTGCACACCAAACGTGATTCATTTTGGGAAGTTGTGTTGTCCAATAACAGCCATTGACATTCAGCATGGTTATACCCGCTTATATGCTTTTTTTTTAATGCATTTATAAGGGTAACCACGCATCAACAATCTACGTTGTAATTGATCAGCTTGTACCCGAAATTCTTGCTTGGTATCACATAGTCATCTTAATCGTAGGAACTGTTCTACTGGTAAATTTGTCTGAAGGTGATAGGGATGAAAGCTAGTATAATGCAACAGTGTGTTTCTTTCACATTTTTTTCGATATAATTTCATGGATAGATTCCCACCTACCTTAGTAATCAAAATATCTAAAAACTTAATGTTAGTATTATGATAAGAAATAGTATGGGATCTAATGTATTTAACCACTGATGGAAACTTAACAAACTAGCTTCATCAGTATGTCACAAACAAAAGATATCATCAATGTATCTAGTCCAGTTTGACACTTGCTGAAATTGGACTGTTGGATACAGTGTTTCTTCTTCGAAAGATGTCACATACAAATTCGCCAGACTTGGAGCCATCGTTGCTTCCATTGTGTTCCACATATCTGTTTGTACCAAGTATCTTGAAAAATGAAATAATTTTCACATAATGCTAACTCAGCGATAGTATGTAAAAATTCAGTAGGAATGCGATGAGGACGTTCACGTTTTTCCAAAACTTGCACCAATATTTTTAATGTATCTGGCTGCGGTATGCTGGTATATAATGGTTTGATATCGAATGTGACCAAAATTACTTGTTCAGAAATATGAAAACCTTGTAACATGTTCAACATGTGTTTTGTATCTTTGCAGTACGATGAGGCTTCAATAATTGTGGGATGTATCAAACTGGACTAGATACATTGATGAAATCTTTTGTTTGTGGCATGCTGATGAAGCTAGTTTGACACGTTTCCATCAGTGGTTAAATGCATTAGATCCCAATCTACAATTTACTATTTCTTATCATAATATTAACATTAATTTTTTAGATATTTTGATTACTAAGGTAGGTGGGAATCTATCCACAACATTATATCGAAAAAAATGTGAAAGAAACACACTGTTGCATTATACTAGCTTTCATCCCTATCACCTTCGGACAGATTTACGAGTGGGACAGTTCCTATGATTAAGACGACTATGTGATACCAAGCAAGAATTTTGGGTACAAGCTGATCAATTACAACGTAAATTGTTGATGCGTGGTTACCCTTATAAATGCATAAAAAAAGCATATAAGTGGGCATGCCTCATGTCAATGGCTGTTATTGGACAACACAACTTTCCAAGATGAATCACGTTTGGTGTGCACTATACCTTATACTAATAAGGCAGGGCAAGTTGCTTCCCTCATTCGACATCATTGGCCTATATTAAAGACACCTAAAATATTTGAAGAATTCCCCATAATAACGTATAGCAGAGGTAAAAACATAGGCGACATGGTTACCCATTCTTTTTTTCTCCTTGTTTAGAGAATACCGCAGTCACTAACATTGGCCATTGGCAATGTAAAAATTGTTCAATGTGCAGTCAGACTATCCCAGGGCCTAATTGGACAGATAAATTTGGGAAAACACATATGGCTCGCCAGTATACGGATTGCTTATCATCTAGAGTGATCTATTTGATTATTTGTCCATGCAATCTTTATTACATTGGACGAACTAAACGATCTATCCGAGTGTGATTAATTGAGCATCGCAGTTGTATCACCACAGGGAAAATGTTGGCACCTATGGTGGCCCATTGCATGGAGAAAAATCACAAATTTCAACATTTGCAGTGGCGCATCTTAGATTACATGCCTTTGAATCCGAGAGGTGGAGATCCTAACTTTACATTGAATTTACGTGAACAACAATGGATACTCTGGATGCGCACAGTGTTTCCCACAGGTTTAAATATTGCTATAGAGTGGAATTCTCTTTATTAGGATCTAGTAGAGCAGAAGTGACATGATGGTGACGTCAGTGGATCAGGGAGTTTAAAACACAGTACCGGGGGAAACCGGAAGAGAAAGCACATTAAAACGCCGAGAAATGCCATGCTGCTTGAAAAGTGAGTACTGCTCTGTATAACTGTGTTAAATTTATGAGTGTTTGAGTTGTATAATAGTTATGAATGTGGTTTTCTAGACGCAGATTGAGCCCTTGATGAAGGACATTATAAGGTCCGAAACACAGTACCGTGTCGGGCAAGAAGATCGCAGTGTGTTAATCCTTCACATTGTAAAACGTTTGGGCATGAAGATCTTGGTTGGTTGACAGCATTCCATTGAAGAAAAAATCTTTTGGAATCAAGATAAGTAACAAAATATTTTTTTGGAATTAAGATAAGTGGAAGTTTGAATTTACAGCATGGACTTATATATTTGAATAGGTTCAACAATATTAAGACTGAGAACCGTTGATATTCTTTTAATTTGCATGGGTGAGAGAAGCACATAAAAATTTAACAAATTGTTCCAGCAATTGTTCCAACAATATGGACTGACCTATGATTAAATATAAGGCAGAGTGACAATGGCTGTATAACACCACACAATGATGTCTATTATGATAGTCAAAATACATGCATCAATATAAATATGAGGTAAATGGGAAATTAGTCGCCATCTTAAATTAAACATGGCCAAGAGGGAGCTCCTTATTTTTACCCCAAAGCCCACCTCCCTTCTTTCTTTCTCTGCTTTTGTGGATAACAGTCGTCATCTCTGTCCCATCAGCCCGTAACCTTGGATTCCTCTTTGACTTTCTTTGTCCTTCTCTACACATATCCAAAACACTGTTAAAACGTGTTGTTTCTTTCTTTATTACATTGCCAAAATCCATCCTTTCCTTTCTGGGCACACTACCAGAACCCTTATCCACGCTCTCATCGCCTCCTGCTTAGACTATTGCAACCTGCTCCTTGCAGGTCTTCCGGCAAGCCATCTCTCTCCACTGCAATCTGTCTTAAAGTCAGCTGCATGACTTATCTTTTGCCAAAATCACTATGCTCACATAACTCCTCTTCTGAAGTCACTGCATTGGCTCTCTATCTGCTCTCACATACAGTTCAAACTCCTCTTTCTCACCTACAAATGCCTTCACTCTGCAGCACCTCACTACCTCTCCTCTGTTATTTCTCTCTACACCCCTCCTCGTGCACTCCGCTTGTCGGATAAGTCACTCCTATCTGTGCACTTCTCCTCTACTGCCAATTCCAGACTCTGTGCTTTCCACCTGGCTGCACCATGTGCTTGGAATCGTCTTCCTGAACTGATGCGTCATGCTCCCTCTCTTGCCATGTTTAAATCCTATCTAAAGACACTTTTAAATCTTATGCCTGATTGTCTGCTTTTAGTCTAGTTAACTAACTTTCTTTTCTTTTTAAACATTGTCTTGCTTTATACCCCACGTCTCTTGTCCTGTATGTTTGTTTTAGTAGATTGTAAGCTGTATTGAGAAAGGACTATCTTTTTGTATGTTTGTACAGCACTATGTATGTTGTGTAGCGCTATAGAAGTTTTATTAGTAGTAGTAGAGGTAATTTTTCATTTAGCCCTATCAATGATTTTGAAAGTTAGAGTATGTGGCCCTCTTCATAAAAAGTTTGGGAATCCCTGCCCTGGGATCCTTTTCTACTTAATATTTGTTTTTAATGTCCTGGCTTCTGTCCACCAAAATAAACTCTGTTTATTCAGAAAATTGATATCACATTTTCAATTGATTTTCTCCCATTTTTGTTCTTATAATAAACACTGATAAATTCCCAGGAATCCCCCTCCCAAAAAAATGAAGGTTCCTAATTATGGAGCATAATGAAGATAGGCATGGCTGAATGTCAAAAGTGAAAATGGCAAATGCGTTCCAGTTGTCGTGTAGTCCTTGTCATCTGTGATCCTCCCCTTTGCCCCTAGCCATCAATAGTGTAACCATTGCGCGCTGTATGGGACCATATCTTGCGGACAGGAGAGGGAGTTTAATCCTTCTTTGGAAGCACTTTGCTTTGCAATTCTCACACATAAACAGCACAAGGCCACTTTAGCCTGCCCGAGAAGGTCTTAGTGCACCAGAGGGGGGTGTTCACGTTGTCAGATTCAGTGAATGGCTGTATGTGCCACTGCATCTTACTTTTTCAGCAGTGCTGTTTTGCACATTGGCACAGAGGTGATCAGTTCCACATTTGTGGGTGCTTAATAAACGAAATGTGCTTTAAATAAATGGGACAATAAAATAAAATCAATCAGATTTGTCTGAAAGAGCCTTCCCCTGGTGAATCTGTTTCCTCGGATCCAGTAACACACTGGATTGAAGGTAGTTCACTATCATTTCCTTCAGCAGAGTCTCCGTTAATTTTACCGCCACCAAAGTGAGGCTAACTGGCCTGTAGTTTCAAGCTTCCTCTCTGCTACCACTCTTATGAAGCGGGACCACAATTGCTGGTTCTTATGGAACCACTCTGTTTCCAGGGATCTATTGAACAAGTCTTTCAGGGGACCCGCCAAAACATTTCTGAGCTCCCTTAGTATCCTTGGATGTACCTCATGTGGCCCCATGGCCTTGTCCATTTTCAGTTTTCCTAGCTGTTCCCATACATTCGGCTCTGTAAACGGAGTTGTGTTTACCTCATTCCTATCTATGGTCTTGTCAACCAGCAATAATCCTTTTCCAGGATCTTCTTTAGTGAATACTGAACTGCAGTATTTGTTTAATATTTCCGCCATTTCTTTACCTCTCTCAACACATTGCTCCTCATCACCTTTCAGTTTTACTGTACCACTTTGGGCCTTCGTTCTTTCTCTGATATATCTGAAAAATGTTTTGTCATCTCGTTTTACCTCTTTGGAAATCCTTCCTTTCACTTGACCTTTGCTTTCCTGATTTCTTTCTTTGTCTCCCTCAGTTTTACCAGATATTCTTGTCCGTGTTCCTTTTTTTTGGGATCCTTTATACGTCTTGAATGTTGTTCTTTTTGCCTTTTCAGCCGCCTCCTTTGAGAACCAGATTGGTTTCTTTTTCCTCTTACTTTTGTTTACTTTTCTAACATTGAGATGAGGTGCTGTTCCAGCGAATAGTTGGACTTGTTTTCAGGGGTGGGAGCTTGGATTTTGGGCCTAAAGGCCCCAAAGTTTCGCGTTTTTTTAGTTCCAGTTGTTAGTCACTTAACCAGGTATCTTTTGAATATATCCGGATAATTTTAGGACTGCTCTGAGATAGGCCTAAAGTTATGTGGTTAACTTAGCTGGATAGTCCACCCTGGAACACCCTTGGAATGCCCCTTTTTTATTTGGCTAAATTTCAACTGGATAATGACTTATCTGGCTGAAATCTTACAAAATAAGTGTCCCAATATGTGCTCCGGCTAAATGCTTTTGAATATTAACCCCTCTATTAAGAATAGCTTCAACTATTTTGCCAGGCATCAGGCTCACTGGTCTATAGTTTCCCAAATCATTTCTGGAAACTTTTTTGAAAATTGGTGTTACTTTGGCCACCCTCCTGTCTTCAGGCACAGTTGCTGATTTTAATGATAGGTTACAGATGGCTAGTAACAGGTCTGTGGTTTCATATTTGAGTTCTTTTAGAACTAATGGGTGAATCAATTCCCCTAACCTCCTGCGATTGTGCAGCCGTGGAAGAAACCACATAATTAGCTTGTTGCCACATATTTGACAACATGCCAAAGAAACAACATTCCTGAAAGCTTTCACACCCCTAATTCAGTAGAAAGCTGTAGGGTGCTGCTTGCCTTCAGTCTTATGGCACAGTCATAGGACCTATGTGGAGGAAGGATGTCAGCAGCTTCTTTGGAGAACACATCACTAAAGGATGTATCTGGCCAGACTGGAGAAATTGATAGTGGATAGACTGAGTTATGCCTTTAGACCTCGCAAATGGTCTCCCGGATGTGGATCTCTTCGCAGCGGCTTGGAACAGGAAAGTTCCCCAGTTCTGATTCCTATACAGGACATGCAGCAAACCAGCCTCAGATACCTTCGCCTGGCTTTGGGGCGAAGGTCTCCTGCATGCATATCCTCAAAGTCTACTGGTAGCAACACAGATCTTGTTTCCACTCCCCGGGGAGATGTCTGTCTGGAAACTGATCAGGCTGGGGACTTCCCCAGAGCTCATCACACAGGATTGAGGCAGGTTGCGCCATTCCATCCTCCAGGCCCTGTTGCTCACAGTGACTCGACCTCTCGGAAGATGTGTCTTGGGTCCTGGTAGCTTCCAGAATGCTTAATATTAGAAAGTCTTATGGACTGAAGTGGAGGAGATTTTCCGTGTAGTGTGAGCAGAAGGCCCTAGATTGATTTCCTGCTGCCCACAAAAACTGCTTGACTACCTTCTACACCTAATGGAAGCTGGCTTGAAGACCAACTCCGTAAGAATTTATCTAAGTGCAGTTGGTGCATACCACTATGGGGTAGATAGTACGTCCATCTCTGTACAACATATAGTTGTACATTTTAGGCGGGGCTTGCTTCATTTGAAGCCTCCCCTAAGGCCTCTTGCTGTGTCTTGGGACCTCAGCTTGGTGTTACCTCAGTTGATGAAAGCTCCTTTTGAGCTGCTGCACCCCTGTGATCTGAAGTACCTGACCTGGAAGGTCATATTTTTGGTGGTGGTTACTTCAGCATGCAAGGTCAGTGAGTTCCAAGCCTTAGTGATTTATCTACCTTACACTAAGTTTTTTCATGATGGGGTGGTCTGTCTTACACACCCTACATTCCTGCCTGAGGTGTTGTCGGACTTCCATCTTAATCAGTCCATCGTCCTGCCAACATTATTTCCCAGGCCCCATTTGCACCAAGACAAACGAGCCCTGCACAGTTTGGGCTACAAAAGAGCCTTAGCCTTCTATCTGGAGCAGACAGAAGCCCATAGACAGTCCACCCAACCTTTTGTTTCTTTTGATAGGAATAAGTTGGCTATCACAGTTGTCAAGCAGATGCTTTCTGATGAGCTAGCAGACTACATTTCCTTCTGTTATGCCCAGGCAGGACTGCATCTTGGAGGCTATGACAAGGCTCACTCTGTTTGAGCAATGGCAACATCGGTGGCTCACTTGAGAGCTGTTCTGATGGAGGAGATCTGCAGAGCTGTGACATGGAATTCTTTCCACATATTTAAATCGCATTATTTGGATAGGGATGACCAACACAACAGCAGGTTTGGCCTATATGTCCTTCAGAACTTGCTTGAGGTGTAGAACCCAACTCTATTCCCGTCTAGGGCCTTTGTTTTTGTTCAGGTTGCTCCCCCCTCCCCCCATTACCAATAAAACTAGTTGTTGTGCCTGTTGGCACTTATTTTGGGGTTTTAATGGTCTCCTTTATGTTGGGGGGCAGCCTGTAGCTAGGGATTCACCCATGTGTGAGGACTGCCATCCTGCTTGTCCTAGGAGAATGCTGAGTTGCTTGCCCGTAACAGGTGTTCTTTGAGGACAGCAGGATGTCAGTCCTCAGGTAACCCGCCCTGCGGAGTTGGGTTTTTACTATGTGGGCTCTTTTATTATTTTTTTTCTCTTGAACTCAATATCATAAGACTGAAGGAAACCCCGCCTGGATGAATGGATAATGCATTTTTGAGCATGTTCAATGAGGCTCAGTGAAAGTTCTAGAAACTTTGGCATAAGTTTTCCATGCCGGGTCCATCCGATGATAACCATGTGTGAGGACTGACATCCTGCTGTCCTCGGAGAACACCTGTTGCAGGAAGGCACCTCTGCTTTAAAAGGCACAGGGTACCTCGGCGCACACCAGGGCACATAAGTTTTTATGAGTGTATCTACTGGCCAGGCCCTGAAATGCCCATGTCCCACCCAGACCATGGTCATACCCCGCCCCTTTTTATAAACTTCTCAGATGTACATGCAGTAGGTTTTACGTGCATATCTGAACACTTTAAAAAAAATACAGTCGGCGTGCGTGAGCCCAACTTTTTGTGCATCCCCTAATTGATGTGCGTGCTGGCCCTATGCTCCCTGAACCCTCCTTTCCATCCCGGATATCTAGTGGTGCAACTAACTTCCTCACAGGTTTTCTTGCCTTTTATGTACTTGAAAAAAATTATATGGCAAGTTTTTTTTTTTCAAGTTTTTTCTTAGTCTGCCTTATTGTTGTTTTACACCTATTTTGCCTGTGCTTTTATTCTTTCCTATTCTCATTTGGATCTTCCATGTTTGGAAAGATGCCTTTTTTTTCTTTAATAGCCTCTTGCATCTCTCCATTTAGCCATGCTGGCAGTTATTTGTTCTTCCTTCTACGTTTTAGAATATTTTGTATCTAGACTTCCAAGATTGTTGAAAATACCATCTCCACATTTCAAGCAAACCCTCAGAACTGCTCCATATAGTTCCCCCCCCCCCCAATTTCCTCATTTTATCTTAGTGTCCCTTCTTAAAATTAAATGCTAAAGAGCAGTTACTTGATACTCTTTTTTTTTTTTCAGTGATCATATCAGATTTAACTGACCAGTGCATAATTCTCTCTCTGTTCTTAGGCAAGTTCCTCTGTTTATCCAATTTTAATAATAACAGGGCTTAAAATTTCAAGTCCAATTGCATTAGCCAAAAAAAAAAAAAAAAATTATTAAAACTGGCAAACTCACCATACCTGTTTTTTAGATTTCTCACCGTTCATTGTTTTGATTCCTTCTCTACCCCCTTTCCCTTTCAGGTTCCTTCTCCTACTATCCCCCTCCTCTATTTCTATCAGATTCCTTCCTTATCACCCAGTTTCCTCTTTACCCCGCCCCCCACCCCCTTTCCAGGTTCCTGCCCTTCCCCCTACCTTTCAGATTTCTCTTTTTAAGATGTGGTAGTGAGAGCAGCATGGCAGGCCAGTAGGTGGGGGTGGATGAGAGCACCGTGGACTCATATTTCTGGTTCCCAGAGCTGATGTTACTCCGCACCAGTGTGCACTTCAGTTCTAAACAGGAAATGCATGGATGAAGGAGAGGAAGAACAGCTGTGTGGTGTAAGAGAGAGAATGCTCATTGTTTCCCTGTGCTCAGAGATGGATTTCTCATTATAGGCACAGTAGGCACACCCCTGATGGCACCTATGTGGCACAGGACAGACCCGCCCTTCTTTATCATGTTATCAAGATTCCCTTGTCCCTACCACTGACAGGGAAGAGGGTGGAAGCTGCTGAAGGTCCAGTGCCTAAGTCCGGAGCATGTGAGATGAAAATCTGGCCCTGCCCACGCTGCTGACCTCACTGTTGTTGGCAGGAAGGTTTGGGAGGTGAGGGAGCAGGTTATCTGTGGCAGGTATTGGGATGAACTCCGACAGACCACAATTGTGTTTTCTATTCTCTGCGGGGTTGAAGTAGCGTGAGAAACTGAACACAGTGTACCGGCACATACCATGCCACTTCAAACCCTGTTGCTAACTAGGAAGGTGGATAGAAAAAAATGTGGGTGCAGTTCATGTATTTGGGTTCATTTGCCATTTTAAATCATTCAATTTGCTACGGTTCCCAAGTTAATTCATTCATTTTGCTATGACATTTAATTCTTTTCCATTTGTCAGTGGGGGAACGAATGCATCTTGTTTTGGTCTCTCTATTGAGGATGTCTCCAGGCAGTATGGCAGGTCTCCTCCCCAGGCTGCTGTGGCAGCTACACATGGGCCAATCACTTGACTACGCTTCCTCTGTGGCCCTCTTCTGCCTGTGTGGCCATTGCTGGTGGTAACAGCCACTGACTCTTCCTTTGCTGCTCTCACTTGTATGCGCTTATTCTCATGTGGGCCGTTGCCTTTGCTGCTTTGTCATGGCTCATGGGGAAAATGGTGCTGGTACATTGTACTGGCAGGTACCACCTGCTTCTTCTCCTCTCAACCCCCAGCAGTTGTTATAGAGATCCTGGCAGTCAAATGGTTCACTGCAAAGGTGGCTGCATTTTTTTCTGAAATACTTATTATATTTTTATGCATATCACAATTCTTTTTGGATGAAAGGTACTATACATAAATCCACATTATTATTATCCTTATTACTATAGACAATTAAAGTCAAAATACCTTGCATATTTTGCGAAAGGTTTATTTCATGTGGATAATTTGTCTACTGATTACTTTAATAATGTTTTAGGATGCTAAACCACCTATAAAACAGCATACATTGAAAATTAGTATGGAATTAATTCCTACTTTATTTGTGTTCTGTATAAGAACATAAAATCAAACTTTATTTACAATGGAACTGTATTTATCTTTAGTTATACTTTTGGAGGATAACTTTCAAACAAATGCGCTTATATATGTGCATATATGGACAGGCAGATCTAGAGTAGCATTTTATAACCCGCACGCATGGTACATGTGCATTTTATAAAATACACATATCTCTACTCTACGACATATGTGCAAATAAATGCAATGCATTGAACACGTGTACTTTCCTACCTGTTTTAAAAATATACACGCGCATATTTTATGCATGAAAATAAGGAAAGACTTTCATATATTATTGTTTTTTAAAACATGGACACATCAAGGAAATTACCAGTTTTACCAATTATTCCACAAGGTTACCCAGTCCTTCACCAGGACCCCAAGACTTTCCCAGTTCATCCAAACCTCCCACCCAGTCAGTACCACACAATAAACACATTTAATATCATTTACACCAGATAATTAGCATGTGTAAAATTACATGAGAAAGGGCCTCATTTACTAAGCATTTTTCCCATAGACACAGCGAGGTAGATATTCAGAAGTGTGAAACGTTATCCATCTAAATGACCAAACCGGAATATTTAGAGACTTATCTGGCTAAATTCCATGGGTGGCAGGAGGCATTGAAGGAGGAGCAGAGTTAGTGCCGGATAAATTATCCGGCTAACTCTAGTCATGCCGCTGACCCGTCAAAAAGTTAACCAGGTAAACATATCCAGCTAACTTTAAGATAGATAGGGTATATTCAGCAGTGCAACCGCACCATTGAATATACCCCGCTAGTTAACTGGATAGGTTTATCCAGATAACTAGCTGAGTTGAATAATGCCCCCTGCATGGAAGAAAAGCCTCAGTAGATCAGGCTTAAGTTGGCAAATCTACATGGATAAGTGTCATAGTAACTTATCGCATGTAAATGGCCCAACCCCGAATGCCCCTAGACCGCCCTTGTTTTACAAGTGTAACAGACAACCTAGTTCTGTTACCATTGAGGCCTGGGTGAACCCTTAGTCAAAGCAGCATAGGTCAGTGAATGGGGAGGTTACCATTCAAATACAACCCATCCCTTTGAGGAATGGTGGTCCTCCTGTAAGGTTTTTTAATTAGCACTCTCCAGAGAGTCTGTGAGCAGCCTTTTATGGTTTGCTTGGAGTTTTAGTGAGGTTGTTTTTTCGGATGAGCTGCATGTTCCAGGGGATCCCTCCCATCTGGGATCCAGCAAAAAGAGAAACCAGAGAGGTAATAGAAGATCACCTAACGGTGAGTAAGAGCAAAGTAAAGGTCACTGAGGATACCTATTCAGCGTCTTTACCTTCTGGGCAGCAAGACTGTATTCATTTTTACCAGTTTGAAAGGCGTTTTCTGCCCAGTTAAAGGATACCCTCCTCACCTGGGTGCTCCTCTTATCCATACCCTGGCGGGTGGATGTCTCCCTTGGCTTGGTCTAGAGAGTCATGCACAGGCAGAGAGAAAAGACTGTAAAAAGAAAAGAGAGATATTTGTGGTGCAGATAATTTTGTTGTTGCTGAGATTCTACTCTCTACACAGTAAATATATTCTTTTGAACACTAATCAATTGGGCCTAAACTGCATTCACATCGTGAAAGGAAGACTACCTTCTCCAGGGGCAATTGAGAAATGTGCTTCCAAGTCACCCTTAGCATGCCAGGCCCTGAAAGAGACTCTCTTCCCCTCTATAGAAAAAGGATCCAGGCCCTGGGGGAAAGAGATCATAAGAGAGCTAGCCTGAGGTTCCAGGCCTGAAGAGCAACAAATACTTTTATGGCCCCACCGGAGCAGAGCACACTCTTCGCAGGCACATATATACACAAGTATATATGTGCGTGCGAAAGTAAAAATATTTGTGTAGGCTACTTAAGCGCTTATATCCTGATTTTTATACATGTAATATTTTCAAACTGTACCCCTTAGGGCTGAATGTTCAAAGACATTTTCACTCATATAATTGTGTTTTATACACATAAATTGCTGTTAGAACATAGCTTGTGGGCTCAATTTGCATAAAAGTGTATGTGAAACCTGGTTCCATGTGTCCTTTACATAACCTGGGAAGAGGCGTCCTGGGGTTGGAGTTGGAATTCACGCATATACATTTTGATTTTAAAAAGTATGTGCTCAAGTTAACTTGGGTAAGTTACACTCTCTGAAGAGGTGTAACTTTGTGTGAGTTATTCTATGCATATACCAGACCAATTATCTATGAATTTTCCAAGCAAACGCATGTAGGTTTTCTTTGAAAATTTGAGGTTCACACATAAGAACTTAAGATTTGCCATACTGTGTGAAACCAAAGGTCCATCAAGCCCAGTATCCTGTTTCCCACAGTGGCCAATCCAGGTCACAAGTATCTGACAGGATCCCAAAAGGTCAATAGATTCCATGCCACTTATCCCAGGGATAAGCATTGAATTTCCCCAAGTCCACTTTAATAATGATTTACGGACTTTTCTGCCAGAAGTTTGCCCAAACCTTTTTAATCACAGCTACACTAATAGTTTTCAACACAGCCTCTGTCAACAAATTCCAGAACTTAATTATGCATTGAGTAAACAAATATTTTCTCCTAATTGTTTTAAATGTATTACCTGATAACTTCAATGCATGTCTCCATGTCTTTGTACTTTTTTTTCTCTTGTTCCATTCTGCTCATTAGTTTGTAGACCTCTATCATATCTCCTCTCAGCTCTCTCTTCTCCAAACTGAAGAGCCCTAACCTCTTTAGCCTTTCCTCAGGGGAATAGATCCATCCCTTTTATCATTTTGGTTACCCTTATATGTACCTTTTCAAGCTCAAACGATTGAATTTGAAACTATTGTACCAAGCAATCTGTACTTCTACCAATCACCTAGCTACCTACAGTCCTAATAATCAAATCACTAACTATGACCTGGATTTATCAAAATGTGATAAGTATTGCATGCGATAGCAAAAGGGGCATGGTTTATGCTAATTTACAGTTTATCACAATTTGCACTATTAGTGCACAATGTGCTAACCTTTTCAGATGTTGTGATAAGTGCCAGACCTGATATAGTCCTAGAGAGAGAGAGAAACTAGCCATAGTGGCTTCTCCCTAGATAGATATTTGTATCCCTATAGTAGGCCCACCTAATAACTCGAGGTGAGGATTAGGTATTGGTGTAGGGGGTTAGGGACCACTTTGACATTCAATGTGAGACATACGAACAGAACAGTGGTCTCTTGTGAAGGTCTGAGGACCGATGGAGAGAGGAAACTCACTCCAAAATGAGATTTGGGCAATGTTCTTTCAACCTAGCTTGATGGACTCTCTACCTGGGCTAGTCTCTCTCTCCTTCAAATCACCTAAAACAGGCCTTGTAGAATACATCACGAAATGCGATAAAACCTCACCGCCCTGTAACACAAGCTATCGCACAGCTTAACGCTATTCAAAAAGGTGTAGTTAAAATCAGCATTAAGTCTGTGCAATAGCATTTCGCACACTGGCATGCCCCTACCTCCTCCTCTTTTCCAAATTTGCATCGCACCATACGATATGGTGCTATCGCATGCATTAAAGACGTTTTCGCATGCATTAATGGGACTTTTCGCATGCGATAAGCCCTTAACGCATGCGAAAACGCCTTAGCGCATTTTGATAAATGACCCCTTATAACAGCTGTCCTAAGCCTTCCTTTCTGGGCACATGCCCCTGGAGACATATCCTCAGTGCGAGAGGATACTACATTACCTTAGGAGCAAGTCCTAGCTACAGGAGGATTTCTTCCTGGCAATTCCAAGGTGATGCTGTCCTTCCAGGTGACCTTTCTCCTTTAAGGCAGCACAGGAGCTGCATGAGGTCTGCTCAATATACCTCTGTCAGCCCAATGGAATATAGTGCGCTCAGCTGAGCGCATGGCTTTACATGTGCTTGGACGCGTGTTTTGAATACGCGTCCAAAACCCCTCATGCAGTAAGGGGATTAGCATGTCCAAACCACCACATAGCTAATTGCACTCATCACATGTAAATTCATGTTGATGAGGCTATTAGCTATTACCCCCAGATGCAAAAAATTGTCATGTGGCCATGGTGCCCCTTTTAATGCTGCAAATTTAATGCCTGCCTGGCAGCAGGCGTTAAAACATGCAGTGCTCAAGGGCTGATTGAAAAAAAACAAAAAAATCCTGCTTTCTGTGAATCTTTCTATTAGTATCCTAGCAATACTAAATAGGAGGAACCACAGAAAGCAGAATTATGTCTCGCTCAAGTGCTTAACAACAAAAAAAAAATCCTGCTTTCTGGGTTCCTCATAGGGGATTGGTCCTTTCACTGAAAAGTGTCAGTGAAAAGGACCAGTCAGGAACAGCCATGCCAGTGGTGGGGAGGGAGCTCTGGCCAGGAAGTTCTAGATGCACAGCCACTTCTCCTGGGCGCCAGATGCAGAGTGCTAGCGGTGCACAAATTACCCATTGTGCGTCCCTTTTAGCGTGGTATTTCATTTTCCTATTGCATTGAGCATCCAGGACAGATGCTTGTGCATGCGTTCAAAAAATGTGCGCCCAGTTTGGATGCATATTTTTTAAATTGTTGATATAGCATCGGCCTGTGTGTCCCTTAGGTCCTTCAGGTCTGCTATGCTAGCCTCCAGATATCAGATTCATTCTCCGAGAACTCTTTGCACCAAGTGCACACATACTACTTCTCACCAACTAGTAGATAATCATACATGTGGCATTCAGTGCAAAAGACTGGATAGCCCCCCTTTCTGCTGCTAGATTACTAATTTTGTTAAGCAGTTTAACATTTCTAAGGAAGCAGGGCTGATAAAACAAATCTAAAGTCCCTTTAGTCTATTGGTTTATTTTATATTTGTATGTAAGTGACACTTAAAACACTACATTTAATCTACTTACAAATTCCTGGTTACACATCTTTTTGACTCTTGATTTGAAATAATTCCATTAGTGTATCAACCCTGTTGTTGTACATTTATAGTAAGGGGTAATGAGCCTTCCGGTTCTCTCCTGCTGGAAGTGTGTGGAGCCTGTGGAAGCTGGGGCTGTGGGAGCTGAAGCCTGAACTGCTTGCAATGTCCTCTGCTGGGGTTTCCAGGAGAATTATACAGATAAGCCTTCCAGTCCTCTCCACACAGACTATACCCAACTGCACGCAATTATAAAATTAGCTTTTAAGGTGTAAATTTTCAAAGGTTTAGTTAAGAAGTGTGTGCTCAGTATAAAAAGTTAGGCTCAGGACCTTCGGTGGCCTAACTGGCACCCTGGCACTCAAGGTAGGGGGAGACCTCTTAAATGTGGTGATTGGCTGGGGGTCTCCCCTCCCCCAATCTGCTGATGCTGCTGATCCAATGGATGTGGCTGCTCATTGTTGGAGGATGGGGATGGCTAGGCTCAGAAGTAAACTCTTGTGCAGGAATTTTTCTCTTGCCACTTGTGTGACAATGATGGCTTGGCATGCTGGCACCCCCACCCTCCCCTGCCAACCTAGTGGCCCGGGCGGGCTCCCATCTTGCATATCCCTTCTGATGGCCCTGGTTATACAGGTAGGTCAGCTGAATTCACATAACTGGATTTTCAAGTTATCTAGAAATATATGTTCGTTTTCACAATGTGCAGGCTTTTATCCTCCTAGAAAAAAGACATCTAGGGGGAGGGGGCATTTTATGGGTGTAGTAGGCAATCTATTAACGTGTACTTTACACCATCAATACACTTTGAGGTCTATATTTAGACACAGTACGGAGAGCAAAGTTAACCAGAAACTTATCCGGCTGACTTTGGAGGCATATTCAATAGTGTAGCCACACTATTGAATATAGCCAGCTCTCTTTATTATTTAGCTGGCTAACTTTAGGACAACTGTTTGCCTCAACCAGACTTAATCAGCTAAGTCATGCTAACTTAGGCCTGGATTTATCAAAATGCACTAAATATTGCATGCGATAGGAAAAGGGGTGTGTTTTATGGTAATAGGCTGTTTATCACAAGTACTTTGCAGTAAGTGCCTACGAGTAAAGACTAAAGAGGTTAGGACTTTTCAGCTTGGAGAAGAGACGACTGAGGGGGGATATGATAGAGGTATTTAAAATCATGAGAGGTCTAGAATGGGTAGATGTGAATCGGTTATTTACTCTTTCGGATAGTAGAAAGACTAGGGGGCACTCCATGAAGTTAGCATGGGGCACATTTAAAACTAATTGGAGAAAGTTCTTTTTTACTCAACGCACAATTAAACTCTGGAATTTGTTACCAGGGGATGTGGTCAGTGCAGTTAGTATAGCTGTGTTTAAAAAAGGATTGGATAAGTTCTTGGAGGAGAAGTCCATTACCTGCTATTAAGTTCACTTGGAGAGTGGCCACTGCCATTAGCAATGGTTACATGGAATGGACTTAGTTTTTGGGTACTTGCCAGGTTCTTATGACCTGGATTGGCCACTGTTGGAAACAGGATGCTGGGCTTGATGGATCTTGGTCTGACCCAGTATGGCATTTTCTTATGTTCTTATGTAATTGTTGTAATTCCTATCTACAATCACTGGGGAGAGGAAGAGAGAGAGAGCGCGAGCCTAGCCATAATGCCCTCATACTAGGTAGGTATTTATACCTCTATATGAGGCCCACCTAGTTACTCGAGGTGAGGTTTAGGTATTAGTATAGGGGTTAGGGGCCACTTTGACATTCAGATTGAGACATACGAACAGAACAGTGCTCTCTTGTGAAGATTTGATGACCTTCGGAGTGAGGAAACTCACCCGGCTAAATTCTGTCCACCTAACTTATTAGCCAGCTAGAATTTATCTGGATAAAGGCTGATTATAGCCGGGTAAGCCATTTAGATGGATAACTGTTACTTTATCCATCTAAATGTCTTTTGAATATGGACCTCTTTAAGTATATGCAGAAATTTTTATCTGTGTAATAATAGTTTTCAAAGACAATGTATGCAGGTACCTTATGTTTGAAATCGGTTTAATTTGTGCTGGTGAAATGTGTGCATAATTGGGAAGAGAGGTTCCCCATTAAAAAGTTTTTTTTAAAGTTCTGAGCATTTTTTTTTTTTGGAAAGATTGTGCCTTCAGGTTTTTTTTTTATTGTTTCTTGCATAGATTGCACAAGATACTGTCCAGAATCAGTGCACCAAGAAAATATGTATGCATCAAGTAAAAAACTGTAATCTCTCTTTAATAAATAATTCAGGGTCTTGAGGATTAGGGAATTGAATGTTCACTGCTCACCTTGGATTGACTTTAAATATTATTTCGAACAAAAAGATAAGATGTGTTGGGTCTTTGACTCATTCAATTACTTGTATGTTGTGTATGAATCTACTTCTGCCCCATACTCTTCCAGTTTTCCACCTCTCATTAGTGGGACCTGACATGACATCTGGACTCATTATATTTCCTTCCCTCAAGTCTAGGTTCTGTTGACATTGCTATTATGGCAACTCATTTCTTGCCACTCGTACTTGTTACTAGTGTCCACTCATAAATACAGTGACTCAATTCTGCAAAATTTGTGAGTCGCTTAAATAGTCAAATATTTGGCGATAACTGTCTTGCAACATAATTTCTCATGCTACAAATATGATACTTTAGACTGGATCAGAGCATATTTGGTTTGTCTCAAGATGATGAAATACACATGATCTCTGACTTTCATCTTCCCTCTGCTAAAGATGCTCTGTATTGATCCCATGCCTTCTAAAATTTTAGTGCCATTCACATACTCTCTATCTTCTCTCTAAGGCTTTTTCCCTCTATCTACCACCTTCTCATCAAAGAAATGCATCCCTATGCTACTTCCAAGTCTGTTCTCCAGCTTCATATCACGAATCCTTGTTCTAGAAATTTCTTTCTACTGAGACATTCTTATTTCTTGTGCAGTATGTATGTATGCATTTATTTATTTATTTTGAACTTTTCTATACCGACATTCATGTGGCAAGATACACTGTAAACCGATATGATATGTAACACAAAATTGCAAGAGGCATTACATGGAACCGGGTTACATAGAACTGGGAAAACAGAAAATACAACTGGGGGAAGAATTAGCAACTGTTAACAAGTGAAGCATTTAGAGAACGAAGAATCGATTAGGCAGAAGGCAGTAAGTCTCCACCCGTGCAATTTAAAATAAGTATAAGTAAAAATAAAATAAGGTTAAATAAATAAATATACAATAATAAGTCAGTATAATAATAATATACAATAATAAGATACCGTTGAGATATCTTATGTCTGCTCTTTTTTGTATTCTCTAGGTCATGGATGGGAAAACGTTTGTGCTCGAGGTCTACATTAGTGGACCTGGCTAGATGGGGAGGGAGAGTGTATGAGTGCAGTCTCTTCACCCCCAAGAGTTCCAGTGGAGGAATCAGGGAATTTCAGTGTGGCCCATGTCAATGATATTACAGCCCATGAATGTTAATCTCGGGTGGAAGTGACATGCTCATAGCTACCACAGCCCAGGATCCTCATAGGGTTTATGAATTAGACCCTGCACCAGTTTCTTTTTAGCTCTCCAATGGATTGTCTCTACTTTCCCTATATCCTTTTAGGGTTGTGTCTTCTGAAATAGATCAAAATAGTCTAGATGAGAGCTCACCAATTATTTGTACAGAGGTTTTACCACCACCTTAGCCTCTATTCTTTATCCTAACTCCAGATGACATTCCAGAGACCCAGATCTGTAACAGAAACATAAGGTGATTATAGAAGAATTGAATCCACATGATTAGGATTTACTTTCATAAGAGATAAGATTCAAAGCTACTGCGGATCGCAAATGCACAGATCCATCTGATGCACAAGCACAAATGCTTGCCTAGTATTCCTGAGTCCAGACATACATATCTAAGCCCCTGAGGCAGCCGTTATGTAGACGGCGAAACTCGGCCAGAGTCGGGCTATATTTTTTAATTTGTCTCCACTTCAATAAAGAATTGAAAAAGACCTTGGCATCTACTTCCTTTGTTATCCTGACGGCTTTTCTAGATCGCCTACCTTCTTGCTTTTTGGAACTTTTAAATGAGACCTGAATTTTTTGGCACAAAATACTAATTTAAAGGTGAATTTTCAATAGTTGCGAATGTGAAAATAGCACTTGTGTGTGTACACAAGAATATGTACACAAGAATATGCTATTTTAGAAACCTCATACATGCAAAAATCAAGCTCCACAAGTAAATTTGCGCTTGTAAAAAAAAAAAAAAAAAAGAGGGCTAGGGGTGTTCTGGGGAGGGGGCAACATTTACGTGAGTAACTTGCTATTTTGTAAGCAATTTACACATGTAAATTTGGAACCTTACTGGCATACATTTATTTCTGCTTAATATCTGGTGTAAGTGATTGTTAATGTCTTAAAAGTGGAAAAAATGGCTGGGTGAGGGGTCTGGGTGAAATGGGACTTCAGACTGAAGAGCCAGGAGGGTCTTTAAGAGCTGCAGATGGACTGGATGAACTGGTGGACTAATTGGTAAAACTGGTTAGTTCAATGCTGCGTGTATGTTAGAAATACCTGACTTATGCATGTATGAATTTACCCAACTTGCCTAGGGTAAATTTGTCTAAGTAACTTGTGTGAAATCTACTCATGTATCCCTTTAAAATCAGAAGTAAAATACACTTGTATATCATTTGTGCTCGCATATCCAGCTAAATTCTGACTTATTCAGCTACGTTGCTCATATGCCATTACTTAGATGGACAAATCTGAACTTATCCAGCTAAGTAGTGCCGCTTATCTGGCTAAATTCAGACCTATCTGGGTAAGTAGCAGCAGGTGCTACTTAGGGCCTCATTTTCTAAAGTATCGCAGGCGCTATTGGGTGCGATCGCTGCCGGTTTCGCACCCAATAGCGCCACCATAGGAGGTGTAGCTATTGGGAGCGAAAGCTGACGCGAAAAGGCACTTACCTTTTCGCTGTCCGCAGCGGCGCAGAGTCGGCCCTGGTGACGCCCCGACTCCTCCTCTTCCGGGGCCGACTCCGCCCCCATCCTGGTATCGCACGTGATAAGGGACTTTTCGCATGCGAAAGGTCCCTTATCGTGTGCGAGCAGTGTGGAAAATGAGGTCCTTAGTGGGATATGTCTGAAAAGTGCTACTTGTTCCTCTAAGTAGCACTTAGTGGACTTAATCGGCTATATAAGATAACCGGCTAAGGGGGTCATTCTCTAACGCTATCGCACGCGAAAAGTGACGTTTCACACGCGAAATGTCCCTTTTTGCTTGCTATAGTTAGCTCGGGGCGGAGTCGGCCCCAGAAGAGGAGGAGTCGGATACTGCGGACACATCGCTGGAGGCGAAAAATAAGATTCCTTATCGCCGCCAGTTTCAATAGCCGGCAGCGATAGCCGGCAGTGATCGCACCGTGGAGGTGAGATCGCTGCCGGCTATCACAGGACTGCCCCCCATTTCGCTCCCCCTGCCCCCTGTTACCGCTGGATTCTCTAAGGTCTGCGACTTTAGAGAATCCAGGCCTAAGTTGTTTTTTTTTTTTTTTTTTTTTTAAAGCTCTAATTAGTTGGATAAGTCGGATGTCTAAAAGCAGTACTTATCTGGCTATCTGATTTAGCTGGATAAGTAGTGATTTAAGACATTCATCTAGTGGTTTTTTTTTTAACTTATTTGGCTATCTTACTTAGCTGGATAAGACCAAACAGCAATACTTAGGACAAGTAGTACTTTTCAGACTTATCTGGATAAGTTGGAACATTCAGATAAGTGCCACTTCTTACTTACCTGGATGAGTCCAAATCTGTATGGCTTGCGATTCACTAGTTCCATGTACCGAATTTTAATATCATGAGCCTTCCATCCCCCATCAGTCTCTCCCACCTGGAGGGCTGTGGTTGGATGCCTGAACCCTATTTTGTCCAGCCATTTTATAGCTCCATGTGATCAGATTCAGAGAGCCTTTGAATGGTGATGATGTTTAGGTTTTACTCTGATGCGTTCTCCCAGCCTCATCCTGCACCTTCAGTTTGATGTGATACCTCGTTGAGCATTCCCTGCTCAATGAGGTAGATAGATTTTTATGCCTGATTCTCTTTTGGGGGTGAAAGGGCTCTCATCCAGTAACAGATCCTGCTGAGAGAGACAACGATGGCTGAGATGCATCCAGTTTTGCCTTTTAAAAGTATTGTTTTTCTGATTCACCCCTTCCCACTGGGATGCAGAGCTGAGGAAGCCTGATCCCTTTTTGACTTTTCCTCCCAGAGAAGTCCTCCGTATCAAAAACTAAGGAGAAAGAACAAGACCGGGAGACCCCAATCGGATCTCCACGCTCATGGGACCAGGACATGCTGGGTATCCATGAAGGATATGGATTGAGGTAGGACTGTTTTTGCTGTGAATGTGGGGACCCCTTCAATAGATTCCCAGTTAGCCGCTGGGTGAGCTTTGTGCAATTAAAACTACCATGGAAGTTCATCCCAGATGCCTGAAACAAAGGACACCTACCTACAGAGAAATGCACATGTATCAACAGTCAGTTGCAACTTCAACATTATGGACAAATGGACTTTAATTATTACCAATCAGTAAACTTTATTTTTTTACACCCATCCCCTTGGGATGCATCTATAGTCTACACCCACTGAAAGCAAGATTCCATGGTCCAGGTCATGAGCGAGAGCTTTCCCCCATAAAAGGAATCCACCATGGGATAGATAGTCAAGCAAGGGATGTATTTGCTAGCCGGAGCAACCCAGAAGAAAATAAATATATTTCTGTGCCCTAGGAATTTAAACCTCCTCAGTGAGGGTTATACAAGCATGTTTGCATGGATACGTACTCATATTTTGTAACTCGCTCATATCGTTTGTGTGCAGGTTAAAAATGAGTCCAAACACCCATATGCATGCATACATGGGCATGCGTGAGCAACTTTGAAAGTTCTACTTCCTATGCACGCAGTTTAAGTTTTCTACTCTATAACAGGGTACCATCAAGCTAGGGTGAGATAACATTGTACAAAATTTCATCTTTGTGAGACTTTCCTCACTCCAAATGATGTCAAATCTTCACCAAGATGTACTGTGCTGTTCACACATCTCACTCTACATGCAAAACTGACGCCTAAACTCTAAACTACCACCAACACCTCACCTCGACCTATTAGACGGCCCTCCTATAGAGATACAAAAAACAAAACGGAAGTCGGTCTAGGGTATCCACAGATGTGAAAAAACAAAAGCAAGACTGATGCCTTTGAAAGAGAATTTATTAAATACAATAACGCCTTTTCGGCTGCATCAAGGACTGTGAAAAATAATAATTCAACATTTACTTACATATATATCAATATCATTAAGAACAAATGAAAAATAAAATTAAAATTCAATTAAAAATTTAAATTTAAACAACCCAGTACATAAATCAAATTAAAAGATCCATGCAGTCAAAAGGGATTCTGTATTCATACATAGAGTGTAACGGAGTAAAGAGGGGAGACAATGTAACACATGTATTCAATAAGAACAAAAAAAATCATACAACACATATAGTTCAAGGACAAAAAAATTAATTAAATGTAATCCAAAATTTAAAATTTAAGTACAACAATTACCTTATAATTGCATACTCTACAAATGTGACACCATTCATATTTGTATAAGTCTTGGCTAAAAGGAAAAATGTATGAATTTGGTATTTCAAAAGACCCCTGCACAATATTCAAAAATTAAATTTTTTTTTCTAAAAATAAAACTTTGAACTAAGTCTAATATGTTTACATGAAGATAAAATTAATAAATATGAAGATGAAAATATGTAACACAAAGATAGAAATACAATTATTTTTAATTATGTGGAGATAACGAATTGTCTATATGTAATCCTAATGATATAAGAAGTATTAAAGACATGTCTCTATTTAAAGGTTTTTTATTAATTTACCTGTTTATAATGATTACAATGTTAAGTTGACAAACACCTAAACATTTTTCTTGTTGATTAATCAAGATTCTAAAATAGAAAGGAAACAAGTTAAACCAAATATTAAATTAATATCAGATTAGCTTTCAATAATCCAACAAAATTATGCAATCATCGTTCTTATCAACTAATCATTGCAAAAATCATTATGATCTTCTGAGAACTGTCTTTAATATTAAATCCATTCTGAATTGTGTTAAAAAATCTTTCTGTATTGCATTAATCTATAAATACTGGTTTATATTCTGAATTTCTTTAATTCAACCAAGCCCATTCGAGTGTTAAGTTAGAACCATGCTTCAATGTATACTGTATTAAAAACACTAGACCGTTTTATTTAATAGCAGCAAATAGTTGCACCATTATATGACTCATTTAGAACCGTCATTGTAAAAATTATTACACTCCCTTTGTAAGTAAATCTTGAAAAAATGGTTTTAATGCTATCACAGTCATTAATGATTATTAAATATTACTTATCTACTATATAGATAAGATCATTATTTATTTATTTAGCATTTTTCTATACCGACTTTCCAATAACAGAATTATTGATCAATTCGGTTTACATTCTCAACAATAACAATGACAAGTAAATGTCTTACAATGAACAGGTCGAATTAACTTGGGTTAAGATATATGGGGTTAATAACATAATTAAAAGGTACGGTGCCTAATGTAGTCTAGCTAAACAGGTGGTATTATAATGTTGTTAGATAATTAGACTGCCAAAGAATATGTGATTTCTAGAGAAGGTCTATATAGTTCTCTAGCGTGTTCCCACGGAGAGGATCATTGGCAGGGATATTCCGCAAGTTGATGTTAAGGGAAAGCTTGGTTGATCATGCCTGTTGGTTGATCATGCCTGTTGCCTGTTGGTTGATCATGCCTGTTGAGGACAACTGCGGTTCAAACAAAACTATAATATGGGCTAGATTTTAAAAGCACTGCGCGCGTAAATCCTGCCGGATTTATGCGCGCAGGGCACTCGCGCGCCGGCTAGTCTATTTTGCATAGGCCGCTGGCACGCACAAAGCCCTGGGATGTGTGTAAGTCCCGGGGCTTCGTAAAATGGGCGGGAGGGGGCAGGTCCGGGGGCGTGGCGATGGTTCGGGGCGGGCTGGGAGGGCGGGTTCCGAGTCCCCCGGCACTGCGGCCTGTGCCAGGGGATGCCAAGGCGGCGTGCACAAGTTACGCCTGCTTCAAGTAGGCGTAACTTGCACAACAAAGGTAGGGGGGGAATTTAGGTAGGGATGGGGGGTGGGGTAGATAGGGGAAGGGAGGGGAAGGTGGGGGACGTGGAAAGAAAGTTCCCTCCGAGGCCGCTCCGATTTCGGAGCAGCCTCGGAGAGAATGGAGGCAGGCTGCGCGGCTTGGCACGCGCAGGCTGCCGATTTTGCGTAGCCTTGTGCGCGCCGACTCCGGATTTTATAAGATACACGCAGCTATGCGGGTATCTTATAAAATCCAGCGTACTTTTGTTTGCACCGGTTGCACGAACAAAGTACACGTGCGCGTACTTATTTAAGATCTACCTCATTATGTATTATGTTATTATATATTATATATATATTATATATATATATATATATAATTATCTGATCTTCATTTTCCTTCTTACTCCTAGTTATTGATTCCCTGTTACATGTAACTGCTTTTCTGCACCATTGTTCAAATTGTAAAGTTTATTGCACCCCTGTTTCTTGTGAACCAGCATGATGGGACTACCGTCTTGAATGTTGGTATATAAAAAAACTTAAATAAATAAATAAATAAATAAATGTATTATCAATTAGTATATTAATAAGACGAACCGCATTATGTAACATCAAATATATTCAAACACACTGCTTTTATCTATCCATGCCCACCATCTTTAATTTAATTAAACCTTAGACCAAAATTTAATTCAAACATATGCCGAAGCGGTATGCAAATCTAAATTAATCCTTTTACAATATACATTGCTATGGTATAAATATGTCTAGCAGCCTACATTTGTGAAAGCAGATCAACTTAATATTATTTATATATTAACCTGTTGTTTACGAAGAGCCGCTCATGGGATTTATAACGGTAGATTTATTTTACACACTGTGCTAAATTCCTTTTCTTGTGCATACTGAGTCTCTGTGATTACAAAACAAAATTTGGGGTGGATTTTCAAAGGGTTACGCACGTAACCCTTTTAAAAACCCTTCTGCGTGCACCGAGCCTATTTTGCATAGGCTCGGTGGCGCGTGCAAGCCCCGGGACGCGCGTATGTCCCGGGGTTTAGAAAAAGGGGCGGGAAGGGGGCAGGGCCATGGCGCAGGTCCAGGGGCGGGACCGAAGCCTCCGGCACAGTTGTGCCGGGGGATGGCGCACCAGCAGGCAGCCAGGGCGCACAGGATGCGCCTGCCAGAGGCAGGTGTAAATACTTGAAATAAGGTAGGGGGTATTTAGGTAGGGCTGGGGGGTGGGTTAGATAGGGGAAGGGAGGGGAAAGTGGGGGGGAGCGGAAAGCATTGGGGCTCCCTTAGTTTTGGCGCGCACAAGGTGCACAAGTGTGCATCCCCTTGCGCGCGCTGACCCCAGATTTTATAACATGTGCGCGGTAGCGCGCGCATATTATAAAATTGGGTGTACATTTGTGCATGTCGGGTAGTGCGCATAAATGTACCTCGTGCGCGCTTCTTTAAAAATCTACCCCTTTATGTATATAAAAAATTACAATGGCGATTTATGAAATACTCTTCAAAGCATGTAACACTGACATGAATATGATTCAGTGCGGCGTCTGCTTAGTGCATCATATAAAACGTTAGGGGTGTGCATTCGGATTGACCGCATTAGTAAAACGCAACTCATATTTTTTTTTTTTACTTAAAAAATTGATTCGACATAAACGATCGGATTTCCCACATATCGAACATAGATATGTTCGATATGTGGGAAATCGCGATTGTTGAGCCAAAATAAAAATATAAACCCCCTCACCCTCCTTAACCCCCCCCCCCCCCCGACTTACCACAACTCCCTGGTGATGGAGCGAGGAGTGAGGACGCCATTTCTGCAATCCTTGGCGAGAAGCATGTGACGTCGGCGGCACGTCGAGTGACGCCGGCGTCATGTGATTCCCGGCTCGTTCGCGCCGGACGGCTCGTTTGGCCCAAAAAACTTTTGGCCAGCTTGGGGGGGTCAGGAGGCCCCCCCAAGCTGGCCAAAAGTTCTTTTTGGGCCGAACGAGCCGGGAATCACGTGACGCCGCGTCACTCGACGTGCCACCGACGTCACATGCTTCTCGCCAAGGATTGCAGAAATGACGTCCTCACTCCTCGCTCGATCACCAGGGAGTTGTGGTAAGTCTGGGGGGGGGATTAAGGAGGGTGAGGGGGTTTAAATTTTTTTTTTGCACATATGTACATATACCCAACTCATTGGATTTTTTTATGTCCATATTGGCCGCAAGTGGGACCCCCTTTCGGACATAAAAAATATGAACATAAAATTTTGCTCTGCACATCCCTATAAAACGTATTGTCATACCTTCTTTTGTAGGAAACAGCACAACTTCGTTCCCAACCAATTGGGGTGACAGATTGTATATCCTACAGTTCACAAAAATCAAATCAACCGAGAATATAGTGATGTTCTTCTTTATAGCTAATAACCTGTATTCTTCTCCGCTTAGGATGAGAATTATAAATATATCTCACAACAATCGTACTCTCTCCTACAAATAAAGTTCTTGTGAACTAACTACTTATTTCGAAAAAATTTTAGACATGAAAAATAATTGGAGAAAAAGAGGTAAGTTTCATATTCAGGGTGCTCGCCTCCGCGGCGTTGCGACCTTCTTGTGGTCTAATCATTAACTTGCCTCCTTCCTCCTTTATGTGTTTTATTTAATAATTCGAAAACGATTTTTTAAATAATTTTCAATATGTGAATTTTTCTAAAAATCAAATATTTTCTCCACCTTACATAATAGGATCATTAAATTTTTGTACTTGTCAAAAAATTTTTTGAATGCTTCTGTTTAATGTCCAGATTCTTTATTCCTATGTTCGGGGGGAATTATTTGAATTAATTATAATAATGTAAACATCTTCTCATTGCAAATCTTCTGTGAATAGAAACGCCAATCTCTCACACTTTAAATTTATGGACGCCCGACTCTTGCACTTTAAATTGCCACTACCAACAATGAAACAAAATTGTAACTTATCTCCCGACACAGCTGCGTTTCGAAAATGTATTCTTCCTTCATCAGGGGAGCATATCCTTTTGTTTTCTTGTTCAATCAGGTATTCAACAATTCGTGGCTTTCCCGTTCAATTTTTAAAGCGCTGCATGGCTCTCTACGTCCTCCCTCTCGGGCTAACAAGCTCCGAGTCAACGGCGTTATTTGTTCAGCATCTAGTCCATGCTTTAAAAGCTGATCAGCAGATCAAAAATCAACCAATGGGGTGGATTACGTCTTGCGTACTACGTCATTGTATCAAATCTTCGTCTATTGGTGGATGTAAATCAAAGACGCTGACAGATTCAGATCAAACTCGCCCACTCTACTTCCTCGTTTAAACCCTGCGGTGTCACTGTGTTCAACTTGAATATCCACTGTTGTTCAATGTAATTCAATCTCTCTTTGTCATTACCTCCGTTATGTGTGTTTTCCACTTTGTCTATGACTGTCCATTTGAGCTGTTCAAAACTATGGGCATGCTCTATACAGTGCTGTACCATGGGTGCTTCCACTGTCTTCGTGTTTAGTTTTGATTTATGCTCGATCAGTCGCGTCCTTATAGTTCTTGATGTTCTACCCACATAGTTCTTCGGGCAGGGACATTGGATTAAGTAAATCACGTTCTTGGATGTACAATCGGAATTTCTACCCCTCTTTATGTTATACCCTGTAACTGGATCTTTCCACTCACTGCCTTCAATAGTAATATTACACATGTCACAATGTTGACATGCCTTATGGTATCCTCTTTGGGATTTCTCTTCCATGTCCCTCTTGATATCCGCATGGACTACTTTGTCTCTAATGTTTGTGCCTCTAGTAGTTGTTATGAGTGGCAATTCTCTAAATGTTTCATGTATAGATAGAATAGACCAATGTCTCCGTATTGAGGCTGTAATGTATGCCGTCGCAGTGCTTTGGGGTATAATACAAGTCAGTATGCCCTGTTCTTTATTACTTTGATATTGGAGGAGTTGGTTCCTATCAGCATATTTTGCTCTTTTGTAAGCTTTGTTGATGATTTTTTTCGGATATCCCCTATCTTTAAATTTATTTTTTAAATATTCCGCTTGTTTCTCAAATTCTTCTTTGGTGGAGCAGATTCTTTTGTATCTAAAGAATTGACTTGCCGGTAAGCCCTGTTTCAGGGACCTGGCATGATGGCTATGATATTTGAGGAGCGTGTTTCTCTCTGTTTTTTTGTGATATACAGTAGTTTCAAGTGTTTGTCCTTTTCTCTGTATCACGTTCTGTATCAGGATAACTGTTGTTGACTGCTCTCTGCAGTAAACTTTAAATTCACATCTACCGTATTTATCCATGATAGAAATTCTTCTAATTCCTCTTTAGATGACGTCCAAATCAAAAAGACGTCATCTATATATCGTCGCCAGTATCTGATCTTAGACCACCATTGAGATTTGTAAACATGTTGTTCCTCAAATTGAGTCACGTAAATATTTGCCACAGAGGGTGCTAATGAAGAACCCATCGCTATTCCGTGCGACTGATGATAGAATGTGTCTCCAAACCTGAAATAATTATTAGTGAGTACCAATTCTAAAAGTTGATACAAAAATTGTACCGGGATCCGTTGCTTCTGTTCTTTCACCAACTGTGACATCACTGCTTGTATCGCTTGCTGTTGAGGAATCTGCATATATAGTGATTGGATATCCATCGTTATTAACCAATTCTCTCCTTGAGTAAGTTGGACGGCTGAAATTTCATTCAAAAATTGTATTGTGTCTTTCAAATATGATTTCGCCCTAATCACTATGGGTTGTAGGATTTTATCTAATAAAATCGCCGGAGCTTCCAATACTGTACCCGGAGTGAGACAATAGGTTCTTATCGGTTGGAGGCATAATCTCCTTATGTACCTTTGGTACAGAATATATCAGTGGTACTTTTGGTTGTTTGTTCTGTAAAAAATCTTTTCTCTTTAGATGTTAAAAACGGTACCCTTTCAGTGAGATCTTGAATGGGATTCACTAATTCTTTGGTGGGGTCATGATCCAAGTCTGATAATATGTTTCTGTCCTTCTAAATGAAAGACACAATACAATTTTTGAATGAAATTTCAGCCGTCCAACTTACTCAAGGAGAGAATTGGTTAATAACGATGGATATCCAATCACTATATATGCAGATTCCTCAACAGCAAGCGATACAAGCAGTGATGTCACAGTTGGTGAAAGAACAGAAGCAACGGATCCCGGTACAATTTTTGTATCAACTTTTAGAATTGGTACTCACTAATAATTATTTCAGGTTTGGAGGACACATTCTATCATCAGTCGCACGGAATAGCGATGGGTTCTTCATTAGCACCCTCTGTGGCAAATATTACGTGACTCAATTTGAGGAACAACATGTTTACAAATCTCAATGGTGGTCTAAGATCAGATACTGGCGACGATATATAGATGACGTCTTTTTGATTTGGGACGTCATCTAAAGAGGAATTAGAAGAATTTCTATCATGGAATAAATTACGGTAGATGTGAATTTAAAGTTTACCTGCAGAGAGCAGTCAACAACAGTTATCCTGATACAGAACGTGATACAGAGAAAAGGACAAACACTTGAAACTACTGTATATCACAAAAAAACAGAGAGAAACACGCTCCTCAAATATCATAGCCATCATGCCAGGTCCCTGAAACAGGGCTTACCGGCAAGTCAATTCTTTAGATACAAAAGAATCTGCTCCACCAAAGAAGAATTTGAGAAACAAGCGGAATATTTAAAAAATAAATTTAAAGATAGGGGATATCCGAAAAAAATCATCAACAAAGCTTACAAAAGAGCAAAATATGCTGATAGGAACCAACTCCTCCAATATCAAAGTAATAAAGAACAGGGCATACTGACTTGTATTATACCCCAAAGCACTGCGACGGCATACATTACAGCCTCAATACGGAGACATTGGTCTATTCTATCTATACATGAAACATTTAGAGAATTGCCACTCATAACAACTACTAGAGGCACAAACATTAGAGACAAAGTAGTCCATGCGGATATCAAGAGGGACATGGAAGAGAAATCCCAAAGAGGATACCATAAGGCATGTCAACATTGTGACATGTTGTAATATTACTATTGAAGGCAGTGAGTGGAAAGATCCAGTTACAGGGCTATATAACATAAAGAGGGGTAGAAATTCCGATTGTACATCCAAGAACGTGATTTACTTAATCCAATGTCCCTGCCCGAAGAACTATGTGGGTAGAACATCAAGAACTATAAGGACCGCGACTGATCGAGCATAAATCAAAAAACCTAAACACGAAGACAGTGGAAGCACCCATGGTACAGCACTGTATAGAGCATGCCCATAGTTTTGAACAGCTCAAATGGACAGTCATAGACAAAGTGGAAAACACACATAACGGAGGTAATGACAAAGAGAGATTGAATTACATTGAACAACAGTGGATATTCAAGTGAACACAAGTGACACCGCAGGGTTTAAACGAGGAAGTAGAGTGGGCGAGTTTGATCTGAATCTGTCAGCGTCTTTGATTTACATCCACCAATAGACGAAGATTTGATACAATGACGTAGTACGCAAGACGTAATCCACCCCATTGGTTGATTTTGATCTGCTGATCAGCTTTTAAAGCATGGACTAGATGCTGAACAAATAACGCCGTTGACTCGGAGCTTGTTAGCCCGAGAGGGAGGACGTAGAGAGCCATGCAGCGCTTTAAAAATTGAACGGGAAAGCCACGAATTGTTGAATACCTGATTGAACAAGAAAACAAAAGGATATGCTCCCCTGATGAAGGAAGAATACATTTTCGAAACGCAGCTGTGTCGGGAGATAAGTTACAATTTTGTTTCATTGTTGGTAGTGGCAATTTAAAGTGCAAAGAGTCGGGCGTCCATAAATTTAAAGTGTGAGAGATTGGCGTTTCTATTCACAGAAGATTTGCAATGAGAAGATGTTTACATTATTATAATTAATTTCAAATAATTCCCCCCCGAACATAGGAATAAAGAATCTGGACATTAAACAGAAGCATTCAAAAAAATTTTTTGACAAGTACAAAAATTGTAATGATCCTATTATGTAAGGTGGAGAAATATTTGAATTTTTAGAAAATTCACATATTGAAAATTATTTAAAAAATCGTTTTCGAATTATTAAATAAAACACAATAAAGGAGGAAGGAGGCAAGTTAATGATTAGCCACAAAGAAGGTCGCAACGCCGCGGAGGCGAGCAACCCTGATAATTGAAACTTACCTCTTTTTCTCACAAATTATTTTCATGTCTAAAATTTTTTTCGAAATAAGTAGTTGAGTTCACAAGAACTTTATTTGTAGGAGAGAGTACGATTGTTGTGAGACTTCTTTATAGCCTAACCATTTAAAAACCACGCAAAAACCTTCCGACGTCACATCCTGCCTGTGATCTGTCAATCATTCTGCAAAGCTGGCTGTGGCTCACAATAAATGTGCCACATATTATTTTTTTAACTTTTTTTGAAAAGCAGATGAACTTAATTTAGCCGCTAATTAAATTTGTAAAGGGAGATTTTTTTAACCCACTCACAATGTGCCAGATTACTTTTTCTTTATGCTTTTGAAACAAGATTTATAGTTATATACTAGCGGTACCCCACCACACGTTGCAATGGCAGAGTCAGGTTCTTTTCCCTCCCTCCCCCTTCCCCTTGCTCATTTACCTCAGTCACTCATCCTCCTCCCCCATGGTCACTCACCCCCCCCCCCCCTTCCCTCCCCTGTCTCCACTCCAATTCTCTCCCCTCACACTCACCTCTCCCCTCATTCTCCCTCCCCTGACACTCACCTCCCCCAGCCTACTGCCTACCATTCAGATCAGAAAACCTATGTCTTTCTATTTCTGTGGGAATCCCCCACCCCCCCAAAAAAAACCCCCCCAATCCCACCCTTTAAATCAAATAATAACCCCCCCTCCTGCCCCCCCCAAGACCTGGGAAATTAAAATTGTTGGTGCTACATGTGGTCTGCCCCTGGGCGTCTGTGCGTTATGTAGCCAAATAGGGGAGTGCCTAACCAAATTTGCACTCCCAAATTTGTTTTGTGGTCTGGGGAGGGCTATTTTGTGCGTTCCCGAGGATCGTGCAAGTTTAGTGTATGTATTCATGTGGTGAACCTCCCCCTTCCCCCAAAAAAACACCCTATGAGAAAGCTTCTCTTAAACTAACCAACCCCACTCTCTCCTGCCCCCCCTCCCCCAGTCCTGCGAAAAAACAGTAGTCCCCCCCTGCCCTCCCCCAGAGGTTGCTGAATGAATGAAACCTGCCCCCCCTCGTGACCCCTCCCCAAGATGTTCACATAAATTCATTACCACCCCCCACCCTCCAGACCCCCCGAGACCTGAGAAAAAATGTCAGTTGGTGGAGCGGGCGTTCCGGAGCGGTCCGAGAGCGATGTATTGGCGTTGGTCCGTCGGCTGCGTGCACTGAAACGGCGCTTACGTCCAGCAGATGTCGCTGTTTTCTCGAAAAAATCTTTAAACCTATTTACTGTCACAGGTGTGACATATCTGTAATGTAAGTACAGAAGAACCTTCCTGTATGCGAAATGAAGGTTGTGTCCAAATTTGAAAGCAATCGGTTCAGTGGTTTCTGAGGTTAAGCGATTTTGTCCAAACTATTTAACATTTTTATTTGTATAGATATAAAAATTGCCATGGTGGTTTATGGAGTGTTCTTTACATATACTGCTGACATAACTATAACATATTTCAGTGCGGCGTCTGACAGCTTAATACATTATATAAAAGCGTATTGTAATACCTTCAGTCGTCGATAGTCAGAAGGAAGCACAACTCTGTTTCCCAACCAATGGGGGTGGCAGATAGTGTATTCTCACAGTTTCAAGAAAATCACAATAATGTATTGCATATGAATCTTAAACGTCAGTATATGTTTGTGTGAATATGTAAGCGATAATCCTATTTAGTTTTGGTTACATTAATATAAACCCATTAAAAGCAAGTATAGTCTGAAAGAAATTTATAATAATTATAATTTTAAAAAGTTTTAATAATTCAAGGCATATAAATAACTAAGGGGGTCATTTTCTAAAGGGATCGCATGCGCATACCTAGATCGGGGCGGAGTCGGGGCGGCACCGGGGCGGACTCCTCACGACTTCGCTGACGGCGAAAGGCAAGACTCCTTATCGCTGCCAGTAGCGACAGTGGCGCTATTGAGTGCAAAAGCCCCCCGCTTCGCCTCCCCACCCCCGGTACTGTGCGATTCACAGAGGCCTGCATGGTTAGAAAATCTAGCCCTAAGTTGGTCTGAAAAATTGTAAAATTGCGATAAAATCATATCTTGATTGACGTTTGTTCTAAAAACATTAAATGGATTTAGAAGTAATTTTTGCTTTATTAACAAATACAAAGAGCTGAATTGGTAAAAAAGGACTTTATTGAATCTTGCCCGACTCTGGCCGAGTTTCGCTCATGAGCTGCCTCAGGGGCTTAGGAGCCACTTGAATTGGCTCAAATTACCATGAGTCTCTCATATGTCACAGTTAGAGAAACATTCAACAGCCAAACTGACTATTGGACTTGTTGAATGTTTCTCTAACTGTGACATATGAGAGACTCATGGTAATTTGAGCCAATTCAAGTGGCTCCTAAGCCCCTGAGGCAGCTCGTTGAGCGAAACTCGGCCAGAGTCGGGCAAGATTCAATAAAGTCTTTTTTTACAGATTCAGCTCTTTGTGTTTGTTGCTGTCAGCCATCTTGGATCGGCTACCGGTTTGCTTTATTATTAACACATTGCATTTTGTTTAATTTAAGATATGAAATACACTCCTTTTACTTGAACAAAGTATATCAATGTTGTGATAATGATGGGGTGTTTGAACCCTTAATTTTGTAATAAAAACCAAAAATCAATACCTCTCATCATGTAAACGTAAAAGGTTAAAAACACAAAAAAATTGAAAAGATTAAAAAATCACAAGAATACTGCATCGACATCTAGGTTTATAGAAATATTGTAAAATCAATATCCTTATTTAGACCTCTAGGGGACATTATATTGAATTTAAAATTTAATCTTTGTTCTGTTCTCAATAACATAGGGGCAGATTTTCAAAGCCCTATGCGCGCTGGGCCTGTTTTCAAAAGGCCCGGCGGTGCGTGTAAAGCCCCGGAATGCATGTAAGTCCCAGGGCTTGACAAAGGGGCGGGGCGTGGGCGGGGTGGTCCGGGGCAGGGTGGAGATGGGGCCAGAGCCTCCAGGCACAGCAGCCATTTGGTGCTGTGCCCCGGATCGTGCCTTGGGCGGGGGGGGGGGGGGCAGAAGGAAAGTTCCCTCCAAGGCTGCTTCGATTTTGGAGCGGCCTCGGAGGGAATGGGGAAAGCCATTGGGGCTCCCCTAGGGCTCGGTGCGCCGACCCCGGATTTTATAATATGGGCACGGCTGCATGCGCATGATATAAAATCGAGCGTACATTTGTGCGTGCCGGGTTGCACACACAAATGTACGCCCGCGTGTACGTCTTAAAATCCGGCCCATACTGTCTAAGTTGTCCTCTCCAAGATAGTTTCGGTTTACATAATACACAGAATTTATAGTCTTCGAATTTATGGTCAGCAACCACTGAATGTTCCATCATAGGTTTTCCTTCTATTTTCCTATTAATGGCGCTTCTGTGCTCTATTAATCTTTTACGTAATGGACGAATGAGCTTTCCAATATACCATTTGTCACAGGGACACTTAGCCGCATAAATTATGCCATCACTTTTACAATTCATGAAACTTCTAAGTTTAAAAGGAGTACGGTGGCCATTAATCATAACAACATGTGTTTTCGTATTCACACAACATACCGAACATGACCCACACGGGCGGTGTCCCAGTGGTCTGATATCCTATACAGTTTTGTGGAAGGGCTGAAGGTACCAAAAAATCTTTTAAATTACGCTCACGTTTGTTAGCAATCATTAGCCTACTATTTTCAAAGCATTTTAAGTTTTTAAGAATACTCCAGTGTTTCCTTAAGATTTTAGTGATTTTGTATGACATATGGTTATAATTCAAAGGACATACAATAGTATCCAATTGTACTTTTTCTTTTTTTGTAATAATTCTTCTCTATTTCTCCTTAGAACGTTCATACCCCTCATTAATATGATTAGCTGGATAGTTCTTTTGTTTAAATCTTTATTTCATCTCTATGCCCTATTTTGTACATGTCATCTTTAGTACACAGATGTCGTAGTCTCAGAAATTGTGAGTATGGTAAATTGTTCATCATAGTCCTATTATGACAACTAGAGTAATCTAAAAATGTATTTGTATCAGTAGGCTTCCTATAAATATCCACGTAGAACTTGTTATCTTTCAATTTGATCAGTATATCTAAGAAAGGGACTTCTTCTGAAGATGATATACTAAATTTCAAGTTCTTGTCCAATGAATTTAACCAGGTGAAAAAATTACTTGGTTCTACTTCATCTCCTCTCCATACCATGAAGATGCTATTGATATACCTCCGCCATATTATGATATTGTGTGTATAATATTCATTTTTCTGTAATTTTTCTTCAAACTTGGTCACATATAGATTGGCTATAGATGGGGGCCATCGCGGTCCCCATTGCTACTCCTTTAGACTGAATAATATAGTCATTCTCAAACCTAAAAATTTTTTTAGTGAGGGCTATCTCTGCCAATTCTAAAATCAAGCAGTTGGGAATCCGTTTATATTGATTAAGTGTCTGTAAGTCTTCTTTGATAATGTCCAATGCTTCTGACTGCGGTATATTGGTGTATAAAGATTCAATGTATCTGATGGGATGGGATACTTATTACCTTTTTGTAAAAAGTGGTATCTGAAAGTTGTGAGGGCCTTGTAGATAGTCTCAGTCCTTCTCCTCTCTCCCCTTTCAAGCCCAGAAATGGCCAAAATGCAATTCTAAAAATGTATCACAAATTGCGTTATGGCCATTTCGGGCATATCGCATAGCCTAACACCAGGAAAAAAAGTGTAGTTATTTTTGGCGTTAAAACCGTGTTATGGCATGTGTTATGCTATTGCACGGTGCAATATTGCCCCTCATTTTACTAAATCCCGCCCAAATTCCTCCCTGATCCTGCCCCTCCAAAAAATTTGCATTCATGCCATGCGTTATTGTTCTTAACTTGTGTTATGGCGTTAATACATTATCGCGTGCGTTAATGCCATATCGCATTTTGATGAATGACCCTAATAATGCGGATTGCAAAGTTTATTCCAATCCTCATTAGTAAAGTTTAATATTAATGAGATGCTTTGTATATATTTGCATATACAGCTCATTAATAATTTCCCAATGGTGGTTCTAACTTTTTTGGCTGGAATGGTAATGCACACATGAGTATTGCTGATATTGCACGATAATGCAGTTTTAATGCATGCTAAATACTGATTTTGGTATTTAACATAGATTCTTGATGATCATTATGGTTTCTTATAGCAAGTAATTCAAAATGGGTTCAATTAGAGTTGACATCAGAATATCTTTTTACTGCATCTTTCTGGGTGAACCTGGTTCATCAACAATGTTTACAACATGGGGCTCCATTTTCAAAATGGAGGAAAAGAAATACTCAAGTAATTGACCAACTATTTTACTTAGCTATTTGCATCCTTTTTTTCTAAGAGCATACATTTTGTGGCACCTCTTTGAATTTAATTATTGTAAATAGCGAGAAAAATGTGCCTTCAAAAACTAAATCATAAATTGTCAAACATTGAGAGAGGGAATAACTATGTTTAATAATCAGAATCTTTCCCATTATTCTCTTTATTATAATACTCTCAAAGGGCTGGATTTTCTAACACTGCAGGGATTTGTGAATCTCGTAGTAACAGGGGGCAGGGGGGCGAAGCGGAGGGGCGGGCCTGCGAAAGCCGTCAGCGATCGCACCACCACCGTGAAAGGTGCTGCTATTGGGCACGCTACTGGCAGTGATAAGGTGTCCTACCTTTTCGCCATCAGCAAAGTCGTCACGGAGTCCACCCCGACACCGCGCCGACTCCTCCCCTTCCGATGCAGACTCCGCCTCGACTCTGCCCCAATTTAGCTATCATTCGTGAAAATGGACGTTTCACATGCGATCCCTTTAGAAAATGACCTCCAAAGTTTTATAGTTGTCAGCCCAAAACTTGAAAGGAGAATTTATCTATTGGACAATTTTTATATTTACTGCACCTTTGTTCCACCAGATGATTCATTGCTTTTAAGAGAGCGGATGTTCTTTTTTTTGTGTCAAACAAGTGTGTAAAATAGCTTGGTTTTGCAATAGAAAATTAACATTAGAGTGTAAGCTAAAAGAGTCTAAAAACCATCTTATTTGCAGTTTTCCTTATTCCACTAAAGCTAAATATGTTAAAATAATTATTAAAAGGCATTGGCATGTGTTATTTACCTGAATTGTTTTACACAGGGTCAGGGTATCTGTGATCATGTTGTTCTCTCAGTCTTGGTTGCTGCAAAGATTAGAACTCAGATCCATAATGCCCTCTAATGCAGGGGTGGGCAAATTGAGCAAATAGCTTGTGTTACAGGGCGGTAAGGCTTTATTGCATTTTGTGATGTCTCCTGAAAGGCCTGTTTTAGTAGATTTGATGCTCCTGGAGCACCAGCCTAGCCATCTTGTGGGGGGGGGAGAGAGAGAGAACTTAGCCATAATGTCCTCTCCCTTGATAGGTATTTGTATCCCTATGGGTGGCCCACCTAGTAACTCGAGGTGAGGTTTAGTTATTAGTGTATTTATTTATTTTATTTATTTAAATCCTATTAATATACCGATGCTCAAGACGAAGTCTTATCATACCGGTTTACAATGGAACTCGGGGAAACCAATTAACAACTATATAGAAGATAAAGTTACATTAAAACAGGGAGCATAAACATGGGCTTTGGAAGAAAGGAAGATTTCAAACTAATACAACTGGAGAGTACTGAAAATAGTCAGCGAAAAACAATAAGTAGCGAGACATAAAGGTTAACATAAGGTTGCTGAATTCGGCTGGACATTTATCTTAGGTAGTTGTTAGCATAACATTTCCTGAGGAAGGAGGAACAGGGGAGGTAAATGGGGGGGTGGTGGCAGGGCAGGGACTGGGGGGGGAGGGAGGAAAAAGGGAATGGGTAGGGAGGTGGAGAGAGTCAATTATTGGTTGATAGAGGCTCCTTCAACGGTAAGCTTGGGCGAACAGCCAAGGTTTTCAGTTTCTTTCTGAAGGATAGATGGCATTGTTCCTGGCGTATATCTGGGGGAAGAGAATTCCAGTGGAGCGGACCCGCTGTCGAAAGTGCTCGTTTATGAAATGGAGTTGTGGACCGAGGATTTGCTTGGGGGAGCCTGGAGAGAACCTTTGTATGCGGATCTTGATTCGGCCTTGTGGAAGCATGAAGTTCGAGAGGGATGGAGAGAGTTGGAGTGAGGATTGCTGGTAGACCGATTTGTGAATGATAGTAAGAGTCTGAAGAGTATTCTATAGTGGAATGGGTAGCCAGTGTAGGATTTTTAGAACTGTTGTGATGTAGTCCTTACGACGTGAGTTTGTAAGAATCCTGGCCGCTTGCGTTTTGCAGCATCTGGTAGAGGTTTAGTAGAAGAGGCAGGGAGACTGAGTAGTAGTGCGTTGCAGTAGTCAATTTTTGAAAATAGCATGGCTTGAAGAACTGAACGGAAATCATGGAAGTGTAGGAGTGGTCTAAGCTGTTTTAGAATCTGTAGCTTAAAGAAACATTCTTTAGTTGTGGTATTAATGAACTTTTTGAAGTTCAATCTGGAGTCTAGGGTGGCCCCAAGTTCTCTCACCTGGCTTGCTAGTGGTATGGTTGCGTTGTTGGCGACGGGGTTATTATCGCTAGGGGAGATGACAAGGAGTTCTGTTTTGGATGTATTGAGACCAGGTTGAGACTCGAGAGAAGGAGGTTGATGGAGTGCGGGCAATTGTTCCAAAAGTTTAGTGTAGTGGAGATGGGGTCCGAGATGGGGATTAGTATCTGCACGTCATCCGCATATATATAGTGGGTGAGGTTGAGGCTATTGAGTAATTTGCATAACGGAAGTAGATAAATATTAAACAGGGTAGGAGAGAGAGAGATGAACCCTGTGGTACTCCTTGTTTAGAAGGGACTGGGTGGGATTCGTTGTCATTTATTTTGACTTTGTAGTACCTGTTGAAAGAACAGATTTGAACCAGAGAAGTGCAGAGCCAGAAATGCCTATTTCCTTTAGACGGTTGATGAGGATTGAATGATTTACAGTGTCGAACGCGGCTGAAATGTCGAGGAGAGCTAGAAGGTAGGATTGGCCTTTGTCAAGGCCCAGCAGGATGTTGTCTGTTAATGAAAGAAGGAGAGATTCTGTGTTTAGGCGTTTCCTGAATCCGAATTGAGAAGGGTAGAGAATATTGTGAGAGTCAAGGTAGTCTGTGAGTCGGATGTTAACTAGCTTTAACTAGTTAACTAGTGTAGGGGGTTAGGGGCCACTTTGACATTCAACGTGAGACGTATGAACATAACTGTGGTCTCTTGTGAAGATTTGATGACCTACGGAGAGAGGAAACTCTCTCCACCTAGCTTGATGTTACCCAGGTAGAGAGTCTATCAAGCTAGGTTGAGAGAAAACCTTGCACAAATATCATCTCTCTCTCTCTCTCGCTCTCTCTCCATTAACAATGGCCCCCCAGTGGTTGAATGCAGGAAATACAACAGGTATGGCAACTTATCGCAAAGTATGAAAATGTTATCGCAATTTGCGCTAACTTACCTCTTCACATAGATAATTAGCACAATTGCCAATAAACTGTATATTAGCATAAAACATGCCCCTTTTAATATCACATGCGATACTTATTGCATTTTTGATAAATCCAGTCCTAAGTGTGCATGCAAATCCCTCATGCATATTCATTAGCTTTTAAAAGTCTTTTAAAGTTGCTACAATATATGCCATTGAATTGTCAATAGGTTTTACCTGTGTTAAGTGCATGTAACGCGGGGAAATGGGCTTTTGAAAATCGCTACGATAGTATGTTACATTAACATTTGTATTTTCCTTTGAAAATGATCTCCCCTGTATGCCATCAATTGCCAACCCTATAACTGGCTGCTGAGTTTAGGGTTTAGATACCTTTTGAGCCTGTCTAATTTTAAGATTTAATTTTATCGTTTTTCGTCATAATTCACTTTTCATGGACCCTTGAACAAGGCACTTGTGCTAAAACCCTGTCAGTGTCGGGCATCGATGGCATTGTTCCTTTATTGCTTTTCTTCTTTTGCATTCTGTTTGGACAGTGTTGGATATCTGTCCTAAGTTTTTTTTACTGTACATACAGCCATGTTTGGGAAGTCTAATTTTATTCTTATGTAAGTCTATTTTGAGTGTATATTTTTCCACAAATAGATAAGTAAAGAGAAAAAGAAAAACATAATTTCATAGAGGTGATATCTGTGAAGCTTTGCCCTCAACACCTTTAGGGTATATGATAATAGATGTGATAGTGCTGACTTTGTAGTGTATAAAGGATGTGATATGATACCTTCTTTCTCAGTTTTTGACAATGTATAATTTGGAGTTGCTTTTCTTTTTATTATTTACAATTTGTGTCATCTGTTTTATATCTTGTTTTTCTTCCAGTTTTGAATTTAGTAGTTGGATACAGTGTGTAGACAGTCCAGATAAGTGCAAAATTCATCCAACTGCTTCACAATCAGGCTGATGGAATATTGGCATTGGGGAAAATGGACACACACGATTGAGCTCCCGCTCTCCTAATGCGCACCGATTGAACTCACCAGGGGAGCCCGATTTAATATTTAAATCAGCTGCTGTGGTAAAAAAGGAGGTGCTAGGGGAAATTGTGCGATTTCTAGCACCTCCTCGGCAGTGGGCGCCCAGGAGAGGTGGCTGTCAGCGTTTTAAGAAAATGGACGCTCAATTTTATAAGCGTCCTTTTTGCTAACCTTTGCACAGCCACGTGTTAAGAAAATGGACGCTCAATAATTGAGCGTCCCTTTTCCTAAACTGACCACTGGCACACTTAAAAAAAAAATTTTTTTTTAAAGTTCTCCTTTTTGTTTCTCCGACTTAATATCACCATGATATTAAATGGGAGGAAATACAGAAAAGCAGTATTTTTGGGCTGCTCAAAAATTATCAGGTGTTAATTTCTGAGGGTAAAAATGTGCGCATCGGGTGCACATTTTTTTTTTTTTTGCATCAGGGGACAATAGCTAACAGCTTCATCAACATGCATTTGCATGTGATAAGCGCTATTAGCTTCGCAGGGGGTTCGACACGCGTTTTGGACACGCTAATCCCCTTATAGCATAAGAGGTTGTGGACGTGCGTCCAAAACGCGCATCCAACCATGGGTTAACCAGTGCGCTCAGCTGAGCACACTGTATTGCATCGGTCTGAATGTGTTGGGTGCACATTTAGAAATGGGACTAAGTTCTAGTTGCCAAAATGATCCAGAGAAAAGTGGACTCTTTCCAGGGTGTAAAATCTTTTATTGGCCCAACATAAGGAGGTCCATATTTAAAAGGCATTTCCCCAGATAACGGCTAGTTATGCGTCTAAATTAATATTTGGGCACTTATTCAGCTACATTTTAGCTGGACAATTTGGGGTGTGGTTTCAGGGGCATTTCAGGGAGGATTTTCATTAGCCAGATAACTTATCCATCTAACTTCAATATTCAGAGTTAACTGGATAACTTATTTGGCTAAGTTTGGTTGTGCCAAAGAGATGCCTTAAAGTTAGCTGGATAAAGTTAGCCAGCTAATTTTAAGATAGTTTGATATATATTCAGTTGTACAGCTGCAGTATTGAATATATCTCCAAAGTTAGCCGCCAAGTTTATCTGGATAACTTAGGCCTAGATTTTTCATTCCATGGCCAGAAAAGGGGCGGGGGGTGATAGTGTGCGCCACAGCCAGGTGCACACTATTGCCCCCATAGCGTCCCTGCAAAAGCTGTAGATATTTCCAGCACGAGTGCCGACAATAATGTGTAAAACATTATCACCTGCAGCATTTACTAGGCCCAAACTTTTGTTAACCCCGCCCTAACCCCTCCCCTTTCTCTCATTTTAATTTTAACGTCGCAATGCGGTCATTATCACGTCCTGCCAAGATCGTCAAGCCCATTCAGTCCTCACATAATTATATGTACAATAACTTCTTTGGATACCTTTATTGGAGCAACACAAGGTTATCACAGCCTGGAAAAAATCTTGAAAATGGAGACATTTTGTTTTGCTCTTCCATACACCAGAGGGCGAACATTTTGTTAAAAGTAATGAAACCTGTCTCTCTCTCTATACAGTGTAAAACCAGATGAGATCTTTTAGGGGAAGATACATACCATGCAGGGAGAAATTTTCAAATCGTTCGCCTAGGCACAAACATTCAAGTACTTTCTACCCGCAGGCCTTGTAGCAGATTATCAAAGGGAAAATACACGCATACCTTCCTTTAGAAAATTGCCATGGGTGTAAAGTATCCGCAGACTTTTTGCATCTGCTTTTTCTGCTGGTAAAGTTTATATGTGGAAAATAATGTGTGTGCAGGTTTGAAAAGGCAATCTGTGTGCGTCATGTTCTGACCCTGCCCAAAACACTCCCCCCTGGGAATACTTCTACGTGCGGTTAGTAGTACGTGCGGGCTTGTAGCTGGATAGAGGGAGGATAGTTTCCAGAGGGGTCAGTGTATGCAGGTGAATGGCTTTGAAAATTGCCCTCATAATTTGAAGAGCCGTGCAACCAAATAAGAGCAGATGCCCACAGTTGCAATTAAGTGATGGGACTTTTGGCCGCTGTACATCCATCCTTGATGCTGTGAAATTGAAATGGCCATCGGCAATAACAGGCGCGCCTCGGTTGCTTCAGTGAGAAGGCTTCTTTTTTTTTTTTTGCCTCAGTCAGCTGGTCTCCCACAGAGAAATGTGCTGAAGAAAGCTGATGTTAAGGGATTAAAGACCTCTTTCTAGTCCGGGAGCACGCTTGTTTGTATCGATGAACTATTTTCCTCCAGGGACTGACCCCCATTTCTCGCTATTGTAACTTGCTGAACCTACTTTGCATAGGAGAAGCTGCAATGAAAGACAGATCTATTCAGTGCGTCTTGTGTTTGTCTTAAAAAGATTTGTAAAATGTTACCCTAGCACTCAGAGCTGACAGAATACGAAATAAAGGGCAACTTTAATTTTCCTTGCCTGCTTATTTCAATAAGCCATGCTGCAGTGTAGATTGGTGGGACAGTGCATGGACCTTGAGAAGGAGCTCTGACATACCAGCTCCTATAACTGATAACTCGCTGGGCTGGTTCAGACATATTACTTATCTGCAGTAATACATAAAATAATAATGTTTTGTGGTTCTCTCTCACGTGTGGTTTGCTAGATGGTAGTTCCCCAGATTGTGCTCCAGGCAGGCCCAGTACCAAACATATTGAGAGATCGAATTATCAGCTGTGCTAGTGAAGTGGCGTGTTTATTTATGAAGATCAAAGGGAGTTTCTTAGTGGGATTAATGTGGCATTGTCCTGTACAGTTGTATGTTCTATGTAATGGCAGTGCCAAAAGTTACTGTTCTATGTAATGGCAGTGCCAAAAGTTCTGTATAATGACACTGTCAAAAAGTTTTAGTTATCTGTAAACCGATACGATGTGCAAACGGCTATCGGTATATAAAAACCTATAAATAAATAAATAAATAAATACAGTCTTGTCCATGAAGTGGACACAGTGCCGGGGCTGGACTAAGGAGTTTTGTGCCCCTGGTACACACAAAAAAAAAATTCAGGTCTCCTCCTCTCCTCTGTCAATAGACTTACAAGGTGGAAGTCAAAATGTCTGTTTCTATATGTTGCATGTCTCTTGGCTGAGAGGATTTTTGGATTTTTCTCTGAGAGGGGGGACTGGCTGGAAATATGTAAGAGAGAGATTGACCGTGCATTAGAGAGACCATGATGTGAAAGAAAGCATGAGACTACTGTTGGCAATTTGCAATTTTTTTTTCATGCTGCCTTTTTTCTCCTCTTTCCAAATTTTCAAATCCACAAATGCTCATTTCTTAATCCTTGGTGCCTAGTTCACGTGCTCGCTTTTCTGTAGTTGTAATTCCAGGGGTAAACAGACAGGCATGTCCTCTCCTCTTGTCAGCAACCTGACCCTGCATATACCTGTCTATGGCTCTCCTCCCTTACTCAGCTTTCTATTTCTCTTGCTGGCCATTCGCAGTCCTCTATCTCTCTCGTTCTGCTTCCTAGCCCCCATCTATTTTACCCTTACTTTCCAGCCCTCTATTTTTTTCTGCTTCCCTCTTTCAGGCTTCCCCCTGTCTCTCGTTCCTGCTCATCCAGCCCTTCATCTGTTTTCTTGCTACCCACAGTCTGTTTTGCTGCCTACTCTCAGCCATTATCTCTCTTGGTCCCCTTTCTCAGTCCTCCAGCTCCATCCCTTTCTCCTCTTGTATTTTATAAACAGCATGGTAGATGACCAGGAAAAACATAATCATAGAAATAATGTCAGAATTCTTGGCCTTCTGGAATCTGTGAAAGAGAAGGAGCTCCTTGAATTTATTGAAAAATGGCTGCCCGATAAACTAGGCCTTGCAGTGCAGGTAGCTAGATTATGCTGTGCGCGTGTGCACAGTCGGGACTCAGCGCGGAAAAGTCAACAGATTGAGACCCAGAATAGCACAGATTCTAAATTGGTCTCATAAGGTACAGCTACAAAAAGCCTTTTGTAAATCTAATTATTGGATTAATCAAGGTAGTAAAATTTTACTATTCAATGACTACTCTGCACGTGTTATGGCCATGCAGAAGGAAATGGTGCCTGAACTTTATGGCAAAGGCATGCCTTGTGCCCTCCGGTTTCCTGCTAAGCTAAGGATCTTGTATGATGGGAAGATATTTTTTTTAATAATAAGGAAGCAATGGACTTTGTAACCACCCTGCAATCCGACGCCCCGATAATAAGAACTGATTTACCTTTAACTTTTGGCCTGCAGCAGAGCTCGCATGCTTTTAGTTGGGATTCAACATTCTATAATGATGATTATACAAGTGTCATTTTGGCAGTGCACAGTGAACAGTATTGCCGCAAGTAAACGGTATTTTTGCTGGTGTTTTTGGGATGTCATCTGTTTGATTTTTTGGGACTCCTGCATAAATTTAGGCAAACTCAACCTTTTATGTTTCCTCAATGGGATCTATCTTCTCTGGTGACACCTTATGTTCTGATTCAGAAGCTCACTGACTTCCCTCGGTCGATGTGCCTATATATTATTCACCCTTATGGGCAGCCTCTTCAATAGTGACTTCGATATTTTGCTGTCCTGTTGGATATGTTTATGTTTGGGCTTCCCTTGAGAGAGGACCTATAAGGCTGTTTGGTTATGTTCCATAATTGTTATCAAGTGTTGCTGCACACTCCTTTTTTCTTTTGTTTTTCATTCAGCCCCCTACTATGTCTATAGGTTCTTTTCTTGGGACTCATATTTGTGGTATCTACAGATACAAGTTGTCTGAGTCGTTGAAGAGGAGACCTTCTAGTGAGTTTCTGAATCACTAATGATTATATTAAACTACTAGCGGTACCCGGCCACACGTTGCAGTGGCAGAGTCAGGTTCTGTACCCTCTCTCCCCCTTCCCCTTGCTCATTTACCTCAGTCACTCATCCTCCTCCCCTTGGTCACTCACCCCCATCCCCTTCCCTCCCCTGTCCCCACTCCAACTCTCTCCCCTCACACTTCACCCCTCCCCCTTCGGTCAGACATGAAAGCTTCAAAAAAATGTATTTCTTGCACATGCTTGGTTTGGTCCAAAAATAACAGTAAACTTCTTAAGGCAATGATAGAGCTGTTTTTACTCAAAACACTATGAACAGTAGTGAGTTTGGTTTGTTTACCTTTCAGTGGAATAAGAGCATGTGGGTCTTTATCCCACTGGTTGTTGTGTAGACTCTTGTACAAAAATATTTTATTTTGGGAAACTTCAGTGGTAGTACACCATACAATCCAATAAAAATATTGTGAGGACAATTTTCAGTAGCATATAAGAACATAAGACTATGCCATACTGGGTCACACCAAGGGTCCATCAAACCCAGCATCCTGTTTCCAACAGTGGCCAATCCAGGCCATAAGAACCTGGCAAGTACCCAAAAACTAAGTCTATTCCATGTTACCGTTGCTAATGGCAGTGGCTATTCTGTAGGTGAACTTAATAGCAGGTAATGGACTTCTCCTCCAAGAACTTATCCAATCCTTTTTTAAACACAGCTAACTAACTGCACTAACCATATCCTCTGGCAACAAATTCCAGAGTTTAATTGTGCGTTGAGTAAAAAAGAACTTTCTCCGATTAGTTTTAAATGTGCCACATGCTAACTTCATGGAGTGCCCTCTAGTCTTTCTATTATCCGAAAGAGTAAATAACCTATTCACATCTACCCGTTCTAGACCTCTCATGATTTTAAACACCTCTATCATGTCCCCCCTCAGCCGTCTCTTCTCCAAGCTGAAAAGTCCTAACCTCTTTAGTCTTTCCTCATAGGGGAGCTGTTCCATTCCCCTTATCATTTTGGTAGCCCTTCTCTGTACCTTCTCCATCGCAATTATATCTTTTTTGAGATGCGGCGACCAGAATTGTACATAGTATTCAAGTTGCAGTCTCACCATGGAGCGATACAGAGGCATTATGACATTTTCCGTTTTGTTCACCATTCCCTTTCTAATAATTCCCAACATTCTGTTTGCTTTTTTGACTGCCGAAGCACAGTGAACCGACGATTTCAATGTGTTATTTACTATGATGCCTAGATCTCTTTCTTGGGTTGTAGCACCTAATATGGAACCCAACATTGTGTAATTATAGCATGGGTTATTTTTCCCTATATGCATCCTCTTGCACTTATCCACATTATATTTCATCTGCCATTTGGATGCCCAATTTTCCAGTCTCACAAGGTCTTCCTGCAATTTATCACAATCTGCTTGTGATTAACTACTCTAAACAATTTTGTGTCCTCTGCAAGTTTGATTAGCTCACTCGTCGTATTTCTTTCCAGATCATTTATAAATATATTAAAAGTAAGGGTCCCCAATACAGATCCCTGAGGCACTCCACTGACCACTCCCCTTCCACTGAGAAAATTGTTCATTTAATCCTACTCTCTGTTTCCTGTCTTTTAGCCAGTTTGCAATCCACAAAAGGACATCGCCACCTATCCCATGACTTTTTACTTTTCCTAGAAGCCTCTCATGAGGAACTTTGTCAAACGCCTTCTGAAAATCCAAGTATACTACATCTACCGGTTCACCTTTATCCACATGTTTATTAACTCCTTCAAAAAAGTGAAGCAGATTTGTGAAGCAAGACTTGCCTTGGGTAAAGCCATGCTGACTTTGTTCCATTAACCATGTCTTTCTATATGTTCTGTGATTTTGATGTTTAGAACACTTTCCATTATTTTTCCTGGCACTGAAGTCAGGCTAACCGGTCTGTAGTTTCCCGGATCGCCCCTGGAGCCCTTTTTAAATATTGAGGTTACATTAGCTATCCTCTAGTCTTCAGGTACAATGGATGATTTTAATGATAGGTTACAAATTTTTACTAATAGGTCTGAAATTTCATTTTTTAGTTCCTTCAGAACTCTGGGGTGTATACCATCCGGTCCAGGTGATTTACTACTCTTCAGTTTGTCAATCAGGTCTACCACATCTTCACCATGATTTGATTCAGTCCATCTGAATCATTACCCATGAAAACCTTCTCCATCATGGGTACCTCCCCAACATCCTCTTCAGTAAACACCGAAGCAAAGAAATCATTTAATCTTTCCGCAATGGCCTTATCTTCTCTAAGTGCCCCTTTAACCCCTCGATCATCTAACGGTCCAACTGACTCCCTCACAGGCTTTCTGCTTTGGATATATTTAAAAAGGTTTTTACCGTGAGCTTTTGCCTCTACATCCAACTTCTTTCCAAATTCTCTCTTAGCCTGTCTTATCAATGTCTTACATTTAACTTGCCAATGTTTATGCTTTATTCTATTTTCTTCTGTTGGATCTTTCTTCCAATTTTTGAATGAAGATCTTTTGGCTAAAATAGCTTCTTTCACCTCCCCTTTTAAACATGTCGGTAATCGTTTTGCCTTCTTTCCACCTTACTTAATGTGTGGAATACATCTGGACTGTGCTTCTAGAATGGTATTTTTTAACAATGCCCACACCTCTTGGACATTTTTTACTTTTGTAGCTGCTCCTTTCAGTTTTTTTCTAACAATTTTTCTCATTTTATCAAAGTTTCCCTTTTGAAAGTTAACACGAGAGCCATGGATTTGCACACTGTTCCTCTTCCATTCATTAAATCAAATTTGATCATATTATGATCACTATTGCCAAGCGGCCCCGCCACCGTTACCTCTCTCACCAAGTCCTGTGCTACACTGAGAATTAGATCTAAAATTGCTCTCTCTCTTGTCGGTTCCTGAACCAATTGCTCCATAAAGCTATCATTTATTTCATCCAGGAACGTTATCTCTCTAGTGTGTCCCGATGATAAATTTACCCAGCTGCATTAATAACGATTAATACGGGCTAGATTGCCTGTTTGAGAATTTCCTCCTTAATGTGTCTAAAAGTAAAGATTTTGCTTCACAATAAGTGTTCTTGTAGCCATGCCAGAAAGGGATGGTGCTGGGGGCACAGGGAAGAGAAGCATGTTACCCTTTCAAAAGTAGTTTATAGGTCCACAGGTGACCTGCATCTTCCTGGGCATATTTCAGAATTTCCCCCAATATTCTCTGGAATGAGGTCCAAAACTTTTTCTTTAATGTTGCAGTAATCATTATGAAATAGTTTGATCTGGAAGCTGTTATTTACTAACAGCTAGATTCATCAAAAGGTGTTACTAACACATTGTAACTTACCGCTTTGCATCAGTATGAGTGAGAGTGAGAGAACCTGAGAGAGAGAGAGAGAGAGAAAACACCTATCTACAAGGCCTTCATAATAGCAATTATTTATATCTTTATAGGAGGGCCACCTAATAGGTCGAGGTGAGGTGTTAGTGATGGTTTAGGGGCCTGTTTCACATATAGAGTGAGATGTATGAACAGCACAGTGCAACCTTTGTAAAGATTTAAAGTAATTTAGAGTGAGGAAAGTCTCAAAAAGATAGTAGAAAATTTCATCTTTTTGAGACTTTCCTCACACCAAATGATGTCAAATCTTCACCAAGGTTTACTGTGCTGTTTGCACGTCTCACTCTACATGCAAAACAGGCCCCTAAACCCTAAACCACCACTAACACCTCACCTCGACCTATTAGGTGGCCCTCCTATAGAGATATAAATAGGTGTACACAGGCTCTCTCTTTTTCTCAAATGGCCAAAATGTAATTCCAAAATTTATCACACAGCCTAATGCCAGGAAAAAAGGTGTAGTTATTTCTGGGGTTAAAACCATGCAATAGCATGCATTATGCTATCGCACGGTTCAATATTGCCCCTCATTTAACTAAATCCCGCCCAACCTTCTTCCCGATCCCACCCTTCCCAAAAATTTGCATTCGTGCATGCGTAACAGTTTTTTTTCGCACACGTTAAATGCGTTATGTGCGTTAACGCCATAACGCATTTTGATAAATGACCCGGTAAATGAAAAAAATACTTTGACAGCATCGTTTTCATCTGAAAACTGTGAGCATGCCCAGATTACTCAGGTTGTCATACCAAATACAAATTGTGGTCAGAATGACTGGAACATATAAAGTAGAAACACATTTTATTGGTATTTGACTAGCAACAGTGACATTTTGATGATCTTACAGAACAATCATTTTTCAGAATTACCACAAAATTTATAGATCTATTTCGAATTATCTTTATGGATGGGGTGGAGGAGTCAATTGGTTGGAGCAACGAATTTTGAAATCTGGAATTCTTTGTTCAAGTAAAGTTTCTAACTCTTATTGTACAACTCTAGTTAAGGGGGCAGAAAGGAGACATTGAAAGTGGGAATGAAGGGGGAGCAGTAGAAAGAAAGAAGGAAATGCAGGATCAGTTTGGTTTGAAATAAGGTACCAGTTTTTATTCATTTTGTGACAGATTCCTCAATACATATTTTTTGCATAACAGAGTATTTCAGTTCAGCTTCAGTTTATTAAAATGTATGTATTGCACTTTCAAAAAGCCATTTCAAGGTGACTTACAAAGTAACATTAAAAAAAAATACAAGACAAATAAAGACATAGCTACAAATGCAACCTGAATGTAATAGACAAAATCTGTAATAATCTTGAAGATGAGTCAAAGAGCACTCAGTCTAGGTAGGTCTTTGACGCCTTTTTAAACTGACTGATGCTGCATAAAATCCTCAGGTCATCGGGTAAGGAGTTCCATAGAATTGGACCAGCTAACAAGAAGGCTCGGTCCCTTAGTTCCAACCTTGCTATTTTGACAATGGGGATTTCAAGCAAGCATTTCCCCTCTGAAATATGGAGCTGGTTCAGCATCTAGAATCGTTACACAGTGTCTTTTGAATTAGGTTCAGGACTTTTTTTTTATCTGCCACTGTAAAGGCAGCCAGTGAAGTGACATGAAGCTGGGAGTAATATGTTCATGCATCAGGGTGCAAGATAGGATGCGAGCCCTGGCGTTTTGAACACGCTGCAGGGGTTGTCCCCTGTATTGTGGAAGACCTATGTACAAAGAGTTACAGCAATCAAGACTGCTTAATACCAGTGATTGTATATTAGTGTGAAAGGTTTCCAACTCCAAAAAACGTTGTAAGCTCTTGATCATTTGTAGCTTAAAAAATGAGGATTTTACAACCGATTTGATGCGAGCAGAGAAAGATAGTTCTGAGCCCAGTAATATCCTGAGACTTTTGACTTGCTTACCGATTGGAATGATGTGATCATTCAATTTTAGAGTAGGGGGGACATTGGGTAAGGAACCTTTGCTGAAAAAGAAGTTTGTTATGAAATAGCTATTGATTGGCATATTGTAAGAGAACTTGACTAGTTCCAAAGTCTTGGTTTCTGGATACTGAAGAAATTATTTTTAAACAATTGTATCCTCCTGGTCAAGGAAGGGACAGAGAGGGAGTGGTGTCTTTTATCATTTTCAGGAGCTCATGACTTTGGTCCATATGAACATTTCAGATAATAGAAGGATTAAGGACACTCCATGAAGTTAGCAAGTAGCACATTTAATACAATTTGGAGAAAATTCTTTTTCATTCAACGCACAATTAAGCTTTGGAATTTGTTGCCAGAGGATATGGTTAGGGCAATTAGTGTAGCTGGGTTTAAAAATGATTTGGATAAGTTCCTGGAGGAGAAGTCCATAAACTGCTATAAAACATAGAAACATAGAAATGAAGGCAGAAAAGGACCAACGGTCCATCCAGTTTGCTGAGAAAGCTAGTGACTTAGGGAATAGCCACTGCTTTTACTGGCATTAGTAGCATGGGATCTATTTAATGTTTGGGTACTTGCCAGGTACTTGTAGCCTGAATTGTCCACTTTTGGAAACACGATGCTAGGCTTGATGGATCCTTAGTCTGAGCCAATATGGCAACTTTTTATGTTCTTATGATGAACACTGAAGGTCCTATTGATTCTTCTAAATTTGTGGCTATCTGGAATTTATTAGCAGAAGAGTTTCACTCTCTCTAATATTGGAATTTGACAATTATGAAGGCTCTTTATACAGTGGAACCCATGAGAATCTGGGACGGTAAATTTTCAAACTGGCGCACGTGCTCACATTTGCGCATATACATTGGCCTGCGCCCAGCAACGTGGCCATTTTACAACATATGTGCGTATGTTATAAAATAGCTTGGCAGCATGCACGTGCACTAAATTTTAAGAGGGTGCGCATGTGCACGCAAATGCTGCTTTTATCACATAAATCGAGGTATTTTAAAAAGATCGCGTGACGAAGCTATTTCCAGTTTTACCAGTTTGTCCCCAGTTCACCTAGTTAAGAGAGAGGTTCTCTAAACCCCCATAGATTAATAGTTTTCACTTCCCCCAGTTATCCCTGACCCTGAAAACCCCGCAGATCTGCCAGGTATTCTTTCTTTTTAACTTACACATCATGCATTGCAGAAGTAAAGTTACATGGCTGGGGGAATCAGTGTGCGCCGGGTCGCAACAGTATTTATGCGACATCTTTAAGTTCATGCCCATGCCCTGCCCAGACCACACCCAAGGCCCGCCCCTTTTTGAAAACCTTCGAGATGTGTGCATTGCGGGAGAAAAGTGTGTATCTCGGCGGCTTTTAAAATCCGTTTGGCATGCGCAACCCAACTTCTTCAAGCGCATTTCGGGCTTTTAAAATTCACCTCTATGCTTGTACTATGAAAAATATGCTCCCTTGGTGTACTCCTGATATTTATGCTTTAAAGAGTAGATTACAGTGTACAGAATGCAAGGGGTGGAAAACACACTGTCCTCAGACTAAAGGCAATTATTTTGAGACTTTAAAGCTTTATTGACTGTCTGTTGATAATGATAAGAAGAATTACTTCTCCATAAGATTCAGACTGCCATTAATCAACCTCTGGTTCTTTTTTCAATAGTAAGACTTCTGCCTCCCTCCCCCCTCCCCCATCTATAGTACTTCTATAGAAGTTATTGATTGCGATGACATTGTTCATTTCTTTGTATTTAAGGTCACTAAATTGTATACCTTGCTGAATCTGGAAGATCCACCTGATCTATTGATCTCTTCTATCTCTGAGAAGGTTTGCCAGGGTAAATGTTGCCCAGTTTTTAAGTCTGAGGTCTTGGAATTACCAACACAGATTAAAGCCACATCTTCTTGTTTGGACCCATGCCCGATCTAGCTACTTAAAAGTAGTTATGAATTCGCAAAGTGATGTTCTCATCTCTTTTATTAACGCATCTTTTCAATTATGTTGTTTTCCAACTTCACTCATTAAGGCAATTGTATGTCCAGGGTTGAAAAAGCCTAATTTGGACCATATGGAGCTCAGTAACTATCAGCCGATTTCTAATGTACCATTTCTAGGGAAATTGATTGAACAGGCAGGCAGTCTTAGTACAATAACAAGCATTTCTAGATTCTTGATACGTTCCAACACGGATTTCAGAAACAACATAGCACCGAAACACTGATGTCTAATGTCGATTCTCTTCATTAGGGAGTGGATAAAGAAGGGCTTTTTTATATGCTTTTCTAGATATTACCTAGGCATTTGACACTGTTCATCATCGTATGTTAATAATTATCTTAAGGATGTGGGCATTGCCCCAAGTATACTGAAGTGATCTGAGTCGTTGCTAACTAGCTGCTCCTTGCAAGTTAGATCAAACACGTCTTATTCAAACTGGAAACTGTTATTTTCAGGAGTGCTGCAGGGTTCTGTTCTTTCTGCTGCCCTGTTTGACATCTGTATTCAACTTATATATAAACTACTTTTGTGGCCTGGTAACTGGTTAAAAGAAAGAAAACAGAGTAGGACTAAATGGACAGTTTTGCCTGTGGAGAAACATCAATAGTGGAGGGCCCCAGGAATCTGTACTGGGAGCAGTGCTGTTTATCATATTCATAAATGATCCCAAAAAGAGAGCAAGTGAGGCAATCAATTTGCAGACGGCACAAAAATTATTCAAAGCTGACAAAACTGCAACGGATTGAGAGGAATTGCAGATGGACTTTGCAAGACTGGGCATCTAAATGGCAGATAAAATTTAATGTGGACAAGTGCAAAGTGATGCACATTGAGAAAAATAATCCCAAATACAGGAACACAATGTAGGGTTCTTTATGAGGGATCATTGCCCAGGAAATGGACCTCGGAGTCCTTGTGGACAGTATATTGAAATCATCAGCTCAGTGTGTGCATCAGTGGTCAACAAAGTGAATAGAACATTAGGAATTATTGGGAAAGGAATAAAGAATAAAACAGAGAATACTAATACTTCTGTATCCATACTTTGTGTATTGTGTGTAGTTCTGGTCTCTCCATCTCAAAAAAGACATTGCAGAGCTAGACTAAGTATAGAGATGGGCAAAAAATTGATAAAGGGGATGGAATAGCTCCTTTATGGAAAAAGGCTAAATAGGTTAGGGCTCAAAGAAAAATGAGAAGGGATATTATAGAAGTTTATAAAATTATGAGTGGTGTGGAATTCATAAATATGGAACGGTTATTTACCCTTTCAAATAATACTAAAACAAAGAGACACTCCATGAAACTAACAGCCAGCAGATTTTAAACAAATCATAGAATATTTTTTCAGTCAATACACAATCAAGCTGTGGAGTTCATTTCTGGAGAATGTGGTTGAGGCGACTAGCATAGCAGAGAATATAAGCAGTTTTGACAAGTTCATGGAGGAGAAGTCCGTAAAGAATTTGTTGTACTCGTGGACCCTTGAGCCGAGGCAGGATTGGCTGTACCTGCAAGGAGGATCCCTGCAGGTTCCCACTGTTGGCATGTGGACCCGGGTGAAGCAAAGACTCGTCTGGACCTTCACCTTGACCAGCCCTCGTTCTCCTCAGGTTGAGCCTTCGGGTGCCAGGGCTGGCAGGACCTAGGTGGAGTTTCTGCTGATAGCAGGAGAAGTCTGGTAGGCTGGGTCATAGGCAGGCAGCACTCATATATGTCTGGGGTCCAGGCAATTGTCAAGCGCAGGCAGCAGTCCGTCGTATCCAAGATCCGGGCAATGGTCAGTGGCAGACAGCAGTCAGTTGTATCCGGGATCTAAGCTTGGGTTAAACTGGGTATCCGTTTGACAGAAGGGAGGAGGGACAGATAAGCAGAGCAGGCAGGAGAAGAACAAGCAGACCAAGTGGATTAAGACAAGCAAGACTAGAACTGAAGCGAAGACAAGATGCTGGGAAGCAACAAGCACTACAGGTATCTGGACCTATTGCCGAGGTGAGTTGCTGTTCGGGAGCTGCTCTTTTTTAGGGCAGCTCTGTTGATGTCATCTCCAGGGGCCGCAAGGCTTTTCCTGCCATGGTCCCCTGAGGAGAGACACGCGCGTGCGCGCTAGAGTCACCAGTGCCCTGCTGCGATATGGATGGCGGCTTTCTGCCACATTGGAGAGCGGTGTTTCACTGCACAGTGGCCTGACAAGGCTTCCCTGCATCGGGCAATAGTGTGGCAGGCTCGGGCTGGAAGTAATGACAGCAGTTCATGGGGTTAGCCTGCAGAACGACGAACACAACAGAATTATTAGCCAGATAGGCTTAGGAAAGCCATTCTTTATCCCTTGCAGTGAGCAATAAGAAACAGATCTACTTTTTAGGAGCTGCTGGGTACTTGTGACCTGAACTAGCCACTGTCAGAGAGAGGATGCTGGGCTGGATGGACCTTGGTCTGATTCAGCATGATACATCTTATGTTCTTTATTTGGTGTTCAATATCAGCTCTATGCTGATAACATCCAATTATTCCTCCCTAATAACGACTCTTCTGTTTCCACCCTGATAGAATGCTTTGCAGCTGTGAGCTCTTGGATGTCAGCCAGTGTGCTTGTGTTGAATCTAAAGAAGACAAAGCTTGAATGGGTTAATCGTACCGAATTGTCAGTGACTCCATATAGTTACAACTAGAAGGTGCCACTCTTCTTTTTTTGTCTGAAGTATGGAATCTCGGTGTTTTAATTGATTCTTGGTAATCCATGAAGTCTCAGTCCATTGTGAAGACCACTTTTTAAAGCTAAAACTAACATATCAGTTGAAACCACTGCTTTCAAAGTTGTTAATCACATGAGGATTGTGAGAAATTTGCAAGAGCTTGAAAAGTTGTGAGACTGGGTATGCAAATGGAAAATTAAATTTAATGTGAAGAAGTGCAAAGTGATACACTTAGGGAAGAGTTTTCCAAATTATAGCTACACTATGCAGGATTCCACATTAGGAGTCACCATTCAGGAAAAAGGATCTAGGCATCATTGTGGATACGTTGAAATGTTCTGGTCAGTGTGCAGCAGCAGCCAAGAAAGCAAATAAGAATTATTAGGAAAGGAATGGAGAATAAAACAGAGAATAACATATTGCCTCTGTATCGCTTCATGGTGCACTCTCATCTTGAATATTGTATGCTGTTCTGGTCACCACATCTCAAAAAAGATATAGCAGAATTAGAAAAGGTACAGAGAAGGGCAACCAAAATGAAAAAGGGGATGGAATGAGTCCCCTGTGAGGAAAGGCTAAAGAGGTTAGGACTCTTCAGCTTGGAGAAGGGTTGGCTGAGGGGAGATAATGATAGAGGTCTATAAAATAATGAGTGGAATGAAATGAGTAAACGTTAAACGGTTTTTTACTCTTTGAAAAAGTACAAAGACTAGGGGACGCACAATGAAGTTACTGGGTGATACACTTAAAACTAATAAGAGAAAATATTTTTATACCCAATGCATAATTAAGCCCTGGAATTCGTTGTCAGAGGATGTGGTGAAAGCTATTAGTGTAGTGCATTTAAAAAAGGTACAAGTTCCTGGAGGAAAAGTCCATAAACTATTATTAAGGTGGAGTTGCAGAAATCGACTTCTTATCCCTGGGTAAGCAGCATAGAATATATCTACAACTTGGAATCCTGCCAGGATTGGCTCTGTTCGAAACAGGATACTGGGCTTGATGGTTCTTTGGTCTGATCCAGTATGGCAAGTCTTATGTCCTTATTTTCTTTCTCCTAATGATTTCAGAGCTGTGTTACAGAAGATTATTGTAATTCTGTTTATCTTGGTCTTACTTCTTTGCTTTGCATCTTGCAGCATATTCAGTATGCAGCTGCTTTCTTTGTTTCTGTTATCATTTTCATGATTATATAACGCCAGTACCGAAGAGCTTACATTGATTTCCTATTGTTTGGAATTTAAAATTCAAGATAGTTACTCATGTTTTTAAAGCCCTGAAAAGTAATCCTTCTATCCTTCGAGTCACCTTAAATCTGTTCTTATTATGTTCCTAAACAAACCCTTCAGTCTTTGGGCCTACTTTGATTAATTGTGCCATCATTTACATTGATTTGTTTAACTGAGACCTGGGCTAAAGTCATTGGTGTTGTTGGGCTATTGCTTTGGAATTCTTTTCCACTAGAGCTTCACTTAGAAGAGAGTTAGTTACTTTACGTTTTGAAAAAAAGGTAAGTAAATTCCAGAAGTTTGAACAGTAAGATTGATGAGTTAGAATGTACGGCAGTATATGAGGACATGGACATTGTAGGCATTTCAGAGATGTGGTGGAAAGAGGATAGACAGTGGGACACTGTGATACTAGGATATAAATTGTATTGGTGTGATAGGGCAGATCATATTGGTAGAGGGATGGTAATATATGTACACGGTAGCATAAAGTCAAGCATGATAATAAGCCTACAGGAAACAAAATGCAATGCGGCATTCCTATGGTTAGAAATTCCATGCATGATGTAAGAGTATAGCAGTGGGTGTATACTACCTGTCAACTAGCCAAAATGAAGATACACACTGTAAAATGTTAGCTAAAATTTAAAAAGTAAATACATTTGGCAGCACAGTAATGATGGGAGACTTCAATTACTCTGGTAATTTACCTATGTGCTGGGCTCGATGGATCTTGGTCTGACCCAGCATGATAATTTTTATGTTCTTGTGTTCTCACCACCCTCTCAACTATATTCAAACAAGTTTCCTCTTAAACTATGGCGTCAGTTACCTAAATTGTCTTACTTCCCTCTAACAATTCAGTATTTAGCGACTTTCCTGTAGCCTTTCCCAGAGGTTTATGGCGCTGGCACCTTCCTGAGAAATGAAGAATTGTTTGGAGCCATTACTAAAACCTGGAGCAGATTTTCATCCAGGTTAAATAAGCTCTTGCAGTCTGACATATTTCCCCTGAATTATTCTGATATCTGTGTCAGTATAAATAACCCAGGAAAAAATAAAAGAGGTTCCCATACATTAATATCACTGCCAAAAAAACAAACCATAAAAAGGGGAATTGTATAGTATAAATACAAAAAATTATATTTCAAGACAAATGTTTCATTTAATTAAATTGTAATCTTAATATTTTTAATCATTTTTAGAAATATTCTCTATACAAAATATCTCCTAGCTAAAATCAATGACTCTAATATCTTATACAAATGAATACAAATGACCACCATGAGATAAATAAAAATAATCTTATATTCCGCACGCATATGTGTGGGCAGCGCGCGTAAAGGGGGGGATTTCTGCAATTTCTGCGCGGTGACGCATTCTGGCCATCCCTAGTTCTCCCTACCTAACCTCCCTTCCCCTCCCCTCCCCTCCCCACCCCCTAAACCCTACCTTTTTCTTTGTTGCACATCTTACTTCAGCTCCCCGTCCAGAACATGCCCCCTGGCTCACCCCTTCGAAGAAGTCTGGCACTTGTGTGCATACCGGGCTTTACGTGCGTGGCTGGGCCCCTTAAAAAATTGGCTCGGCGTGCTCACGTTCTGGCCACGCGCGTAAATCCCAGATTTTACACACGCTCAGGGCGTTTAAAATCCAGGCTTACATTTTTTAAATCATGGAGTTTCTTGGCTAGTAGCTGGCTCCAAGCAACTTCAAGAAGGCTGCCAAAAATGGAAGACTCCAGTGAATGATTTCGACATCAATTCTACAACAGACAACACTGCCCTTGTGGTGATCAAAGTTATTTTGTTAACCAAGTTTCGACGTAGATCCTGTTGCAGGCAGAACACCTACACGGTGACCAAATTATTAGCCTAACATATTTCGCTGCAAAGGCTTTTTAGGGGGCATTATAAAATTTAACCAAAGTCCCATGTGGTGGAATCACTAAAAATAAAAAATCTATTTTAAAACTACATTCATATTTTACTAATATGCAAGAATACCTCAAAACAAATATTGAACACTTACATTTAATACAGAAAGTAGACAGACTGCAACAGCTCCCTACTCCATAGTAATGTCATTTAAAAGAAGCCTCATATCACATGATCTTAAATACTAATCACAAGATTCAACTAACTAATGACATCTATAGACAAAGAAAAAGGAAAAGCAGCCCACATGGACACATCAATATATTTTAAAGGAACACAACACACTCCATTTTATTGTTCAAACTACTTGGATGTAAAGAACCCAGTTCAAAAATCCATTTTTGTTCTTGTTGAAGGAGGAATCGGTCAACATCTCCACCATATGGGAAACTGACTGTTGTATTACCAAAAATTTTAAATCACAAATTTGATATTTTTTAGTTAACCAATGAGATGTTAAACGTGCCTCCATGCGATTACAACGAATCGAACTGCAATGTTCAGCAATTCTAGTTCTAATAGTAAGCATAGATTTGCCTACATAAATATAACCACATGAGCATATAATAATATACACCACCTGAGAAGAAGCATAGGTGGTGTGAGTGCAAAGCAGATATACATTTTAGACAGAGGATGAATGAACGATTCAACATCTAATGATAAAGAACATACTTTGCAATGACCACAACTTTGATGTCTCCCACGATTATAAGCTAACCTATGTTCTGAAAACGGGACAAAGTGAGAATATCATATAAGTTACATGATCTCTTAAAAGCAAATAAGGGAGTCATCTTGGAAAAACAAGGTAAAGATTATACGAAAGGCCAATGTCTCTGAATAATCTTAGAGATACTCCGAGGCACTGGAGTGTGGTAGAACGAAAACAATGCGATCTTCCATAGTAAGTTATGATTTCTGAAATAATAAATCCTAATTAATGTACCCAGCTGCAAAAAAAGGATTGTACATGTTTTTTGCTCTTATTTTGAATTCTTGTTTAGCGGAACAGATGTGGCGCAGGCGAAAAAATTGCCCAATTGTGGTGATATTTTTCAAATGTATGGGATGAAAACTATGATAAGGTAATAAGTTATTCCTATCAGTGGGTTTGGAATATAAGGTGGTAAAAAGACAATCACCATTTACTTCAACTCACATATCCAACAAAGAAAACTTATGCTGATCCATTTTATATGTGAAAGTCAAATTAGGATCACAGTTATTTAAAGTAGAAAACAATTTTCAAAATCCAGTTTTGTACCATGCCATATGCAAAAAATATCATCAATATAACGCAGCCATAGCAGCAACTTGTTCCAAAAAATAGAAGAATAAACACAATGATCTTCAAAATGGGAAACATATAGGCATGCCAAATCGGGGTTCCATAGTGGCCCCCATTACAGTGCCTTTAAGTTTTTCATGTTTTTTCAAAATCTGAATTATATAGTCTTTGAGGAAGATTTATTGTTCATTATTCCTGGAGGGGTGACATCTCATATTAGTTCATTTGAGGCTGGTTTTGTGTGAATGAATGGGTTGTATGTGGTATGAATGTGAAGTACATTATTTATCTCATGGTGGTCATTTGTATTTGATCTGTATAAGATATTAGAGTCATTGATTTTAGCTAGGAGATATTTTGTATAGAGAATTTTTCTAAAAATGGTTAAAAATATTGTTTAAGGTTACAATTTAAATTAAAAATGTCTTGAAATATAATTTCTTGTATTTATACCATACAATTCTCTTTTTAGGGGTGTTTTTTTTTTTTTTTTTTTTTTTTTTTTTGGCAGTATAAATAGCCCATCTTGTAGACATTACCAAAAAGAAAATTCTACAGGCACCAGAAAAAAAGTATAAACCAACCAACTAACACTAATAAAAAAAAAACCAAAAAACCCCAACAACCACCCCCAAAAAAGCCAGCAGACATCAGTCTGGAGGAATGAAACATCAGCTTCTGCCACACAGCTTTGGTCTCTGTTCCACTTCTTCCCTTTGCTCACTCTCTCTCCCCCTTTTATTCTTTTATCTTCTCCACTTTTCATCCCTTCCTAGCCCTTCATGTCCTTCTTCATACCCTCCCTGCCCCCTCACATCTCTTTATGTCAACAGTAGTGAAAAAGCAGTGCTTTCTCTCCCCACATCTGCCTCATGATCCCCTGGAGTGTGCTTTCACTTTAAAGATGGAAGGAGAGGGTATGGGAAGGAGACATCTGTGAGAACAGTGAACACAAACTCTTTTACCGTCCTCATGCCGCAGCTTCTCGGCAGTTCTGGGGCCGCTGCACTGTCAGCCCTCTCCTTCTGCTCTGCAGGGCTAGAAGATCTGGAGGCAGGAGATAGGGTTGTCCTCTCGTCTCCTCAGTAACCTCTTTATAGCAAAATCTGAAGGACTGGAGGCATTCCCACAAACCTTCCGCATGACCTGTCATAGACCCCCCCCTAAGGGGTCCAAAGTCCTCATCTTGGGCAACTACAGGGTTAGAATGTGAACACAAAAGAGATTGCTGGGCTTCCACAAATTTGGGCTATAGACAGATTTTCAGCAGAAAGTTATTTGCTGACATCAGCAAATAAAAATATTTGCATGCTGAGTTCAAATGAAACACATACTCAGTGGCCTTAAATATTTCAGAAAAGACACGTAAATCTACTCTTTCAGGTGAATTTTCAACAGGTTGCGCACAGAAAAAATGAGCACTTATATGTGTAAATATCAAACATATGTATTTAAATAAGGCTTTGCGTCTGTATTAAAGGGTTTGTGTTGTAAAAAAAAAGTCTAGTTCCTGGGCCTGGCCAACTTATACGTGCATAATTTGTTATTTTAAAAGACATTTATGGATGTACATTTTCCAATTTACATACGTATTTTTATACCTGCTAAATATGTGATGGAGGTGATATTAAATGGGTTTATTGTGTAGTACTGACTGGGTGGGTGAATTGAGGGGAGATCAAGGTGAAGAACCAGGAAGCTCTTGATGGCCTGGAGAAGGACTGGGCGAAGTAGTGGACTAGTTGGTAATCCAGTTAATTTCATCTACACGCCTGTGCTTTAAAACTGGCCCGATTTCCACACGTAAATTAAGTCTTACATAAGTAAGCCCTACTTTACTATCACATGTAAAATGTACGCACGTATATTTTTAAAAATAGGTGGGTAAATTATGTGTGTTCAGTGCATTAATATCTGTGGTTTCAGTGCATTGCATATGTTCCCGCGTAAGGCTTAAGTCCGTGTGTATGCTGCGGGGATTTTATAAACTGCATATATATCATACACACGGGTTATAAAATACTGTGGTACAACTATGCGCGCCCGTATACAAGCGTATATGCCGCCCTACGCAGTTATTTGAAAATAATCCTCCCTGTGCATATTTAGATTGTTCCCTATTTGGAATACAGTAAGATATTATTCACTGAAGTATGTGTGACCCTCGCTATCATTGTCATAACAACAAATATTGCAGGGAATGGCTCACTAACACGCGATGGCTGCCCACTTTGCCAGGGACCACCATCATCTTAAAAAGGCCATGCAGGGCCAGAAAACCCCGTTCCCAATGAATCATAACTCCCCCCCCCCCCCCCCCAGCGGGTCTGAGCAGATCCCCGCCCACTCCTCTTCCACATGTTGATGGGGCCCAGCAGGCCCAAAAGTTTAAAAAATTGAATTTAATGACGAGCATTCATATCCTGCCCCCTTCTCAAACCCTTCCCCTTTGTTCAAAATTACCCCAACCAAACAAAGCCTTCCGTATCCAAATTCCCTCCAGGTAATAGCCCCCCCCCCCCCCCCCAGCAGCCATCACCATAAACCATAATCCCTGGTAGTCTAGTGCCCCCCCACTTACACAGAAAATAGACAGCGATGGTCTGGGGGACCCCATATACTCCTACCCCGGAGCCCCTTTACTTAAGTAATCAATCCGTGGTGGTCCATTGATGGCCCAGACCACTGGTCAATGCCATTTTCGAAAATGGCGCTATTCAGCCATTGCCCTATCACATGAAGTGCCTGAAAAGCAGAATATAAATCAAATAAATAAATAAATGTGCATTTTTTTAATGAAAAAAAAATTGGGGCACGTATTAGTGAATGTAATTGTTTACAGGTAGCTTTCATTTTTAAAGGGAAAGTAGGTGGATTATTTCCCTTTGAAAACCAGTGTAATGTCTGCAAGAAAAAGTAACCACAGGCTTTACACCAATGCAAGCAGTTACAAATTCCCTCTATCCCGAGATGGTGATTTTTGAAAAAATTTCCACAGATAGCAAGTATTTTAGCCCAACCTAAATTGCCCATCCGAAAATTGTCCATTCTCCATGAGCATAAAAGTGGCCATGTAGTTCCACAACGCACACATTTACACACACTCATAGAACAGGGCTCGGGTCGAGGGAGAAAACCAGGAGCATGGTTTTAGAATTTCACAGCTGTGCACACAGTTTGGGTTGGATAAAGTACACCCACAGGAAAATCTGGCGTAGATCTCCGTGAGCACTCGTTTCCCAGGCAGTGTTGAAAGTGAAAGCACAGATGTCCCTTCCTGTGAACACTGGTGCAGAGAGCGCAGGAAAAAAGCGCCGGCAGGCTTGGCAGCATTGTAGGGCAGTTTGAAAATTGACCCCCGGAGGAGTTGGGGCAGGGCATCCCGAACTGTCCAGCTGACCCCCACAGCCAGTTTCAGGATATCCCCAAGGCAATCGTATGAGATAGACCTGCATACATTACAATGTTCGCTCAGTGTGGATATCCTGAAAACCCGATAGGCTGTTGGATCCCCAGGACCCAGGTTCGGGAAACCCAGAGCTAGGAAAACATCAGATGTATGTGGAAGGCAAATTAAAAAAGAAATTAAATTCTCATCACATTTGCACACTTTGCCTTGCTTATATGCTTTACCAGCAGCGCTGCTCATCAAGGAGAACTATTTCCTTCACAACAGCACATGCCCACTTTCCTCCCTGCTGAAGCTTATTCTCCATGCTGTCTATGATAGGATGACCAAAAAACCCCCCACGTTTTGTGAAAATATATATCAGCACTATTGCAAATATTGTATACAGCACAGAAGCCAATAGTGTGAGATAAGAGTACATATCATAACTATCATTCTCTTGTGCCGTAGAGTACAGTAGGTAATGAAAGCAGGCCATTGATGAGGCCTATAATTGCAGACAGAATGTGCAAAAGGCAGTTTTCATCATTTAAGTATCTCAGTTCACCCGGGTGCATCATAAGTTCATCGACTGTAATTGCAATAGGCGGTCTCTGTCTCCCAAAGAATGAATTTCTTACCCCAAGCCTTCTACTTCTCCAGGGCCCACTGACATGTAGACTCCTGGGGGGTATGGATGCTGTAGTCTCCGTGGAAGTGCTATGCAAAGGAGCTATTTTTTAGGTTGTTGTAACCCTGCTGAAGGGTGAGGCAGATGTTTGAGAAGGATGTTATCCATGGACCATTGCTCCTGGTAAGACTATTGGTTCACAGCTCCTTTCACAATGTCTTGAGGCCTTTGCAGACAGTGTTGCCCAGGTGCTCTTGTTTCAACATTACTGGATTGGGCAGCAAGTTGGAAAAGTGTGATGGTGTGGTCCTCCATGTCTGTACAGGATGACTGCCCAGATGTCAATGGAATTAGCCGTAAGGACTAATGATGTGTATGTTTTGTTTTTTTTTTGGTTACCATGTTATAATGTTATCTGGAAACCGATGTGATATCTCGATTTGAATGTCGGTATATAAAAGAAATAAATAATAATAATAATGTGCGTCTGATCACAGGAACTGAGCTGATGACTCCATCTCAAAGCTGCCTGGGCTTTCCAGCTCTGACATGCTGCGTGTGGAGCACAGGCTTAGGAATGAGAGACTCAGCCTCCTTCTTGTGTTGGCACAGGTTGCTGCATTTGCTCTCCTTCACTAGCTTGGTCCTACCTCTGTCTGAAGTTGCGTGTATGTACTCTGGGCAATAGCAACACCTGCAGAAGCAAGAATCAGATAAGTATAAGTGTTAAAATGCATGCATCTCTTGGCACAATCCCAAGGTTATCCCCTGTCCCAGGCAAAGTGTTCTCTCCTATCTGCCCCTCCTGTGGAAAGGATCTCTCTAATTCCCACCTCCTATCTGCCTCCTTTTGGGAAAAAAGCTCTCCTTCTTGTCCCTGTTCTGGGGAAAGAATCCATCCCTTTCAAAAAAGCACAGTGACCATCCAAACTAAGCACCTCACTTACAGATGAGTGCAGCCCTGGACACCGGACTTTTATTAAGGACTAAGTTACAAACTTGCTGTGTTGTCATGCTGTTTTGCTGTGATATCCAGGCCCTGAGTGATCCCAAAGATGGCCTCTGACCCCCTTCCAGTTTGCTCAGGAGAAAAGCACTGTTGTTTCATGTCTTACTTGGTTGTTGCTGTGGCCTGGCAGCCATGTCTCTGATGAGGTGTCTGCAGGCCTGATATTGATGCTGAATTTGGTTGATGGTTCTGAGCGATATTTGTAAGCTGATGATTTGTGTTGTCAGAGTTTTCCTAATGTGCTGCTTCAAAGCCAAATTCTTCCATGTTTAATCTTTACCAGACTGAAATCTGTAATTGTGTAGAATATTTTGCTTGTTCTTAATGCCTGCAAGATTACCATAGGCTCTGTGCCACTTTGTTCAGTCCTGCCTCCCAATCCTCCCTGTGCTGCTCTTTCATTGTAGGTCAGAGCTGTAGAGTCTCCCTTTCAGTAGCGAGGTAGTAAAGATTGGCCAACAGTTTAGGGCAAATGGTGTGGGTGATCCATATGGACGGCCAAGTAGTCAAGCAACTGCTCACACAGTTAGGTGATGAGAGATCTAGTCAGGCACTCTTAGTTTGTACATCTCGGTCAAGACTGAATCAAAAGATCTCCTACTTAATACTTGATGATTTCTACCATGTTAATAAGGAGAAGAGGATCATGTTCATAGCCATGTATGTATACATCATAGCCAAATCCATCATACCTTTCCTTCTGGGCTCCTTATATAGTCTGTTCTTAATTTTGTTCATTATGCCATAACTGATGGCGAACAGGTTGCATTTTTTAGCTTCTGAAGGACATGAATAAGAGCCAGTATGTGTCTTTTGACTGAGCCATTGATTGATGGATCTTATCAGTTATGATAATTTTTATGTGAATACAAGTCAATTCTTGAACTGCACAGTCTTCCACACAGATTACATTGAAACGAAAGATTAGGTAGCTACAAATCTGCTTTGCAGTCTTGACATTTTTCCATCAGTGATTGATGCACACCCACATGGCAGATCTGATGCTACTGGAGTCTGCAGTTAAGCAGAGGTCACTGTTCTTCAGTCCACAAGCCATCTTCTGAGATCTCAGACTGTCTTTCTACTTTTTTATCTGTCTGCTTCGCAGTCACTGACTGTTTACCAGCTACCCAGGAAAAACTCTCTTGGGATTGTGGTTAGCTCACTGAAGTAGAGCTGCTATTAGTATTGGCTTGGTGTCTATCATGCTGCATGTGCAGAGTACATTGGAGCATCTCTATTTTCCCATTTAATGTTGGCGATCCTACAGAGGCAGATGGATGGTACACATCAAGTTTCTGGATGAGTTGAAGGTATAGTGTCCAGATCTATAGAACAGAATTATGAGAACAGCGGCACAATAGACTGCCAATTTTTTTGTCACACGCACACCATGCTTGTTCCACAGTATTGAACATGCAAAACATACTTTGACCAATCTGGCACTAATATCATTATCAATGTTAATGGAGTTAGACAAGAAACTACTAAGATAGAAAGTTACATGGGTAACCTTACTTGGATATTCTGTAGAACATTTCCAGTTTTGCATTCTGCTGAATATAGCCTGTGGGAGTATTGAAAAGAGATTTTGCTGCTGACTGAAGAGGATCAGTGAGTATTGCTTTGGGAAATTTTGGAACTTAAAAAGTTTGGGGGAGAGGTGAAATAATAGTTAGTATGTGTGCCTGAAATAAAAAGCAAGCATAAGGCAGGTAATTATAGTGTTAGGAATTATTAGGAAAGGAATGGTGAATAAAACAGAGAAGAGAATATCATAATGCCTCTGTATCGCTCCATGGTGAGCCTGAACCTTGAGTACTGTGTGCAATTCTAGTTGCCGCATCTCAAATAAGATCTAGTTGCACTAGAAAAGGTACAGAGAAGGGCAACCAAAATGATAAAGGAGACGGAAAGACTAAAGTTTCCAGTGGTCACCCCTGGACTGAAACATCTGCATTGGCTCCCAGTCCCTGCAAGAATAACATACAAAGCTCTCTCCCTCACACACAAAGCCCTCTACAACCAAAATATGCACTGGCTAGAGGAACACCTTAACTTTCACAACAGGAATAGACCTACAAGGCAGCAACACTTCATATTCCTTCACCCAAGGACTCTAAGCTCAGCTCCACTAAAGCTTGGGCACTTTCCCTAGCTGCACACGCCCTCTGGAACAATCTCCCCTCCTCCCTACGTCAAGAAGCCTGCCCAAAAAAATGTAAACAGTACCTGAAAACATGCCTCTTCAAACAAGCATACTCCGATCAGTACACCTCCCCCTCTTGATGCCTATTCCCTCCTCTGACCTTCACGGCTTCCTTATAAATAGTTATATATATTTTACCCTACATTTCCTATATTTTTATGCCTTATAATTGTAAACCGTTCAATTTTATATCTGTATTGTCACATGTTCATTGTTTCACTGTAAAGCGATTGTTTGCTGACTTTTGTTTAATGTGAACAGATGAGATGTTCCCAACGTTCATCGGTATATAAAAACTCCTAAATAAATAAATAAAATAATAAATAAAGTGTTAGGACTATTCAGCTTGGAGAAGAGACGGCTATGGGGGGGATTAGAATCGTTAAATGTGAATCTATAATTTCTCCCAGGTCAAGCAGGGATGGTAGTCCTCACATGTGGGTGACGTCATCAGACGGAGCTCTGGTATGGAAAACTTCTGTCAAAATTTCTAGAAATTTTCACTGGCACACTGAGCATGCCCAGCATGCCATAATCCCTGCAGCCACAGGGGTCTCCTTTCAGTCTCTTTTTTTCTGCGCTGCAGTTGCCTCACGGTTTAGGAGCTCTGTGAGATTTTCTCACTCCTTTTTTCCTCAAGGAAATCTTTGAAGTTTACTTCATACAAATTGCCTATCAGGGGTCTCCCATCGTGCCCAGTGTACCTCGGTCGCTCAGTGAGTACTCCCTCGCGTCTCTGGCCGGTTCCCGCAGGCCACCGACCATTTTTCACGCCCTTTCCACCGACATGGCGACTGGTTTTCGAAAATGCCCAGACTGTCCGCGAACAATGTCCATCATGGACCCCCACACTGTATGTGTGCTATGCCTGGGCTTGTCTCATGATGTCCGCCGGTGTCCTGAATGTGCCCAAATGACTCCCAAGGGCAGAAGAGCACGTCTGGACAAAATGGAGACTCTTTTCCAACTAAAATCTGCTCCATCGACTTCTGCCCAATCATCACCGGCGTCAGAAACCTCATCCACCGACAAACCTCGCCAGGAACAACACGGAGCCGGTGACTGTCCGTCCTCGACGCCATCAAGGGCATCTATTGCATCATCCTCGGTGTTGGGGAAAGACCGCACCGAGCACTGGACAAAGCATCGGCACCAGCATCGACCTGATCCTATGCCTGGTGCCAGCACTGACGTCGCATCGGCATTGAAGGCCACCAAGCTGCAATTGAAGAGGGCCCGGTCAGAGGAGCCTCCATCCTCCGCTGCACCTGATGCTCCGTGGCATTCCCCACCGGTGCCGGGTACTGAGCCTTCACGAATTATTGTGGAGAGTCTAGTAACGCCTAGCCTGCCTCCCCCTGTAGCTGCTCTGTCTACACCAGCTTTCAGGGAGGAACTGAATATCCTCATTCACCAGGCAGTGCTCGATGCCGTCCAAAACTTCCAGCCTCCACCGCTGCCGGCCCCCGTACCGGCACTGCCTCCTGAACCATCGATGTTTGCACCGCCATTACATCAACTTGATGCCCTCATCGGTGCTTTTCTGACTCAGCCTGTTCCATCGGTGCCGAGTCGGCCTTCAAGACCTCCGCAGTTTCCGATACCCATTCTGGGATCCTCGGAGGATGACGACACTATGTCCAGTCCAGTTCCATCACAGCCGGAACCGCTTCCAGGACCATCGGGACTCCCTGGACCCAAATATCAATCGATTCCCTCGATGCCATCGATGCCTTCAAAGCCTCCATTGATGCCAATACACCCGCCATCGAAGCCACCAACATTTTTGTCGATGCCTATTCAACCTTCTTCTGAATCTCGACAAAACACTCCTTATGATCCATGGGAAGACATGGACACCGATTCCTCTACATCAGAGGACCTACTTTCTGAACCTTCTCCTCCAGAGGAAAGACGGCGGTCTCCTTCTGAGGACCTCTCTTTTGCCAATTTCATTAAAAAAATGCCATCTCTTTCAACTTAATAACAGAGGAGGACATGCATCACAAGACATTGGAAGTTCTACAATTGACGCGCCTAAGGAAATCATGGCCATTCTTGTGCATGAAGTCTTATTAGACCTTCAACACCATCTATGGGAGCATCCTGGCACTGTTCCACCCGTCAACAGGAAAACAGATGCCACATATCTCGCCCAACATGCTCCAGGCTTCCAAAAATCACAGCTGCCTCATCATTCAGTTGTGGTTGAATCGGCACATAAAAAGGCAAAGCGCTTGCGGCCTCATTCCTCAGCCCTTCCAGGAAAAGAGCAGAAATTTTGCATATTGTGTAAATATTCTCTGTAAATGTGTTTTATTAATTCATGCTCTTTTCTTCTTCTTCCTCCTCGCCCAGTTGTATACTTCCTTGTTCATTGTAACTACTATTTCTGCACCAGTTTAGTTGCTCGAGTTCTCTGTTCAATGCACGACCTGTAAATGTAAACCGACTTGATGCGACCCCTGGTCGTGAAAGCCGGTATAGAAAATAATAAAATAAATAAATAAATAAATAAATTCTTAGGTGGTCTAGGGAGGAAAATATTCCAAGGCTCTATGTTGGTGGCTCGTATTGCCGCTTACCAGCTCTACATGATGCAATACCAGAGAAACCTGTAGAAGCAGACTCATTACCTCAACAATATCAAAAGAGTCTAACTGCTATTCTCCACAAGGGCCTTGAGGCAGGAAAGCATGAAGTTCGGGCAGCATACGACTCTTTTGAGACTGCTTCCGGTTTATCAGCAACGGGAATCAGTGCCTGACAATGGGCTTGACTGAAAGCTTCAGATTTACGACCTGAGGTCCAGGACAAACTCGCTGACCTCCCGTGCACTGGAGATAATCTTTTCGGGGGTAAAATTCAAGACGCAGTGACTTAGTTAAAAGACCACCACGAAACACTGTGCCAGTTGTCTACAATAACCACTGATGCTCCTTCCACATTTCGCAGAACCATGAGAAGGGACCTAAGAAACCGTTCTACCGCTCTCGCAAGTACTTTCCTCCTGCATCTAGAGCGAAGACTACCAAAACCTCTCACAGAGCATATTCCCACCAGCCCAAAGCATCCAGAGCTCAACCAGCCCCACAGTCTGGTCCAGCATCTGGATTTTGATACGTTTCCAGAGAACAGTTGCCACTGATGTTTCTCAAGTGCTTGTAGCTTCACGAAAGCCTTCCACACGTAAATCCTATTGTTCTAAGTGGAATAGATTTACCATCTGGTGCATGCAAAAAGGTATAGACCCTTTTTCCTGCCCCACTCCATCTCTGTTAGACTATCTCTGGCACCTTTCAGAGTCTGGTCTCCAGACCTCCTCGTTAAAGGTACACCTCAGTGCCATCTCAGCGTACCACAAGGGAGTAGGGGATGCCCCTGTAACAGCACAACCCCTTGTGAGTCACTTCATGAGGGGCCTTCTACAACTTAAGCCCCCTCTGTGGCCACCAGTCACTGAATGGGACCTAAATATAGTACTTACAAGGCTCATGTGCTCCCCGTTTGAGCCTTTGCACTCCTGCGATGTTAAATTTCTTACATGGAAAGTTCTCTTCCTAGTAGCCATTACATCTGCTCGAAGGATTAGTGAGTTACAAGCACTTGTCACATACTCACCCTATACAAGGTTCCTACATGACCGAGTGGTCCTGCGACTCACCCTAAATTCCTTCCCAAGGAGGTTACTGATTTTCACCTGAATCAGTCCATAATCTTGCCCACCTTTTTCCCAAGGCCTCACTCTCACCAGGGCGAGAGAGTTCTACACACCTTGGACTGTAAATGCGCACTTGCATTTTACCTGGACCTCACTGCAGTCCATAGGAAATCCACCCAACTCTTTGTTTCTTTTGATAAAAACAAACCCGGAGTTGCAGTGGGCAAACAAACTCTCGCCAACTGGCTAGCAGACTGTATCGAATTCTGCTATGAAAAAGCAGGCCTTCCTCTCCAGGGACGAGTGAAGGCGAACTCAGTAAGAGCCATGGCAACCTCAGTAGCACACTATCGTTCAGTACCGATTGCTGAGATCTGTAAAGCTGCAACATGGAGTTCTCTTCACACATTTGCAGCTCATTACTGCCTGGATAAGGAAGGGCGTCAAGACTCTGCCTTTGGCCAATCCGTCTTGAAGAACGTATTTCCAGTTTAATCCCAACTCCTTCCACATCCATCTGTTGTGATTATCAGGCTGCTTCATTTCTACCAACAGTACACCAGTTGTTGTGCCTGTTGTACAAGTTGTATGCTGTTGGTCCAAATAAATAAGAGTCAGCCTGTAGCTTGCTAATCACCCACATGTGAGGACTACCATCCTGCTTGTCCTGGGAGAAAGCAGAGTTGCTTACCTGTAACAGGTGTTCTCCCAGGACAGCAGGATGTAGTCCTCATGAAACCCACCTGCTACCCCGCGGAGTTGGGTCCAAAACATTTCATTATTTTATTTTTCGTTCGCACTTTTTGCTACAAACGAGACTTCAAGGGTCACAAACCAGTCTGCTTTTCAGGAGATCCAAAATGAATATTCTTCATATGTTTCCATACATTTGAACCAGGTTAATTTTGTGCTTTGGTTATCCTGAAAACTAGACCTGTAATGCAGCTCTTGAGGACAGAAATAACCTACCCCTAATATAGGCTTACCAGCTGACTCTATGAATTATGGACACGCTGAACAATTCCAGATTTACCCTATTGCATCTATGGACTTATATATAGATGGGTATAAATTATTATATAGAATAAATTATGATGAACTGGTCACAATCACATAGTCAAAAGGAAAAAACAAAACTGCACAAAATCATTAAAGTGTTCTTTCTATCATAGAATATACTGTACATGTAATTTTTAGAACTCTAAAGTAAGTTCTAATGCAAACATATTAAATATACAAAAATCTTTTTAAAAATTTATTTTTATTATTCAAAATTTCTTATATACTAAAAATAACATGGAGCATGAACGAAACCTGCATACTAAAAATTTTTAACATATATTCTTTTACACTGCTTTATAATTGTCGTTAATAAAAGTCCAAGTACCCTTGCAAGGGTTTAAAAAAAAAAAACCAAACTTTGAAAATGTTCCTCAACACACTATGGATATATACACTTTTTTTTTCTATAAATATTGACTTAGATGGAGGGCTACAGTACAAAATGACTGCCCCAATGTTCATGAAAATGTGAATAATGGGGTAATAATACCGGAACCAAAAGGCACAGGGCGTTATGTTCTTCTAGAAGCCAAAATTTTCATATTTGCCCTGTAGCCCGATGAGAGGCAGTCCAATTTCTAATTTTTCACAAACTTTGGATGTGTTACAAAATAATATATAATTAAATCTCCATGGGATAAAGCTGAATATTTCTTAAAGTAACTTGAATGTTATTAATGTTTTATATTCCACTTTTCAGGCACTTCCAAAGCAGATTACATTCAGGTACTGTAGGTATTTCCCTATCCCCAGAGGGCTCACACATCTAAGGGGCCGATACAATGAAGTGCGCACCGCAAAGTGCACAGGTTTACGCGCGGTTGGACGGGCGTGTTGGATGCGACACTAGCACCCAAAGCAGTAAGGGGATTAGCGTGTCCAAAACGTGCGCGCAAGCAACCTCTTAGCCGATGGCGCCCGGCACGTGTTAATTCCATGTAGCTGTTACCCCCCCCGATGCAGAAAATAGCCCAACATCCAGCGCACACTTATTAACGCTGGCGTTAAGTCATCCCGCGACTCAAGGGCTGAAGGCAGCAGCTGCCTCTGGCAGTCCCTGGGTGCCGGTGGCTGCTGCTGGCTCTGGCCATGATGTGCAAATGTAGGAGCAGAGCAGCAGCCCTGCCCCGCGCCGCCTCTCCCACGCCCCGCTTTCCTCTGATTATCAAGTGCTTTTCCGGGAGCTGTTTTTTTTTCCCTTTCCCTCCCTTCCTTTCACCGTAAGCGAGGCGGATTTGAGCTGGGCTGGGCTGAAAACCCGGACCCTGGAATCCTGGTTTTCCTGTGCCTGCAGAAGAGGCAGAGTTGTTGTTGGAGAGGTGAGGTGGGGGGGGGGGGGGCACAGCCATGTCTTCTGGCCACGTCTCCTGGCCACCCGATGCATTTGAGCACCAGGTACGCCCGATTTTTCCCTAGCGCATACTTTTTAAGGCGGCAGCTCTTTAAAATATTGCTTTTGGCACCCAGGGGACGGGCGCCTTATTGCATTGGCTCGTCTGTTTGTACCTGAGGCAATGGAAGGATGAAGCCCAAGGTCACATGGAGCATCCTGAGCTGCCTCAGGACCTTCAGATATTTTGTCAGTTGATTGGCTCAGGAACTTGGTGGAATTGAGACCTGTTTCTTTGAGGCCTGAATGAAGTAGACAAAGAATGATTTAAGCTGTGCTGCAGAACTGGGGGGGTGCCTTTACTGACGATGAGTGTCATGGCAACCAGGTAAATACCAAGTCCAAAAGTGGAATTGCTATCCTTAAAGCTGTAACAGCCACTGCAGCAGCAAAATGATTTTCATCTGGAAGGAAGCACAGGTTTCAAGGAACCAGGCAAAATAGGGAAGAAAACTGACACGTTTGGTGGCATTTTTAACCCGATAATAAGGAATATCACGAGGCATGAAGTTAGAGAATAGTCTCTGGGCTGTTTCAGAATGGTGGAAGGAAGACAATAATTTGCTTCATAGCAACTTTATCTTCTGTGGTATTGATCTCTGAGTGGGCTAAATTTAAAAAATGTTGTGTGTCTTCCCTCACATTTGCTTGTAACCTGGAACCGATACACAGTCACCGTGGTTCTTTTCCTACGGGGGAAGCGGGTTCATTGGGTGGGTAGGGTTAATTTGCAAGGCTCTTCAGTGGGGCAATACTACGCCTTTATCTTTCCACAGATTTCACAGGCACACAGGTAGTTGTGTTCCCAAGAACCTTTAATTTATTCAAAGGTAAAACATATTGATAATAGTTACAAAATTTGAAAAAACATGTGCAAATTATTAGTAACATAGCAATGACAGCAGGCAAAGACCAAATGGTCCATCCAGTTGGCTCAGCATGTTTCTTATGATAGTAACTGCCACTCCATGCAGATTAACTCCATGTTTCTGGTAAGAGTAGTAACTGCCATTCCATGCATGTTTTGCCCATGCGATTTGTTAAGGTAGTAACTGCCTCTCCAAGCCCCAAGCTTTATGTTAAGGGTAGGAATATTTACAGTCAAAACCAAGCAACTGTCAGTTACTGATAGCAACATTTTTAAGGGGCGAGCAACTTTCTTGATAATTCAGACAGTGCTGCTTGAATGTGCTTTGCTTTTGAACTTGGCCGTAGAAGCAGTCCTGTGTTTTTCCCCAAATATCCGTGTAACAGTACCTCGGTCCGTAAAGGTTGGGGCCCAGCATTGGTGGTCTTTGAATCCGATTTCCCTTTTCTCCCCCGCCATTGAAGCAGAGAGTAATGATTCAGTTGTGTCAAAAGCATCAAGGCTTATTGGTTAAGGGTAGTAATCCTCCCCATGCCTTCTGTTAAGGATAGTAACTGCTTCTGCTCCATGCAGGTTACCCCTATGGACCTTTTTGTTCATTTCCAATCTCTAGCCTTGTTTCCTGAATTTCTCTGTATTTAGAAAGCTGGTTCTACAATGTCTCGGACTCTATTCATTTGCTGAGCATATGGGTCAAAAGCAGTAGTAATGGTTTCTTCTTTGGGATAAAACACATTCCAACAGAGTCCTTCACAGGGAGGTTAGGTGTTTGAATCTGACCACCAATAAAACACCTGAGCCTTCTCATTTCTCGCCCAAAACTGCTGGCTTCTCAGGGGTGCTTGTTCCCATGGGGAAAGTACTCAGAGATCCCATAATTTGTTGATGTAGGATTGCAAGGATGTTAATGCACCTCATGTTAATCGAAACCTACATACACGTTTACCATGCTTCCTTCTCTCACGCCACTGTCCTGGAGAAAAGATCCTCTCGTGCTCCTCTCTCTTTTCTATCCTATCTCAGTTTTTCTCTAGGGGTCCTCATGCACCCTCCCTCTACTCCTTCCCCTACCCCGCCCAGCTTGGCAGAACTCAAAAAGTTTGTCTCTCAGAGGTGTGCACAGGACTGTGATGTTCTTGGTTGAGGGAGTAAGTTTGTGTTAAGTAAGGCAAAGGAACGCTACATTTAATTTCTAATAACTAATTAGGCTTCTCGCTCTTCTACATTTTCTGGTCTGTTTCCTTCCTTTTCAATTAAAGAAAGTTATTTTAAAACAAGCATGAGAACTGATTTCTTTACAAACTTCTGTTGACAAATGCTTTGAAAAATGTGTGTTAAATCAATGAAAAGAAGCAGATGATTATCTTTTTTCTTTTTTTTTTTTTTTTTCAAATAAAATAAATACAACACATACTTAAAAAAAGAAAAATAGTGTTATAATATTGTTGGAAAAGTACAGGAATCAATATACCAGGGGTGGCCAACTATGGTCTTCATGAGCCACAAACAGTCTGGGTTTTCAGGATAACCATAATAAATAAGCATGCACTGCCTCTGCTGTATGCAGATCTATTCCATACATATTCATTATGAATATCCTGAAAACCCGGCTTGTTTGTGGCTCTTGAGGAACGGAGTTGGCTCCACCCACAATATACGTAAACCTGTTGATTGCAGAAGCAAAATGTGACTATGTAAATATTTTCGCATACCAGGGTTCAACAGGCACATAGAGAGAGAGGTGTAAAAAGAGAGAAAAAGAATACAGAAACATTACCTATTATGAGGTGACCAACTCTAGTCCTCAAGAGCCACAAACAGGTCTGGTTTTCATGATATCCACACTGAATATGCATATGAGAGATTTGTATGCACTGCCTGCATTGTATGCAGATCTATCTCATGCATATTCATTGAGGCCGGATTTTTTAATGGCCCACGCGCGTAAAACACGAGGGTTACACAAGCGGCTGGGCCATGCATGCGCCGCGTGCATTTGAAAAGGGGCCCGGCTGCGCGCGTAACCCCTGTTATGCGCACGAGAGCTGAGCCTCAGCAGAGAGGTGGTCTGGAGGATGGGGCGGGGCTAAGGCGCTCGGTTCAGCGGCCATTTGCCGCTGTGCTGGTGCACGCAACTTACTACAGCTCCTGTGCAGGAGCAAAAAAAAAAAGGTTAAAAAATGGGGGGAAGGGCCCTAGGTTAGGGATAGGAGGCGGGTAGGATAGGGAGGGGGAAGGGAGGTTAGGGTAGGGGGTAGGAAGGTTCCCTCCCAGTCCGCTCCTTAATTGGAATGGACCGGGAGGGAACTGGGGAAGACCCCGATGCATTGCTGCGCAATATGAACCAAATCGACCCCCCCCCCCTTGCATGCGCTGCTGCCAATTTTATAAGATGCGCACGTTATAAAATCGCGCAGCCATATGTGCGTGCTGGGTAGTACGTGCACATGGACACGCCTGCGCATTTTAAAAAAATCTACCACTAAGGATATCCCGAAAACTAGGCCTATTTGTGGCTCTTGAGGACTGGAATTGGCCACCCCTGACATATTAGATCATACGAGTGGAAACCTGTGAAAAATCGAGCATGTGATTTTTACAATTTTTTTTTTTTAATAACATTTTGCCTGCTCTCACTTTTCCAGCTCCAAAACCCCATACTCACTCTCTCTTCTTTCAGGACCTGGAGAAGTATCCCCTCTCTTTCTGCTGGTTGTCTTTCTTTTCCTGCATCCGCTAGCCCTGCGCTCACTTCCTTTTCTCCTAGAGCCAAAGAATAGAACCTGGCACAGTGCTCACTGTGTGCTCCAGAGAAGGGTTTCCACAACTCTTGTCTTCTCCGTGGTCCCAGCAAGAGGATCTCTAGTCCCATGCTTGCTCTCTCTCTCTCTCTCTCTCTGTGCTTTCGGGTCTGGGCGGGGTCCTGTCTCTGTGCTGACTGTGTGATAGAGAAATCTCTGTGTATCTCATGCTGCCCATTTTTGCATTAGCTAATATAACACCTGCTCCTTTTTTGAGTGTATATTATTGACCCAGAGGAACTAGGCTCAATTTAAAGCCAACCATATATTTTATGTATATTTATTTCCAAACTATGTCTTATACATTTTAACAAAAAGTGCTAAGTGCAATACACAATATCCCCATTTAAAATCCTCCACACCATACTCACATGCACACCATACATACCATCATATCCCACCACATACTAAAAAACCCAACTAGTACATAAACAATACTAATACCCCCAATATTACAATACATCGTTTTTCAAATTGGCATTCACTATTGTTACCGATACTAAGTATCTGTTATTAAATAACATGTATTACATTGTATTGGTTTTAAAACACAGAAAACTCTTAAATGTCATCCCAGATACAAAGTATCTACCATTATTATTGCCCTGATGTTAACACAATGTATGATATGTTTATAATGCCCGACGGGACACCCGTTTCACCCCTTCCTTGGGGCTTCTTCAGGGATGAATTTCTGTATTGTTCACATACACCTTCTATCAACGTCTTCCTCATATGTATCGGTCATTGTCCATACGTTCATATTGTACTCCAGTTCATTGGAAGGATATCAATTGCACACAGCCTTCAATTCTCCAACTAACAAAAGAATATATTTCATAAAGTTTAAGAAAGAATATCTATTTTATGGCAGGGATAATCACCCTGTGCACCGTCACCTTAAACACACCATACCAACCAGATATATTCAAACCGACAAAACTGTTTCCCACTAATTGCTGAAAGCACTTGAAAATGTGAATTTGCAGGGCATGCGTTGTCATTGCATCATTGTTGATCTCACGAAGGAAAGACCCCAAACTGTCTCAATATCTGTATAAGATCAGATCAATAATTGTCTATAATAGATACACTTACTTCCTATGATAATTTATATCCGCATGTCTCTCATCCTTAATGATATTAAAATAAAGGAACCTTTCGCGCATTCAACTCATTGAAACAAACTTTTTAAACTGTTTATTAGCACACCCCGACTCTTAACAAACCTAGTGACACCATCTATGCTTTGTTTTAACCTCACCATTCACCATCACCGATTCAACCTCATATACTAACATTGTCTGTACTCCGATTAAACCTCATCACAATAATTAACTCACCATTCAACTTCGCCGATTCAACCTCATATGCTAACGTTATCTATACTCCCATTCAACCTCACCGATTCAACTTCAGATACCCACAATATCTTTACTTCGATTCAACCTCACCGCAATAGTTAACCTGGAAACTTCCCAAATTTACCTTAACAAAACTTAATACCAATCGTCATGTGTGGCTGACGCTGCAAATGGTAACACTCAATTCAACAAGTTTACTGCGACAGACGCCGCCGCCATGTCCAGAACTTCACACGGAAGTCTATCGAGGGAACGGGATATCCGTGCTTTAAACTCTCCCCTAACGTCAAGACGTGACTGACGTCATACTAACGTGAAACACCCCGCAGCGACTTAACTTCAAATGGAAAATCACCTTTAATGAAAAGTCGCCTCTCACTACTTATTAGCTACGGGCCCGTAAAATAAACAGTCTCATCAAACCTCAGACAGAAAATCACCATCTTACTCCGCAATTTAAAACCATCTGTCAAACAGCCATTACCCACTATAAAAAGCATCCCATTCTATATTATCATTTAATCCCAACGGATATACAGCTTGCCAAGAGTAAATATATTTTTGTTCTATTTTTCTAAGTATGTTACTCACGTCACCTTGTTGGTGAACATGGCACTGTTGGATAACGAAAAATTTAAGATCATCTGTACAATGTTTGGCGGACTCCCAGTGTGCTACAAGTGGCGCTCCACTTTTGTGTGTCCTTAATCATACTTAGAAAAATAGAACAAAAATATATTTACTCTTGGCAAACTGTATATCCGTTGGGATTAAATGATAATATAGAATGGGATGCTTTTTATAGTGGGTAATGGCTGTTTGACAGATGGTTTTAAATTGCGGAGTAAGATGGTGATTTTCTGTCTGAGGTTTGATGAGACTGTTTATTTTACGGGCCCGTAGCTAATAAGTAGTGAGAGGCGACTTTTCATTAAAGGTGATTTTCCATTTGAAGTTAAGTCGCTGCGGGGTGTTTCACGTTAGTATGACGTCAGTCACGTCTTGACGTTAGGGGAGAGTTTAAAGCACGGATATCCCGTTCCCTCGATAGACTTCCGTGTGAAGTTCTGGACATGGCGGCGGCGTCTGTCGCAGTAAACTTGTTGAATTGAGTGTTACCATTTGCAGCGTCAGCCACACATGACGATTGGTATTAAGTTTTGTTAAGGTAAATTTGGGAAGTTTCCAGGTTAACTATTGCGGTGAGGTTGAATCGAAGTAAAGATATTGTGGGTATCTGAAGTTGAATCGGTGAGGTTGAATGGGAGTATAGATAACGTTAGCATATGAGGTTGAATCGGCGAAGTTGAATGGTGAGTTAATTATTGTGATGAGGTTTAATCGGAGTACAGACAATGTTAGTATATGAGGTTGAATCGGTGATGGTGAATGGTGAGGTTAAAACAAAGCATAGATGGTGTCACTAGGTTTGTTAAGAGTCGGGGTGTGCTAATAAACAGTTTAAAAAGTTTGTTTCAATGAGTTGAATGCGCGAAAGGTTCCTTTATTTTAATATCATTAAGGATGAGAGACATGCGGATATAAATTATCATAGGAAGTAAGTGTATCTATTATAGACAATTATTGATCTGATCTTATACAGATATTGAGACAGTTTGGGGTCTTTCCTTCGTGAGATCAACAATGATGCAATGACAACGCATGCCCTGCAAATTCACATTTTCAAGTGCTTTCAGCAATTAGTGGGAAACAGTTTTGTCGGTTTGAATATATCTGGTTGGTATGGTGTGTTTAAGGTGACGGTGCACAGGGTGATTATCCCTGCCATAAAATAGATATTCTTTCTTAAACTTTATGAAATATATTCTTTTGTTAGTTGGAGAATTGAAGGCTGTGTGCAATTGATATCCTTCCAATGAACTGGAGTACAATATGAACGTATGGACAATGACCGATACATATGAGGAAGACGTTGATAGAAGGTGTATGTGAACAATACAGAAATTCATCCCTGAAGAAGCCCCAAGGAAGGGGTGAAACGGGTGTCCCGTCGGGCATTATAAACATCGGGCATTATAAACATATCATACATTGTGTTAACATCAGGGCAATAATAATGGTAGATACTTTGTATCTGGGATGACATTTAAGAGTTTTCTGTGTTTTAAAACCAATACAATGTAATACATGTTATTTAATAACAGATACTTAGTATCGGTAACAATAGTGAATGCCAATTTGAAAAACGATGTATTGTAATATTGGGGGTATATATAGTGGGGGGTATTAGTATTGTTTATGTACTAGTTGGGTTTTTTAGTATGTGGTGGGATATGATGGTATGTATGGTGTGCATGTGAGTATGGTGTGGAGGATTTTAAATGGGGATATTGTGTATTGCACTTAGCACTTTTTGTTAAAATGTATAAGACATAGTTTGGAAATATACATAAAATATATGGTTGGCTTTAAATTGAGCCTAGTTCCTCTGGGTCAATAATATGCAATGTGATTAACAGAGGATGCACTTTAGCATATAACCTTTTTTGAGTGTGCCACTTCCTTTTTTAAAAGCACTATTTTCGTGGAAAAACTATGCCTTTTACTCTTCTCAAAGAGCAACAGAAAATACCCTAAGTGTCCACTAAAACTGAGTGCATGCACTGATAATAGATTAGATGAAGTTGGGGAAGGGTTTTCCGCTATGCAAGAGTGCAGATCATGTAAATGTCTTCCTTCATGAGTGTGCAGTGAATATACACCCTACAACTATCCGACAGCCATTATGGATTTATGCTTATGCTACGTATGAATGTCATTTTGAGAAAAATATGTTAAATGAAATGCATGAGGTTAATAAATATTGACCACTTTGGTGAACTATCAGTTGGATCTCGAGTGAAGTTTTGTTTCACAAATTCTTCTCATATATATATATATCTTTTTTCCTACTAAAAGGATAATTTAATCTCTTTTATTTTGTATGCTTATCGGCCTTCGTATAGGAGCAATAATGCCCTTTAGGGTATGTGATATATATTCAGACATCTGGTGTGCTGCTTTGCCTTGCACGTCATGAGCCCCAGGGCATCCATATATTGCATAACCAGTCACTTTGGCAGCGTATTATCGCTTATTTATACTGCATGTTCTGATGTATTAGTGGAAATAATCACATTTACACAACACATTTATCTCAGATCTCAGTAAATTAATAAATGTGTAGTATAGTCTGCTGCACTGAGAAGTTGTGGGCAGGCTGTGGGTAGATCTATTGAGATTAATGGGACTTCTCACAGCTGCCTGTGGGTTTCTATAGACGCTCTCAGTGGGCTGCATTGTATAGTCTGCAAGCACAAGAGTGGCACTCAATCATATATGGGGGAATCGAAGTCAAAAGTCGAGGGTCCACTAGTTTATTGTGCTGCAAGACCCAAGTGGCATCGTTATTTGTTTTGTAACATCCCCATTTATTAAAAATATCAAACCAGATGTTTAGAATACAGACAGCATTTGCCGCCTCTTCCTTCCACTCTCCCGCCCCCTGTCCACGTGCTCTTCATTCTCCATTGCCTTCCTGCTGGGTTTTGGGGGGCAGTGGCTCCTCTCAGGAACAATCAGTACTGTGCAATTCCCTTTCTGCTTGGGCCCCTGCTGTCTTCTTCTTCCTCGCAGCCCTGGCCCAATTCAGTTCCAATCCTCTCCCTGCCTTTCAACAGCGTCACCAGTTTATGGTGCAGTTTTCCATCATGGGTCATGGTAGCAGTTACTTTCTGTTGTTCTGGTAGGACTCCTCTCGGTGCATGAACAATTAGGACCCCATTTTCAAATGGGTTTCGTGTGTAAAAATAGTATATATGCGGGTAAGTAGCATGTGTTGCTCGGATATGCTATTTTATAAAGGTTGAGAATAAGCACGTATTTTTCATTTCATGCATCCGTTTTACCAGTGGGAAAAAAGGGACAGGCTAGGGACATTCAGGGGTTCAGATCTATGCAGAGTAGGTGCTGTTTTGTAAGAGCTATGTGCGTATACATTGCTGAACCTATCTGTACACTTTTACACCTGCTCATAGACTGGTTGGTTGGTGCAAGTGAAAGTGGACTTGTCTGTTTTCTGCAGCGTTTGGGTAGGAGACTTGGGTGAACGGGTGGGGGGTTCAGGGTGAAATGCTAGATGGACTAGGTGGACTGGAGATGGACTGGGTGAATTGGCAGACATATTGGCAAACTGGTGATTGCAAGTATGTGCACGGGTTATTTTCAAAATGGTATACGTGCATACTTCATAAATTACGTGACTTCATGCATAAATCGGAGTTATTATGTGTCCGTTATATTTTGCCTGAAATATACATGGATATGTTTATAAGATAGAAAGAGAAAGTATGCGCTTTGTTGTATTGGAAATATTTGCTTGTACTGAAACACACAAATTTTCAGAGCAGAACTATATAATATTATGTAAACCGTTCGGCTTCTGCCAAATAGTTTATAAACTATTAGCAGAAACCTCTGCACATCCACTTGCATATGTAAATGCTCTGCCGTGGGCAGGTTGGAAAGTCAGGCTCCCTGTGTGGCCCACAGGGCTCACTATTTACATGGTGCCACCAGGCCATAGGGCTCCTTCCTGTGTAATGCTCCTTGGGGAAGAGGATTTCCTCTTAAGTGGTGCTGTCGGGCTGCAGGGCTCCTTCCCATGTGGTGCTCTCGGGCAGCAGGAGCCTTTTCTGTGTGGTGCAGCCTCTGCTCTTTGAGCCGGTGCTGTTCCTCCTTGTCAGTGAACCAGTTCTACTGAGCTGTGGGCAGAATACTGTGTACAACTCTGGTTGCCGCATCTCAAAAAAGATATAGTTGCGATGGAGAAGGTACAAAGAAGGGCAACCAAAATGTTAAAGGGGATGGAACAGCTCCCCTATGAGGAAAGGCTGAAGAGGAAAGGTAATTTGCTCTTCCAAATTACCTGTTAAACATGCACTATGTTAACCAAATATGTTTTTTACTATTTAAACAGCTCTCTGCTTCTACCTCTCGAGTTAAAACTGTTTAATCTATCCCTCCTCTTCTAACAGCCATGTTCTACATTCCCTGTTTTATTGTAACTTTTTCGCTCTCTTTGTTAATTGGTTCTGCCCTAATTGTATTGTAAACCGGTTCGATAAGACTTGTTCTTGAGCATCGGTATATTAAAAGAACTTAAATAAATAAATAAAATAAATAAGAGGTTATGGTGTTCAGCTTGGAGAAGAGACGGCTGAGGGGGGATATGATAGAGGTCTTTAAGATCATGAGAGGTCTTGAATGAGTAGATGTGAATTGGTTATTTACACTTTCGGATAATGGAAGGACTAGGGGGCATTCCATGAAGTTAACAAGTAGCACATTTAAGACTAATCAGAGAAAATTCTTTTTCACTCAACGCACAATTAAGCTCTGGAATTTGTTGCCAGAGGATGTGGTTATGCAATTGGTGTAGCTAGGTTCAAAAAAGGTTTGGATACGTTCTTGGAGAAGTCCATTAACTGCTATTAATCAAGTTTACTTAGGGAATAGCCACAGCAGTAGCATGGGATATTCTTTGTGTTTGGGTACTTGCCAGGTTCTTGTGGCCCGGTTTGGCCTCTGTTGGAAACAGGATGCTGGGCTTGATGGACCCTTGGTCTGACCCAGCATGGCAATTTCTTGTGTTCTTATGTTCTTAAGATATATCATATCACACTGTACGCTATTGCCAGTTTTTGTGTCTATAAACTACTTGGGGTCTTTATAGCACAAGCACTAGGTCTCTTACCTATCCCGGATCACTCTGGAACAATGAAACACAGTGGAAATACTGGAGAGAAGGTCAGATGATCGCCTCTGCCACTGACTAAAGTTGGACCCAAGAAACAAAAGGGTAGGCGATCTAAAAAAGCCGTTAGGAAAACATAAAGGACAGATGCCTGTGTCTTTTTCTGAATCTTTATTGGAGTAGAGACGTGTTAAAATGTACTGCCCGACGCAGGCCGGATTTCGCAGCTTTCACAGCTGCTGCCTTAGGGGCTTGAACACTTTTGGACTCAAATTTGTTAAGGTGGATTGACCTCATAAACAACCATTGTTTGTGGGTAATCTGCAATAGTAATGAATCTTATGCTGTACCGTCAGAGTTTCGTCTCTACTAGTGGGGAGCAGCTGTGAAAGCTGCGAAACCCGGCCTGAGTCGGGCAGTACATTTTAACACGTCTCTACTCCAATAAAGATTCAGAAAAAGACACTGACTAAAGTTGTACACTAGGTCAAAGTTAGCAGTGGTAAGGCAGATTGATCATTGCACTGGATAACTTTATGGTCTGTAGAGAACTGATCTACAGTCTTCACTGCAGAAGTCTGTTTTTCTTTTTCCTGTGGTATCTGAATAATATCTGTCAAACTAGAGAGATTTGTTTTCTGCATGAATAATCTTTCTTGCTTTTTTTGCACAAAAAAAAAAAGAAATGATATGGTTCAGAGATTTGTTGTATACTTTACTATTTGCTTATAAACGCGTTGCATATTTAAAGTGTTTATTTCATTTGTTGCATTGGTAATTTCCTTATCCATCCTTGACATTTTTTGACCTTGCAGATGTGCATGTACTGTCAGCCCCGGGACTCTTTGTCCTTATTTTGTCTTCTGTTTTCAGACCTGGAAGCCTGCTGGTTGCATTGCAATTTTGAATCCCAGCCTGACTGCAGGTGCCAAGACTCAATTTTATTGTATTTTTTTTTTCCGTGTGCAGGAGAATCAGCGGTCTGATGTAGCATTAGACAGTTGAACCACCATGCTGCATTTTAATTTTTTTTAATGTGTTTGGGAGGCATATTATTGTAGTGACTGACCAGATGGAGGCCATGCAGCAAACAAGGCGAGATCTACAAAGATGAATCCTGAATTTACAAATGGGCTTCTGAGTCCTGACTACCATAAATCAGCACTTAACATGCAAGTCTGTTGAGGCCATCCCACCCACAAGCATCTGGAGAAAAGAATATGAAGAGAATGTAAATAAAGTTAAATTCCTAGCCTCCGGTAATTGAAGAATTCTGGCATTCCATTTATCAGATTACACAATTTAATCATACTACAAGATGATTTGAGTGTTATTACTATATGTTTTTACTTTTGCCTTACAGTAGTACTTGGCTATTACCAACGCTGCCACTATTTCTTATAATTGTAGTTGATCAGTAGAAGAATGGACAGTGTGCCGGAAAAAGACAGCGCTGCTTTTGCTTTGAATTTCTTTATCGTTGATCTTAATCTGTAATACAGATGTTGTTTTTAACTTTAATTTTGAGCAGCCTGGAGTTAGAATGCCACCGTTTTACTGAAGTGGAAAAATCTCAGTGTTGAAGTAGATTAAAGCCTTCACAAGACACCACAGTGCTTCTCACTAGTACTCTTGCAGCCACTACAGAGCCTTAACTATTTCAGGTAGACCAAATTGATTTTTTGTGCTGCTGCCACAGAACCAGGAAGGGAAATATTCAATAGTGTGCCTAAGCTGGCATGTAAATGCATAAGTTAGTACCTGTACTTTATAAACTGTGTGGTGGGAGCTGCACAGTATGTAAAATAAGCGTATTCGGCCCTGACTTATGCATGTATGAGTGCAAGTCTGCACTTGCATTTCATGCATATAAAAAATGATGAGCCGGATTTTAAAGGATTTACGTGCGTAGGGGGGGGGGGGGGTGTTACGTGCGCCGGGCCTATTTTAAAAAGGTCTGGCAATGCGCGTAAAGCCCTGGGACGCGTGTAAGTCCCGGGTCTTTACTAAAGGGGCGGTCCGGGGGCGGGGCCAGAGGCCTCTGACACAGCGGCTATTGCCGTTGTGTCGGAGGATCGCGTGCCGGCAGGCTGCTGGCGCACGCAACTTGCGCCTGCTCGGAGGCAGGTGCAAAAGGTAAGACAAAGGTCAGGGGGAGGGTTAGAGTAGGGCTGGGGAGGGAAAGGTTAGGGGAAAGGGTGGGAAGGTCAGGCTAGGAGGGAGGGAACAGGGGAAGGCAGCACGGCTTGGCGCACGCAAGGCGAACAATTGTGCACCCCCTTGCGCGCGCCGACCCTTGATTATATAACATGTGTGCGCATGTCATAAAATCGGGCGTACATGTGCGTGCCAGGTAGCGCGCGCACATGTACGCCCATGCACACCTTTTAAAATCTAACCCTAAGTGCATTGTTTCCATGCATGCAATTTCCATTTCTGGGAATAAGCATCTTCAGCTGTAGGAATGAACAGCTTCTCGTGGAGCTCGCCGTCCAAGAGTGGGTCCTTCTTTTTCGCATCTCTGGAGGCAGAGGAGAATGGCGCTAGCCTGGCATACCTTCCCCCACCATTACAAGCAGTGGGGTCTCCTACCTCTGAGAGGTAAGAGCTTTCAAGGAGGTAGACTCAGGAGAAACTGTCTGTAGGCATGGGAGAGGTGAGTGCTGGGGGGAACGTGTTTGCTCCTCTACCCAAGATGGCGCATTACAAAGGACAGCGCCAAAATATCTGGCCGGACGCAGGTGAAATCTGGCAGCTGGTCATACTCTGCTAGGTAGCTGGGAGATATCCTTATAAATAGGGACAGTAACTGGGCAGTCTGGAGGGGCAGGATGATGTTAGGTACTATATTGCTATACAGCTCTGGTTTTGGAAAGGGTGGTGGGTGCATGGCATGGGCTCCCAAGGGAAGTACTTGAGACAGACGTGGGAACCGAGTTCAAGAAAGCATGGTAGAAGTTAAAGGAGCCATACATGCCAAAAAGGCATGGAAAGTCTGATAGCAACAGGGGTCTCTGGTTATGTCACAGGAAGGAAATTAGGCATGCTGGACGGCTGTTATCGCCCATATCTGCTCTCCCAGCATATTGAATCTGCACCTGACTTGCTCCTCTGACAGATCTAAAAACTGTGTTCTGGGCCCATATACCGTCTCCAAGGGATACCTCCTCTTCTTCTATGTTGTTCCTCTCTCCTCAAGCGCTGCTCCCTGAGTATCTGCACATTAATAGCACTCATTTGAGCACTTCTCTCTTATGCCAGTCACAAGACGAGCCATGCACTCTCCTGAATACAGTCACATACACAGAAAGGTAACCGAACACACAAAAAAACCCTAGCCAGAGACACACTGAGAGTCTATATCTGAAATGGTGTAAGGAAGTTTTTTTTAATGCGTAGAGAAATGTATCTGAATTTCAGATTCCATGGTGCTTTGTTGTTTGATTATTTTTATTGCTGGCTGCTTTGAGGTGACTAGAGAATGCTGGCAATCAAATGTCAATAAATAAATAAAATGTTATTAAAGAAATAATGGATACTAAAAATACATATTCAAAGTGTTTTGTCCAGCTAAGTTTTGAGTTAGCTGGTCAGACTCCGAGTTTTGAAATTTGCCCTGCTGAAAGGATTAAGTTATTCCCTAGATAAAAAAAAAAAAGTTGGTGTGGAGGTGTCAGGGCTTAAATTTAGCTGGGTAAGTCTGATCATGGTGGAGAGCAGTTATCTGAGTATTTATTTGATTGATATAACCCATCCAAAAAAAGCTTGTTATCAGCGGAGTACAACTTATCCAAACATCATAATACACCCATCATCATAGCAAAAGTAAAAACGCATCATTATAAAAGCATAAATCCTCAAACTACAAAAATATTTCATAGACAATATTGCATATAGCTGGTGAGTTACAAAAAGAAAAAAACCAAAAACTTAATGGGCTACTAGTGGCACAATTTTTCCCACTTCCTCAAGTGAAGGAAAGAAATGTCAGGCCCTACTTACAAACATATGGCACCAAAGCATTTCATTCCCCCCACCCCCGTGGGAGGAAGAGAAGTACTTACCTCCTCCCCGCAATGTTAAAGTCTTAGGCCGGGGAGGGATCACCAGCTCAAGAATGCCTTCCTCCACTCAGTGCCTTAAAAAAGGTTGGGCCAGGTGCTCTCTCCGTCCCCCACATTCCACTTCCTGTCACCAAAAGGGGCAATAAAGTATGGCGTGGTCACACCCACCCACCCTCCCAACCATCCAAAGTTTGAGCCGTTTTCGAAATCCCTCCCTGATCCCTTTACCTCCATTCTCAAAGTCCCAGCTGCGAGGAGGCGAAGCCCAGCCGGGAAGGCCCAAGCTTTAGCCTTCCGGCTGGGCACGCTGCGCTCCTGTATGCACGCTGCTGTTAATGTGCGCCGTCAGGGCCGCTGTCGGAGCAACGCTGGGTGCAGGGTGCACGGAAGGATGCCGGAGGGCTGGCGGCTCCCTTTGGAGAAGACTTCAGCATCTCGGGGAGTAAGTAAGTGCTGCTCCTCTTCCTGCACGGGTGATGGAGGGATGGGCGTCGCTATGGCCTCGTCATTTTTGTCTTTAATTGGGAGGCGGGGGAGGGAGTGATTGGGCCACTGCTGACTTGAGAGAGGGTTTTTTTTTACATATATTAAAGAAATGAGTGGTAAAGTTATCTGAATAACTTTATTCAGTATACTTTACCCAATACAGTTTTGACTTGTACCACTGAATATTTGGATAAAGTTATCCGGGTAACTTTAGCCAGATAACTTTTGACGCTCACCAGTCTACTGAATATGGGCCTCTAAACCTTTGAGAAAGGAGAAGATGAGACCCATTGATGCAGGGAAAATAGTAGTGACAATGGAGTACAACACCAGGGCAGGAACTTCAGGCTGATACAGTACAGTGCGCTCTGACGGAGCGCACTGTTAGCCGGCATTTGGACGCGCGTTTTCGACGCGCTAGCTTTACCCCTTATTCAGTAAGGGGTAATAGTGCGTCCAGAACGCGCGTCCAACCCCTCCGAACCTAATAGTGCCATCAACATGCAAATGCATGTTGATGGTCCTATTAGGTATTCCCATGCGATTCAGTAAGTAAAATGTGCAGCCAAGCCGCACATTTTACTTTCAGAAATTAGCGCCGGTAGGCGCTAATTTCTCCGGGCACCAGGAAAGTGCACAGAAAAGCAGTAAAAACTGCTTTTCTGTGCACCCTCCGACTTAATATCATGGCGATATTAAGTCGGAGGTCCCAAAAGTTTAAAAAAGTAAAAAAAAAAAAAAAAAAATTTGAAATAGGCCTGTGGCTCACGGGTTGAAAACCGGACGCTCAATTTTGCCGGCGTCCGGTTTCCGAACCTATGGCTGTCAGCGGGCTCGAGAACCAACGCTGGCAAAATTGAGCGTCGGCTTTCAAACCCGCTGACAGCCGTTGCTCCTGTCTGAAAAGAGGCGCTAGGTTCGTGCTAGTGTCCCTAGCGCCTCTTTTTACCGCCGGGCCTAATTTAAATAAATTTATTTACTGTATCGCGCGCACAGGAGAGTGTCCTGTGCGCGTGCTGGGAGAGCGGGCGCTTGCCCGCTCTCCCGCATTTTTTACTGTATCGGTCTGATTGTTAGGGAGGTAACCAAAAGGTAACCACGTTCTACTTAAAAATAAATAAATAAATAAATAAATATCTACATTTCTCTCAAGAGAATGCCATTCAAGGATAGAAATGGAGGATATGAAGATAAGATTTGGCACTACAGCCCAAAATATAAGATCAGGAGAATAGAGAAAGGAAAATTAGTGAAGGGCCAATTAAAAAATCCTGTATTATTCTTTCTATTTTAGACTTGAGCAACAGTGGTTCAACAAATACATTTGAAAATGTACACAGGATAAATACCTATAAAGGAGGAGGCAGATACCCATGACCTGATATATTCTACTTCCTTACTATGCAGAAAGAATGAAAACCATGGAAGCGAGGCTGGCGTGACCAGGGATGCAACCTGTGCATTTGCACAGGGTGCCAACTCCTGGAGGGAGGGGGTGGCAGCAGCCTACAGTACAACAGGTTTTGACAGACAAACGCACTCAACTATCAATAATTTAAATCACTTTGTCTTCACATCTATCATGTATACAAATAAACAGCCATACCAAGTAGAGCATTGCACCATGGTTTTTTGATAGCTTAGCTTTAGGCTTTATTTTGAAAGTGGTTTAGAGAATAGCCATTGCCATTAGCAATGGTTACATGGAATACACTTAGTTTGTGGGTACTTGCCAGGTTCTTATGGCCTGGATTGGCCACTGTTGGAAACAGGATGCTGGGCTTGATGGACCCTTGGTCTGACCCAGTATGGCATTTTCTTATGTTCTTATGTTCTTCTGCACTGAATTGTTGGAGAGAATCATATGTGCTTACCCACCACCCCTCCATCCTGCTGAAATTAAGATTTTTTTCTTTTTTACAGAAAAGTCCACAATATTACAGAAATCTGGAAGAATCAAAAATAATAGTAGCAGCAAATAATTGCAGCAAACTAATAGTTTTGTTTTTTTTAATTTTATTTTTATTGATTTATAACATTTAAACAAATGCAATAATCCAAGAATTTCCAGAAAACAATTATCACTTCAATTTCAATACATTTTTCCTTAAAAAAGGATAAAGACTTATTTTTCTCAAAATATTTCCAAAATAAAGATTTCATATTTTGCGGGCAAAAAATCTTAGTATTTCCAGATGTTTCTCGCGCAACACAAGCGCGTAGGAAACTGTTTCTTTCCTTAAACAAGCCCTAGAATTAGGAGCAAGTTTCTTTCTAAAATTCCCCTGCAAATGTTATATAATGTTTCAGAATAAATAAGTTTATCTTTACAGACCCCACACACTTGGAGCGTTTCTTAAAGGATAAAAATCAGGAACATAGTGTTTAGGTGTTTTGATTGTATAAGAGAGAAGACACCCAGCAGAAGGAACCCCCTCTCCTCCTAGATGTGGGCTAGATTATAAAGCAAACTAATAGTTATGGTTTGACAGTCAGCTCTGCCTTTCTGTCATGACTTCAGTTTACACACTTTTTATGATTTCATAAGTATGGTCATTCTGTGTTGTGCAGAATATTGCGTAAAGAGTTTGTGCCCTGCCATGGACTGGGGTGACTAATGCCCAAACATTTCCATTCATTAATCACTTATACAAGTGAAGTTTCTAACTTAAAACAGTGTTTCATAGAAACATAGCGGTTGATAAAGACCACAAGACTAATCCAGTGTTCCCATGTCTGATGCGATACTGCAGAGCGTGACCAGGCTTATGCTGTACTATCACACCCTCATAACTAAGGATCTGTTATGCTTATCCTCTGCTCTAGAATTCAGTTCTGTTTTGTCTCCAAAAACACCACTGAGAGGCTGTTCCATGCATCCACCACCCTTTCTGAGGAGAAGTATTTTCTACTGTTACTCTTCCTCTTTAGAGTCTTATCTCATTACCCAATGTTCTAGAGCTTCCTGCCCACTGAAAAATGTTCGCATCTTGTTCAATATTAATACTTTTGAGTTATTTGAATGTCTTTATCATAGCTCCCATCTCTCTCTCGTCTTCCAGTTTTGTAAGTCTTGTTTTGTAGGGCTTATGATGCAGATTATGCACCATTTTGGTAGCTCTTCTCTGGATTGCCTCTAATTTATCAATATCATTTTGGAGATATGGGGGGTAGTGTCATTTACTAAGCTGTAATATTTTATCATGGGATGAGACAAATACTGCTGGAGGGGGGGGGGGGGGTGCGATCCCATGGTATTTTTCGCCTCCTTCGAAAAAATATTGTGGTGGCTCCCTGGGATATATGTTTTCTCACAGAAAAACTCTGCGAGAAATAATATGTGGCAAAACATGCGATGGTGGCCCCCTTTGTCCGAGGCTACCATCATCTTAAAGGGCTCGCAGCGGCCCCAAACACCTCCTAACCATGTAAAATCCCCCCAAGGTTGTCCAGCCCCCACCACCTGTAGAGGCAGCCAGAGGCATAAACATTTAACAAAGATATTTTAGTAAGTCGTGTGGCAATACCCCCCCTTCCCAAACCCCTTCACTTGAACCAAAGTCACCTACTCCCCCGATTCAATTCCCCCATCCTAGCTCACCTTCTGGACCCCCCATACCTTTCAATTGTGCCCTGGTAGTCTAGTGGGCATGCCTGGTGTGTAGTAGGACCCAGAGCACCTCCTAGACTCGGCTGGTTGCCGCCAGTTTCCAAAATGCATGAACTGACTTTTGCCTCTATCACTTAAGAACCTAAGAACATAAGAAATTGCCATGCTGGGTCAGACCAAGGCTCCATCAAGCCCAGCATCCTGTTTCCAACAGAGGCCAAAACCAGGCCACAAGAACCTGGCAATTACCCAAACACTAAGAAGATCCCATGCCACTGATGCAATTAATAGCAGTGGCTATTCCCTAAGTAAAATTGATTAATAGCCATTAATGGACTTCTCCTCCAAGAACTTATCCAAACCTTTTTTGAACCCAGCTACACTAACTGCACTAACCACATCCTCTGGTAACAAATTCCAGAGCTTTATTGTGCGTTGAGTGAAAAAGAATATTCTCCGATTAGTCTTAAATGTGCTACTTGCTAACTTCATGGAATGCCCCCTAGTCCTATTATTCGAAAGTGAAAATAACCGAGTCACATCTACTTGTTCAAGACCTCTCATGATCTTGATAGAGGCAAATCCAGGTGGCACCAGTTTGAAAGTTGGTGTCGACTGGCCCAGAGCCTAGCAAGTGCTCCAGGCCCCAATAGACACCAGGGCACTATTGAAAGGTATGGGGGGGAAGACTGTAAGGTGGGCTAGGGTGTGTGTCTGTGTGTGTGTGTGTGTGGGGGGGGGTCATAACCTGGGTGTTCAGAACCGGGGAGAGGTTTGATCATGGAGGGTTTGGATTGGGTGAATGGTTGATTTGACTCAACGGGAGGGGTTTGTGAAGTGCTGCATGACTTACAAAATTATTTTTTCTTAAATTTTTATGTCTTTGGGCCACCTCTTCAGATCTACTTAGGCCATCTCTTGAGATCTACTCAGACCCCTGGGGGGGGGGGGGATTTTCTATGGTTGGAGGGGTGTTTTGGGCCACTGTTGACCCTTTAATTGTCAGTACCGAAGCACCAGGATGTACGTTAATGTCCCTATGCTCTGGGGAAAAATTAGTTTCAGCTCCTGAATTGTAGCTAACCTTTTGGGAATTAACGTGGCTTGAGTAATTTTTGGCAAGCTGAGTTAATTTATGGCAGACTTAGGTAGGCAAGAACTGCTTGTCATTCATTTAAAAAATGCATGCAAAGCAGCTCATTTTAATAGGGGTGGGAGTTTTTTTGGAAAGCATCATGCAATATCACCATGATATGGGTAAATCACATAAGAAATAATCGGGCGGATTTTAAATGCCCTGTGCACGTAAATCCGGTAGGATTTACGCGCGCAGGGCCCTCGCGTGCCAGCACGCCTATTTTGCATAGGCCGCCGGCGCGCGCAGAGCCCCAGGACGCGCATAAGTCCTGGGGCTTTCTAAAAGGGGCGGGGAGGGGGCGTGTCGGGGCGTTCCCGAAACGACGTGGCGTTTCGGGGGTGGGCCCAGGGGCGTGGAGCCGGCCCGGGGGCGTGGTCGAGGCCTCCGGACCAGCCCCTGGGTCGGGTGACGGCGCGCCAGCAGCCCGCTGGCGCGCGCAGATTTACATCTGCTTTTAGCAGGCATAAATCTGCCAACAAAGGCAAGGGGGGGTTTAGATAGGGCCGGGGGGGTGGGTTAGGTAGGGGAAGGAAGGGGAAGGTGGGGGGAGGGCGAAGGAAAGTTCCCTCCGAGGCCGCTCCAAAATTGGAGCGGCCTCGGAGGGAACAGGCAGCGCGCGCTGGGCTCGGCGCGCACAGGTTGCACAAATGTGCACCCCCTTGCGCGCGCCGACCCCGGATTTTATAAGATATGCGCGGCTACGTGCCTATCTTATAAAATCCAGCGTACTTTTGTTCGCGCCTGGTGCGCGAACAAAAGTACGCGATCACGCAATTTTTTTAAAATCTACCCCAGTGTTTTTTGCATGTTATACCTTTGTCGCAGCTTAGTAAATATACCCCGTGGTCTCCAGAATTGGAGACAATAATCCAGATGAAATATCAGCAATCAGCTGTATAGAGGCATTATCACTTCCTTTTTCTATTTGTAATACCTCTTTCTATGGATGGTGGTTTCATCCAACTCTCACCCATTGCCTTGTCACACTACTTCACTTCCTTGAGGTTATCAGATATGTTTATCCCAAAATCTCTGTCCTGTTTGGTGCACAACAATACCTCAATCTCCATGTATTGCTCTCTTGGATTTTTGTGCTCCAAATACATCACTTTTTTGTTTTAAATTTTAGGTGCCAAACTCTTGACCATTCATCAAGCTTTCTTAGATTACATATTTTTTGCCATCTGGAGTATACACCTTGATGCAAATCTGTCTTTTACATGTGTTTCCCATTCATCTGGGGTCCACGTTAGCCTTCTTGTCAAAATTAATGCACCATCACCAATGCATAATATTGCAGGCTATAATTCAACTGTATCCTGCTCAGGATGACCTCCCTGGCAAGGCCAAATTTAAGATTATGGTGCCTATAGACAGAAGACAAAGTGTGGGGAAATCAAAAGAGCAACAAGGGGGAGTCTCAGGTTTTGGGCATCTTCAAAATCTGGTGCCCTAGGCAATTGCCCATGTTGCCTATGCCTAAATCTGGCCCTGCTCCCAGGTGCTTTATAATCAGTGAAGGGCTATGTTATTATATTATGATGCCCCCTCTCAAGGCACATTATAACCAAAACAAGAATTGTAAGACCTTTTCGACCTCCAGTCAATAAGGTCAGTTGGAGTAAAGTGTGAATGATTTATTAACCAGATTTGTAGATTTACACTACCTAATGAGTTGTAATAATATTAGTATATAGGTTTAATACTTGTTCTTATAACAGCATTATTCTAGCATTGGGAGCAAATGGTAAACTCTTTTATGAAGAAGAATCAGTATTAGATTAATACAATTCAAATCTATTTTACCTAAATAGCAGGGAAGGGAATAGGGAATATTCTTGAGATTCACACGTTAGCTCAAGCAATAACGTTTTTCACATTCTCACCATCCATGGAACTGTCTGTTATTATTTATAAGGGTTTTGGGTGGATCCCTGGACCGGACATCCCCCACGCCCATGGGGGATGTCCTGTGAGGGGCCACAAGTCAGGCTCAGTGTAGGAGACACACACACACACTAGTTCTTTTATTGGACAGGATTGGTGAACCACCAGAGGTGGCAGTAGTGAGCTGGAAGTAGCCCGGTTGGGCTAGTAGTCCCTCAGGATCTGGAACAGCGATCCCAATGGCTGTGCTGTAATAGAGAGAACTGAGATTGTGAGTAGTAGCAGGATATGCAGAGTTCAGGAATAGAGCCTCGTTGGTAATGTACACACGCAGTGGTCTCTCAGTGTGGAGCACAGGAGCTGGAGTAAAGGCAGGCCCTCGAGGAGCGAGTACCTGGTTCCAGGGAATAGGTCTGAGGGGCAGAGATGGTAACTTACAGAGGTTATAGGCAGCGGTGTCTTCCTGGCAGAAATGGAGTCCAAGTAGCGAGTCCAGGAACATGAGCCCTCGAGGAGCGAGTACCGGTTCCAGACTGCGACCTGAAAGATAAAAGAGAGAGAGAGGCTCCCGAGGAGCGGGTACCCCAAATAGAGTAGTCCAATAGTGGAAGCAGAGTAGCTAGGTACAGAGAGCGAATCCCATCCATTTTGCTAACTCGATTAGCTAGCAATCGCGTAGGCCTTTTATATCCTGGATGCATGTCGTCATCACAGGGGGACGCCCCTGAGGTTCGCGCCACTGAAGGTACTTGAAGGAGGGTGGCGCGCATGCCCTAAGGCAGCTGAAAAGCATGGTGGGAAGCAGCACCCAAGCCGGTCCGGGGACGCTGGAGAGGGCGACAGGCAGACGCCGCGGCAGCCAAACGTCCATCAACCGCAGGAGGAGTTGCCAGAGAGGTAAGGAGGGTGGAGTGGAGACATCGGACAGCGACAGTCGTAATGCTGTCACTGGCTGCACTTGACCACTTCTTCCTGATGGCGGTCTATATCCTTCTGGTCTGTGGATCTTCCTGTGAATTCTTTCTTTTTCTCGCTTGAAGTCTAATTCCTTGTTGCCTGTGGATCTCTCTCTGAAGCCCTGCAATGTTGACTTGAGACTCCTTTTATTCTTTTTCTAGCTCTTTATTTTTTTAAGTCCCCTCTTTTTTTTGTACATTGTGGTGAAACAGTTTTACTGTAAATATTATTGTTTGTCATTTAAAACTCATTCTACTGGGCAGCAGGTGGCAGTGTTCCACAGTCACCAGCAGCTGGCACTGAAAGGGTTAACCTCAGCCAGAGCCAGCTGATGATGTCACCACTGCTGCTGTGGAGTCTGGAAGGAGTGTCAGAAACAGTAGGAAATGACAATCAGTTGCTAGAAGCAAGAGAGAGAGAGAGAGAGACATACAGCTGGAATCAGACTGCCAGACTTACTAGAACTTTCACTGTTTAAGTTCGAGCAGTGCGTGGTCTGCAGTTAATTTCAATAGGAAGTAAATGATCTTATATAATCCAATTTCCCTTTTCCTGTTTGCTACAACACAAATTTTTGTGTTATCTTTTTTGCTCACTGTTCCTCCTTGTTAATAATAAACTCATTAATTTGTTACTGGTGTGCTTGATCTGAAATCCTAGTGATCCTGGTGTTTTGCATGTGTGGTCTGTGAGCACTTCTCTCAGAACTATAGAACCCCCAGTTTGTGGAGTCACAGCGTCTCCAGAAAAACCCTCAGAAAATAGCTTTGTGGGCAGGGTAATTGTCCGAAAGCAAGCTGAACTCCAGTTGGGGGGTGAGTGGTTGGTTGTAAGGGAAAGGCATGCACACAGACTAAGCTATTGGGACTCTCAGGTGGCCACAGGTTTAAGCCCTGGTGGGTGTTCAGTGAAGTGCAAAAAACATTACGTGACATAACATGCTTACTGATTTTGCCACAGTTCTTCTTTTTATAACAGTCTAGGAGTTAGTTCTAGGGATCTGCAGGTGGGAGGGGGGTGCTATACCATACAAAAATAGTTGATTGAGGGCAGAATCAAGATGGCAGAATGCTACTTAGCTCTATTAGCTTCTATGCTTAACTTCAGTTTGCTGGTATGGGAAAGAGGAAGTGAAAGACCAGAACCTACCCGGGGGCAGTGTTCCAGACGATCTCCATTTGACCCATAGATTCCTTTGTGCAGAGGCGGGGAGCACAGGCTTTGATGGCTAGCTCTGATGATGCGTCGCTGGGCATTGTGGGGGTGGAGGTCCCTCCTGTTTTCTCCCCAGATGCCGAGGTTTTCCCCTTACTCCAGAGCCATGCGAGCTTCCAGGGCAGCCCGGGACAGTGCGAAAGCAACAACTGGTGGGTGAAGATCCGTCGCTCCCTGATGACACCAGGGCTGCCGTGCTGGAGAAGGAGCATTCTTTGCCCTCTCCATGAGATGTTATAGAGGAAGAACCTGCTGGTGTAGCTTAAGCTGTGGAGAGAGGGCCCACAATCCTGCTGTCTGTTTCAGTGCCTCAGGCTTCAGGAAATAAAGGTTTGAGGACTACTACTGAGAGCTATTCATTAGCATTATTTTTTAGCTCCCTGATTCAGCACCCCCGGGGTGGTTACTCTAGATGGTTTATCTAATCAAATGGCCCAGTTTATGTCTCAATTCCAGTCTTTGATTGTTGATGTTCATTCTAACCAGACGTTGTTATCTATATTCATGCAGAAAATGGAGCCTTTGGAAATGAGGGTCTCAGTATTGCAGGATTTGGAGAATACATTGATTTGGGGGCAGTCTCAGCTTCAGAATAAGAGTGGAAGCTCTTGAAAATGTTATTAGATGGAAACATCTCAGACTCATAAACTTTCCCAAGCAGAAGTTTGTGGCTTCTATGCTGATGTTCAGGAAATATCTCCTATAGGCTTTGAAAGTTCCCGAGACATTAATTCCACCTGTTTCTGGATTTACTGTATGCTGCCATAAAAAAAATCTGAAGATACTGACGTGCCTGAGCACATCACTTTAGATTTGTCAAATTTGACTACTGTATTAGAAAAATCTGGGGATAAAAATTATTCTTTCTACATTACTGTTATTTATTAAACTTAATATACAGCCTGTAAAAAGAGTTTAACCAAGTGGTTCACAATAAAAGTAGTATAAAATGTTTCAAGTACAAGAGAATGAGTGCAATATAAAAAAATTACTAATATCAATAAATCATTTATTGGTGGACTTGCACAGGGACTATGTTGAGATTTTATTTTTTGAAGAGAAATGTTCTTTTTTTTTTAATCTAAAGGTTGCCATGTTCCTGATATCGCCAAATCCACACAATTTAGGAGGAAGGGCTGGTGTTCAGCAATTAGGGAGGATTTTTTCTGGCTAAATGATCCCTGTAAAGGTACAGTTAAGCTAGCTGGGATAAAATATGTTTTACGATTCTGCTTATTTGACCCGGCTTATTAGTGAAAGAGAAGCCTTAGCTAGACTTGGAATAACATCTGTGCCGGAGGTGGTCTCCTCATCATCTCGTTTTGCACATTACCGGGTGAATTTTAAAAGCATGCAGAAAAACAGGAAACGTGCATAGCTAGGCTGTGTGCGTGCCGAGCGCATTTTAAAAACGGCGCAGCCACGCGCATATCCCCCGACCAGGGCCAACTGGGACTGCAGCCATTAGGCTGCTGGCGTGCGCAGCTAACTTCAGCTGCTGAGGCGAAGTAAGTATAAAAACAAAAAAAATGTGATTAGTTAGGGTTAGTTTAGGGGTCGGGGAGGAGAGGGGAAACGGGAGGGAGGCTAGGTAGGAGTATAGGAAAGTTCCCTCCCAGTCCGCTCCTTAATTGGAGCGGACAGGGAGGGAACTGGGCAAAGGCCTGATCATGCCGCTGCACGTACTTTAAAAAAATCCCCTCCGTGCGCTCGAGTCGTGACCCACAGGCACATGCACGTGCTAATATTAAAATCAGGTGCGCATGTGTACACAGAAATCATATTTTATAACAAGCGCACGGCTATGCGCGCATGTTATAAAATCGCCGCGCTCGTGGACGGATGTGCGTGACTTTGAAAATCTACCCCTATAGGAATTGAAGGCTACAGCAGTGTTTTGTTTATTCTTTGATATCTCCTTTGGTGTTATTTCCTTGATATTTGGTGACTGTACCCCCCATATTATGGACTGAAGTTGATTGAGTTTTGCTCTTTTTTTGTTGTTGTTGTATTACATTTGGAATCTTGATTATACTCCTTTTTTGGTTTTGTTCTGATGTTTAGATTGGAAATCTTATAAATAAAAATTATTTCTGCGCTTTGAGTAGAAACTGTTAACTTGGGATCACAAACCTTGTGGTTGCTCTACTAAAAGATCTGATTGGTTGGTTATTAATTACTTCTTGGCATTATGCCCAAGCTTATGGCCAGTATCATTTGCTGACTAGTGCATAATACGAAAAGAAATGTTTAGGGGGGTCTGGGATATAATCCTTATCTACTGCAATATTGGCCTCCACCCATGGCTAGGAAACTTCTAAATACTACAGTTTTGCTGATGTGTTAAAATGTTTTTTACAAAATTCTGCATCACTGGAGATTACCTTTCTCTTGGGGCTTCATGCTCTCTTGGGGCTTTACCTGCATCTCTGCAAGTTGTCTTAGGTCTTCTGCCTGTATCTCTCTCTATAGGTCTTCTGCCTGCATTTATCATCTGCAGGTTTTAAATCTGTGAGCAAATATAATCTTTATTTATCCAATCCACATTTGATAACTCTCCTGTCGTTGTAGATATGACTCTCCAAGTCCAGGGATCGGCAAGGTTTAAATAAGCAAGTTCTCTTAGCACATCATGGCATTGTTCAAGTCCATTTTGTTGTTTGCATCAGGGTTGCCCGTGATCCTAGTTACCCTTTCAAGCACAACTCTTACTTCAGATGGTGAATGGTATGCATCCTTATGTTTTTCATCTCTCTGGGTCACTTCTCCTCCACCTTCAGATCTTTGTATCATCCTCAAAAAGATGAAACGTTTTCTACCACCCTCTCTATAAAAGTATTGATCAGACCTTGATCCAGGACTGTAGTTCTCAGAAAACACTTCTTTGACAACAATCTTTCCATGGAGTATTGAAGGTAGACATATTGTTATCAAAAGAAGATACATTATCTGCCCTCAGTAGAGTAGCAAATATTATGTTTTTGTAAGAGATAGAAAGCTTAAACAGCAAAGGAGCTAGGTTAAGTACAGATTCATTTCCTATAGTTCTATGATGAAAGGTATTATAGTTTTATTCTTTCCTGAAAATCCATTTCAACTTATATCCACCTCTGATCCCTCAAGGTACTATAGGTGTTCACACTAGAAATTATGGAGAGGACATATTTTGTTATTAATATATAAATCCCCGCATTCTTTTCTGAGCTAACCTCTGTTCTTCCTACCTATGATCAATATGCAATAATCCTTGGAAGGGACCTAAACATTGCAGTATATTTCCTTTTGGGCAGGTCTATAAACCAACCATCTGCAAGGAAAAAAATTCTGGAATTGATTTCCACTGGAGAGTTGCATCTGATCAGATTAACAGGACTATTCTTTTTTTTTTTCAGTGTGGTACATGAAACCTGGTGCAGAATTAATTACCTTTTAACAGAATACCATGTTCAAGTATAGGCATTCCAGCCTTATCTCACCATGTGCCTTTTTGGTTAACCTTAGGTTCTCTCTAACAATGACCCTGTTATCACTGAAAAATCAATCTCTTTCTATGTGGAGAATAAAATTTACAATAATTTTCAAGGGCAGATGGTGATCCTTCATTGAAAGCAGTCCATTGGTTTTGGAAAGCTAGCTAGGTAGTTCAGTGATGTGAAATAATTTCTGGTCAGATTGACAAAGCAGAGTGCAAGCATTATACTAAACTTTTCAGAAAGAATACAAAAATGCCAAATGCAATTTCATGCAAATTATGTAATGAGAATAAACAAGTGTTCAAATTTGTCAAGGTGGCATATAATAACATCCTTCATTATAGTTCAGTTTATTCTGTGAATATTAGCAAATGAGGCTATTTTATATGGCAGTAAGTGGAAAGAATGATAGCTACTTGATTGCTTGTGTGCAAGAATTATCATGCAAATCTCTTTTTAAAATATTCTCTTTATTGGCTTTGTAAAATCATACAGGTTGTTTTGCACTTTCACAATAATAACATAACATTGAAATTGTGAGTCATGCTGTTACTCTGCTAGCATGACCACACATTAATATACTTAAATTTGTGCAATCAAAATATGACCAACAGTTTTTTTTCATTTTAAAACAGCATGATCAACTAATAAAGCAAACAAACATCAATCCTCCCCGCCCCTTGGGGAAATCAATCACAGATAAATTATCTAAGTCAGTGCATGGCACCACCAACTTTAAAAAGTTGAGTGCCATGCACCACCAATTTTAACCACCCATATCCACTGAGAGATCCCAACCCACCCAGCAGCCAAAGTGAGAGGCCTATCTAGTGGCCAAAGTGAAGGAGGCCCCGTGGTTGCCAAAGGATTGTGTCGGGCTCGGTAGTCTAAGTGGGGAAGGCCCTGCGGTCGCAGGGAGATCCCATCCTGCTCAGCGGTCAAACTGCAGGCGGCCCATGTGGCTGCCGGATTTCAGCCCACCCGGTAGCCAAAGTGAAAGAGGCCCACGAGGCTGCTGGAAGATCTCATATCGAACCGGCAGCCAAAGTGAAGGAGGCTTTGCAGTCGCCAAAGGATCGTGTCAGGCTCGGCAGGGCAAGTGGAGGAGGCCCTGTGGTTGCAGGGAGATCCCAGCCTGCTCAGCAGTCAAATTGCAGGAGGCCCATGCGGCTGCCGGATTTCATCTCACTCGGTGGCCAAAGTGAAGGAGGCCTCGTGGTTGTCAAAGTATTGTTCCAAGCTTGGCAGCCCAAGTGGAGGAGACCCATGGATCTCCTCCCAACTGGAAGAGAGGGAGCATGTGTGTGTGTGATTCAGAGAGAGGGAGCCAGTGTGTGTGTGTGTGTGTGTGTTTGTGTGTGTGTGTGTGCCTGAGTGAGAGGGAGCCAGCATGTATGTTGGTATCTGGGAGCTTGTGTGAGTTTTGAAAGAGTGTATATGTGTATGTGAACATCAGAATGAACGTGTGTGTACATGAGAGAAAAGAAAGTTTGTGCACCTCCCTTCCCAACCACTAATCCATGACAATCTCAGGGTAACCAGAAGTCAAAAGTTCCCTGGTATGGAGAGAGTGATTTTTGTTATTCTTATTGATTTTAATTATTTGGATGTTATTTGATCCGTATGATGTAATGAAATATTATATTGGAATTTGGGAAATATAAAAAATAATGTTTTAATTATTGGATGTGGTTCTGTTCATCGGTTGTTTTGAAATATTATTTTTATTAGTATTGTTTTACTATTATAATTGTTATGCGGAGAGGTGGACCCCTGGGCCGAGATGAGGTTGGTGTCATCTATAGAAGGGGGGCTCCTATAGGTCCTCGTCGTCAGGAGGCAGACGCAGGTGTGGAGACCCAACCGGACCTTCACCTATACCAGCCCTCGTTCCCCACAGGTTGAGCCCTTGGGTGGCGGGACCAGCAGGACTTAGGAGCGGGTCTCTAGATGAAGACGATCCTGAAGACAAGGCGGAAGCGAGGTCGGGCGAACCAGCGGCGAGCAGGAGAATCCAGGGATGGCCCAGAGGTCAGGGCAGGCAGCTAGCAGAAGAAACGGTGAGCGGGCAAGTGGGCAAGGCAGGCAGCAGACAAAGCAGAATCCAGGGACGAGCTGAGTCAAGAATCTGAAGAGCAAGCCGAGGGGACAAGGAGCCGGAATAGGGACAGGAGCACACGGAGCAGGAGCGGGAACACATGGAGCTGGAATGGGCGTAGGAGTAGGAGCAACCAGCAGCTCTGAGCAGAGCGGAACCTGTTACTGAGGCAAGGATGGGGCAGCAGGACCTGCCTTAAAAAGAGTCTGAGGTTGGTGTCAACATCCGGGGCCGCGGGCGGCTTTTCTGCCGCGGCCCCTTAAATCTAATTGAGAGCCGTGTGTGCACGCCTAGCAGCAGTAGAGGCCGGCGGTGTAGAGGCGGTGGGATCGGCTCCCTGCCGCGCTGGAGAGAAGCGATGGCAGCGGCTCGTGGACCGCGTGGGAGGCCCAGACCGACTCGGAGGATGAGTGTGGCCGGCCATGAGCTCTGTGGCCGTCAACTGCAACAATAATTGCTGCTTTAGATTTCGTGATTGTATTGCTTGATATTTTCTAAAGATTGGTGATGTTTCTGTTTTTCCATTGGTGCACTACATACAAAGTATGACTTATTACGATTTCCAGTTCAGCTTTTTTCTGCATGTTTCTATTTATGGTCTCTTTATTTTGTATTTAGTGAGGGTCTGCCTGTGTTCTGCATGTGTGAGTGAGGTGAGGTATTCTGCTAGCATATAGTTTTTGTGTAGGTATCTATAGCAGCTTGGTTTGTTCTGTTTTCTTGTTATGTGGTATATTTGTCTTTTAAGGCCTGGTGTAATTTTTGCAGTGCTGCTTTTAAATAAGTAGGGTTGTTAATGTTTGAGTGCTGGCAGATAGGGCGGTTTTGAAATGGGAGGTTTATTATATTGTAATTAAGTTTTAGTTTGCTCATGGATTTCTGAAGACCAAGCCCACACCCAATATTTATTACAGTAGTCCCAATATCATTTGTTGCAAATACATATACATGCTGTTGTGATACTTTTACTTCAAAAGGCTGTAATTTGAGAATCCTTTTTCATGTAAAATCTTGTATTATGAATGCATCATTTTAAATTGTGTGTGGAGAGGCCAGGCACAAAGCAGAAAAGATTCACTTAGGGGACCTAATACCCTTGCACTGGCCCTGATTAGAAAAAGAATACAAATTAAACATATTGAAAAAAAAAAACCAGAATGGGGAGGGGCCAGCACAGGGCAACAAACAGCTAGCACTGGCCCTGTGCAGCAGCGCTCTGTGGTGATATGCTGGAGGGGTTCCCATCCCTCCTCAGTGAGAAGAGACCCTGCTGGGTGGTGAGTGGGAGAGAGGGGTTGAGTGACTGAGAGGGAAGATAAGGGGTGAGTGGCAGGGAGGGGTGAGTGATGGAGAAGGTAGGTATGAGGTAAATGGGAGGGAGGGAGGGGTGAGTGGCTGAGGGGGAAGAGAAGGGTTGAGTGGAGGGAGGGGGTGAGAGGGAAGGGGGGAATAAGGAAGTGGAAGAGAGGAGTAAGAAGAAGAGAGAATAGAAGGGTTTTGTGAGAGAGGAGAAAGTTTGTGTGTTCCTGCTCCCCTCCGTCTCTTCTCCACTAATCCATGACAATCTCAGGGTGACTGAAAATCAAAAGTTCCTAGGTGTTACTTCAAAGAATTTCTGGAAGTGAAAGGTGTTTGTTTGGCTGTTACGGAGGTGACACCAGAATGAGTTTTCTTTTGTACGATGAGTTGGTGTGGGCTGTCTCTTGGGGTTTGGCTACCTTACAGGGGTGGGGAGGCGGCATCTTATCCTGTCCTATCCCTTGCTTCAGGCAGCAGATTGCCATGAGTTGTTCCTAATTGTTGGCATCAGTTACCGATAAAGTAAAGCACTGCTCCTGCTCTGGGCTGCCCACACTCTGAACTACCTCCCACAGCCTGACATCATCATCGAAGGCCGGCTCAGTGTCACACGTGTTAGCATGTCAAAAGAGATGTTTTGCGCTTGGCCTTTAGTGATGATATCAGGCTGAGGAGGCAGCTGAGAGGGTCAGACACATGGCAGCAGCAAATTTCCTGATGCACCACCAACCTTAGCAGTCACCCTACGCCCCTGCCCCACCCCCTAGCCAGTCTGGTTTTCAGGAGATCCAGAAAGAACAAGCACGAAAGAGATTTCCGTGCCCTGTTTCCACTGCATGCAAATCTATCTCACACATATTCTCTGTGGATCTGAAACCCAGACTGGTTAGGGAGAGTGCTAAAGGACTGACTGGGTTGAGAAACACTGATCTAGATCATGAGGCCATTTAAAAAAAACAAACCAAAAACAAACATCAGGCTTATTTTTATGCCAATTTATATTTAAAACCCTTCCACTGTGATCTGATTGGCTATCAGTGGAAGTGAGATAATATGTATTTTTCACAAGACCCTAACAAATATATTTACCTTCCTGTCTTTTGAAGCCCATGAATCAGTTCGATCCATTTATCATACATCTTTTTTATGGTAAACTCATTTACTAGAAATACGTTAACTAGATTCACAAAATGTGTTTAAATAATTGTATGGCAAGTTGTATTCTGAGATAATTGTAGATCTTATCTATAGGGAGCCTTTTTTTTCAGAAACTGTAATTTACCAAAGACTGACCTAGAAATACTAAAATAGCCGGATTGAACTATTTTACAAAGCAAACTTTAAAAGAAAGTTAAGAATTCTCAGTCCAGCAAAGCGGCAGGTCTGGATGGATTTGTACCTGACTTATAAATATTTGAAAAGGAACATCTCTTAATCTTTTCTCCAGCGGTTTAGTGCCGCCAGAGAGAGATAGCACACACCTGTCTCTTGGAATATAATACTCATGACGTTTTTTTTAATTTTTCTGCTTCTTAATATCAAATTTGACCTGAATCAAGAGATCAAATATAAGGACTTGGCAAAATTCCTGCAACCTTCCCACCATACAAAAAAAGTGAAAATTGTAAATAATTGTAGAAAAACATTTTAAACAGTTGGGAGAAAATTAAGCTTTGTGCAGAAAAAAGAATTGGAAGAGACAGATACTCTCCAGGCTTTTACTATGGCTTGCATGCATTTCTCCTTCATTAATATGATCCAATTTAAAATAATACATCATATTTATCTAAGTAGAGTGGGAATGAAAATGAGTTGTATACCAAATGTAACTATTTGAGTGGCATCTTTTATCACATGTTCAGAGGTTGTCAGAAATTGGGATCTTATTGGCGGCTAATTTTTGCTTATTTAGAGAAAGTTTTGAATTGTACTGTTATTTGGACAGATTGTATGGTTTACTTGAACATCTTCCTTAGGGATCAAATATTTTCTCCTGGGGCAAAACAATTTCAGATTGTTTCTTTTCTCTTGGCTAAAAAAGTTATGTTATTACATTGGAAAGGAGATGAACTGCCTTCTTTTAGGCAGTGGGAAACTGGAGCTGGAGCAGTGTGTGTCACTGAAATTGTTGAAAAAATCGTGAACTTTTATGTAACCGACATAAACAGTTCCAACAGGTGTACTTTTGTTTTTTGGACATAAATGTAGTATGTTAATTAAGTTTGGATTGCTATTGTTGACTTTTTTGGCACAATGTATTTTTTGATCTGCTAATGTGTATTTGACTTTATTGTTATTAGTGCTGGTATATTTGGTGTGAGTGGGAGGTATATTGTTGAAAATCCATTCATTCTGTTACATCTTGTTTCATATGTCTAGAGTTATTTCCATTTTTATTGTCCTCATTGTCTGGTACTTGTTTTTAAGTTTCCTCTAACCCAATTTAGTTGTGTTAGATTCAAATCCGAGTTTGCATTCCTTTTGTGCAGTCACTCTTTGTTCTCCTTCCTCCTTTACAGGCCGATACAGTACAGTGCGCTCCGACGGAGCACACTGTTAGCCTGCTATTGGACGCGCGCTTTCCCTTACCCCTTATTCAGTAAGGGGAGGAAAATGCGCATCCAACCCGCGGCACCTAATAGCGCCCTCAACATGCAAATGCATCTTGATGGCCCTATTAGGTATGCGCGTGGGATACAGAAAGTAAAATGTGCAGGCAAGCCGCACATTTTACTTTCAGAAATTAGCGCCGACCTTTGGGTCGGCGCTAATTTCTTCTGGCACCGGGAAAGTGCACAGAAAAGCAGTAAAAACTGCTTTTCTGTGCACCCTCCGACTTAATATCATAGCGATATTAAGTCGGAGGTCCCGAAAAGTAAAAGTAAAAAAAAAAAAAAAAAAAAAAAAATTTGAATTCGGCCCGCGGCTGTCGGGCCGAAAACCGGACGCTCAATTTTGCTGGCGTCCGGTTTCCGAGCCCGTGGCTGTCAGCGGGCTCGAGAACCAACACCGGCAAAATTGAACGTCGGCTGTCAAACCCGCTGACAGCCGCCGCTCCTGTCAAAAATGAGGCGCTAGGGACGCGCTAGTGTCCCTAGCGCCTCCTTTTCCCCATTTTTACTGCGTCACCTAATTTAAATACAGAATTGTGTGCACCGGCAAAGGGCCGGTGCGCGCACCGGGAGAGCGGGCGTTCGTCCGCTTTCCCACGGACTTTACTGAATCGGCCTGTTTGTTAGTACCTGGGTGGTACCATTGTGTTCCTCTCTTCCCTTGCTGATCTCATTGAGATGGTCATGGATATACCTGAATGGTGCCACTGGTCGCCATCCTTCACTTACTCCTTCTCCCTTCTTCCTCCTTGAAGACACTGGTGGTCCTATGATTTTCTCTCTGTGAGAGATACTACTTCCTCAGAAACTTAAAAAAAGCTGAGCTCCCTGAGCTCTAGAGTACTCAGGTAAAACAAAACAGCTTCTTAAGAAAAAGGGGAAACCAAACCAAGAGGCAGGCAGGATGGAAAAATGTCCTCCTCTCCAAAGAAAAGTTTCCAACAACCTTGGCCAAAAACAAGGAAAGGCACCCTGTCTTCTTCACTTAACCCAGGTTTCAATCCTAGAGACTCCAGAGTCCTTCTGTAGGAAAACAAACCAAAAGAAAGCAGCAAAGAGACATGTAGCCCTAGAAGCGGCAACTCAAGAATCCACAACATAAGATGGTGGCAGGGGTTTGTATAGAGTGGGAGCTCACCATCATGGGCTTCCACATGGGGGAGCTACAACCCATAATATCTATGCTATATTGTTACCCCTGTAAAGATGAACTGATCCTCTTAGTAGGAAATCACTGAATTCTCTACAGATGCATTAAGAGACACTTCCCATATTTATAGGAGAGCTCAGGGATGGTGACTTTCAAATGGGTGTGTGGGCGCACATGTACCGATGTGCTTTGGCGTGTTTCCAGAGACATGGCAGTTTTATAACATACACGCACATACGCGTGTAAGTTATAAAATAGCCCAGGCGCGTATATGGGTGCACCCAGTTTTGCAAGTGGGCACGCACAGCCGTGTGAAATCAGGTTTGAGCCGCAAGTGGGGGAATTTTATAACTGTGTGCATAGGGCTAAAGCAAGTGAGTAAAAAGTAATCAATTACTTAAACGAAATTTTCAAAGCAGACTTGCGCATGTAAATCCACTGTGAAAATTGTTGATTTACAGAAGTACGTGCATAAATTTACACACATACATTTACATACCTGCTACAGAGTAGTTGTCAATTTATGAGCGTAATGTTGACTTTTTTAGAAATACGTGTGTAAATGATTTCCCCACCCCACCTCCGCCCACAAAATACCTCTTTTGTGTATGCCTAAAAATACACATGTACTTTTATGGGCACAGCCCCCATCTGGGCAATTTTCAACCATCCATTTATGTGCGTAAATCCTTTTGAAAATCCAGCCTTATTTGTCAAACATCATTCATGATTTTACAAGATTTCAAAGCTGATAGAGGCGGGGGAGGAGCAAGATGGCGGCCCGCTGAGGTCGGGCGTGAGTAGTAGACTGTGCTGCTTGTCAACAATTATTGTTTTCTCGGTGCCTAATGCCTCCGAAAAGGAAGGGGAAGGTACAGGTGTACCCTACAATTCCCTTACCCTTCTCCAATACAGAAGCAGGAGATTACTCGATTCATGACCTCGCCAGCATGCATCCCGAGAGTCAAGGAACCCGATGAGCGGGGGAGGGGGGGAGAGAACTGCTCACGCCAGCGGAGGAGACGTCTCTGAGTCCAGACCTTAGACAGCCACCAATACGAAGGGCTCGGATACAGACCGTACCCAGAGCAACCTTTGAGGGTTTTACTTCCTGGTTGAATGCAGAGACTGAAATGCCGACTGCAGCAACGCTGGATATAGCAACAACTTCTGCGGTCTCTCCGGAGGACTCAAACGCTGCAGGAACATCAGGTACTGGGACAGAGGTGGGGGCTATGGGGGGAACCCCTAATGTTGAGACCCTGCAACTCAACAGGGGTGAAATCCCTCATTTTAAGCCCTTTGTAGTCCCTATACGCCCTGAGGAGGTGACTCTGGGTGCCTTGTGGGACATGGTGGCAGGATTCGCAGCAACGCTAAATAATTACAATATAAAACTGGATCACTCAATTCAAAAAAGTAATCAAATTTCGATTGGAATTCAATCACAAGTTAGTGTGTTGGCCTCAAAAATAACAGGTTTAGAAGAAAAAGAAAAAGACAACCAAAACTTTAAAGCAGCAACAGTTAAAGATAAAGAGGCTTTGGCAAGAAGAATAGAATGACTGGAAAATAATGCAAGACACCTTAATTTAAGGTTCTTAAATTTTCCAAAAGTGATGGGTGAGATTCCCTATTCTACTGTGAAGAAATTTCTTATGGAGTTTTTGGGTTTCACCTCAGAGAATATTCCGTCAATCAACAATTGTTACTTTCTTCCTAAACCTACAATTCCTTGTGTAATGTTTAACCTTCAAGAAGATTTAACTGATTTCCTTGAAAACTCCACATTGGAAGTTATAGATAGAGGAGCATTTCTTGTTTCCTTCATAACATCATCTGATATAAATCAAGTTATGAAAAGTTACTTTAGGAAATATCCGGTAAATTACCTGAATGCACCAACCTTGCTTCTACTACTCAAACACGTCGTAGAGGTTTTTTAACTCTCTGTCAAGAGACTATTGTATTGGGATTCACGTTTTTACTTAGGTTTCCCTGTAAATGATTGATCAGAAAAGGGGAAGAGTGTTATATTTGTTTTTCACCTGAACAATTTTTGGAGTCAAAGAAACCTGCTACTTCATCCCCGATAAGCACTTAAAAAATAATAATGCTGGAATAGTGTGTTATAGCTTTGCCGTGAGAATCTTTTTTCTGTTTTCCTAAAATTATCTCTCTTTGAAATTTCAAACTCTTCCTCCCTAATTTCTTAATTTAAATTTATTTTTGAAATGTGGATAAACTATTATGCCTGTATTTTTGTATTTGGAAATTAATATGATTTCGCACGTATTTCTACGAGCAAACTTTGTTTTGTGAATTTAAAACTGCATAAATAAAGAATTAAAAAAAAAAAAAGATCTCAAAGCTTACTATATACCATCAAAATGCTTGTTTAAAAAGCATGTTTTTATTTAGCTTTCAAAATGCCAAGTAATCATTCTTGGACCAAAATTTATCAAGTAAGCAATTTAACTTCTTGTGCAGTTGGTATAATGAACAAATTTGCATCTGCAGGCCACAAAGATATAGTTGATACATTGTGAATTAGTAAATTTGCGAGACAATGACTATCCTATTCATATCTGATCTTATAAATCAAGGTATAGATCTTAAGTAAAACTCACTGAGGAGCTGGTAACCAATGCAAATTAAAGAAAACAATGTAGCTCCTTAAGCTGCGGAGAAATTCTCTTTTTCATATTAATTCTGGTAATGACTCTTGTGGTAGCATTTTGAATTAATTGCAAAACATGGATTGACTTTTTAGGAGCCCTCAAATATAATTACAGTAATCTAAAATTGATAAGGCCAATGCCTGCACCACTATTCTAAAGTCTGTTCTTGAAATACTGTTCTTTAAAAATCTAAGCAAATGTAATTTATACAAAGCAGACTTTGGAGCAGCTTTTATTTGGTGCTTTAAAGATAGCTTTGAACCTAAGAAAAACCACAAATCCAGGTTGCTGAAGTTTTCCTATACTTTACGGCTTATGTCTCTGTAGATCGTGGTGCTCTACTAAACCATAAAACCATATTTTTTTGAAGATTTAAAACCAAACCATTGTCTGACGTTCATTGCTTAATGGCATCAAAACATCTTGACAGGCTTTCCAATGGAATACATCCATTTTTAGTATACGGCAGGATAAATTGTATATCATCTGCAATTATAAAACATTTCACTCTAAGAGATGATAATACATTACAAAGCAGCTGTAAATATACATTAAAGAGAGTTGCTAATAAGGCAGACCCTTGCAATACCAAATAATTTAAATTACTCCAGCTTGAGCATTGATTTCCCTCTTTAACCTGCTGAATTATGTTCTTAAGAAATGAAACAAACCAATTTAAAACTCTTCCGCCTATCCCCATCAATTGCAATTTGGAAATCAGCATCTCATGGGAAATAGTATTGTATACTAGCATTAATTATAATGCAGAGTTTCCTTGATCTATTAAACATCAAATATCATTTGTTAAAGATATTAATAACGTTTTGAACCTTCATGTTTTCCTAAATCCAAACTGGAAATTTTACATAATGGCCTGCTCTTCCAAATATTCCTCCATTATAACACCCGTTTTTATAATATTTTATTAAGAGTCAGTATGTAGGAAACAGGGTGATAACTTGTTATATCTAGTGCTGAAATAGAAGGATTTTTTATTACTGCATGTATTTCAGCTCTTTTTAACAAACCTGGAACCATCCTGTCCCTCAACAAAGCATTCGCTATTTTCACCAGAGGCTCATGTTCACCAAGCAGGTTTCCCATAGACACGGAATGGGAGAAAAGCCTTAGTAAATCAAGCCCATCGTTTCATACCTTGGAGTACCCAAAATGGGCAAGGGTACAGTGAACATGATGTAAACGATTAAGGGTGCATATTCAAAATGTTGCACACATAAAAATGAGCATATATACATGCAAGTAGTCTCTGCTCACGTAATTGGTAGTTTATAAAAGTTGAAAATATGTGCTTATTTTCACTTTCAAGTGCACACTTGGGCATATAAAACAATGGGTGGTCTGGGGCATTCTGGAGTGGGGCCAACACAAGCGTTAAGTTGCTATTTTAAAAGGTATTTGTGTGTGTAAATTAGCCAACTTACTTGTACAGGTTTATACCTGCTAATTATTGGGCGCACATGATATTAAACATGTTTATTGTGTAGTACTGACTGGGTGGAAGGTCTGGGTGAACTGAGGGGAATACAGGCTGAAGAACCAGGAAGGTCTCGATGACCTGGAGTATGGTCAAACTGGTGGACCAATTGGTAAACTGATTTAATTTATGCTTGCATATTTTAAAATTGGCCGACTTATGTAAGTCTTACTTTACTTTCGTGCACATAATATGCACGCATATATTTTTTAAGTTGAAAGGAAAAGTACGCACCTTCAGTGTATTCGCGTGTAAGACTACATACACGCGTGTGTTGAGAGACAGAGATACGCATATTGGGGCGGATTTTAAAAGGAGCGCGAATAGCCTACTTTTGCTTGCGCTCCAGGCGCAAACAAAAGTACGCTGGATTTTAGTAGATACGCGCGGAGCCGCGCGTATCTGCTAAAAACCTGGATCGGCGCGCGCAAGGCTATGGATTTTGTATAGCCGGCGCGCGCCGAGCCGCGCAGCCTACCCCCGTTCCCTCCAAGGCCGCTCCGAAATCGGAGTGGCCTCGGAGGGAATCCTCTAACGCCCTCCCCTCACCTTCCCCTCCCTTCCTCTACCTAACCCACCCGCCCGGCCCTGTCTACACCCCCCCCTTACCTTTGTTGGGGGATTTACGCCTCCCTCTGGGAGGCGTAAATCCCCGCGCGCCAGCGGGCCTCCTGTGCGCCGGGCCGCGACCTGGGGGCGGGTACGGAGGGCGCGGCCACGCCCCCGACCGCCCTGGGCCATAGCCACGCCCCGTACCCGCCCCCAAAACGCTGCCGACACGCCCCCGAAACGCCGCGACGACCGGGCCCGCCCCCGACACGCCCCGACACGCCCCCCTCGGAGAACCCCGGGACTTACGCGAGTCCCGGGGCTCTGCGCGCGCCGGTAGGCCTATGTAAAATAGGCTTCCCGGCGCGCAGGGCTCTTAAAATCCGCCCCATAAGGTCTGATTTTAAAAATAATTTACACAGTTAAAATTGCTTTTTACATGTGCAAATGCACTTTACCCTTGTAAGTGGGCTTTTGAAAATTGTTACAATATATGCCATTGAATTGTCCATAGGATTTACTCATGTAAGTGGATTTTGAAAATTGCTACAATAGTTGTTACATTTACACATGTAAATCCTTTTGAAAATGACACCCTGTCGTGGAAAGTGAGTCCTTGGATATAGCATACTTGATGCAGCCAGGCAGGCGAACCCACTAGGCCCACGCCAACAGCAGGTGGAGACGCTCTCACTGGGACAAGATCTAGACTTCACTTATACCAGCCCTGTTCCCCACAGATTGAGCCCTTGGTTCCAGGGGCCAGCAGGGTTTAGATGAGGGTCCCACAGAGTAGACAAATGGAGTCGGGTAGCAGGCCAGGGTCAGAACACGCAGTGGACAAGCAGTGTGAAGATCTGGCAGAGGTTGGGGCAGGTGGAGAACAAGCAGCGTCAAGGTCCAGACAGAGGTCAGGGCAGGCAGAGATCAGGCAACATGGTCAGAATCCAAGTCTGAGGTCAGAACCGGAAGTCAGGCAGAGACGGACAAAAGACAGACAGACAAGACAGGACTGGAGCCAGGTGGGATACAAGGAACAGGACATAGTAGGGGAACAAGGCAGAGCCTGGGGCAAAGTTGGACCAAGACACGGCAGGAACAAGTAAGGCAAGGCAAAGCAAGAACACAAGCATCACGCACTGCAAGAAATGCAGGAGAAATTGTTACTGAGGCATCAGCATGTAGTGTGGCTGGGGTTTAAATACCCAGCTACTTGATGTCATCACTGGGCACTGGAAAATATGTTTTCCACTGCAGGGCTGTGAACTAATGGCGCATTATGTGCGTGCGCACCTAGGAGAAGCCAGAAGAGGAGCGGTATGGTGGTGTTGCGTTGGCCTTGTTTCCAGGTAGAGGCTTTGGGGTGAGTGTGGCCAGTTGTGGGGGCTGGCCTGTGGCTGGCTGATCATTACAGTACTCCCCCTCTAAGCCCCCTCCCCAGATCTCTTGGTTTCTTCAGGGCCAAAGTCCTTCCATGAGATAAGATAATGTAGCTTGTCTCTAATTTGCTTTGAATTCAATATATTTTTTACCTCATATTTGGTGTCCTCTTTTGACACTACTTTGGTAGGCTAAGGTACTGTATGAATCGAGAAGGCTATGATAGATTTAGAGGCTTGAATAAGGACACATGGAAAGTGTCATGGATTTTGAGCATAAGTGAAAGTTGGTAGCAGACTGGATTGAACCAGCATGTGACAGGAAATAGTCCAATGAAATGAGGTGCAAATTTCACAGATGGTGTCTTCAACCAAATGTTATGGGTGTTCACCCATACCAGGTCACCTAGTTTAAAGTGAGAACCTTGGTGGCATTTCTTGTCTGCCTGTTGTTTGTACTTCACAGTGGCCAGGGAGAGGAGCTGCTGAGTCCTGTGCCAGAGGTTTCCTAGGTTTTGGCACACGGTGTCCACTGAGGGACACGAGATTGTTAATGCAACAGGAAGAGGTACTTGGGGATATTTGCTATATACAATCTTGAAAGGGGACAAGCCCACAGATTCCCCAGTGCAATTGTTATGGTAGAACTCTGCCCATGGGAGTAAGGAGGCCCAGTCATCCTGCCGTTTGTTTACAAAGGCTTGTAAAAAGCCCTTGAGGATCTGGTTGGTTCATTTGGTCTGCCTGTTGGTCTGGAACTGATAAGCAAATGAGAAATTCAGTGAGATCTTGAATTTCTGACAAAGGCTCTTCCAGAATTTTGCAGTAAATTGCATTCCACAGTCCGAGAGTATGTGTTCAGGCAGGCCATAAAATCGGAAGACATGCTGATAGAAGAAATGAGTCAGTTCTGAGGCCGAGGAAAGTCCAGAGAGTGGTACAAAGTGGGCCATCTTTGAGAAATGGTCCACAATGACTCAAATAGCAGTACAACTGGTCGAGGAAGGAAGATCCATGACAAAGTCCATGGCCATGTGGGACCATTGTCTATCAAGGATTGCCAATGGCTGTAAAGGTTTCTAGGGATGAACATGAGTGAATTTGTTGACCGCACAGTTAGGGCAGGATTTTACATAGCAACAAAAATTGTGCTACACTTGGGGCCACCAGTAATGGCTTAGGAACAGATCCAGAGTCTTTGTCTTACCAGGATGTTCAGCTAGTCGGGAATTGTGTGTCCAAAAGAACACTTTTTCATGAAGGCATTTGGGGACAGTGGTTTTCCCCAGGGATACCAGGACAGCAGCAGCTGCTGGGATTTTTGCAAGATCAATTATATGAGGAGGGAATTCCTGCATATCCTCAGCCTCCAAAGACCTGGACTAGAGCATCTGCATGCTGGTTTTTCTCCACTAGATGGTACTTGATGTTGAATTGAAAGCGGTTAAAAAAACAAGGACTGGTCACAGCGGGGGCGGGGCATTCCAAGATGGCCACGCTTGGCATTCTCTCCCAGTAAGTCTCTCTATGGCTTAAAATATTTCCTCCAAGACAATTTTCTACAGATTAAATATGGGGAAGCATAAAGGAAAGACTCGCACCTATCCCAAAGCTTCTTTGCCAGTGGTTACCGGCCCCATAGACAAGTTTGTGGTTCTCACTGAGGGAGGAACTGCTTACCTTGAGGGAACCGGTAATATGTTCTTGGTGCAGCGTGACCAGGAACATTGTTGCTCTCCCCAGACTCCATCTTCTCCTTGCCACCGGATAGCTATTCTCCTCCAGACCAGCCTCTGCCTAATTCCATGCTGAGGTTTTTCTCGATGTTGCTGTGGAAATGTGACCAGAGGCCATATTTCCTTCCAGCATGGGCTATGCTGTGGGAATGTCACAGCTAGAAGCTGTGGGAGATGGAGGAGCTGGGGATGAGGCTATGGCAGTGGGAGGTGTTACCAGTGTGGACCAAGGTAAATCTTTGCTGCCTTTACAAATTTCCCCTAAACAACTTGAGGATTTTCCTTTGGTAAGACTTATGGTCATTACTTTGGATTCTATTTGGGATGCCATTGCTGGCTTAGCCTCTCAATTGGGCCAGCATGCAGCATCTCAACAATCTTTTTCTCAGTCACTACAAACTTCTCAAGAAGAGCTGGTGAAGCTCTCTATTCAAGTTTCAGGCTTTCAGACAGAGGCCTCTTTAAAAGAGAATGTTCAAATTATTATGAAAGGACATCCATATCTTGAACTTAAAATGGAACTAGTAGAAAATGGGACTAGATCAATAAACATTAGGTTGGTTAATTTCCCAAGGCAAAAACATGTGCCTCCAATGCAGACGCTGAGGAGATACTTTTTGGAGTTGTTGAAAATTCCTGAGAGCATTTTACCATCAATTGATAAGGCTTATTATTTGCCTTCTGATAAAAAGAACCCTCTTTTAGATCCTGCACAGCAGTCTTCCTTGGATGTGTTAAATGTTGCTGCTATGTTGGAGAGCTCTGATTTTGTGGAGACTTCTGCATCTATTTTATTGGCTACATTTGTGATGGACTGAGATCGGGATCTTGTGATGAAATATTTTTTCCAGAATTTTATGAATTTTCGGGTTAACATTTTTTCCAATGTAGCAAAAACTACTCAGCTTGGGAGGAAGAGATTTTTGTTGTTAAGGCCTGGCTGTTTTACAACTTGGTGCACTATTCTGGTGCACAATTCCTATTGTGATGTCAGCTCATACTAAGGGTAAGAAGAGTAAAACATTTGCCCACACTTTAACCATCACAAAGCTTTATTTGAATATGGTTAAAAGCATTTGTGAAAATCAACTCTATAGGATTTGATGGGAATGAAGGCAAGGAAAATAGAAATCTTCTATTTCTAGTGCCAATCTTTTTTTTTTTTAATATTTATAGATAGAGAAGTATCATATTGCATGTTAAAGTCTAAAAAAAAGTACAAAGAAAGTATCATAAACATTGTACTCATTGCTTTGTCCTCACTCCCTTATGATTTGCACTGCATATCAAGGGGAAACATTTCCTTCATGAAACTACACTTAGTTCCTGTATAAAATGCCATTGCTTCAGAAGCATTATTTGGGTGACTTGATGATTAGCAGATTTTTGGTGTGCATCTCCGCAGAGAAAATCTGAAGGACAAACCTTGTCCATGGAAAATGGCCTCTTAAACATATTTCACACATTAAAACAGCTTGGATTCAGGGGTTTGTGTTGGGCCAGTTTGGGATCTTGTGTAGAAATCTCAGTCCATTTGTACTGACTAGTAATAAAAGGCTGGAAGAAATCTCCTTATTTAGAAGCACAAGACAACAAATGCTGCATGCCCCTTTAGTAATTTTTGTTGGTCCAAGATCCTTTAGTTCTGGCATTGAGGGATTTACAGGCTTACAAAAGAATCAGGTAGATTCTCAAGAATTAATACATGAACTTTTTACAGAAATGCCTTTGTTGATGATCATTATTATAAGCACGTAAATGTATTTTCTAGGTTTAGACTTTTGAAACATGGGCATTGCACCAGAAGGGAAGTTGGGAAGACTAGATAGGCCGGATGATCTTTATTTGCTGTCATATTCCAGTATTGTAAAGAACTCAAGAGCAGAGACAAGGGGAAAGGTGATACATATGAAATAAAGGGCAGGAAGGTAATTATACCAAAGCTATGATCATGAGCATTGGTCCAAAATCTAGAATTATGAATTGCTTAAGGGGATTTCCTGTAACAAATTCTAGCATTAAATATCTAGGAATAAATGTCTCAGCCAATATAGCAAAGCTTTCTGTGTTAAATTTCCCAGAGATCATTAAGAAATTGAAATTGGACCTCACTAAATGGACACCTCTTCCCTTATCCTTTATATGGGGAGCGTATCTGGTGAAGATGATGGTTCAGCCATGGCGTCCCTATTTGTTTCAGCACTTGCTTTGTAATATAATCCCTGGGGTCTTTATCAAACTTAAAGGGGCTCGTAACTCTTTTACTTGGAAGGGAAAGATTCCTCATATCAAATTTTCTACATTACAGCAGTCGCAGGCTTGTGGTGGTCTCAATATTCCTAATTTATAACTTTATTATCCCTCTGCGAGACTGGTGGGGGGGGGGGGGGGGTCAAAGGTGGCTAAGTAGTGATAGCCAATCTGGGCGGACCTTAGAGGAGCTACAAATTTAGGGACATAATCTGGCTTCAATATTGTGTTATCCAACAAGTTTGATTGTTATTAACTAGGATTAATAGGAATAGTGCAATTTTATCCCACATTCTTAAGGTTTGGTCAATCACCAATACACTTTTTTAAAAGGAGGCTGCTAGATTTTTTTCCCATCTCCCCCCTCTTGAACAATCCACATTTACCTCCTGTCAACTTCTTCTTGGACTTCAAGAGTTGGGAAGCAAGGGGACTCACATTTTTAGGTCAGGTATGGAGGGGCTGCACCTTTAAATCTTTTGCTGATCCGGTAGTAGAATTTGGAATTTCAACTCATATTCATTTTTTATATTTGCAGATACATACGGATATATTCAGAAACAGGGATGAATTTAATAATTTGAGGGAAAAAGAAGGTCTTGAAAGGATTCTGTCAAAAGGTTTTTCAGGCAAAATTATTACACAACTTTATTGTTATTTGCATGATGAGATTAATGAAACAGAGACAAGCAATTCAATGATTAGTAAATGGAACACAGATCTCTCCTTGAATCTGGATGTGGACAATTGGCAAGCTCTCTGGTGCTCAATTCAGAAGCTGTCACTCTGTAACAAAAATAAGGAATTAATGGTTAAACGTCTACATAGAACTTATAGATCTCCACTGTACTTCTCTAAGTTTAGTAATTCAAGTATGTGTCAGGCTGAAGATTCTGCAGCACATGAACACAGGATTTATATTGCAATAAAGGTTTTATTAGAGATGTAAGCAACAGAATAGTTCCTGACTTATGCACTGCAGGTACCCTTAAAGGTGAATAGCAAATAGGCTAAGGCTTACTTTCAGTCCATATCTTTGCATGGTAGAATCCTTCCAATAACAGCACATACACAATTGTGTCTCATAGCTCTATCCATTCAAGATGGCTCTCAGTACCATAGAAACAGACTGCCATAATAAAACTAAGCTAGTGACTGCAGGGGAGGGGGTGAATGCTGGGCTTTGATAGTTATTTGGGATGTTAGGTGGGTTTAGGTTGTACGAGGGCTTGTTATGGTGGATTGTTAAGTGAATTGATTATGAGAAAATGTTAGTTAGACTCTAGCTCTATTACTTCCTAGTGAGAGTGGAATGTTTTGAGCCATAGTTCTACATTAATGTATTTTTTTGTATTTATTGATGTACCTAGTTTTAGGGTTGTATTATGTATTTTATTGATATATTTTTCTTAAGATATATGTGATTATTTGTATTAATTGCTTGATGAAAACTGCTTTGCTTCAAATATTGATTCAAAGAAGGAAGTATAAAAGTATAATATAACATAGATAAGGGACTGGGTACTGGATTAAGTATAGGATAGGTCTTGTATGATAATTTCTCTGGGATGGTAGAGAACCAATGAGGAAGCAAACAAAAACTGAGTCATTTAGTACGAACAGTCAGAATTCTACAGCTGGCAGTTGGGATATGCCCTTGCAGTGTGGGCAAGCACAACTGGGAATTCTGACTTGGCCAATTAGTCTTTTTCTGTCATCATCTACTATGTTACTATGTAAGTTTTCATTTCCAGGAAAGTTACGGATGGATGCTCAGGTGTATACGTTGTTCCTCAATGGAATTACTGTAATTAGGGCTTTTCCTCTTCTCTGCATAAGGCGTTCCTTAATTTTGCCACTTCTTTCCCAAAAGCTGAAAATTTATTATAACCCAGAAAACCCCTGTACGCAGATTGATGTATAGCACTGATAGGAGATGTCAGGAGGACTCTAGTGGTTGAGAGAGTCAGAACTAGGTGACTTTCTGTTCTGAGGGGTGTGAGAGCAGTTTGGTCTGTGAACAGCTCTGCTGTTTGAGACTATATTTTGTAGTGGATCCAGATTGGAACTGAAATGGGTTAGTTGGCAAAGAGAGACTGTTATGTGCTGTTAGCAAAGGTAATAAATTGTAACAATCTCTCTGAAAGAGAACTGTGAGGACTGCAACCAATAAGAACTACCAACCTTTACAATCAATATCTGATGACCTCAGTAAGTAAAATCCATTAATGTGATGAGCTGAACCCTCTGTGACAGGGGTAATGCTTGAATCCTGTGGGGTTGGCCCAGCTGTGATCCATGAATTCAACCATGGGTCAGATATATCAACGATGAAGAATTTGAATCATTGCACCACCTGAAACATAAGAATGTTTGTGTTGTAATTGAACTTGACCTTACTTCCTCAAATTTATCATTGTTATTATTATTATTAATCTGCATTTTGAAGATTTTAGCCTTATTGGAAGTATATTGGTGCACAGACTGAACTATTGTTTGTGACTATCTACCTTAAAATAAAGCAAGCTCTTGGAAACAGCAAGCCTGCCCCTAGATTCATCAAAATGCAATAATAACGCATAATAACGCCTGCGCTAAGAAAAAGGGGCATGTTTTGGAAAATTTCAAATTCCCTCACCACGTGATTAACATACAGCTTTGTATTGGTAGTATCGTGTGGTACAGTAAACTTTTTGCACCCTGTGATATTTCCTATTAGAGAGAGAAAGAAAGAAGCTATTCATAAGGCCCTCATAGTAGGCAAGTATTTATATCTCCATAGAAGGGGCATCTAATAGCTCGAGGTGAGGTGTTGATGCTGGTTTATGTTTTTCCATGCAGAGTGAACCATACGAACAGTGCAGTACAAATCGGTGAAGATTTGACATCATTTGGAGTGAGGAAACTCTCACAAAGATGACATTTCTACGATGTTCTCTCACCGTAGCTTAATGGATTCTATAACAGGGTACCCATCAAGCTAAGCTGAGAAAACATAGTACAACATTTTATCTTTATGAGACTTTCTTCACTCCAAATGATCTCAATTCTTCACTGAGGTGTACTATCCTGTTCGTATGTCTCACTCTACATGAACAACTGGCCCCTAAACCACTACCAACACCTCACCTCGAGCTATTGGTTGCCTCTCCTATAGGCATATAAATAGTTGCACACTGTGCAGGGTCTCCTCAGAGGCGCTCTCTCTCTCTCTCTCTCTCTCTCCCTCCCTCTCTCCCCCAAGCCCAGAAATGGCTGAAATACTATTCCACAAATGTATCGCGGATTGCGTTATGGCTGTTTCGGATATATCACACAGCTTAACACCAGGAAAACGGTGTAGTTATTTCCGGTGTTAAAACCATGCGATATTGCCCCTCATTTACATAAATTCCACCCAAACTCCTCCCTAATCCCGTCCCTTCCCAAAATTTGCATTCGCTGTGGGGTAGCGTTATCATCGCATGCATTACGGTGTTAATGCACACATTATTGCGTGTGTTTACACCATAACACATTTTGATGAATGACCCTGCTGGTGTGAAGTCCTCTTCCCCACAAGAGGTCCAAATTGTTAAAGCCTCTTGGATAGAACAGAAATTTGTCATCTCAGGTCTTGAACTAGCTTGGGAAAAACATGGATATATGTGCTGTGGAAAAACATCTTGAAGCTCTTGAAAATCTCTTCATAATTCTAAATCCAAATGATTTCAAGTTAATAAGCAAGATGGGCAACTTTTATTTGAAATAATAAAAAACACAAATTGGGTGCCAAGCACTACCTTTCCATAAAGTCAGAGATGATGAAGGAGGAATCTGTGGTTGCTAACTTGGGAACAGCTGTACTAAAGAATTTTCCTTAGAAACAAAATAGGAAAAAAACATATAAGTATATATGACCCTTAAAGAGTAACTTTCATACAGTTTCGAGCAACCTCATATATATGTATATATGGCTGTCTAGAGATCTACTACAGTATTTTATAACTTGCGCATATCAGGTACATGTAGATTTTAAAATACGCGTGTCTAACCCTCTAACATACTCACGTATATTTCCTTATACTTGAATATATGCAACACATTTATTTATTTATCAAGTTTTATGTACCATCATTCGATTTCGCCATCATAACGATTTACAAAAAATACGATGTTAACAAGGTTTTAAAAAAAAAACCTGGCGCACGCATGTTATAAAATCAGGCGGCCATGTGTACGCGCTGGGTAGCACGTGCACATGGACGCCCACGCATACCTTTTAAAAATCTACCCCTAAAGCGATAACTTTCAAAGCTACCTGCGCCAATGCTGTCTCGAGTGCATAAGTGGGGGGGGATTTTGGTGAATGCATGCAGTGACACCAATACCCATTTCCCCAGGCCACTCCCAGTTTACCCAGTTAAAGTACAGAACTTCCATTCTCCCCTAGCTAGCCTTCCTGCCCTTCTTTTCCTCTACCTGCTCCAACCCTTAAAACCCCGCTTCTCCCACCATGGGTTAGAGTCTTATGTCTTTGGGTTGCACATGTGCTGAATAGTTTTCTTTGTTTCCTAGCTTGCCTGAAGTATTGCCAAAGTAACTGAACAACTCTGAAACAGTGGATTCTTGTCCTTTGTCCACTACTTGTAATCGCCATTTTATACATCATTCTTTTCCATATATGTAATTATTAGCCCTGTACTTCTCTAAATGAAACACATTCTGTTGGACATCCAGAATCATCATAATAATATATGCATCAGTATCATTAATGTCATATAAAATAAAAGCAATCATATAACTTATTTCAGAAGCAAAGACTACTGTAATACAAATACCAAGATAGATAAGAATGTGTGTACCTCAAAAGCTAAAAGTGCACTTGTATCCATAGGGTCTGTAAATCTTATATCCAATTTATACTGTGTCTGTATACTAAATCTGGTCAAATGCAAGGGGTTTTCCAATTTTTGGCTGTCACTGTTAACAAGCAGAGCTGCTTGTACTATGCTTCACTGAGATTAGTCTTTTAACTCCCTAACTTCAAGCTGGCTCTAAGTGAAGTTCTTATTCTCTAAGTCTTGTCTCCATCTTGTACTCTGTATTTCTCTGTATGTGACCTTGAAGTTTTCAAGCTACTTCTAATCAGACTAGGAGAAGGGAGGGGCTGTGGGCTGTGAAGGGAGGGCTACCTAACAGCCTATAATCCTGCAATTTCTTTTTTATGCTTTCAGCATTGTACATGCATATAAGCAGTACTGTCTCTCCATTATCTTTTCTGGCAGAATATTCATTACTTTCCAAGCAAGCTATGTGCAGACCTTCTACTATAATAATGGAGAATAAATTGTTCTAACATCCTCATCCTCATTCTCCATTTTACAACATACTTCACCATCTTGTCAGTACTAACTTCTCATCATACTCTTACACTAAATGGGACCTACCAGTCCCTATCACATACATCTAGATAACTACAAAGGGAAGACTGCCTAACACAAGTAAGTTTTACAGTGAATTCGAGCAGGCATAAAGCACAAAGCTGCATCCTATCATTATAACTGTATTTCTCTCTCATAAGGAGCTAAATGAACTGTCACACCGAAATTCTTCCGCAAAAGTTATCCCTAACACATAGACAAGTCTGATATCAATTGTGCAGGATAATTAATAGATGTTAAATTGCCAAATGTGCACAGATAAGTCTCTTATAAAACAGTAACTTGAGCATATACCTCTGGCCCTGTCCCGGAACATGCCTAGCCATCCCTTTTTTTTGCATGTAAATATTCACACGAGATCAAAAATAAGCATGTACTTTTTATGTTTAAAAAATAGTGTGTGTGTGAGTACAAGAAACTTATGCACTTATATGTTTTGAAAATTCACCCCTTAGTGTTATGACAACACTTGTGAAACATATCAAAGATGGAATTACTAATGCAGGACAATTTAGGCATTTGAAAAAGAATTTGCTTATGGAGGCAGTGCATGCAATTTTTCTCTCATGCATATTCATTGTGGATATCCTAAAAACCCGACTGGCTGGGGGGGTCCCCAGGACAGGGTTGAGAACCACTGGTCTAGACTCTCTCTGCTGAAGTAGTCCGCAGAGACGTCGTCTTTTCCCGCGATGTGGGCGGCTGAGATCCCTTGAAGGTTTGTTTCCGCCCATGCCATGAGGGAGTCTATTTCCAGGGACACCTGTTGGCTTCTGGTTCCTCCCTGTCGGTTGATGTAGGCAACTGTTATGGCATTGTCCGACATGACTCTGACAGACTCTCCCCGGAGTCTGTGGCTGAATCTTAGGCAGGCTAGTCTGACTGCTCGGGCTTCCAGTTGGTTTATGTTCCATCTCGCCTCTTCCTTGTCTCATTGTCCCTGGGCCATCAGTTCCTGGCAGTGGGCTCCCCACCCTCACAGGCTTGCATCCATGGTGAGCAGGATCCAGTTCGGTGGGGATAGGTTTACTCACTTGCTCAGATGGTCTTCCTGTAGCCACCATTGGAGCTGGATCCGAACCTCTGCTGGTAGTTGGAGGTGAATGGAGAAGTCCTGTGAAGTCGGGTTCCATCATGACAGTAGGGAACATTGTAGTGGACGCATGGGGGCCCTTGCCCATGGAATGACTTCTAGGGTTGATGTCATGAGACCGAGGACTTGGAGGTAGTTCCATACCTTGAGGCGAGCATAGTTCAACAGTTTTCGCAGCTGATCCATCAATTTCCTTCTCCTTGGAGGGGGAAGGACAACCTTGTCTTGCTTGGTGTCGAACTGGACTACCAGGTACTCTAGCAATTGGAAGGGCTGCAGGCAGCTCTTGGCTGTGTTGACAACCCACCCGAGATTCTGCAGCAAATTCTTGATTCTGGTGGTCACCTGGTGACTTTCCTCTGGAGATTTTGCCCTCATCAGCCAATCGTCCAGATAAGGATGTACGAGGATTCCTTCTTTCCTCAGTGTTGCCACCACTACCAAATTGATTTTGGTGAAGGTCCAAGGGGCGATAGCTAGTCCGAAGGGTAATGATGAGCCAGTATCGCAAAGCGTAGGAAACGCTGATGGTCGTGATGGACCGGGATGTGGAGATAGGCTTCGGATAGGTCCAGTGAAGTCAGGAATTCTCCCAGCTGTACTGCCTTATGACTGAGTGTAGGGTTTCCATGCAGGACGTGTGGTACCCTCAGGTAGCGATTGACTGTCTTGAAGTCCAGGATGGGCCAGAACATTCCTTCCTTCTTGGGAATGTTAAAATAGATGGAATAGTGACCAGTATTTTGTTGGTGCATGGGCACCGGGTTTATCGCCTTTAAGCTGAGTAGCTTTGTCAGTGTGGTTTCCACTGCCATCCTCTTGGAGAGGGAGTGGCACGGTGATCTCACAAATTTGTCTGGAGTGATGCTGTGGAAGTCCAGATAGTATCCCTCTCGAATGATAGTTAGTAGGGATGTGAATCGTATTTCGGACGATTGAAAATATCGTGCGATATTTTCAAAATCGTCAGAAATTGGGGGCTCCCCGAAACCGATAGGAAAACCCCACGATATTGTTCGTGGGGTTCTCTTATCATTTTGGGGGAGGGCGGGGAAAATGGCACACAAAAATAATCCCTAAACCCACCCCGACCCTTTGAAACTAATCCCTTAGCTTCCCCCACCCTCCCGACCCCCCCCCCCCCCCCAAAAACATTTCACAGGTACATGGTGGTCCAGTGGGAGTCCCGGGAGCGATCTCCCACTCTCGGGCCGTTGGCTGCCACTAATCAAAATGGCGCCGATGGCCCTTTGCCCTTACCATGTGACAGGGTATCCGTGCCATTGGCTGGCCCCTGTCACATGGAGGGAGCACTGGATGGCCGGCTCCATCTTGCCGATGGCCCGAGAGCGGGAGATCGCTCCCTGGACCCCCACTGGACCACCAGGTACCTGTAAAAGATTTTTTGGGGGGGGGGTGGGGGAAGCTAAGGGATTAGTTTTAAAAGGTTGGGGTGGGTTTTTTGTTTATCGGCTCAGGCGCAGCCGATAAAAAAAAAACCCCGATCAGGCTGGACAAAAAAAAAATCACGATGTGAATCGGAACCGGAATCAGAACCGATTCCGGTTCCGATTCACATCTCTAATGGTTAGGACCCACTTGTCCGACGTTATCTCGACCCATCTTTGGTAGAAGAGGGTAAGTCTGCCCCCTATGGCTTCTTCCTGTGGATGGGTCTGTTGATTCTCATTGTGGGGTACAGCCGGAGCCTGTACCTGAGCCTGCTCCCTTTTGTTGTGTCTGTTCCGAAAGGTTTGGGCCCTGCGACCTGTGGGGCAAGGTGCTTGGTAGTATATATTCTTGTATGATCTAAAGCGCTGGGCTCCTCTGCCCTTGGTTCTTTGGAGAGAGGAGCGCTGGTTTCTTTTGATCCTATCCTCTGGTAGACGAGGTACTGGAGATTCGCCCCATTTGTTGGCTAATTTCTCCAATTCGCTTCCGAACAAGAGGGATCCTTTAAAGGGTATTCTCGTGAGGTTCGCTTTGGAGGTCACGTCGGCAGACCAATTTCAGAGCCATAGTTGTCTTCTGGCTGCCACTATGGAGGAGATGCCCCTAACTGAGGTGCGCACTAGGTCTGAGGTTGCATCCGTGAGGAAGGATATCGCCGGGTCCAACATTTTAGCGGACGTGGTTGCATCTCTGGAGAGAAGCAAGCAAGCACGTGTCACTGCGGCGCAGCAGGAAGTGATCTGCAGGGTCATAGCTGCTACATCAAAGGATTGTTTAAGGATGGACTCCTGACGTCTGTCCTGGGCATCCTTGAGTGCCGCTCCTCCTTTGACTGGGATGGTCGTGCGCTTTGAGATTGCGCAGACCATGGCGTCCACTTTTGGGAACCATAGGAGTTCCTTGGCCATGGGTTCCAGGGGGTATAGGGCTTCTAAGGCCCGTCCTCCTTTGAAGCTGGCCTCCGGAGCATTCCATTCCAGGTCAATCAGTTGTTGTACGGCCTGCAATATTGGGAAACAGCATGAGGCCTGACGGAGGGACACCAAAACGGGGTTCGTCTTTGGCTCCGCTGTGGTACTCGTGCCTGGTATGGCCAGCATCTTCAGGGTCAGGGCCACGAGAGCTGGTAACTCGTTTTTGGAAAAGAATCACAGCATGGTTCGGTATGGTTCCATCCCTGGGGGGATTTCCCCTTCCTCCAGGGAGTCAGTCTCGTCCCACGAGGTGTCTGTATCCCCTGAGGGAGGCTCTTGCTTAGATGGGGCACGTCTCGAGAGGTCCGAGAGGTGCTTGGAAGATCTTGTGCTTCTGGTGGAGACTGGGACTGTATCCCAGGCGGTACTGATTGCGCCTGGACAAAGGTTTGCAGCCCTTTGAAGAATTCCACCCAGGAAAAGGTCCCTGGGTCCATATTTTATCCAGGTGGGGTTATGGTGGAGGCCTCCGAGGTGCCCTTCTGTGTAGGTGCCGAGTTGGAGATACAGAGGTCCGGGGGTTCCTCTAATGGTCCCCTCTAATGGCTGTGAGGGGCCTTGCTTAAGTTCCCCCTGAGCCTCTTCACACTGCTGGCATTGGGCAGAGGCCACTTCAGATTGCACAGCTCTCAGGTGGCAGGGTGGGCAGAGGGCTTGTCCCTTGGCTTTCCTGGCCGGCGGTGCCATGATTTGTGCACGTGGAGTGACTCTAAACTCGTCTGTGTGCGTTGGTATGTGTGCCGGGAGGCTTAGTTGTGCGCTCCGGTTGCATCGACGATGTGCGTGCGGGATGTGTAAGATATGCGCGCAGGCTACTAATTTGTGCGCCTGGCTAAGATGCACGTGCTGCTGTGCGCAAAGGCCTATCCGTGTGCTCGAGCCGTTTGTGCGGGCCGCTATACGCCCGGCACCATTGTGCGTGCCTCTGTGCGCACGGCACCGTTGAGCGTGCCGCTGTGCGCACAAGTCGGTTGTGCGCACGGCTCAGTTGAGCGGGCAATAAGGCGGTCAAGGGGGGGAAATTGCGCCGACGACCACACGGACAAGATGGTGACCCCCCCCCCGCGGAGGGTCTCCACGTGTGTGGACCCTCGCACCGGGTCGGGGTCTAGTCCAGATGGGGCTGTTCAACCTGATTTAACAGATGCCGGAAGGGACGATCTGTGCGGCTGTTCAAGCCTCAGAGACTGGAGACTTAAGAGAGATTTCTACCTTATCTGGTCTCGGCGTTTCCCGGTCTCGTGCTGGGCGGTCTCCGGCTGCGGGTAGAGAGGGAATTACCTTCGCCGCCGTGCTTGATTCTACACCCGCTGCCTCTCAGCTGCCCTGGGAGTAAGTCCACGCCGGGAGCCGATTACCGGACCGAGGACTGTCTCTGAGGGATCTCGGAAATCACCTCAGGAATTCTCAATTGGGGGAGGGACCGTTAGGTATCACAGCTGGAGAGCGGGGCTCGTCTTCTAGAGGTAAGTTTTCTTTCTTCTTTGGTTTAAAATTTCTAACACTATTCTAGTGTGTGTAGTGTCCCTATCTGCTTAGGAGACGGAGAAATACTGAAGAGCCAAGCTTCCTGCACGAGTATATGTAGGCTGACGTCAGCTTTGAAATCTGACTCCGTCTCCCATCTGCTATCAGGAGCACACTATACCCATTGGTCCTGAGTCCATCTGGCTACACGCTAGGAAAACTAAAAAGTCATGGGATAGGAGGTGATGTCCTTTTGTGGATTGCAAGCTGGTTCAAAGACAGGAGAGAGAGTAGGATTAAATCGTCAGTTTTCACAGTGGAAAAAGGTGAACAGTGGATTGCCTCAGGGATCTGTACTTGGACTGGTGCGTTTTAATATATTTATAAATGATCTGGAAAGGGGTACGACTAGTGAGGTAATCAAATTTGCGGACGATACAAAATTATGCAGCGTACTTAAATCTCAAGCGGATTGTGATGAATTGTAGGAGGACCTCGTAAGCCTGGAAGATTGGGCTTCCAAATGGCAGAGGAAGTTTAATGTGGACAAGTGCAAAGTGATGTATATGGGGAAAAATAACCCTTGCTGTGGTTACACAATGTTAGATTCTATCTTAGGAGTTACTACACAGGAAAGAGATCTAGGTGTTATAGTGGATAATACATTGAAATTGTAGGCCCAGTGTGTTCTGGCAATCAAAGAGCAAACAGAATGTTAGGAATTATTAAGAAGGGAATGGAAAATAAAACTGAGGATGTCATAATGCCTCTGTATAGCTCAATGGTGAGACTACACCTTGAATACTGTGTGCAATTCTGGTCACCGCATCTCAAAAAGGATATAGCTGCAGTGGAGAAAGTGAAGAGAAGGGTGACCAAAATGATATGGGGCATGGAACGGCTGCCCCATGAGGAAAGGCTAAAGAAGTTAGGTCTGTTCAGTCTGGAGAAGCGATGACTGAGGGGGGATATGATAGAAGTCTACAAAATCATGAAAGGACTTGAACAAGTTAATATAAATTAGTTATTTACTTTCTCAGATAATAGAAGGACCAGGGGGCACTCCATGAAGTTAGCAAGTAGCTCATTTAAAACAAATTGAAGAAAATATTGTTTCATTCAGTGCATAGTTAAACTCTGGAATTCATTGCTAGGGGATGTGGTTTCAGCACAGGGTTTTTTTTTTTGGATAAGTTCCTAGAAGTTCCTAGAAGTTCCTAGAAGTTCAAGTTCCTAGAAGTTAAATCCATAAACTACTACTACGGTAATTAATAAGCAGTAGTAGCTTGTGATCTATCTAATGTTTGGGTACTTGCCAGGGAGACATGACTTGGATTGGCCGCTGCATCTCGTCGGATCTTCATCTACCCGGAGTCCCGCATCTAAGTCCATCCGGCCCCGACACCCGAGGGCTCAACCTAAGGGGAACGAGGGCTGGTATTGGTGAAGCTCCAGCTGGGCCTCTGCTCCATCCATTCCACTTACTGATGGTGGGGACCAGCAGGGCTCCTCCCTGCAGGTTGCGCCAACTCCCCCTCGGTTTAGGGGTCCACAGTCACAACATTATCTCATGCTTTCTTGAATTCAGATACTGTTTTTGTCTCCACCACCTCCACTGGGAGGCTTTTCCATGCATCTACCACCCTCTTTGTAAAGAAATATTTCCTAATATTACTCCTGAATCTACCTCCTTTCACCCTCATCTCATGACCTCTTGTTCTAGAGCCTCCTTTTCATTTAAAAAGGCTCACCTTCTGTGCATGGAAACCTTTGAGATATTGAATGCTTCTATCATATCCCCCTACCTCGCCTTGACTCTAGGGTATACATGTTTAGATCTTTAAGTCTATCCCTATATGCTTTAGAATGAAGCCACTGACCATATTAAGTAGCCACTCTCTGAACTGACTCCATCCTGTTTATAACCTTTTGAAGGTGCAGTCTCCAGAATTGTACACAGTAGGGCAGATTTTAAAAAAGTACACGCGTGCATACTTTTGTTCGCGCAACCGGCGCAAACAAAAGTATGCCGGATTTTAAAAGATACGCGCGTATCTTTTAAAATCCGGGGTTGGCACGCGCAAGGCTGCGCAAAATCGGCAGCCTGCGTACGCCGAGCCGCGCAGCCTGCCTGCATTCCCTCCGAGGCCGCTCCGAAATCGGAGCGGCCTCGGAGGGAATTTTTTTTTGTCCCCCCCCCCCCCCCCCACCTTTCCCTCCCTTCCCCTATGTAACCCACCCCCCAGCCCTAACTAAATCCCCCTCCCCTACTTTATTTCGTTGAGTTACGCCTGCCTCTGGCCTGCCTCTGCCTCTGCCTCTGGCCTGCCTCTGGCCTGCCTCTGCCTCTGCCTCTGCCTCTGGCAGGCGTAACTTGCGCACATCACTGGCTACCTTCCCCGGCACAGGCTGCTCTGCCGGAGCACTCGGCCCCACCCCCGGACTGCCATCACGCCTCTGGACATGCCCCCGGACATGCCCTGAACGCCGCACCGCACCTGACACGCCCCCCCCCAAGCAAAGCCCCGGGACTTACGCGCGTCCTGGGGCTTTGTGCGCGCCGGCGGCCTATGCAAAATAGGTGCGCTGGCGTGCAAGTGCCCTGCACGCGTAAGTCTGGCAGGATTTACGCTTTTAAATCCTGCCAGACGCTTTTAAAAGCCCTGCCAGACGCAGGGCTTTTAAAATCTATCCCAGTATTCCAAGCGAGGTTTCACCAGGGACCTATACATGGGTAAGATCACCTCTCTTTCTGCTGACCTTTCCTCTCCCTATGCAGTCAAGCATCTTTCTGTCTTTTACTATCCTTTATTCACCTGTTAGGCCACCTTAGGATCATCAGATACAATTATCCCAGATCTTGCTCTTCCTTTGTGCTTAGAAGAATTTCACCTCCAATGCTGTATTTTTCCCTTGGATTTATGCTTCCTAAATGCATTACTCTGCATTTTTTAGCATTAAATCTTAGCTGCCAGACCTTAGACCATTCCTCGAGTTTTGCCAGATCCCTCCTCATGTTTTCCAGCCCGTTACAGATTTTGGTATCATCGGCAAAAAGACAAACCTTTCCTGACAACCCTTCTGTTACATTGCTCACAAAATGTTGAAAAGATCTGGTCCAAGTACCGATCCCTGAGGCACATTACTAATAACAATTTCCTCCTCAGGGAAAACTCCATTTACCACTACCCTTTGTCAGCTCCAAATCAGCTAGTTTCTAATCCAATCAGACATTTTAGGTTCCATACCAAGAGCGCACAATGTATTTATAAGTTTTCTGTGTGGTACCGTGTCAAATGCCTTGCTGAAATCCAAATGCACTATGTCTAGCGCTCTCCCTTGATCCAACTCTCTAGATACCCAATCAAAGAAATTGATCAGATTCGTCTGACAAGATTTACCTCTAATAAAACCATGCTACTTCAGATCTTGCAATCCATTGGATTCCAAAAACTGTACTATCCTCTGTTTTAGCAGCAATTCCATTACTTTGCTCACAACAGACGTCAGACTAACTGGCCTGTAGTTCCCAACCTCCTCCTTACTTCCACTTTCCTTTTCCAGTCTTCCAGAACTTCTCCAGACTAAGGAAGCATTGAAAAGGTCAGCCAGCAGAGCTGCCAGGACATCTCTAAGTTCCCTTACTACCCTTGGATGTATCCCATCCGGCCCCATTGCCTTATCTACTTTAAGTTTAGTTAGTTCCTCATGAACATTCTGTTCTGAAAATCAGTTGAGGTTTACATCACTTCCAATCTTATTTGTGTTTGTTTTATGTGGTCCTACTCCAGGCCCTTTCACAATGAACAGAAATATTTGTTAAGCAATTATGCTTTTTCCTCATTAGCCTCTACTTATTCTTCCCCTTCATCTTTGAGTTGCACAATGCCATGGGTTATATAGTCCCCCCCGAAACCTGGCATCCTCAATAGATACACTAACTTAAGAGCAGTTAAGTAAATTGGTATTAGATAATTCAATACATTGTAGCTGTAATCAGATTAAAACAGTATAATATTGCATGGTCCATCACCCACTTAACACACATAACATAACATTATTATTACACAAAATATGGCTACAGTGATAACTTAAGACTATTCTCTTTATAAAAAGATGCCAACTGTGATGATAGCCAACTAATCCTGGCAATGTACAGGTCCACAAATAAACATGCCATGGCAGCTGATGTCACTCTACCAAAATACATTCATAAAACAAGACAATGATAGCTTAGTCTTTCAACTTGGCTGTGACACATACAGGCACAGACACTGTGAAATAACTTCTTATGAATGAATTTTTAAACAAGTAGTACTCCAAAGTGAATCTGTCAGGTCACACCAATTAGTGTGAAACTGCAGCCGTAAGTCCTAAAATAATCTTCAGGCAGGTACAATTATATACCAATAATTAGATCTATATCATGTGCACTTCTGGAAAGGAACCATTGCCTCTCTCTAGATCTTTAAGATAGTCATCATTTTAGAAGAAAAGTGACCAATAGTCCTTGGATGAAAATCTCCTTTCAGCAGCCTCTGGTATGACTTTTTTCATTGTACTATGAAGAAATAGAATTTAAATATACAAAACAGAGCAGAAACACAGAGCTGGACTCTTTTTTTCTTTTAATATTAAATATTACAAAACCCAATAAATTAACTGATTGTTCACCCAGTGGGGCAATTAATAATATTGCCTGTATAACTGTATCAGGCACTAATAGTGAGAGACTGCAGTGGAGGTAATACCATTCCTCATTACTCTGAGAGCGGGCCTTACAGAATTCCAGTCCAACTCTAAGAAGATTCCTTTATCAAAACATGGCAGCTGCACCTGTAAGGTAGTAAACAAAAGCCATATTCGTTTTGTGGACTTAGGTCCAACTGGGGAGAATGACTTTATTTCAGAAACTCCATCAGGTCCCACCGCTGCACGTGGTCTTCATGTTATTATTTGAACAGTGAAAACATTTAAGCAGTTAAAATATTTCTTCAAACCAAAACTGTAGGCGAATCTCAGCAGCAGTTATTATTGCTGTTCTGTTTAGCAACAATGTCTGAAGTAGATGATCACTCATCATGGTTAGGAACTGGCTTCTCCACAGCTGACCCATCTATCTCCCATCTTTTTTGGTGATTATGACATATTTTTCATTGTCTTCTGGAGAGACATAAATCAACTAGTGCATCTGTCCTTGCTCCCCACCTGCCAAGATTTCTTGATTCCAGCAACCACTTGCTGGAATAATGGTGCTTCTTTTTTCAAATGAACCAATTTGAGATCTTCTCTCACCTTTTCCATACACTCCTGGTGAATCACTGATCTTGATTCCTCTCAGTCACAACCATTTATTTATTTATTTATTTACATGTTTTTATATACCGATTTTCCTCAAAAAAGAAATCAAGACTGTTAACAAAAAACATCTATACAGATCTATAAGATCATGATGACGCAAACATTTTCATACATAATTCCATAACCAAAGTAACAGTCAAATCACAACAGTAATAAAATAAATCATATAGGGGTAGATTTTCAAAAACCGCGAATAGGCGTACTTTTGTTGGCGCTCCAGGCGCCAACAAAAGTACGCTGGATTTCAGTAGATACGCGGCTACGCGCGTATCTACTGAAATCTGCCCGGATTTGGGCAGATTTAGGCGAGCAGGGCTCTTAAAATTCGCCCCATAATGTCTACCTATCTAAAACACATTTCTAATTGGCAATCTGGAACAATACTCTGATTATAAAATTAAAGTCTAAGTGTAGTTATATAACTAATAATAATTAATATATAAAATGATAAAATACAATACGGCTAAACCCACTTTGGAAAATATGAATAACCCCAAAAGTGTTTCACCTTCTTTATAACTTCTTTCTCTGCTCCACAGAGGCATACCAAAATGTAGGTATAGGATTTTCCTGGATTGAGCCACAGATCTTCTACAGTTCCCTGATAATGAACATGGAAGGGAACTACAGCTTGTGTGACAGATGCTGCCTGCACTTCTGCATTCTCTGGAGGATCATAACATGCCACTATCTCCCCTGCATTCTCCCCTGTAGCTTCAGGAGTTTGACATACTCCAGGGAACTCTTCTTCTCACAGACAGTCATCCACATACTGATTGAGATTCAAAGATGACCATGGCCCAGACCCCCAACACATTCTAACTGGTGACAGTTCATTCATGTTCTACTCCATCTTGATAATCACAATGGGATCTGCTCCTTTTTCTCTTATAGGGCCCATTAACATGACTGGCTCCTTCATTGGAGGGTTAACATCTAAGCATTGTAGACTATTCCAGTAACTCTTCAGCTTTATCAGTAACTTTTCTGAGATTTTCGTGGCCAGTGTGACCTTTCATTACTGCACCTAAATCCTCAGCGAAAACATTTTCAGGGATGGTTGTTTCTAGCAGTAAACTTGACATCTCAGGCTACTCAGCTTCCACATAGTTCAGGGCCTCCTGAAGAACTTGATGCACTCCACTCACCGACCATGCTATCAGCAAAGTCATTTTCTTCTGTCAAGAGAGATTCAGTTTATCTCAACCGGCAGCAAGCCAGTTCTGCTCTTTCAGGGGTTTCTCAACCATTTTTCACTTGCTGATCACTAGTAGCGATCTACCAGAACCTCCAGCTTTCGCCTCTGCTTCTTTCTCTGCCTCTTTCCACTGTGGGTACTGCCATGGTTTGGCCTCCAATGATGATACCAGGGAGATGATCATACCACAACCAGCTCCATTCCATGAACCTCCTGATCCACCAAAGTGCCTTATACCTACTGGATAGTCCACCATAGGTCAAAAATGCAAGGCATGGTACTTGTGGCATGCGATATCCAATGCCACCTAGCCTGCTGGATGCTCTGCAAAATTGACACTCCAGCCACACTGCAACCTAACCTAGTTCGAGGCTCAACTGGAGTTTTCCAGAGAAGTAGTGCTCCATACTTTCTTTATTTTCAGTTGCTCTGCAACAGTTTTTCCAACACACTTTGTCCACCATGCTCCAAACTGCTCAGTGCATTTGCCTCAGTGCACAGGACAATGCCCTAGCCCACATGTATGTGATGATGTGGCATACTTGGATAGGCGCCGCACAATGACTCACTCTTCACACTCTGAGGACACAACAGTTTTATAGAGTACTTCCAGCTTGTGCGGACTCTGTAAACCTTTTTCATTCACTGAAATTTCAATGACAGCAGAGCTCATGGCCATCGCTTTTTTTTTTCATTTTATTTTTTAATTTTTCAAAAACATATACATCACGAGAACCTTGATAGAAGAAACTAAGAAAAGAAAAGCATATAAGTAAAAAAAAGAAAATTTCTATGAATGGTCACACTTAGACCACGTTAATGGGGAGAAACTCTATGAAAATTTCAAAAGCAAGTAAAATAACCTCCAAAGTAAAGTAACCTCCAAAGTCTATATTCCCTATATGAGCTGGAACAATTCTATTTTGTGGGAAACTCTCCAATTATAAATAGGATAAAAAAAACAAAACATATTGAACGCCTTGAAACTTAAGAATACAGTTACGAAAACATTTCAGTAAGAAAGATGCACGCAAAGCTAAAACTCTTGGCGTTATAAAAAAAAAATCCTTCTGGCCATCGTATATTTTAACATGCCGCAATCAAAGCACAAAAAAGTTCAGGATTTGATTTTACACTCAAAAGCCCCATACTGGGTGCCGGTTTTGTAACCTGCTACTACTCTGTCTCCCAGAATCAGCAGGGTTTCTCAAAGGGAGAAGGCTGTGTGTGTGCCTTCCTTCTCAATCCCTCCATTCTCCATGCTCTTGTGTGACTCCAAAATAACACCATGGGATTTACTCCATTTGTGTCAAACCATCTTGTTTATTTTCTTGCACGCATATAACACAGCAAGCAAAAATTCCAGTTCAGAGATAATTGTTACAGTTCAATAAAATCCCCAATCTACCAGTATATCAGTGGATATTAATTCTGTCTAATGCAAATCTGATTATCCACATCAGGCAATGTTAACAGTGGTCTAATGCAATCCCATAGTACTACAAAAGGATGATTTGCTCCATGTCTCAGCAAGAGGAGGCCCAATAAAACAGCTGGCATTTTCCTCTCTGGAGCTTACCATTGCTCTACAGGGAGCTGGGTCCTCTAGGACTGCGTACTAGAGAGGGAAAGCTTGTCTGTTCCAAAGCTTTCCAAAGAGTGACTCATCTAAAACTGGATACTCAGATCAAATAATACAAAACATTAACATTTTAGCTAGTAACCATGGGTCACATAAGCATAGGAAATCTCTGAAGGAGTGGCAGGGACTGTACAGCTGAGTAGTTGGTGTAGATCGGGCAGACTAGATATGCCTTCATGTTTCTATGATATGCATTATTCCTTCCTCTTACCTCCCCCTCTTCACCCCCCACCCCCCCAATCAATAGCAATCTCAGGGTGACCACAACTCAAAAGTTCCCAGGTATGTTGATAGCCTCTCCCCATGCTATTTTTGTTCTTTAGGGGTGAAGATGATGAAAGGGCTCTGCTCAGAAAAGGGATATGTGGAGTTTTGCTGGCTCTCCACGGTACCTGCAGATTCTTCTAGCATCCTTACTCTCCACTGAGTCACACAGCAGCTCTTTCTCACTCTCCTGGAGAAGTCCCTAGACTTCTTTCTTGGATTCAAGTACACAACCTGCTGTCAAGGAAAACATGCTGTGATAATAGAGGGGGTGCCCTGGATTATACGCCTCTCTGTGTGAGGGTCTGGATTTTTTTTAATTTAGGGAAGGCAACCTTACATGATCTCCTCCCCCTCACATGCTTAAACATATGCACCTTCAGAAGTATTCCCATGCCTTAACAAAAAGGATAGACAATGAATACCCCTCATAATTTTATCTCTGCGTACAGTTCAAATATTTGTGAGGATCCCTTGACAGACATGGCTATGCAACCTACATGGGGTGGAACTGCCAAGGGTAGCAGCCATTTCCACAATCAATTATACACTTACAGACAAAAAATAGGAGCCAAGTAATATACTTGAGTACCACATGCCTTAGATGCATCATGACAACATTTCACACACTTAATGAAAATCTTTTCTCCTTTCTGAGGATTTCATTAGGGAAAAAGGGATAAGGTATTTATATTTGTCACCTTAACATACAATAGGAATATTAAAAGATCACGTGTTAGAGTACTTGACTTGCAGACAGACCCTGCATCCAAAACCAGAGGTACTACTGATTTTTTTCACTTCTTAATCCGTTCTCTTACATAACTTTTAACAACTTATCAGGAAATTCCTGTTACAAAGTAGGCAGTGCTCACCATTCATTCTGCTAATATCCAGTGAACATCTAGCCTCCTCTGAATCCTTGTTTTGCATATTTCAATATTATTCTTTTTTAATTGCCAACTAATGAGGAGCAGAGGGAGGGAAAGTTTGGGTGTTTGAGGGAAGAGAATTTTTGGAAAAAATATGGGGATGTTGATATATATTTGGTGGATGCTGCTAGAAGGTATTTGTCTTGCAATTGGCTGTTTCCAAGGACTTAACAGTTTTATTTGTAGTGTCCTCATTGCAGAGGCATTGAGTGCTTTTGGAACTAGGTGAATTAGGTGAAGAGGTTCATTTTATATCCTCTATAGTGGGCTGTTTGCTTCCTTATACTTGAAATAAGGAGGGATTATTTTAAATGTAATTTGTTGGTGTTGAATAATGTTTGGAGAGTTTTAAAAGGAGGGTTTTAGAGATGATTAGCATGGTAAAAGTCAGAAAGTCTTAATGCATGTGGACATATGAGTGCATATAGGGCCTGATTTTAAAAAGCATTTACTCGAGTAAAACAGGGTTTTACTCAAGTAAATGCACTTTACTTGAGTAAGTGGGCTTTTGAAAATTGCTATAATATATGCCATTGAATTGTCCATAGGATTTACTTGTGTAAGTGCACTTTACTCCAGTAAATGGCTTTTGAAAATTGCTACAGTAGTAGTTACATTTACATGTGTAACTCCTTTTGAAAATTACCCCCAAGGTGTGTATTTTGTTGAGAAACAGAGCATGATATAAGCATCACATGACAACAATCAATATAAATCACAATTCCATCAAAAGCAAAGAACACTGATGTACATGAGGAAATTACAATCTCATATAGCATTGCTATAGGCGACATAGCTGGAAGCTGCAGAACTAACAAAACAAAGATGTAGCTGGATAGGGCAAGTATTCAGAACGTCTTATAAGAAAAGAGGAGTGGCAGGTAGTGGTAAATAAGGCACTCGTTATTAATCCAATAGATCAGGTTATTGATATAGAGGGGAAATATATTACTATTAAATGCAGGATAGTAAACACAGTAATTACATTAATTGATTATATTCTCCTAATGAGGATGCACATCTCTGTTTGAAAGTTGAGGTGTGGTACTTACGGAATGTATTGTAGTATGCTTGGATTATAATTGCATCACTGCTAATAAAACAGATTTTAAAAAAATTACAGAAAAGGATATCTGATAGGGCAAAGCCACTAAAGGATATATTTATTTATTTATTTATTTATAATTTTTATATACCGACATTCTGACATTAAAATGCAAATCATACCGGTTTACATAAAACAGAAAAAGCAGGAAAAAATATTTCCATAGTCAAATACAGAGAACATTTATAATAAAATTGTTAACAAATGCATAAGGTAGGAACTTGAAAAAAGGTTACTTAACAGAAAACGTAAAAGAAAAAATAGTAAGTGAAGCACAAAGAGTTGACGGGGGAGGGGCATGGTCACACAGCGCAGTCACCCATTTCCCCTCACCTCCCGATGACAGCTCCGCCTCTTCTCCACTATTCAAGATGGTGTTCACTTCCCGCGGGGGCCCAGGATGGAGGGTGGCCTCCCCGCTCGCCGGCGCCCGATGGCGAGGCGCCCCTCAACTGCCGCCGGAGCTCACAGTGACGTCGGGGGAGGGGCGCGGCCACACATCGCGGTCACCCATCTCCCCCCACCTCCCGATGACAGTTCCGCCTCTTCTTTATTATTTAAGATGGTGTTCACTTCTTGCGGGGGCCCAGGATGGAGGGTGGCCTCCCCGCTCGCTGGCGCCTGATGGTGAGGCGCTTTTCAACATATCCTGACATCTCAAATTAATTGGTGCATGGAGAGCCATCCAGCTAATGAACTGGAATTTTTAAATGTTATTCAACTGAGCATAAAACATATTTAAGGTTAGATTAGTTAATCTAACAGGTATGCTTGAATTATGTAAAGCATTGGGGATAGAAACAATTAATATTTTGGATCATGGAGCAGTGTTAATGCAAGTGTCACCAAGACCAGCTAAATGGTGACTCAGTTTGAGTCTTCTGGGTATCAAGACATTTATTTCTTTACTATTATTGCAAGTCATGCTATTAGCCCAGAGTGAGAGAGTGAGAGAGAGAGAGACTTACCATAGTGCCTCCTCCCTAGACAGGTATTTGTATCCCTATGGGAGGCCCACCTAGTAACTCGAGGTGAGGTTTAAGAATTAGTATAGGGGGTTAGGGGCCACTTTCACATTCAACGTGAGACGTACGAACAGAACAGTGGTCTCTTGTGAAGATTTGATGACCTACCCCCAAAGATGAGATTTGGGCAATGTTCTCTCAACCTAGCTTGATGGACTCTCTACCTGGATAACAACAAGCTAGGTGGAGAGAACATTGCACAAATCTCATCTTTGAGTGAGTTTCCTCACTCCGTAGGTCATCAAATCTTCACAAGAGAGCACTGTTCTGTTCGTACGTCTCACGTTGAATGTGAAAGTGGCCCCTAACCCTCTACACTAATACCTAATCCCCACCTCGAGTTACTAGGTGGGCCTCCCATAGGGATACAAATACCTGTCTAGGGTGGAGGCACTATGGTAAGTCTCTCTCTCTCTCTTTCTCTCTCTCTCTCTCCATCATACTGAAACAGGCCTGTCAGGAGACATCATAAACCTAATGAAAGAGGTGTAGTTAGGAGCCACACTAATTTTGTGGCACACGATAAATCCTCCCTACTTTACATTTACTCCACCCCCTGAATACAAAATTAAAAATTTGCATTCACAAATCGTGTTAACTGCTGTTAGCGCGGTTTGCGGAATTATCACACGCAGTAACTCCTTGGAAAATGAGGCCCTTAGTTTCTTAACCAAAATAACCTTCACAAGATTAATCATAAATATTTTGAGTATGAGGATCACCCTAATAAGATTATAGCATATGTCTTAAGAGTAAAAAGCAGTATAATTTAATATCTAATAACAATGGACAAGTATGTACAAATCCATTCATTGTTGGAGCAGCATATGTGGATTATCAACAATTATATAAAAAGGTAAGACTATTATGCAGGCCAAGGTTGATCAGTTTCCTGGAAGATATAAATTTACCTATATCTCAGGTAGACAGTGAATTTTTCAACTTAGATATAGAAATAAGAGACATTAAAGAGGCAATAGGTGTTTGGTCAGGCAAGGCACCAGGGCTAGATGGCATATGTCAAGATTTTTATAAGAAGTTTTTGGAAGCACTTTCTTCTTTTCTTAAAATGTTGTTTTAGGCAATACAGTTGATTAGTTTTATTGTACAACACCTTCAGCATCTATGGAAAGGTGGTTAATTAAGTCTATATAAATATCAGAGGGAGACTGTGTAAAATAAATGTGATCAGTTTTTTTGATTGGATGACTAGTGAATTAAATCAAGGGCAAGTGCTGGATATGGTTTACTTGGATTTCAACAAAGCGCTTGATACTGTCCCTCATAGGAGGCTGATAAATAAGCAGAGCAGAGCAGCCCTGGGGGGAGAGGAGGATCCTCAAGGTGGCGGACTGGATTAGAAACTGGTGGACTGAGAAGACAACAGAGGGTGGTGGTAAATGGAATTCACTCTGAGGAAGGAAAGGTGATGAATGGAGTGCCCTAGGGATCTGTCCTGGTGCAGGGTTCTGTTCAATATCTTTGTAAGTGATATTGCGGGCAAATAAGAACAAAAGGTTTGTCTTTTTTGCGGATGACATTAAAATCTGCAACAGAGTGGACACGCCTAAAGTAGTATACATAATTAAGGGCCTCATTTTCTAAAGTATCACAGGCCTGCGATACTTTAGGGAATGAGGGGAATGAGTCGCGGTGCGATCGCTGCTGGTTTCGCACCCAGTAGCGCCACCATAGAAGGTGTAGCTATTGGGCGCGAACTCGGATGTGAAAAGGGCCTTACCTTTTCGTCGTCCGTGGCGTCTTCGCGGAGTCGGCCCCGGTGACCCCCCGACTCCTCCTTTTCCGGGGCCGACTCTGCCCCCATTTTGGTATCGTGTGCGATCCGGATGGAAAATGAGGCCCTAAGTTATCTAAGAAAGGTGAAGGTGTAGGTGAGTTAAAATTCAATGCAATCACTTTATGTTTCATTGAAGGAAGATTAGTGTACCCTAACAATAGGAGAGAAAACCTATTTTACATTTCTAAGTATTTTTTTTACCTTATTAATTGGATAAATTATCATAGCCAGAGGAAAATTAACAAAATTAAGATTCCCTGATCTTTAGGCATTCTCCAATACTTCTCTGTAGTGACACATTGAGCCCCATATTGAAAAGACTTAGGTCAGCTTAACATTTTTCCTAGGCTCAGTGACTAAATTTAGGCACCTTAAAATGGAGTGTGATCAGGGGCAGGGATAGGGTGGAAGCCAGGGGGGGATTGTAGGAAAATAGCCCAGGGCCTTTTTTCAAAATAGGTCCATGAGATATATATCTTGACTCCCTTGGGAGCTTTCTGTGCAGCACATGCTCCAACAGCTCCCAAAAGAATGCCAAACTGACCCCTTGAGAGGAAACATCATGTGAACTGGATCCAAAACTCTCTCTATTGTAAATGTCATATTTCCTAAATAACTAAGTAGAGCACACCCTTGTCCAGGGATGAGCAAACTGAGCTGCAGTCCTCCTTCCATCCATTTAATTGGTTGGCCTCCCATCCCCCCCCCCCCCCCAGCTTGGTTAAATGTTTCATGTTTATGTAGCCCGGATTCCTGGCCTGGTGTCAATCTCTTGCCAACTAATCACGATTGAATCAGTTGCCAAGTAATGAGGCAACCACACTGCCAACCAGTGGCTCAGACACAGACAGACAAACACACACTCATTTGTTTTTTTTCAGACACACATTCTGCTGTTGTGCTGATGCTCACTCAGTGGGTGCCCGCCCCCCCCCCCGCATCATTATGTATGGTTCTTGCTTGCTGCCAGTCTTTCCTCAGCCCGCAGTACCCCCCTCCCTTTCCCACCCCTTGTTGGCAACCCCACTCTCCAGGAGACTCACTGGATCCACAGCCAGCTGCCCCTTCAGAGCTTAGGCCGGCCACCTCAGACAGAAATCTCACTAACAATGTACACCCCCCCCCCCCCCCGGCTCACCCCCTCCCATTTCTGTGACTGTAGCTTGCCTCCACTTCTCCGGCAACCTTACCGACTATTCCAGTGCATTCCCATTTACTATGTGCCACAGAGTCTGCTGCTTTTACAGTTATAGTTCTCTAGCCTGCTCTGCTGCTGCTGCTGCTGCTTTTACAGTTACAGTTCTCTAGCCTGCTGCTCTGCTGCTGCTGCTTTTACAGTTACAGTTCTCTAGCCTGCTCTGCTGCTGCTGTTGCTTTTACAATTACAGTTCTCTAGCCTCTGCTCTTCCTACCTACTCCAAGGGAGGGGGAGGACCAAAAGTGATCCATGCTGTTGGCTTTGTCTGGGGTTAAAAAAAATTAGCATTTAGCTATTGCCGAGCCTGCACACAAGACTGGGAAGCAGCCACTGACCTAAAGCAGCACAGCTCCAGATGGCATCCTCTTTTCCCACCTGCAGCCAATGCAGCCAGGCCCAGTGCATGGGTATACAGTAATAAAAAGTATGCATTTATAATAGATTTTACATGAAAATGACATTCACAGTACAGTGTCATTTATAACAACGTTTGCTTATTTAACATGACTTTTTTTTTTAATTCAATCTAAATTTCCGTAAGTCATACAGAAATATTTAACATGACTTATTACCTGCTTCCTGATATAAAATTGCCCAAGGCAGTATTCAAAATAACATACATAAGAACATAAGAAATTGCCATACTGGGTCAGACCAAGAGTTCATCAAGCTCAGCATCCTGTTTCCAATAGTGGCCAATCCAGGCTACAAGAACCTGGCAATTACCCAAACACTAAGTAGATCCCATGCTATTGATGCAATTAATAGCAGTGGCTATTCTCTAAGACAGCTTGATTAATAGCAGTTAATGGACTTCTCCTCCATGAACTTATCCAAACTTTTTTAAACCCAGCTACACTAACTGCATTAACCACATCCCCTGGCAACAAATTCCAGAGCTTAATTGTGCATTGAGTGAAAAAGAATTTTATCCGATTAGTTTTAAATGTGTCACATGCTAACTTCATGGAGTGCCCCCTAGTCTTTCCATTATCCGAAAGAGTAAATAACCGATTCTACTCATTCAAGACCTCTATCTTTGATTTTATAGATCTCTATCATATCCCCACTCAACTGTCTCTTCTCCAAGCTGAACAGCCCTAACCTCTTCAGCCTTTCCTCATAGGGGAGGTGTTCCATCCCCTTTATCATTTTGGTTGCCCTTCTCTGTACCTTCTCTATCGCAACTATATCTTTTTTTAGATGCAGCGACCAGAACTGTACACAGTACTCAAGGTGCGGTCTCACCATGGAGTGATACAGAGGCATTATGACATTTTCCGGTTTAGTCACTATTCCCTTCCTAATAATTCCTAACATTCTGTTTGCTTTTTTGACTGCTGCAGCACACTGAGCTATTTCAACATAAAACTTACAATCATAAATCACCAATCCTACATAACATAAATTTAAAAAATACATCAATCAGCATACCATATCATTGCCATATTATACTCTGCTTCACTCCCATTCCGATCATCTGCATCCTTCCACTAAAAGGATCAACTCTGCCTATGAGAATAACCATGTTTACCTCCACCTGACATCAATTGGCAATGAATTCCACAATACAGGGGCAATGGTGGAAAATGCCCTAGATTGTAATCAAATTTGTTTAAATTCTGTGAAAGTTAGAACTACTAATAAAGACCCCTGACTTGATCTTAATTAACATCTGGGAATATCCCCACTATTTCAATTTCTTAGTCAGGTAATGGGGACCTATTAAACTAGACACATAATTTTATAGGTAGCCAGTGCAAGAAGTGCAATACTGGTAGGATCGAAGTCCTATGCAAAACCCTGTAACTGACCCACTCTATTCTCGATCACGTACCGCCTATACATAAGTCTTTCTGGAAGGCCCATGTAAAGGCCACTATAATAGTCCAATTAAGAGGTAATTAGAGCCTGAATCACAGTTTTAAATACTGAACTCTCCAAAATAGGAAAAAGTCTCTTTACTATTTTCAACTTATAATATACTGCATGAATCTACTGTTATAAACTACAATCCAGCCTAACTCCTAGATAGCTTACCTTTGCTGGCGAGGTCACATTTTCTGAAATGATCTGAATAATCAGAAGCAAAATCTCCATACAAGTGCCCACAATCCCCAACAATTACCGTATTTTTCGCTCCATAAGACGCACCTGACCATAAGACGCACCTAGGATTCAGAGGGGGAAAATTTAAAAAAAAAAAAATTGTGCTAAACCGGCTCTGCGTCTGGGCGACTTATGGAGCAAATTAGGGGAGTGCATAGTTTTTTTTTTTCTCCCCATTTTGTTTTCGGGTCTGGGGAGGGCCATTTCGGTCCACTCCCCAGATCAGAAAATTTTTCTTTCTGTGGGAACCCCCAAAACCACCCCCCCCCCCCCATCCCAACCCTTTAAATTAACAACCTCCACCCCCCTGACCCCCCCAAGACCTGCCGAATTAATTTCCTGCAACCCCCCACCCTCCTGACCCCCCCAAGACCTGCCGAATTAATTTCCTGCAACCCCCCACCCTCCTGACCCCCCCAAGACCTGCCAAACGTCCCTGGTGGTCCAGCGGGTGTCCAGGAGCGGTCCGGGAACGATCTCCTGGGCGTGAGCCGTCGGCTGCCAGTAAACAAAATGGCGCCGACGGCCCTATGCCCTCACTATGTCACTGAGACCGACCGCTGCTATTGGTCGGTCTCAGTGACATAGTGAGGGCATAGGGCCGTCGGCGCCATTTTGTTTACTGGCAGCCGACGGCCCTATGCCCTCACTATGTCACTGAGACCGACCAATAGCAGCGATCGGTCTCAGTGACATAGTGAGGGCATAGGGCCGTCAGCTGCCAGTAAACAAAATGGCGCCGACGGCCCTATGCCCTCACTATGTCACTGAGACCGACCAATAGCAGCGGTCGGTCTCAGTGACATAGTGAGGGCATAGGGCCGTCGGCGCCATTTTGTTTACTGGCAGCCGACGGCCCACGCCCAGGAGATCATTCCCGGACCCCCGCTGGACCACCAGGGACGTTTGGCAGGTCTTGGGGGGGTCAGGAGGGTGGGGGGTTGCAGGAAATTAATTTGTCAGGTCTTGGGGGGGGGGGGTTGTAGGAAATTAAGTCGGCAGGTCTTGGAGTCGGGGGGGGGGTGTTTGTTAGATTTTTGTTTGGTTTTTTTTTTATATTCGCTCCATAAGACGCACATACATTTTCCCCCCACCTTTGGGGGAAAAAAAGTGCGTCTTATGGAGCGAAAAATACGGTATGTCTTTTCAATTCAATTCAATTCAATTCAATTCAATGTGCATTATATTTACATGCATGGTTGTGCTGCCAACCAGAAAACCCTTCCAAATAGACTTGGACCCAAATGGTATTAGATCTGTTGTTACGCATATTGCTTGCGGGCTTGGCCCTCAGAAGTCTTGAGTAAATATAGCAAATCTCCTATACCAAAATAGTACTAACTGCCAGAACTCAAACAGTAACAACTTTACCTATGTAAAGGCAAATTTTCAAATATTACACTAGGCTCTAAAATACAAATATACCTTCTATTAAGAAAACAAAACAAGTTAGGTTGCTACAGATGCTGATGGCAGAATACTTCATTTTGGTCACGCATGCAGAACATAGAAAAGAGTGTCTTGCCCAATATGCAGATGGCGTAAAGAGAGGATGAAATGTTGCAGAGTAAGGCTCATGTAGGTAAATAAAATGAGTTTGAAATTATGTGGAAACAGATTGGGAGCCAATGTGTTGACTTGAGGATTTACATGGGTGTTGCGACATTGGTAAAAGATAAATTGCACAGTTGACAGCAATGCTACGGCGGCCCCAGGGAGTGCTGCTTACTGCCCAGAAACATTTATCTAGCTGGTGTGCACAGGAGTTAATTCCTTGGAGAAGGAACAAACCTTCCCCTTTTCTTTCCCCCATGCCTTGATCAGTGAAATACTCCTGACGATGTCTCTAGTACTAATCCAAGAGGAACCCGTGAGGCACATCTTCACATAACTGCAGCCATCTAGATCTCTGCACCAAAAGCCATGTGAGATGAGAATTAAGAACCTAAATATGTACACTATAAAGGAGAAGAGAGACAGAGGGAATATGATGGATACATTTAAGTACCCCAAATATATAAACAGGGCACAAGAAGCAAACCTTCTTCAGAGGCAAGTGTGCATGAGGAGAAGAGGTCAGAGTATGAAGCTCCAGCAGGGATAGATTCAGGAGCAAGATAAGAGAATATTTCTTCATTGAAAGGGTTAAGGATATATAGAATGGCCTCCCAGTGGAGGTCATGGAGGCAACAATGGTAACTTACATCAAGGAAACATGGAATAAGCACAAATAATCCCTAGTGGTGAGAAGGTAAGGGTGAGGCTGGGATCTATGGCACTGGATCAGGTGTAAGGTGGAACAGAGAGGACGTACCTTATGTCCTTGTCTTCTGTCATATTCTATGACAGTGGTACAAACAAGCCCCCAGTCACAGTCCAGTTTCCTGCAATAGCTGAAGGATAGACTCTGCAGCAGGAGTTAGAAAATTCTGCAGCAAAGTTTTTGAAATTCTGAGGCAATTTCATAACACATAAGTTTGCAAATATTTACATATTAAATGTAGATTTATATTTTACTTTTTATTAATAGTTGTTTTTTCTACATTTCTTGTGTTCAGGTTCTTTTTTTGGAAAACAGGGATCCTAGTGATTGGTGCTGGGAAGAGGGAAGGGATATAGAGAATAAGAGGAGAGAAGATCTAGGGGATTGGGAAGGAGAGGGAATATCAGAGGAGGGCAATGGAGAAGGTTTCTCAAGGAAGGGGCACAGGGATAGGGTAAGAAGAGGGAGGTTGAGGCACAGATGGAGGAAAGGGCAGGAGGGAGCAGAGGGAGGTATGGGAAAGAGAATCAGAGAGGAAGGAGTAAAAGGGGATCCTGGACTGGGGAGATCCAGGTTTGAAGATGGAGGAATGATCTGTTCGCACCCTATACTCCCTCCCTTCTCTCATCCTCTCCGATCCTCATGCCCCACCACCCCTCTAATCTACTCTCTCCCTCACTCCCTGTGCCCTCTCCAATCTCTTTTGCCTGCAGTCCCTCTGATCCCCTCACTCTTCCAGTGTCCGTACTCACTTCCTATTTCCCTCCCTCTGATCACATCATCCATTCTCTTCCCACCCCCTCTGATCCCAACACTTACTCTCTCCTTGTTCCCCCCTTCAATTTCCTCAGTCGTAGCCCACTTCTAGTCCTCTCACAGCCTGCAGTCCAACACTAAGGGTACCTGTCATAGTGACTGCCATATGACCTGACTAGGGCATGACTGGTGCAATTTCCTTAGCACTAGATGCTGATTTACTCACTTTGATTTCAGCTATAGCGACAGACGAGATCCTCTGATGACTGACTCTCAGCCAGACCTTTATGCCATTCAGCAGCTTTGTTGCTTGATATCTCATCAACTATGACCCTGTGGCTACACCATAGGTGCGGGAAATACTTTGGGCAGGGCATCTTGTTCTTTCTCTCACTGAGGTTCTGCATCCCTCTCTACAGCTTCTTCCTCCCATTACTCCAACAGTTTTGGGATAATGCTGCCAAGGCATACTTACTTTCTCCTTCATCAGGTAGGGCTAAAATTCCTTAGATTCAGTTCCAAACACCTGTATAGTGGGTCACTTGTACTTGACAGCTTCAGAGCATTTGAAATTTGGACTTTTTCACCATCCAAATTTCTCTGGTGTCAATCTCACTATCACTACAAACAGCTTGAACAGTGCAATCTGACACTTTTCACAGACCAGCTCCTCTTCCATTGGTTGGCTATATTTGTGGTAAGTGCTACAGACAAACCACAACATGGATTTTCCTTGTTCTTAATTCAAGAAGATATGTTTTGGCATAGATCAATGGTTCCTAAACCTATCCTGGAGGACTCCCAGTCAAGTTTTCAGGATATCTACAATGAATATGCATGAGATATATTTGCATGCACTGCTTCCATAGCATGCAAATTGTACATAAGAAATTGCCATGCTGGGTTAGACTAAGGGTCCATCAAGTCATTTCGTGCATATTCATTGCTGATATTGTGAAAACTTGACTGGCTGGGGGTCCCCATGATAGGTTTAGGAACCTCTGGCATAGAGTATTCCATGCTGCTGCCATTCTTACCTCTTCACCCCGCGGGCCTTCAGATGGAGGCAGAATTCCAAGTCCAGCTGAATGAAGAGGTGGCACCGATGGAAAATGAGGTACCGAGATTGGTGGTGGCAGCCTCGAGGACGGTGGTGGTGGCACCAATGGCATCGGTGTCTTCGATGGACGCTGAGGCGCAACTAAGCCCTGTGGTCCAGGAATCAGCTCCAGCATCGGAGGTTCCCGGAGAGGAGCCATGGTCCGCTTCTTCATCGTCCGAAGACACAGGAATTCTGAAACAAATGGTGACGGATCAGCAGAGTGCAACCTCTCTGAACAAACAATGAGGGTGCCCCAACAGCACCTAATGAAGAAAGAGAGTGTAAACCAACACTATTATCAGAGTCCAGAATAGCTGATGGAATACCATGATCATTGGGGTTAAGGGTGGTATCCAGTTTAGGCAGAGCAACAACGGTCTCTCCAGCAGTGTCTGCAACGAGCGCCAAGCTGTTCCATCAAGCCAACCAATTGGGGAATAGTGGGCTGAGAGCAGCAAACTCTGAAAACTGCAAATCTCCTAAACGTTTCTTAAGGGGCACACCCCTTAAGTGCTGGTAGTGGCGTGCTGCAGGGTGCCTCCTTATGATGGCAAACATGGATCCTCCCTCCGACATCAGACATAGGACCTCAGGAGCTGTCTCGGTGTTCTGGGGCAAATTGGAGAGGAAGATGGTGAGACTTCTGTCTCCTGGACACCATTTTAGGAAACCTGCCCATTTGTTGGATAGAGGAGATTCATGAGAGTGGGGAGGGAGTAAAGGCAAGGTGTGAAGCTAGGGAGGCCTTGGGAGAAATTGGAGATGTGTGAAAGTGGAGGGGTAAGAGTCTGCTGCTAGGAAGGCAGGCGGTCGGCGGCTCACAGGTAAATATATTGGCTTCCAGAACTCCCTTAATTATAATCACTACCTTGGCCCCAGATCTCTCACATCTAATGGGAGTTTCCATTGTTATGCATGAGACTGCTGTTGATTATGGGAGATTTTTCAGGTCTGCAGTGCTCCTTTGGGTCCTAGACATGTGCCTACTCTGCTTATGCGCTAATTTGGCCTTGAGTGCTATATGGAGCATATAGTTGTTCTTTGAGAGATTCTAAATCAGTTATTCTGGAATCTAAAGTTTACTGTAAATATAAAACTGAAAAAGAAACAATCTCTCTCCAAAAGGAATTTACCAAGAAATACTCCCTAAATAGTGATAATCCTATTTAAAATTATTTATGTTTAGGGTCTGATTCACAAAGGCTTTTCTCCCATTACATATCTATGAGAAAAAATGCATAGTTAAACAGTCCTTTAATATTCTTTTTCCACCTACAATATTCTTTATGATCAGACATTTATTCCAATTTGAAAGGAAGCAAATAAGTCAGATGCTTTGTTGTTTTGAGATACTTGATGGCAAAAAAATGCAATAAAAAATATTTCTTCTGTTATGGACAACAGACGGGCCTCCAGATTTTCATCTCTAGCACACTAAAGATGTCAGTTTTAATGGAAACAGATAAACTAACTGCTCATCTAGGTAGTGAAAATGTATAGTAAGCAATTTTTTTTAAAGTGCATGGTAAAGTTTTATAGAAAATCTGCTGGATGCATTTTTGTTATGTTAACATCATGTATTAAATATCAGAATATATGGCACCTATGTCTGTAATGTGGCTTATACTGCCTGCATACATGCTGATAAAGTGGATTAAAATCTATTTATGGTAGCAAATTTTATTTATTTATTTAACAGTTTTATATACCGACCTTCATAGTAAATAACCATATCGGATCGGTTTACAATTAACAAGAATATAACTGGGGTAACAATTCAAGTACAGCAAAACAGTAGGTAGGAATGAGTCAAAGTTACAATCAACAGGGTAAGAGAACTTGGAAGCTTGCAACAAGCTGGAAAGAAGATAAGGCAGGAAATAAATATGAGGTGATACCATAGGGCGTACGGGTTAAAGCATAATGGTGCTTTAACCTGGAGGTGTCAGAGTCCATTAGTGAGTGTAATCACCATAACGGGTAATCGTGAAGGACAACTAGTGATTGTCTGGTGGGTCGGCGAAGGCTTGGTGAAATAGCCAGGTTTTAAGTCTTTTTCTAAAAGTTAACAGGCAAGGTTCCACTCTAAGACTTGAAGGGATGCTATTCCAGATGGATGGGCCAGCTATCGAAAACGCTCTGTCTTTGGTCGTCGAGAGGCGTGAGGCTTTAGTAGGGGGAAATTTCAGGGTGCCTTTGAGAATATGTGTGGAGTGGGATTTATACACATGCATTGTAAACTGGAAACTTTATATATCAATTTGTATTTCTTGGCTATATAGAGAGAGACATTTTTTAAATGTGTAATGATGATGTCATGAGAAGATAAGACCATAAGACTTGCCAACTGAGTCAGACCAAAGGTCCATCAAGCCCAGTATACTGTTTCCAACATTGGCCAAGCCAGGTCACAAGTACCTAGCAATATCCTAAGGGGTAGATAGATTCCAAGCAGCTTATCCCAAGAATAAGCAGTGGATTTCTGCAACTCTACCTTAATAATGGTTAATGGAGATAAACATTAAAGGCGTCAGCAGGAAAGGACCACTCGGTCCACCTAATCTGCCTACTGTGCTGACATATCGGGCTGATACAGTAAAATGCACGGGAGAGCCGGCGAGCGCCCACTCTCCCGATGCACGCCCAAGCCACTCTCCTGGGCGCGCGATTCACTAAGCAAAGGTATGCAAATTAGGGCCTGTGGTAATAAGGAGGCGCTAGGGACACTAGCACGTGCCTAGCGCCTCCTTATTGACAGAAGCGGCGGCTGTCAGCGGGTTTGACAGCCAACGCTTAATTTTACTGGTTGTTGAACTCGCTGACAGTCATGGGTTCGGAAAATGGATGCCGGCAAAATTGAGCGTCCGTTTTCCAACCCGCGGGCAGATTATTTATTTTTTTTAGATTTTTTATTTTTGGGGCCTCCGACTTAATATCGCTATGATATTAAGTCAGAGGGTGTACAGAAAAGCAGTTTTTTCTGCTTTTTTACCCCTGTATAAGGGGTAAAAATAGCGTGTGGAAAACGCGTGGCCAAACAGGGGCTAACGGTGCGCTCAGTCGAGCACACCATACTGCATCTGCCCAATAGGTCTTGTTCTGTGGTCTTTTCCTTGTTTTCACCTCACAACTCCTTTTGAATCTATCCCATGCATGGAAGTCTATTCCAGGTGTCCACCATCTGCTTTAACAAAATCAAGTGAACAATTTTTTAGTATTCTACCCATGCTGAATCTTCTATTTCTATTGCAACATTCAGAAAAGACATATAAATAATCTTTATCCGTTACTAGCTGGGGTTCTTTCCATGCTTAGAAAACTTGATACATTGCGCCAGTTTTAAGTGTCAAAGCAAAAAGTCTTGTAGAGTTTAGAATACTTGCTCATTGAATTTAGAATAGCACATCTTTCCACCAAGGACTGCAACTTCAGGAAAAGAAAAATATCCACAGAAAGAAATGTGCAAGCAAAATCTTCTGCAAAAACACTTATACGACTTCTGATTTGTATGTTAATTTGTACTCCACTATGAACTATGGAATATAAAAGCTTTCACAAAAATAAATGAATAAATAGAACACTGGGCCAAATGAATCAGGCAAAGGTTCCATAGCATTTCCTGCAAAATGTTTTTTTTGCTTACACAATTTTTATTCTGTGGAGATTTTTGCTTTCCATATTTTGCACAAAATTAAATTCTTGGGCAAAAGATGTGCTTTTCCAAACTGTGCAAACAAACTGACTTGCAGGATTTTTGCACTGTTTTGGATAGAACTTGAATCTGGCCCAGTGGCCCTTGTTGTCATCCAATGAGATTAACAGGAAGAATGTTCAGTCTGTCTTCTATGAGCACAGTGGGGAGCTATAGTGTATGATACTTGCAGAAATAGACATGGATATGTCAGTAAGAGACTGTAAATTATCAAGTTGAATGAATTTCACACAGGTTAAAAATATTAATTTTTTCCAAAAACTTCTTAAGATTTTGATTTACAACTATTGTTTGAGGGATTTGCTTGTATTCCCATTATGGGGTGAAAAAAAATTTAACCCATGTAAAAAAAAAAAAAAAAAAAAAAAAAGTTATTATTCTATGCCTTTATTTTGAAATGGCTCATCATGGAGGAATTACTGTAGCACCACTTTCTTTTTCTAAAAATAAATTGATAGTCTCAGTGATGGGCTGCAGCAAATAGGTTTACTGAAGGAACAGTAAGTGGAAATAGATAATATGCATGTTTTTTGTTGAAGGACAGCTCATCTGTGCTTAGACGTTTTGGAGAAACTGCACCATACAACCAAGGCCCCTGTACTAGCAAGGTCAAGAAGAAGCTTGAATAGAAGCATTCAGCCAATCATAGAGGCTAACGTGCACAGTTCCACATTCACCAGTTTTCAGACATCAGCGGAGCTACATACAGGGCAACTGACCAGTTAAAACAGATCTGTTGACAAATTATAAAATACAAAATTGCAAAATACTTATAGCTTACACCAGTAAAATTTGGTTCTTTGGAAATTAATCTGTCTTTGGGAAAGATAGCCATTTTATGTTGTGGAAATATGGGTTAATATAACTCACCTGGCTTCATTCATCTTATGGTCCTCTCCACAGCCCTTCTTTGCCTATACTAGAAAAGTCAGAGGAAGGGCCCTCGATGCACCAAGAAAAAAGAATTTTAGAAAGAATAAGAGGGATGTGGAGTATTTTTATTTAATCACTATGCAAGCTCTTGGTTCCTTTATGTTATATTATACTTTTATAGCACTTTCCTCAAACCAAAATGGTTTACATCAGCAATAAAATGAGCACGTTTGCTTACCATAAACGATGTTTTCCGCAGATAGCAGATGAATTAGCCATGCTGTCTGGGACATCCTCCCGTCCTGTAGGTGGCAAAGCTCTCAAAGTGAAGTTTTAAGTCTTGCTACAGTGTGTGCCTGCTTAGCACCTCCCCCTCCCCTGTGCAGAGTCTCCTCAGTCCGTGATAAAGCAAGTATAGTATGCAAGACTCTCCGGGGAGGCGGGAGGGTCAGCATGGCTAATTCATCTGCTATCTACGGAAAACACCTTTACGGTACGCAAACTTGCTCTTTTCACTCAGATAAGCAGCTGAATTAGCCATGCTGTCTGAGAGTCCACAGCTAGCAACTTGAGCCATTTTGTTGTTGTTCTGTTATATGTTTGCTCAAGTTGCAAAGGTAGATCGCGGGCAGTCTCTTGTGACAGAAAAGTTTAGGAGGTGCCCGCTTGTAAAATCTGTTTGCCCATGGATGCAACTGAAGAAGCAAGTCTGTCCAAACAGTAATGAGTGGTGAAGGTATGAAGTGATGACCAAGTCGCAGCTATACAAATGTCCCATATTGGAACATCACGTAGGTGGGCAATAGAGGCTGCTACTGCCCTTACTTGGTGTGTTTTTGGCATGGATGAGTTGTTCCGAACGTTTGTGGTAGCAAAATTGAATGCAATTTGTGATCCAGGATGACAAAGTCCTTTTTAACACCGGTACGCCCGGTGCGTTCGGATTAAAGGAGAGGAAGAGCTGCGAAGGTCTGGATGCAGAGGCAGTGCGTTGTTTATAGTATGTGAGCGCTCTCTTGCAATCTAACATGTGCAGTCGCCGTTCAGCCGCATCCGTGTGCGGACGAGGGTGGAAGGTTGGTAGAGTTATGGATTGATTTAGATGGAAAGGTGAAACTACCTTTGGAAGGAAAGTTAGATGTGGGCGTAGAACTACTTTATCGTGGTAGAATACCAGGTATGGGGAGTAGTGAACTAGAGCTTGTAACTCGCTGATTCTTCTAGCTGGTTAGCATTATTAGAAAGAGTACTTTCCACGCCAGGTACCTGGGGTGACAGGTGTCCAGTGGTTCAAAGGGAGGCAGCATTAGTTGCTCCAGGACAAGGTTCAGGTCCCACGGCACAGGTGGTTTGCATACCGGTGGGCGTAATCGCAATACTCCCTTCATGAACCTGGAGATGAGGGGATGGGTAGAAATTGGTGCATCATTGTGTAGCACGTGGAAGGCAGCTATGTCGCTGAGGTGTACTCTGAGGGAAGCTGTCGCCAGGCATTTTTTGTAAAGTATATGAAGATAAGATAGTAGTGTCTCTGCTGGGCAGGTGAATGGGTTAATGTCCAAGTTGGAGCACCACGAGGCATAGTTGAACCACTTCCTTTTGTAGTTTTGTCTGGTTGAAGGTTTTCTGGATGAAAGCAGAATATCTTCTAATTGGGGCGAGAGGTTTAGGTTTTGAAACAGCAACCGTTCAACCTCCACACTGTGAGGTTCAGAGCGGAGTGGAATGGATGTAGAAGCGGTCCCCTGTCTTATGTGAGTAGACAAGGGTTGTTCCCCAGTGGTATTGGAGTGTCTACCGATAGTTGGAGTAGGTATGCGTACCATGGCTGTCTGGGCCACGCTGGAGCTATGAAAATGAGATTCGCTTTGTCTCTGATGCATTTCTGCGCTGTGCTTGAGATCAGAGGTATAGGAGGGAAAGCGTACAGGAGGTTTTGAGACCAGTCCATGAGGAATGCATCTTGTGTCAGTCGTTCGAGGCTGGGGTAGATGGAACAACATTTTTGAACTTTACGGTTGTGTCCTGTGGCAAATAGGTCTACTTGCAGCCGCCCCAGGTGCGGAAGATTCTTAGTACTACACTGTGTTGAAGTTCCCATTCGTGGGGATGGAAAATCCTGCTGAGATTGTCCGCTCTGGTGTTGTCTATGCCCGGTAAGTATGTTGCTTGAAGAATAATGGAATTGGCTGTTGCCCATTCTCAAATGGATACCGCCTCCTTGCAGGGTGTCCAGGAATTGGACTCGCCTTCCTTGTTTATATAGAACATCGCTACTTGGTTGTCTGTGTGTATCATGACTGTTTTTCCGTGTAGCTGAGGACGGAAGGCTTGAAGCGCGTTCCTGATCGCCTGGAGTTCTAAGAGGTTTATTTGTTGCGTTTTTTCCCAGGCATTCCAGAGGCCTTGAGTTTGAAGGTGTGTGAGATGGGCTTCCCAGCCCTTTCGGGAGGCATCTGTAGTGAGTATGATCTGATGCACTGGAGGTCGTAGCGGAGCTCCTGTGGTAAGGGCTGCTGAGTTCAGCCACCAGTTCAACCACCAGGTGGTTGGAGAATTGTTTCATTGGGCCTTTAAGCCCCAGTGTAAACGTCTCATGTGTAGCCTCGTGAGTGGGACTATATAGATAGAAGCCACCATATGTCCGAGTATAGGTAGTATCTGATGGGCCGGCATCTAGGATGCATGAGATATGGTCTGAGCCAGAGCTGTTAGGGCTGCTGCTCTTGGTTTGGGAAGAAAGGCTTTGATGTTTATGGAATCTATGGTAGCCCCTATGAATTGTAACACCTGTGTTGGATGCAAATTTGATTTTTCGTAGTTGATGAGAAGTCCCAATGAATCTAGACATTGGATTGTCGTCATGAGATTTTTCTGTAGAATGGAAGGGCTGGGTGCTACCAGAAGCCAGTCGCATCCAGGAAAGGAAATATTTGGATACCCTGGCGACGTAGATGAGCCACCGCTACCACTAGGCATTTTGTGAAAACTCTGGGGGCCAAGGAGAGGGCAAACGGAAGAACCTTGTATTGGAAATGACGATTCATTGCTGTGAAGGAAAGGTACCTCCAGGAGGCTTTGTGCATCGGTATGTGGGAATATGCGTCCTTGAGATGGATGGAAGTCATCCAGTCCCTGGGTTGGATGAAGGGTAGAATAGACTTGAGAGAAGTCATTTTGAATTTCTCTGTTTTCAGGTGCTTGTTGAGTGACCTGAGATCCAGTATTGGACGGAATCCTCCTGATTTCTTTGGAATGAGGAAGTATGGTGAATAGAAACCTGTGTGGTGATGAGACACAGGGAGTTCCTGGATGAGTTGCTGCAGGAGGCTGTTGATCTCTAGGCATGTTGGGAATGCCTGTTTTGATCTCTTTTGGGAACTAAGTGTGGCAGATTCAGAAGGGTTTGGAAATTTAAGGCATAACCCTCTTTTATAATGCTTAATACCCAGTTGTCGGTTGTTATTGATGTCCATGCAGAGAAGAATTGAGTCAATCTGTTGCCGACTAAGAGAGATAGCGGTGGTCTCTGATTAAAAACTCTGGGAAGTTTTAGGTTGGGCCTGATCCTGAGCGGTCTTTGTCTGCCGAGGAGTTTTTTGCCGTTGACGAGGTGGAAGGGCGTGGAGAGTAATAGGAAGGCCTAGATGGAGGATAAGGCCTAAAAGGGCGTCGTTGAAATTGCGGCCTTCTATAAGAGGGGTAGTATCCCCTGTAATATGAGAAGGGAGTTGGAGTGGTCAGAGATTGAACTGCAAGTTTTTGCTCTTTTAATTGAGCAACTTGTCTTTGAAGTGATCTCCGAACAAATTATCAGGTAGACATGGAAGGTTGGCTAGTTTCTCCTGTACATCTTCCCGTATGGCACTTGATCTAAGCCATGCCATTCGTCTTGCGGCAATAGTGTTAGCTGTAGACTTTGACAAAGTCTCGAAACCTTCATACACTGGGGCAGATTTTATAACCTGCGCACGCGTGGTACATTTGTGCGTGCTACCCGGCGCAAACAAATGTACACCCAATTTTATATCATGCGCTTGCTTTCACCCGACCCCCTTCTCTCCCTTTTCATTCTCTGCTCCCCTTCCCCCTCCCTGTTATATGTAATTTCTTCTTCTTTTCTCCATGAGTTGATTGTAAACCGGTATGATGTGACCTACGAATATCGGTATATTAAAAGTAAATAAATAAATAACCCATCCCCCAGCCCTACCTAAATCCTCCCCATCTTTATTTCATTAGTTACACGGAGGCAGGCGTAACTTGCACGCACCGGCCAGCTGCCGGTGCGCCATCTTCTATTTTTGCTCTCCTTTGACGTTGGGCTCTGGGGACATCCGTCCGCAGTCAGCACAAGTACTTTGATTATGCTGGGGCCCCAAGCATGAAACATGTCTGTCCGTGACAGACATGATCTTTACCACAGTCACAAAATTTGAAGCCTGGACGAGGCATTTTGAAGTGAATTCGATGAAATTCTTTGAGAAGTAGTTAAGCCTAACTACTGTGAAGGGATTAGACCTTCAGAAAAATTTCTTTTAGAAATCAAACTTTTCGCTCAGAAAAAAGCTCGAGGAGACCAAGAGCTCCGCGTGCTGTCAGGCTTGCGGAAAAAAACGGACTGCGGAGACTCTGCACAGGGGAGGGGGAGGTGCCAAGCAGGCACACACTGTATCAAGACTTAGAACTTTACTTTAAGAGCTCCACCACCTAAAGACGGGAGGACGTCCCAGACAGCATGGCTAATTCAGCTGCTTATCTACGTAAAAAAATTAAATACATAACTATACATTTTATAATTTATAGTAAGATTGTAAAGTCCCAAAAAGCTAGTGATTTGGAATGTTTTAAAAGCATGAGGTCCTTGTGGGTTGCAAACTGATCAAGTTTTTAGATTATCCCTAAGGAAGATGCATGAAATTTGCATACTATTGAGGCAATGTCTATTTCATACATCTTTATTAAGAAGATCTTGAAAACAAGACTTTTATGGCCCTTGAAGACAGCAGTTGGACATCCTTTTGGACCCAACTACATGTCTCAAGGAAAGAGGTGCCTGTGACGCAGCCCCAATTTGTAGGTACTACTCCAGGTTTCTAGGCAGGAAGCAAAATGCTATTTCAATCTAAACTGCCAAATCCTTGTAAAAATGATCATGAGGGAGTTGCCATGGTGCCCCTTGAAAGAGTGAGAACTGAAAATGCTTTTTATTTTTAACGTTGAAAGCACAGGCATTTCCGATATAGCAGATGAATTGTGAAGTACTGCAAAACAGCCAGGGGGGTGAGAGAGACTGAAAAGTAATGCTTAGCTCACGCTCCATTCATTTTGTAAATCAGCACAGTAATAATTTTTTTAAAATATGCTATGCAAAATTGAAAAAAAAAATCCTAGTCAGATAATTTCCTACTTGATGGAGAGTGCAACCAAAAGCATTTCTTATATCCTATATGGGGACTCTCCTAGAGCGCACAACTCCAGCCAAATCCAGCTTGTGGCCCGCCCAATGTGGGCGCGACAGGAAGCCAGAAAAGGCTTCGTGCTGGGAGCTTAATTAAAGAGTCAGCTGCAGCTCCAATCTGCTCTCTCTAGCTGGAGGTTTAGTGCGCGCAAAAATCAAATACCTAGGAGTGGGGCTGGCGCATGCTGCCCAGGTGACATCCCCTCCCCCACCCAACAGCCCAAACCCCGGGGGGGGGGGGGGCGATTGGTCGCTCTTTATCGACATTTCCTTCATTTTTGGTGAAAATCATATAATTACAGATACATAAAATGATTTTGATTTTCACAACAAAGAAAAATGTGTGGGTTGTTATTTGACGCTGTTTGTTTAAAGGAAAATAACGGGCTCTGCAACCCGAGGATAATGCAAGCCCTTCCTTTTATAGCGCCCCTGCTTGCTGCTGGCACAGCTCTGTCACTGTGGCGGGCAGTGCCACCCCCCCCTTCCACTCCTCCGGTTGCCGGGAAGCGCCGCCTCAGCTGGTTCATGCCGGGCCTGGCACGCGGGGCACGGGGGAGCCACCGCCTCTCTTGTTTCCGTGGTAACCATAAAGATTCTGTAATTGTTGGGCCGTGAGCTGCGCGGCTGGAGACGGGACCGCCAGAGGCCAGGGGCAGAGGAGGCCTGAGTCGTCTCCCGTAAACCAATTAGAAGGGGGACATATTGGTAGCGGAATGCCGATGGTGGTTATAGGAGAATTCCCCCCATGGCAGTAAAGCCACTCAGTCGTCTTGTTGGTCTCCTACAAATGCTCAAAGGAATGCTTTTAAGGTTTGGTTTGTGTGCTCCGCTTGACCATTGCCTTGAGGGTGAAAGCGAACAGCGAAAGGAGCAGCACACTTACATGAAGATATACACTCATACATTCTGTATGCATATGCACGCACTTAAAATCTATCGGGCACAGTCACACGCTAGTGGTGGGAGATATTGGGCCTTCCACGCTCTCCTCCCCCCCCGTATGGCGCGGGTTGACTCGGGCGCGTGAACTGGGAGTTGGGAGAGGGGTGGGGGCGGAAAACTGATGGCGCGGGTCGGTGAATTGGTAAGAGAAGGAAGCGGCGGTGGGTTTGGGGGGTGGGGTTGTCAGCCTCTGCTGGAGCAGGATAGCAGGGGCTACCCCTCCTTCTCCCAGGTGTTCATGGAGATGGGGTGTCTGTACCGCACCTGTGAGCCGTCAACCTGCGCACCCCCCCCCCCCCCCCCCCGCGTGGCGGCTCTGGCCAGCTGCTGCCAATCATCGCCTCAGGGAGCGCGGATCGACGTAGGGCCTTGCTACACTGCAGCCTGCTTTCTAGGCGCTTTCTTTGACAAGATCTGTTCTCATTTTGCAGTGTAGTTATATATATATGTGCTTTCCACTTGTCTTCCCAGAACTCCTCAATCGCTGGGGATTGCTGTTTTTCCTTGTAAATTTCTGCCCCGGTATTACACTAGAGGGAACTGTTTTAGAGGAGTATGCCAGACATTATGGGATGTGGAGTCATCTGCATAGGAGGTAGATGTCAGTCTGTTTCCTAACTAGCTTAAATGGCAGTTGGCACAGAGACTTTAATCTGGCCCCCTTTATCTATCTCTTACGATTTCTAGGTGAAAAGTTTTCTCTTTCCTAAATTACTAAAAATAAAAATTACAGAAACATGACAACAGGAAAAAGACCATCTGGCCCACCTAGTCTGCTCATCTGCCCAATTTATCTAGCCTTACAACTCCCATTACTCCATAAGAACATGAGAAGTTGTCATACTGGATCAGACCAAAGATCCATCAAGCCCAGCATTTTGTTTCTAACAGTGGCCAATCCAGGTTACAAGTACCTTTGCAAGTCCCAAACATTAAATAGATCCCATATTACTAATGCCAGTAATAGCAGTGACTATTCCCTAAATCAACTTGATTAATAGCAGTTTATGGACTTTTCCAGGAACTTATCCAAACCTTTTTTAAACCCTACTACACTAACTGCCTTAACCACATCTTCTGGCAGTGAATTCCAGAGCTTAATTGTCTTTGTCCTATGCTTTCTTGAATTCAAATACTGAGCTAAACACTGTGGATCTCTAAAGGCTAGTGGTTGGAAATGAAGAATAGGGTGCATGGTGGTAACCTGCAGGGAACAGCAGTTACTAGCCATAACAGCAGGCATGGGGATTACTACTCTTAATCAATTAGCCTTGATGCTTTTATCGCAACTGCAACATCGCTCTCTGCTTTGACGCCGGCAGGAAAAAAGGGAAGTAGATTGAGACAACCAATGCTGGGCCCCTACCTATATGGTTTGGGAAACTGATATACAGACATTAGGGACAGCTTCTATGGCCAAGTTAAAAAAGCACAGCACATTCAAGCAGCATTGTCTGAATTATCAAGAAGGTTGCTAGCAGTAATTTTGTTAACAGGTTTGACAGTTGCTTGGTTTTGATTGTAAATATTACTAGCCTTAACATTTATTTTTTTATTTATGTGTTTTTATATACCGTTGTTTGGAACTGGCCTTCACAATGGTTTACATCAGAAACAACAATACATATAATGCTATGCAGGTGAAACAACAACAAACATAAGACTTTGGGATAACTAGCATTCAGAGATTGTTACAACCCTTAACAGAAACATGGGGGTAATCTGCATGGAGCAGCAGTTACTACCATAAGAAACTTGCTGGGCAGATTGGATGGACTTTTGGTCTTTTTCTGCTGTCATTACTGTGTTACTATATTATGCTTTTGTTTCCACCACTTCAACTGGAAGACTGTTCCATGCTTCCACTCCTGTAAAGTGCTTTACCTCCTGTAAAGAAATGTTTCCTAAGATTACTCCTGAGTCTACCCCTTTTCACTGTCATCCCATGCCCGTTGTTCTAGAGCCTCCTTTCCTTTGAAAGAGGCTTGCCTTCTGTGCATGTAAACCTTTGAGATATTTAAATGTCTCTATCAAAACTCATAAGAACATGCCAAACTGGGATAGACCAAGGGTCCATCAAGCCCAGCATCCTGTTTCCAACAGTGGCCAATCCAGGCCATAAGAACCTGGCAAGTACCCAAAAACTAAGTCTATTCCATGTTACTGTTGCTAGTAATAGCAATGGCTATTTTCTAAGTCAACTTAATTAATAGCAGGTAATGGACTTCTCCAAGAACTTATCCAATCCTTTTTTGAACACAGCTACACTAATTGCACTAATCACATCCTCTGGCAACAAATTCCAGAGTTTAATTGTGCGTTGAGTGAAAAAGAACTTTCTCCGATTAGTTTTAAATGTGCCACATGCTAACTTCATGGAGTGCCCCCTAGTCCTTCTATTATCCGAAAGAGTAAATACCCATTCTAGACCGCTCATAATTTTAAACACCTCTATCATATCCCCCCTCAGTCGTCTCTTCTTCCAAGCTGAAAAGTCTTAACCTCTTCAGCCTTTCCTCATAGGGGAGCTGTTCCATCCCCTTTATTATTTTGGTCGCCCTTCTCTGTACCTTCTCCATTGCAACTATATCTTTTTTAAGATGCGGCGACCAGAATTGTATGCAGTATTCAAGGTGCGGTCTCAACATGGAGCGATACAGAGGTATTATGACATTTTCCGTTTTATTCACCATTCCCTTTCTAATAATTCCCAACATTCTGTTTGCTTTTTTGACTGCCACAGCACACTGAACCGACAGTTTCAATGTGTTATCCACTATGATGCCTAGATCTCTTTTTTGGGTGGTAGCTCCTAATATGGAACCTAACATTGTGTAACTATAGCATGGGTTATTTTTCCCTTTATGCATCACCTTGCACTTATCCACATTACATTTCATCTGCCATTCCGATGCCCAATTTTCCAGTCTCCCAAGGTCTTCCTGCAATTTATCACAATCTGCTTGTGATTTAACTTCTCTGAATAATTTTGTGTCATCTTTGATTACCTCACTTGTCATATTTCTTTCCAGATTATTTATAAATATATTGAAAAGTATGTGTCCCAATACAAATCCCTGAGGCACTCCACTGCCCACTCCCTTCCACTGAGAAAATTGTCCATTTAATCCTACTCTCTGCTTTCTGTCTTTTAGCCAGTTTGTAATTCACGAAAAGACATCGCCATCTATCCCATGACATTTTACTTTTCCTAGAAGCCTTTCATGAGGAACTTTGTCAAATGCCTTCTGAAAATCCAAATACACTACATCTGCCGGTTCACCTTTATCTACATGTTTATTAACGCCTTCAAAAAAGTGAAGCAGATTTGTGAAGCAAGGCTTGCCTTGGGTAAAGTCATGCTGACTTTATTCCATTAAACCATGACTTTCTATATGTTCTATGATTTTGATATTTAGAACACTTTCCACTATTTTCTCCTCTATCTCTCCTTTCCTCTAGGGTATGCAAGCTTTAGAACGAAGACTACTGATCATTTTAGTAGCCACCCTCTGAACCGTCTCCAAACAGTTTATATCCTTTTGAAGGTGCGGTTTGCAGATTGTAACAGAATTCCAAACGGGGTCTCACCCAGGACCTATACAGGGGAAATATCACCTCTCTTTTTCTGTTAACCATCCCTCTCTCTCTATGCAGCCAAGATCCTTCCGGCTTTTGCCATCGCTTTATCCATCTATTTGGCCACCTTAAGATCATCAGATCAATCACCCCCAGATCCCGCTCTTCTTTCATGCCAATATAGTGTTTCTTCCTTGGGTTTTTACACCCTAATTGCAAATTAACAGAGTCATTTATCAACTTGCGTTATGGCGTTTTCGCAGGTGTTAAAGTATTTTCGCATGCGAAAAATGCCTTAATGCATGTGAAAAGCACCATAATGCATGGTGAGATGCTAATTTTTAAAAGGGGAGGGATTGGGGAGGAGTTGGGGGTCAGGAATTTTGTAAAAGTGGGCTGGCTTCGTGAAGCCATAACGCATGATATCACACAGTTTTAATGCCGAAAATAACAGGCTGGAGAGAGAGAGAGAGAGAGAATCTGGGGGTGGCGCCATAGCAAGCAGCTATTTATGCTACTATAGGAGGCCCACCTATTAACTCGAGGTGAGGGTTAGGTAGTAGTGTAGGGGTTAGGGGCAACTTTTACATGCAGAATGAGACGTACAAACAGAACAGTACAGTCTTCTGAAGATTTGATGTCCTTCGGAGTGACAAAACTTGGAAAACAATGAGATTTGTACAATGTTCTCTCAACCTAGCTAACTACTACAAGGGCCTTGTAGATAGTCTCTCTCCCCCCAGTGGTGAATGGAGCACTTTGCAGGTAGGAAAATGCAATTATGTAGGTATTACCGCAAAGTGCGAAAAGTTAACACACTTTGCAGTTGTTATGCTCAGGCTTGTGAACCCTTGGGCCGACGGGAGGATGTTATACCTTTGGAAAAGATCCGCAGGTTCTCCCGTCGGGTGGCGAGGCAGGAACGAAGATGTGACCAGCTGACCCTCAGCACTGTAGACAGAAACGAGTGTGGAGGCAAACAAAGAGTCGTGACGTCGGGAACAGAAGTGTGTCTTCGCCACTGGAAGTCCGCGGTCCCCCCAGGAGGAGCCCGTAGGGACCTGGACCGCTGGGACTTAGGTGGACCTTTGAGAGGTCGTTTGGTGCAAGGGCTGACTGGAGCTTCACCCCTGGAAACCCGCGGTCCCCCTGGGAGGAGCCTGTAGGGACCCGGGCCACTGGGACTTAGGTGTGCCCTTGGAGAAGATGGTCAGGGAGAAGTCCGAGGTCAAGTGCCAGAGGGTTGTCGCTTACCAGTCCGAGGTCACACACCGAGGGATCACCACTTGCCAGTCCGCCGTCACACACTAGAGAATCACTGCTTGCCAAACCGAAGTCAATACCAAGAATCACCGCTAGCCGATCCAAAGTCAGGAACCAGGAACACCAAGACGAAACAGGAACAAGGCACTGGAACTCACCGAAGCAAGCAGACCTGACCAACATAGGACGTTGCCAAGTCAAGGAATGAGCAGAGGAAGCCTCCTTAAATACTTCCTCTGCCCTGGATCATAGGGAGCAGGTGAGTATCATTAAAGAGATCAGGTCCCTTTAAATCAGGCAAGGGGGTGCGGCCTCACGCCTAAAGATGGTGGTGGCCATCTTGAATTTCCTCCACGGAGGAAAGCCAGCAGAACACCGCGAGGGAGGAGCAGGGGTGGCTCCCTACCCGGCAGCTAGACTACGGACCAGCCCCAGAGGACAGGCACCGGCCCAGAGGACATGGATCAAAAGTTGCCGCGGCAGGTCGCTGCCGTGGTGGAGGTAGGGGGCCGTGCCCATGGCCGTCCATGGGCGCGGGACACAATAGCAGTAATAACTATGCAAAGCGCTAAGTTAGCATACATTGCAATCAATAGGCTATTACCATAAAACATGCCACTTTTTATATCGCATGTGATATTTACTGCTTTTTGATAAATCTAGGCCTTAAGATGCAAAATGATGATAGGATTGAATTTGTTAAACAATTGTCAGGGAGCTCTACAACAAATACATTATAGTCAATGCGATTGTTTCCCTTTTATATATATATATCTTAGACCTAACCAGTAGAGTAGTGCCATTTAGCAATTATTAAAATAATTTAAAATATTGTATATTTAAATTATAAATTTGGAACTTTAAAAAATTGTGGAACTGAACATGTGATTTAAAAATACATCTTTTATTGGGGCTTCAGAGGGATAGCCATGTTAGTCTGGTGTAGCAAAAATGACACGAAGCGGGTGGTACCTTATAAAGGAGACTGTTCCTCTATAAAACTCAATCTATTTCTAGGCGTCACGCGCCGAGCGTCACGCGCCTAAGGAGCGCGTCAAAGGGGCCTGCCCCTTTGAGCGCCCCTTCGAGCAGCCCCATTAGGCACCCAAGAAGGAATTATAATTTGTGTCCATGCGGCACCTAACCGGCTCCAACTACCATCGTTCCTGCCCAGCACCAATTCCCAGACGACCAGCCCAAAATGATTCTGGTGAAGTACCCAAGCCTGCTGTATGTATGAGCCATTAACGATATAGCTATGAAATTTATACCATCTCTCTGCTAAAGCTATACACTACCCTACCCTCCTAACCCCCCCTATCCCTATTCCCCCTCCGTTACTCAGCTTAACATTTGAATTGGCCTCTCCAAGACCATCACCACTAGTCTTGCTACTCACTACTACTTTAGCCTGCTTTGTCATTTGCATATCCCTACCGCATTGTTGTATTGCAAACATACTGATACCCTACCTTTTTATATGTACCTGTATGTTTGCTCCTCGTTGTTTTGTCATATTTTTGCCATCACTCCTGTACCCCCCCTAACCCTATTACTAGCTTTACACCACCGTGCAACAATGCCTCCTTTCCTTGGACATTGTACCGTAACATATCAAACAGAAATCCACCCATACAACCACCTTTTATCCACGCAGCAAACCACACACCACAAAACCCCTCAAAAAAACAGAAGACTCATCCCCATACACACTATCACTCGCACTCAAGCCATTAGCCTATCTCTTATGTCCATCATCCTATTTAATGCACAATCTCTTCAAAAGAAAACCCATCTTCTACAAGACATTCTCACAGACTCTAATCCTGAAATATGCGCTATCACTGAAACCTGGTTCAAACAACAGGACACCCCCCTTATCAACCAATTACCCGTAGATATCTATGATATTTTCTCAATCCCAAGGAAAAAGAAGAGAGGAGGCGGTTTACTCCTAGCTGTAAAAAAAGACCTCCAGCTCTTGGCCCATAAATGTGACATACCACATCAATATGAAATTGGCTTCTTCAAGTCAAAATCACTCCAACTATGTCTCATCTATACCCCCCCTGGTCTACTCGAGAAAGATTCATCACCCCTTATCGAATTCTTCGCAAACGCACTATCACCTGACCTTCCCACGATCCTCCTAGGAGATTTCAATTTGCACGTGGATACCTCACCACAGTCACCCGCCTGTGAAGCTTTCCTGTCCTCACTCGAAGCTATGGGCTTCCAACAGATAGTAAACTCCCCCACACACAAAGCTGGCCACACCCTTGACTTGATCTTCATCAACTCCTCCATCAGTGTGAACAGTCCACCATTGTGTACACCAGTACCATGGTCTGATCACTCCCTGATCAAGACCTTTCTTTCACTTCCTCAAAGCTCTTTGTCTGCGCCCCGTCAACCCATATCCTTCAAATTTCGCAAACCCTGTGATGTAGAAACCATCACTCTTGCATGCTCAGACATAGACAAACACATTGACCTTTCATCCCCAGATAATGCATTCTCCTCCTGGGTGAACTGTACGCTCAGCATTGCCAATAATCATTGCCCCCTAGTAACAAAGACTATCAATCCCAATCGCAAAAATAGAAAACCTTGGTACACACCTCTCCTCAGAAATCTCAAAACCCTACTCAGAGCCTCCGAAAGGTCCTGGCGCAAACACCAATCCCCTGCCACCAAAACCCTCTACTATCAACGCATGCATGAATATAGAAATTCCATCCTGCATTCCAAACGGGATTACTACGCCAAAAAAATAAATGGTCTGCAATACAACCCCAAGGCCCTTTTCACCATGGTTGCTGACCTGACCTCTCCCATACACACACAACAACTAGCTAACTCCTCCACAAATCGTTGCAACGAACTAGCTCTATTTTTTAAAAACAAGGTATCTTCCATCACAGCACAGTTTTCGCACAATAACCTCAATATCTGTCTTCCCAATTTCAGCTCTCCAGTCTCCCTTTCATTGTTTGAGTCCGCTTCCTCCCTTGAAGTGGAGAACATACTAAAGAAAATGAAACCATCCACTCACCCCTCTGAAACCATCCCCTCTAAACTCCTACTATCCATACACAATGTGATCGCCAAACCCCTCTCAAATATTCTCAACTGTTCACTAGAGCATGGCACCGTCCCAGACTTTCTGAAACAAGCAATTGTGAAACCTCTACTTAAAAAATCCAACCTTGACCCCAACACTCTTTCTAATTACAGACCGGTGTCCAATCTACCCCTCCTAGCTAAAGTTCTTGAAAAGCTAGTGAACTCACGTCTTTCCGATCACCTTGAACAGAACAACATCCTCCCTTCCACCCAATATGGTTTCAGGAAACACTTAAGCACTGAAGCTCTGCTCCTCTCCCTACACGATACCCTTATCAAAGGAATCGACTCAGGATCCTCCTATCTCATCGCATTACTTGACATCTCAGCTGCGTTTGACACAGTCAATCACGATGTCCTACTCAACATTCTCAGAAATATTGGGATCACAGGCAAGGCCATTGATTGGATTCAATCTTATCTCCAGAATCGCTCTTTCACTGTCTCAATGGACAATAATGAATCTGAGCCCATCAGTCTTCCCCAAGGTGTACCCCAAGGTTCCTCACTCTCATCTACGCTTTTTAATATATACATGCTTCCCCTGACCACGCTTCTCACTAACCTGCATATCAAACATTTTATTTATGCTGACGACGTTCAGCTCATTTTCCCATTCTCTGACTCCATCCAAACTGCTTTACATAGCTGGGAATCCTGTCTTTCCTCAATCAACCAACTCCTAAAGGACATGCACCTTGCTCTCAACTCTAACAAGACTGAGCTTTTAATCATATCGAATAGACAACCACTCCCTGACATCCCTCTTGCTTACTCAGCTACCAACTTCCCTTCGCACACTCGCAACTTAGGAGCTATTATTGATAATCACCTCTCATTCAAACCATTCATCAAATCCATAATAAAGGATTGCTATTTTAAACTTCAAACAATAAAGAAACTCAGATCCCTACTACACTTCAACGATTTCCGCACAGTCCTCCAGGCTATTATTTTATCGAAGCTCGACTACTGTAATGCACTCTTACTCGGCATTCCTGCATCACACACCAAGCCCCTTCAACTCCTACAAAATGCCTCCGCTCGGATATTGTCAAACACAAAAAAAAGAGACCACATCACCCCCACACTTATTCAACTACACTGGCTCCCTATACAGTCACGAATTCTTTACAAAACACTCTCGATCATTCATAAGAGTCTAGTAAATTCTAACCTGAACTGGATTAACCCCCCCATCTCACCCCGTTCCTCCAATAGACCCACCCGCCCAGCACTCCAAGGAACACTCCATGCCCATTCTATCAAATCTTTTAAACTCTCCTCTACTATTAACAGAGCCTTCTCTCTTGCCGCACCCACATTATGGAACTCACTGCCTCATGATATTCGAATAGAGACTTATACCCCCATTTTCAAAAAGAAACTTAAAACCTGGCTCTTTCGGCAAGCCTACTCCATTTCACCCCCTATTACATAAACCCCCATGTGAATTGTTAGATTGATATCCTGGTATGAACGCCTTTATGTCTGCTGATTCTGTACTGTGCACTTTCATGTATATAGTTCTAGTTATAATTATTATAATCAGCATCTCCCCATTGATGCTTGTTATATCTAAGGGCTCCTCCCGAAGATTATCTATATGTTACTGAGTTCACCATCTTTATGTGTTATATGTAAGGGCAATGCCCAAAGTTTTATGTTCATTGTGAACCGATACGATGTGCGAACGGATATCGGTATATAAGAAATGTTAAATAAATAAAATAAAATAAATAAATAAATAAATAAATTTCAAGGACAGAGCCCATATCACCAGAGGACTCCGTCCTGGAAAGCTCATGTCTCAATAAATTGGTTAGTCTATAAAGTGTCACCTGCCTCGTGTCATATTTTCCTAGGTTGTCTGTGATCTTTTATTACTGTATACTGTTCTTCATATCTCTTGTCTGTCTTCTTTTCATATATCAATTTTGGTTTCTTGGCTTTCCTTTATATTCTTTCTATCCTATGTATCCCTCTTCCTTTCTCCATCTCTCACTTCTGCCATCTTGTGCCTCAATCTTTCTTCTCCATCAGATCACAACCTATTCTTTCTGCTCTGTGTTTCCTTTTTATCTCCCTGTGTCAGTGCTACTGCTCAAACTCAGATGTGGTAGGATTCTGGGCCAGCTGGATTCAGGAAGAGGGACGGAGGACAACTTGGGTGTCTCTTGGAATATCTGGGGGACTTGGACTGCATGTTGTACTCTCCCTTCCCAACCCTCCTCCCCCACCCCCCACATCAGAGCAGGGGGATGAGCTCATCCTGGCCACTCAAAACAAATCGTGGTCTGGCCATCCTCTCAACTCCCCCCTCCTTTCTGCCTCTTGTATCCTCCCTCCCCCTTCTTTCTAGGACCCCTCAACCTCCAAGCACCTCCTCTCCCTTCTTTTCTGGCTCTCCCATCCCTTTCTGGCTCTCATCTTCCCAGGACACCCTCCCTCACTTTTTAGTTTTCTTACTTCCTAGCCTCCCCTACTCTTTTATGGTTCTCTCATCGTCCCGCCTCCTTCCTTCCAGTCTCTCTCACCTTACCAGTCTTCTCTTTCCTTTTTTTCTCTGTTACTTTTCAAGCCTCTCTTCCTCAGCCTCCTAGCTCTCTCTCCCTTCTCGCTTTCTCAGTTTGTAAATGACAGTGGCAGGAAGGTACCCTTCTGGCAGCAACAGCGCTCTTGGACAGTAAAAGCACCGCTCTGATTGTCATTTTGTTGGCTCTTCTCTCTCATCCCCATGGCATATGCTTCCATTCTCCTAGGATATATGTATTATAGGGAAGGTAGGAAAGCAGTGCTGCCAAAGGGATGGTGACCGCATTGCCTTTTCTGTCCCTATGAATTGCTGTTGCCTAGTTTGTGTTCTGGGCTACAGAACCAGCTACTTTTAAGCGAGGTCTATGGTGGCAGTAATGTACCAATTTTTCTACACCTATTGGCTGTGCGTAGAGCTAGAGTCCCTAGCACTCCGCCCTACTTACAGCTCTTGGTGTACTGTGCTTACAGCCATTAGATTAAATCCATTGTAAGGGAAGCCACCTTCACTTATATGACAGTTCTCTAGAAGGGACTTCTCAAATGTAGGAAAGAGCTGGAGAAGTGTATGGCCCGGTATATTTTATTATTATTTTTTATTCATTAAAAATCTTATATTCTGCAACTTCCTTGCCCTTGGCCTTCAGAGCGGATTGCATTCAGAAACATAAAAGCTTTAAATGCAATACAATTTCATAAAACAAGCACATATAGTTAAACATATATAACAAAACTCTAATATTAAATACTGGTCCATTGATTTATTGAAATGCTTCCTTGAATAACTCAAAGTAAGTGTCTTTTGTAGTCTTCTTACGTTTCTATATTTTATGGAGCCTGCAGCAAGCTCAAACAGTACAGTATATGATGTGGGTGGGATCCTTGGCTGAGTGGAAGGGGCTAGCACTGTGACATCGATAGAGTGTAAGCAGCTTTGAGCAGTGAGACTTACAGGGCCGATATATACACTGCTCTATTTATGTAAAAAGCTAAAAAAGTGCATAAATCATTTTAGACACATTTTTACAACATGAATAGTTTTACTTTGGTTTCACACTTTCCCAGTAGTTTATCTTACCAAAACAAGTGCAAATCTGTTGGAGCTTAGCATGTCAGAAAAGTGACTTTGACTGGACAGACAGACAGGAAACCAACTGAAACCAGCAGACGCTGTCATTCATTCATTCTTGGCCTAAGGGGTATTTTTATGAAGATGATGTTCAGTTACTTGTTCCTGTGGATGAAGACAGTGATGCCATAGCCCAGGATTTGGACCAAAACATAAAAGACAATTTTTAATTTGTTTCTAAGGAATAATCTGATTCTGAATTATATTAAAACTGAGATTTTATTCATCAGAGAGGACACTTTGGGGGTTTCTTCTGTTTCAGTTACTTTAGAATTGGAAGTCCTGAAACCCTGAGTGTTAGTGAGGAATCTGGGTGTTAGATTGGACTCAACCTATTCTAGTTAACCTCATATTTCTCAAGTGATTCACATGGCTTCTTGGAAGCTAAAACTTGTCAGTAAGCTCCAACATTTCCTTAACCTGGCAGTGATTAAAACAGTAATGCATGCGTTAGTGTTTTCACATCTGAAATACTATAATAGCCTATGAGTGGGCATCCCAGTGTGGCTCATGCATAGGCTTCAAGTGGTCAGCATGTAGCTGCTAGGAACTCTGGGGTTATTCAAGGAAAGTCTCTATCAACCTGATCTTACAAGATTTACATTGGTTCTCATTAGAAACCAAAGTACATTTTAAAGTTTTAGTCCAGAGCTTTTTTAGTGGTGGCTTCTTTTCTTTGAAATCAACTACCAGTGGAGATGAGATTGTAACTTAGTTTGTGTAAGTTCCATAAAAGGGTGACAACTTGGCTATATTTTCAATTTGTTACGGTCCCGGGCCGTGCCCCGGGACCTTCACTCACCGCGCGGCCCCGACCCGGCCGCGGGAACTCCTCTTCGGCTCCCAGGCCCGAGACGCAGCCTAACGTGACATTCTCCCTGTGAGGGAGACTCCGTCAACGATCCGCAGCTGGCCCCGCCCCCTAGGTGCGCGCACCAGGGCTTCTGATTTAAAGGGGCCAGTGCAGGAAACCCTGGGACAGCCTCCCGGTGACGTCAGACTCTTCCGGGTTATTTAAACCCGGCAGTCACAGCTATGCCTCGCCTTGCAATGAGGTTCCCTCTCTTCTGAGAGCTTCCAGTTGCTGTTCCCTTCTCCAGGTTTCTGACTTTGTACTTCTGACTCCTGACTTTTGACCCGGCATCGTCATTGACTGTGATTCCAGCTTCCGCCCCTGGTTTCGGCTTCGGACTTCTGGTTTCTGACCTGGCTTCATCATTGACTGTGATTCCAGATTCCGCCCCTGGCTTTGGCTTTGTTCTTGGACTCTGACTTCTGCTTCTTCCGTCTCCACAGGTATCCACTTCTTGCTGGCCCAGGGGATTCTCCTAAGTCCCAGCGGCTCGGGCTCTCACGGGCTCCTCCCAGGGGAGCCGCGGGCTTCCGAGGATGAAGACTCTTCCAGCCTCCTGGGCCCTGCCATCTTCATCTTCCATCTCTTCGGCCGCTTCCTGGATCCTTGGTTGCATAGGGTCCCACCTAAGTCCAAGAGGTCCGGGCCCTACAGGCTCCTCCCTGGGGGACCTCAGACTTCCAGTGGTGAAGCCTTCTTCGGAGCCTCTTGTCAACGCCGCCTCTCGGCTGCGACGCTCACTATGGGTCCCTACAGTGCAACACCTGCAGTCTCAGCCGGCCCAAGGGTCCACGATCCTAACACAATTAGGATAATTTTTTTTTTTCCAATAGTGATTAGAGGTCAGGAGATAGTACACTTTTGAGTTCTCATTGGATAAAACAATTAAAGGTAGATTTTAAAAGGGCTGCCTGCATGCCCAAAAACACGCACAACTCACCGCACACAAAAATACGTGCTAGTTTATAACCTATGCATGTTGGTTATAAAATACTCTCCATGCACAAATGTCTGGTGCTGTATGCACATACATATGCATGCTACCTTGCTACTGCTCCTTGTTAGGTGCAGGAGTCTGGAGAACATCAGGCAGGGGGGAGGGAGGGAGAGAGGGCCTCTGTCCTCTGTCTAGGGTTAGTCTGATACTCTATATATGGACCATTATAAGGGGGGCATTTTGATTTAGGGTGAGTTTTTGGGAGGTGGGTTAGAATTAAGGGGGTGTTGTATAGACACTTTCAGAGGTATCCATTGTAAAATTGATCACATTAAAGAATTTTTGAACTTACAATGTAGCCAGCAGAGACTGCAATGTACAAATCTACTTTTTAGTGTAGGCTAATGTGGTGGGCTAATGTTAGTTTTATATTTTTGGGAATGTGAGTATGTTTAAGACTTACTGTGATTATGTTATATGTGTTATTCTGGTGAATTTTGTATTGCAATTTTATGTGGAGATATGTGTATTGTTTTGGTGAGTTTACATTGAAGTTTGAACATCACTTTTGGCATTTCTTTTATGTCTATTGAGGTGATTAATACATGTTTTAAATAAATAAGTAAATAAAATATGCCTAGGAGGTGGATTCCATCAAAATAGCAAATAGCTTGGTGTGTCTCCAGGATAATAATCCAGCTTGTTTGGTATTCTTACTCTACCTAGTTTCTAAGTAGAAAAACAATGGGGTAGATTTTCAAAGGGTTATGTGCGTAACCCCGAAAACCTACCCCTGTGCGCGCCAAGTCTATTTTGCATAGGCTCGATGGCGTGTGCAAGTCCCAGGACGTACGTATGTCCCGGGGCTTTGAAAAAGGGGCAGGGACGGGGGCGGCGGTCCGGGGGCAGTCCCGAGTCCTCCGGCACAGTAGCTGTGCCGGGGGATGGCGCGCCAGCAGCCGGCCGGTATGTGCAAGATACGCCTGCAAGAGGCAGGTGTAAAAAATAAAATAAGGTAGGGGGGATTTAGGTAGGGTTGGGGGGTAGTTTAGATAGGGGAAGGGATGGGAAGGTGGGGGGGGGAGCGAAAGAAAAGTTCCTTCCAAGGCCACTCCGATTTTGGAGCGGCCTTGGAGGGAACGGGGAAAGCCATCAGGGCTCCCTTAGGGCTCGGCGCGCGCAAGGTGCATAAGTGCGTGCCAACCCTGGATTTTATAACATTTGTGCGCACCGGGTAGCGAGCACAAATGTACCCCGCGGGCGTAGGATTAAAAACCGGCCCCAATATTAAATGTAAGTTTTGTGAGAAAGGTAAGAAGGCTAAAAGAGGAACTAGATAAGCATAAAAAAGGGAGGGCACCCTCTTTAATCTCTCCTCCTCCCCCCTACCCCCACCCCATATTTACACAGTTGACGTTACCAGTATCTAGAGGAGAACAGTACTGATGTAAGTCTTCATTTTATTCATAATAATCTGTTTGCAATTAGGGTTTATTTATTTATTTAGATTTAGCTCATACATTTTCATTAGTAGCTCAAGCCAAGTTAGAGCATTGAAAAACTTCTCACAGCATAGTTAATACTTTTGTTCTATGGATTATACTGTGGGTTCCATATCAAGTAGTCCATTCAGCTAGAGGCAAATAACTGCTCATATTGCATGGCCCATGTAATAGCCATTTTCATATGGCATCAACACTTAAGCATTCATCTTACCACTTTTATGCCATCTGTTTTTCATAATATTTTGTTTTGCTACTTCATCCAATCATCCTGCATCACTTGGTCTGATGTACAATTTGCACCATTTTCATCTTTTTCAAGTGGAGAGGTAAATAAACCAAATCAGTTCTTGGTGAACATGAAATGCTGGCATCTGTTCACACTGAAAACAAATAGTTATTAGAAGAGTCAAGTACAGATTAGAAACTAACTATCACAGACAGCTGAGGCCTCAGTTCTAACAGAAAGATCTGATTTAGGCTTACAAGGTAGGCTGATACAGTTTGATGTAATAAATTAGAATATTATTTATTTATTGATGTTTATAATCTGCTTAGCCAACAAATCTTTACCCAGAGCAGAGCAGAAGATATCCAAGTAACATTCGGTGGAGCGCACTGTTATCCTGTGTTTGGCCGCACGTTTTCGATGCGCTAGCTTTACCCCTTATACAGTAAGGGGTAATAGCGCGTCAAAAACGCGTGGCCAACCCCCCCAAAACTAATAGTGCCCGCAACAAGCAAATGCATGTTGATGGCCCTATTAGTTATTCCCGCGTGATCCAGAAAGCAAAATGTGCAGCGAAGCCGCACATTTTACCTTCAAAAATTAACGCCTGCCCAAAGGCTGGCGTTAATTTCTGCCGGCACCGGGGAAGTGTACAGAAAAGCAGAAAAAACTGCTTTTCTGTACACCTTCTGACTTAATATCATAGCGATATTAAGTTGGAGGCCCCAAAATTTAAAAAAAAGTAAAATTAAAAAAAAAAAAAAATTTTAAATTGGCCTGTGTCTTGTTTTCCGAACCCGTGGCTGTCAGCGGGTTTGAGAACCAATGCCGGCAAAATTGAGCATCGGCTATCAAACCCGCTGACGGCCGCCGCTCCTGTCAAAAAAGGGGCGCTAGGGACGCGCTAGTGTCCATAGCGCCTTTATTACCGTGGGCCCTCATTTGCATACTAAATTGCACGCACAGGAGAGTGGCCTGTGCGCGCGTCGGGAGAGCAGGTGCTCACCTCGGATCGCCAGCTCTCCCGCGGATTTTACTGTATCAGGCTGATTGTAAAATCAACAAATAAAATGTGAAGAGGCTGCTGCAGAATTTCAGCCATCACTCCTCCTACCTGCACCCCCACAAAAAAAAAACCCTGAATAATTTAGTTGGCAGGCAAAACCATAAAGGTTCCCCTTTCTAGTGCATTCTGAAAGTGTGAAATGTGTTTAATTTTGATTTGTCCATCTTTTAGTGTGTCTATCAGTTAGTTAGAGGAGCTGTCCAGACCATGGTGCTGAACCACAGTTTTGATAGTTATAATTTATGTGTGCTCACTTGTCTCCAGATGCTAAAAGAATGTCAAATTACTCCTATTACTAACCAAGAAATGTTCTTCAGTAAACTCCTAGGTTATTAATCATTCTTGTTCTGATCTTTAGGTCATTCCTGAAAACATGTTAGTGTTTAATAATCCGCCTAAATAGCAATGGTCATTTCTATGTCCTCATCATCATCATCGTTTATTTATTACACGCTCTTCCAACATACGAGCTCATAGTGAGTTATAAGACAAAAAGGCCAAGGAGGCTGAGATTAACAACTTATATAGAACATAAACCTATAGCAACGGATTATATTAGTGAAAAGAGGAACAGAAAGCAATCAACAACAATTTGTAAAAGCAGAGCAAGCAGCGCAATTTGGAGTGGAAAGTTGGTGAAAAATGTTCATCATCCAAAAGCCTCAAGAAAAATCCAGGTTTTCAGTTTTTTTCCTGAAAATCTGGAGGTCAGGTGTTAGCCCAGGGCTTCCCAAACTTGTTTTGGGGACTCCATAGCCATTTGGATTTTTGAGATATCCACAATGAATGTGCATAAGAAACATTTACATATCGAGAGAGAGAGAGAGACTTGCTATAGTGCCTCTTCCCTAGACAGGTATTTGTATCCCTATGGGAGGCCCACCTAGTAACTCGAGGTGGGGATTAGGTATGAGTGTAGGGGGTTGGGGGCCACTTTCACATTCAACATGAGACGTACGAACAGAACAGTGGTCTCTTGTGAAGATTTGCTGGCCTTCGGAGTGAGAAAACTCACTCCAAGATGTTCTCTCCACCTAGCATGATGGACACTCTACCTGGGCAACAACAAGCTAGGTGGAGAGAACATTGTCCAAATCTCATCTCTCTCTCTCTCTCTCTCTCTCTCTCAGCCTGCAGTACACTGAAACAGGCTGTCCGGAAACATCGTGAACCGCGATATATACTGGCAATGTAGCCCAAATTGGGTTAATAGCGCAACTTGCGCTAAGAGCGTGTTGTATAGCTGTTATCGCAATTTGCGATACACATGCTTATTAGCATAAGGTAACACCCCTTTTTGGTATCGCATGCGATACTGTGCGATATTGGAAAATGAGGCCCTTAGTGCCTAATGTCCAATGAGAAGGAATTTCAGACAGAAGGGACAGAGCCAGCAAATGATTTCTTTCTAGTGCTAGTCAGCCACATTTCCTTGGGGACAGGTACTTCCAGGCAGATGTTGGACAAAGTGGCAAGGGGGCAAGCTGGAGAGTATAGAGAGAGTCAGCAACATAGATAGGAAGGGACCAGGCCCTTGATTGCCTTTGATTATTACAAACTAAACTTGGGTAAGGTTACACTGAACATTATATTGCAAGCATCACAGAAATATGTGTGGTAAATATCTAAAGATAAATTTTAAGAAATGCACACATAAAACTGAGCGCATGCATGCACAAGTAGTACATATTCACATTGGGTAGATTTTATAACATGCGCGCGCGGCCTACATATGCGCACGCTACCTGGTGCGCGCACATGTACGCTCGATTTTATAACATGCGCGCACAGGTGCGCATGTTATAAAATCCAGGGTCAGCGCGTGCAAGGGGGTGCACAATTGTGCACTTTGCATGCACCGAGCCGCACTGCCTTTTCTGTTCCCTCCACCCTAACCTGACCTTCCCACCCATTCCTCTAACCTTTTCCCCCACTACTCTACTCTAACCCCCCCTAAAAGTTTTATCCTACCTTTCGCGCCTGCCTCCGGACAGGCACAAGTTGTGCAAACCGGCAGGCTGTCGACAAATGATCCCTTGACATAGCAGCAATGGCTGCTGTGTTGCAGGCCTCTGGCCCTGCCCTCTCTCTGCCCACGCCCCACCCACACCCCCTCCCTTTTGTAAAGCCCCAGGACTTACACGCGTCGAGGTGCTTTACTCGCGCCGCTGGGCCTTTTTAAAATAGGCCCGGCGCGCATGACCTTTTGAAAATCCGGCCCATAAGGTCTATTTTATAAACTTCAAACATACATGCACAAATAATAGTGCATGAATAAATTTGCTTATATAAAAATGGGCCAGATTAGGAATGGGACAGGGGCGTTCCAAGGCAGGGCCAAAACTTATACAGATAAGTTGCTATTTTATGATTCGCAGAAGCGATGTGCGTGCAACTCTTACCTGCGCATATTCACAACTGCTAATTTTCCAATGCAAGTCAAAATAGAATCCTATAAAGCCAAGTTGTGACTGGCTTAGGGGTCTGGTTAAACTGGGAGAAGAACAGGTTGAAGAACGGGGGGAGGTTTGATGACCTAGACTGGGAAAACTGGTGGACTAATTGGTAAAACTGGCAATTTCTTTCCGTGCGCATGTTATAAAATTTATAATTTAGATGCATAAAAGCTAACAAATGTTAAGGAAAATATGCGAGTTAAATTTCCTCATGTAAATGATTACAATTAGGAGCACAAAAATGAGCACATAGCAGATATTCGCCACTTAACTGGATACATTTTGACTTAATCCAGCTAAGTGGTGGCAAAATCTTTCTCAGCCTTTTAAGTTTTAAAAAATGCTACTTAGCTGGATAAGTAAGCTGGATAATTTTTCAAACACTAGTTATCTATCTGTCTTACTTATCCTGTTAAGTAGTGCTTTTCTTTTACTTCTCCGGCTATCTTGCTTAGCCAGTTAAGTTTTAAACAGCATTACTTAGCCGGATAAGCCGCCACAGTGATACTTAGACATTTGTCGCCACTTAGGGCCTCATTTTCTAAAGTATCGCAGGCCTACGATACTTTAGGGAATGAGGGGCGGGGGGCCGAAACGGGGGGCGGGCCTGCACTAGCCAGCAGCGACCGCACTGTCGCGGTGCGATCACTGCCGGTTTCGCACCCAATAGCGCCCCCATTTTGGTATCGCATGCGATAAGGGACATTTCGCGTGCGAAACGTCCCTTATCGCATGCGATCCGTTTAGAAAATAAGGCCCTTAGCCAGATAAATCAAACTTATCTGACTATGTTTAAAATGCATGCCATGTATTTTTTTTATATATAACATATTGTGGGGTAGATTTATGCATATTTTATATAGTCTGCATGCATTGCACGCATGATATAAAATACATGTGCATGTGCACATGCATCCATATAGCTGCATATATGGATGCACTTGTGCATGCTTTTAAGTTATTCTCCCTATGAATGGGCCAAGAGATAACTGAGGGAAGTATATTTTTATAAATGGGTCAGACATATGTACATCTTTTGTCTTCAAAGATTGCATATGAACATTTGAAAAAGGAGATATAGAAATAACATAAAAATGATGCTATAAAGGCCCAAAATAGGTAATACATAGGGACCTTTATTTTCAGTTTTTTAATTTTATTTTACTGGCAATTTATCAGTGTTTATTATAATTGAACAAAAAATGGGAGAAAATCAATAGAAGGAAATAAGTCATTTTCTTTCCTTGGTTTTTTTCCCAATTTTTGTTTGCTGTATTTAAACACTGATAAATTCTTGGGAAAATAAAAACTGAAAACAGAAATCCCTAGCAATAAGATATTTTGAAGAATCTAACTAGTAATTCTGGTTTAACAGAACAAATAAACATTGACCAATTATTTATATCTAGTTTTCACCCCCCTGTTTAATGTACTCTATTGGTTATATGTAAGGGCTCCGCCCAAAAGTTAATCTTTTTCCGCTGTTATATGTAAGGGCTCCGCCCAAAAGTTTTTGTTTTTTGTAAACCGATGCGATGTGTCAACGGATGTCGGTATAAAAGAGACCTTAAATAAATAAATAAATAAATAAATAGTTTAATGAAAATTATTGCAATCTCATATTGTGATGTGGTCATATGGATACCACTATTTGAGGTTGATTCGCCCAAATTATTTTTGGCTTTTGGAGGGTGAAAAGAAATGGTCATTAAGGAGAATATATAGGAGTTAAAATCTCAAAAACATAAAATATTTCTCACAACCTAAAAAAATATATTTGAAGTTTGCAGGAGGAGGAGAAGCCTCCATAGATGCTTCATTAACATCCTTCATGCCACTTACAAACTAATCTATTAATACCCATTCACTCTGGCAGTCTTTGGATCCAAATATATTTACTGCTGTTTGAGGTTAGTGTAAATGCAAGCTGAAACTGTCAAATTTGTGCAATTCTTATTACTATCTGTAGGGTTGATACACTAAACTGTTATAATAAGCCATTAAATTAGGTTAACGTGCTGATTTTAAGGAACGTATTAGCAGCTATAAATGACAAGTTTTAGAGTGCAAAGTTTTATCTATCTATTTATTTATTTATTTATTGATGCACAGTCAGGAACAATAAATAATACACAAAAACTAAAACAGTCGGTTAATAAAGTAAAGTTAACAACAAAACAAACCCAGGTATATGGTCACCACCCAAACTGCTGTATAACCACTGGTTCATCTATTCCCAACACCCAGGATCCCCATAGCCTACAGGCTGGTAAATAACCACATCTTCACCTTTTTTCCTGAGTGTCAAATAATTTGACTCCAGTCTGATTTCCAGAGGGCTGAGTTCCAAATATCAGGGCTAATCACCGAAAAAGCCCTCCTTCTGCACCTTACCGTATGTGCATCACTAACCAATGGTATGTACATCAAAGCCTTCTGTGCAGAACGTAATCATCTGTTAGGGACATATTCCTTAACCAAAGTAATTTTGGCATAAAAAATATTTTATTGCATACATTGTTTTATTTTTTGTTATATTGCAATTGTGTATTTTAAAGAATTGTAATTCACCTAGCACAGTTTGTTCCGATATAGACAAAAATATGTAAAATAAATAATAAAAAAATAAATATATTAATAGCCAAGTCATGTGAATATTTAGGTCTCACCCACCTCTAATAACCTGAAATATCAAGGTCATGATCTTAAACATTATCCTTTCCTTTACTGGAAGCCAATGAAGGCAGGCCAAAAAAGGCTTTATACTTATTCTGGGGCCGATGCAATAAAAAAGCGCGGAAAGCGGGCACTGAAAAGTCAGCACCCACTTTCCTAGGGGTAGATTTTCAAAGGGTTACGTGCGTAACCCTCGAAAACCTACCCCAAACCCCCCTCCCTGCGCGCGCCGAGCCTATCTTGCATAGGCTGCCGGCAAGCGCAAAGCCCCGGGACACGCGTAAGTCCCGGGGATTTCCTGGGGGGCGTGTCGGGGGCGTGTCACGGCCGACGCAGGAGGTCGTTCAGCGGTGGTCCGGAACCCCCGCTGAACGACCTCCTGCAGTCGATCTCTTGCCGGCGCCATTTTCCGTACGGAAAACGATTCACGGCAGGAGATCGCTCCCGGACCCCCGCTGGACCCCCAGGACTTTTGGCCAGCTTGGGGGGGCCTCCTGACCCCCACAAGACTTGCCAAAAGTCCAGCGGGGGTCCGGAACGACCTCCTGCAGTCGAATCGTGTTGGTCTATGGCCGCCGCCATTTTGCGGCCGCCATTTTGCAAAATGGCGCCGGCTGAAGACAACACAATTCAATTGCAGGAGCCCGTTCCGGACCGCTGCTGGACCCCCAGGTAATTTAAGGCATTTGGGGGGGGGGGGGGTTCGGGAGGGGGGGGGATTTAATTTAAAGGGTCGGGGGTGGGTTTTAGGGGGTTTTAGTGTGCCGGTTTTCCTGCCATTGGTTTAGGGCAAGTAAGTACTTCCCTCCCAAAGTTGATGAAGTATTAAGGCATTTGGGGTGGGGGATTTAATTTAAAGGGTCGGGGGTGGGTTTTAGGGGGTTTTAGTGTGCCGGCTCACGATTTTAACGATTTTCACGATATTTTAAACACCCAAACGGCAACAATACGATTCCCTCCCCCTCCCAGCCGAAATCGATCGTTAAGACGATCGAGGACACGATTCACATCTCTGGTGGAGAAGAGAGGGGGTGGAAGTTGCTGGACAGGGAGGAGATGGAAGTGGAGAGAGAGAGGGAGGTGTGGGGGCTGCTGAGCAGGAAGAGATGGGAAAGAGGTGGTCAGAGGTATGCTGGGTGGGGAAGGAGAGAGGGAAGTGTAGGGAGAGTGTAGCAGGGGAGCATGGGGAAGAGGATGCAGGGGAGGAGAGGGAAGGGAATGTTGAACAGAGATATGAGCATGTGAAGGGATGATTGAGTAGTTGGGAGAAGTGAGGGGTGATGGGTGCATGGAGGGGAGTGACGGGGTACAAGAGCCATAATATGCATTTCTTCTGTCTTTGAACTTTGCTTATTGTAGGAGTTTCTAGTTCTCCAGTTTTGCACTATATGCAGAATGGCTTTTTGGGGTTTCCATTCCAAATTTTGTTTCCACATTGTTGTGTTGTGTTTTGTTTTATTTTATATTTGGTGAAAGTAGGTCTGTATGTGTATGTGTGACTGAGATGAGTTTCTTTACTAGCATGTAAGGATTTGTATCAGTCTTACTTGTTGTTTTTTCTCAATATTGGATTGCACTGGTGGTGAACTGCCTTTTCTTGGGTAGGGCTATTGCTGTTTCATTTCTTGGAGTTAGTGTTGCTGCGGTATGGCAGGTTTGATAAATGTGTAGAATGGGGTTTTGTTTGGTTTTTTTTCAGGTTTTGTATTATGTACAGGGAAATGTCTTAGTTCTGCTCTGCATCCTTTGTTAGAAAGTGGAGAATCCCTGTGGATGCAGAGTATATGTTTATATTTAGTCAGTGTGTCATGCATGTGAGCATCATCTCTCTGGTGTGTTCTGAAAGAAAAAAGGTTGAGAACCACTGATCAAGCTATCTATGTGTGTGTGTGTGTGTGTGTGTGTATATATATATTTATGTAGATGTACAAAACTAATTAGGCAATTGAAATAATTCATGTATTCATACTGGGGCCAGCGCGCACAAATGTACACCCGATTTTATAACATGTGTCTTTTAGGAATAAAGTCAAGGCCTATTTTTTTTCAACAGGCTTCTGAGAAGCCTTACATTTAAAAGTTACTTTAAATTCATTCTGTTTGTATTCCATTGTGATGTACTGTTTTCTTAATTTTTGTTAATTGTTAATTTGTTAATTTATTTCTTTGTTTAATTTGTTAAACACTAGGAGCAAGCATTTTTCAAACTAGTGGGCTAGAAATATTAAAATAAGTGAATAGATAAGTAAAATAGTTAACACCAAGAACATCATCCTTACATTTGAATTTATTATTTTTGTCCTACCTGTTCAAAGCTTCTGGTAGGTTATCTATTTAACTTCAGGGAGACAGAAGATCCCTTTGAACATTTAATCATATATGAATCTTTTTTGAACCCATTCATTTATCAGATTTTTTTAAATGCTGAGGTTTAGATCTCTGAATGAGAGATCACTGGATCATTAGCCTCTTTGAAAGATTAAATATGTTTATTCTCCTATTCTGGTTAGTAAGCTGGCTCATTGTTCATGTGTTGACTTTTGAGTTTGGCCATCTAAGTCTCCCTTAATGGCAGACTTAAATCATGAAGTTAAGGTAACTTGCCTGCATTTACTTATTCTGAATGTTATGCTTTAGATCGGTGGCTGGTGGGGGGGGTCCCAGGACAGGATTCGGAATCACTGCTTTAGATTGTAAAGATGCTAAATTTTAATATAACACTGGATAAAAAACCAGAATGCTTTGTAAGGAACTTTATTATTCATTTGGGATACTTTTCAGCTCATGAGCAAATACACTAGAAAACCAGACCTGCAATAAAATCATAAATCCCATAATTTTCAGGCTTGTCTTTAAGTACTTGGAGTTTATTACAATTTTTATTTGCTTTATAAGTTTTGGGGGTTTTTTTTTGTTTTGTTTTAAAAGGCATTTTTTTAATGTATGAGGCTAAGGTGTAATTTTCATTTATTTAAAAAAAAAAAAAAAAAAAAAAAGGGGGTTTAGCATATTTTGAATAAGATAACAGCAACCCATTGTTGGACTCTTGATTGTTTGGAGTTCTGAAATTACCAAGCTTTGTATTTGCTAATTTTTTACGGATGTGATGAATGGTTCTTTGGTCGAGGGTTGTATCCCTTTACAGTGCATAGTACAGAAAAAAACCTGTGTTCGATGCCTTCATTTGTGTTAATTATAGACCAGCTGCTAATATTCTATTTCTAGCTAAGATCATGGAGAAAACCATTACTATCCAATTAGTGCCTTTTGAGAGGAGAATAAGAGGCTGGATATTTTTCAAACAAGCTTTTGGTTGGGTCGCAATACTTCAGTAAGTGATGATATCTTATGCTAGGTAGATAGAGGGGAAGAGTTTCCATTGGCTTTATTGGACGTCTCTTCTGCCTTTGACATTATAGATTGTTCCATTCCTTTAGACAGGTACAAATCAGCTGGGATAAAATGGCAGGTATTGAAGTGGATAGCTTCATTTCTGTCCGAGAGGTCAGCATCTGCATGCATGAAGGGGTCATGTTCATCTAGTCAGTCTAATAGCTGTGGCATCTCCTAGGGGTTGCCTTTGTTCATTTTGCTATTTAATATCTTTATGAAACCCTTGGGGATGTTGTTCCATTTATTGGGCCTGCAATGCCATCTGTTTGCCGTTGCTCTTAAGCATTGTCTCAATTTAGTGGTAAATGTATCTATCACTGATTAGTTAGTAAGTTAATCCTAAATTCCATTAAGACAGAGATTCTTCAAATTGGGCATGCTGGATTCTATGCAGTTATTATTCAGTGAAACAGTTATGAGGTCCATATTCAATAGGATTCAGCTGGCTAACTCAGAAGTTACAACAATCAGTCACAATAGGATTGTAATGTCCTGTCACTGTAATGTTATATCTAGTTTTAATCACAGATTTCTATGAATTATTCTTTTAATGTACTTTAAACAAACACCCAGGAGCAGATTTTCAAAGGGGTACGCACGTATCTATTAAAATCCGGCATACTTTTGTTTGCGCCTGGTGCGCGAACATATCTACCCCCCACTGTGTTCTCACCATATTTAACCTTTAATTAAAACATTCTTTAGTGAAATTACCAAAAAGAACATTTTATTAGAGGAAAGTTGAAAGTTTCATATGTTTAAAAATAGTGCCCCAGCACCATAGAGTGGATATAATCATCAACTTCCAACCACCTCCGTATATATTTTTTTGAAATTTTTCTTAATATGCTAAGTCCCAAAGAAATCTTATATTTACTAGAATCTTAAGGGGCGGATTTTAAGAGCCCTGCTCGCGTAAATCCGCCCGGATTTACGCGAGCAGGGCCCTGCGTGCTGGTGCGCCTATGTTCAATAGGCCTACCGGCGCGCGCAGAGCCCCGGGACTCGCGTAAGTCCCAGGGTTTTCCGAGGGGGGAGTGTCGGGGGCGTGTCGGGGGCAGGGCCGAGTGGCGCGCCGTTTTCAGGGCGGGACGCGGCGTTTTGGGGCGGACCTGGGGGCGTGGTTTCGGCCCAGGGCGGTCCGGGGGCGTGGCTGCACCCTCTGGAACCGCCCCCAGGTCGCGTCCCGGCGCGCGGGGATTTACTTCTCCCTCTGGGAGGCGTAAATCCCCCAACAAACGTAGGGGGGGGGTTTAGACAGGGCCGGGGGGGTGGGTTAGGTAGAGGAAGGGAGGGGAAGGTGAGGGGAGGGGCGTTAGCGAATTCCCTCCGAGGCCGCTTCGATTTCGGAGCAGCCTTGGAGGGAACGGCGGCAGGCTGCGCGGCTAGGCGCGCGCTGGCTACACGCAATAGGCAGCCTTGCGCGCGCCGATCCAGGATTTTAGCGGATACGCGCGGCTACACGCGTATCTACTAAAATCCCGCGTACTTTTGTTTGCGCCTCATGCACCTACAAAAGTACGCGAGGGCGCCCTTTTTGTAAATCTACCCCTAAGAGTATAACACCATCAACTCTGCTACTGATCCTGGATAGATGTAAAAAATTCCAACATGTACATGTTTCAAACAAACCGTCCTTCTTCAGTGGATATTGACTCTGTAAATGCTGCAAAAATGGGTTCTTGCCGTACTCCAATATTCTTTCAATCGTCCTAGCTTGTTGTTCCTTCTTTCATTCAAATAGATGCCATGAATATGAGCTGATCCTGAGTGTAAAGCATCTTTTAAGCGTCACCCGGGCTGTTCTATTAAGCCAATCCAGTCACCTAATGACTTCAAGCCAATCATGAACTTTCCCCAAATGAGCCTACTAAAAACACGCCTCCCTTCTTACAATAGCGTTGCTAGATTCAATTCCTCATTCAAGCCATGTTGGGGGGAGGTCTTTAAGGTGTATATCCAGAAAGCTTCGCAGAGAAGTAGTAACTTGTTCTAAGATAGTCCACTTCATATCTGAAAATTCATGCCCAGCATCCATCAAATGTTGGACCATAGGAGCTGTCATTCTAGCTGTGTTGAAACGGGATTTATGTTCCCCCAATCACACTCTCACAGGTCGGGTAGTGCGCCCTACATAAATTTTAGGGCAAGGGCATATGATAGCATAGATGACATTCATGGAATTACAATCTGTGTTAGACATTCTCCAAATTTTATAGCCTGAAACTGATTCCAACCACTCTTTACCCGTGATGGACTGATGACACCAACTGCAATGTCCACACACCAAATGACCTACAATTTCCAATAAGTCTTGATACTTTTAATGCAACTCCAACATTGCTCTCTGATTCAACAGCAAGGGGAAAAGGGTAATTCAGTTCAGACAGTGACCAACAAGTGCCTCGACATTTATGATCTGAGGAACTGATAAGCAAGGGGGTAACCTGCATGGAGCAGCAGTTACTACCCTTAACCAATAAGCCTTAATGCTTTTGATGCAATTTCAACATCACTCTCTCCTTCGATGGAGTCGGAAGAGGGGAAAGAAGAATTGGATTCAGAGACAACAAACACGAGCCCTGACATCTTTACAGTCTGAGTTTCTGATGAGCAGGCACTGCTTCTATGACCATGTCCATAAGCACAGAACATCAAGCAGCATTGTCTGAATTTTCAAGAAGGTTAATCACCCAGTAAAACCCTTAAGAGAAACAAGAGGGTAACCTGCACAGCACTGCCGATACTACCACAAGAAAAATAATGGTCCTGGTACTGGGACTAACTTTTTCTGCTCCCAGGGCAGATATACAGAATTACAATCACTCCCCTCCCCACCCCTCCCCACCCTCCGACTTATCAGTGTCTGCTCTGGCACAGTACTGACTCTTTTGACTGTTCCTCTGTTGGTGTTGGCTTCAGTAAAACAACCTCTCTTTTTCATCTCCTTCCCAGAATCACCCTCTTTCTCCAAGGACAAACAGGATATCAGTCCTCACATATAAGTGCCATCCAATGGAACCCGGAATGGAAAACTTATGTCAAAGTTTCTATAACTTTGACTGAGCCTCTTTGAGGATGCTCGAGCATGCATTATACCATGCATCCATGCGGGGTCCCCTCAGTCTCTTCTTTTCTATGGAGGATTATTTGTCATGGCAGATCGAGTCTCTGAACTTTCCCATTGATAGCAGGGCTGAATTAGCCCTGCTGTCATGGGAACTGTCCATCAGGGCCCAGGAGGCGGAGCTTCACTAGTAGAATACATAGCTTTGCTCTGTGCGGCTGCGTGTGCCTTCCCGTGCAGAAGAACAGATTCTCCTCAGTCTGTTCTTTCCACACACGGGATCGCATACGGGGCTTCGTTTCTCCTTAGACACATCGAAATGTCAAATCCAAGGCCTTCGGGCTTCAAAAAATGTTCATGTGGAAAGATCATGTCCATCACCAATGGACATGAACACTGTTATCAGTGTTTGGGTCCGCAGCATGAACAGGCCTCATGCCCACACTGCGGCCGGATGTCACCGAGAGCTCAGCAGCAGCGAGCTCAGAAAATTCAGCAGTTAAAAGTAGTGGTGGAGGGCTCCTATGGTCCTCCATCGGAGGCCCACTCCTGCCCGGGGCCATCAAAAGAAAAAGCCCCGAAGGTAAGGAGGGCAGCGTTTGTGGAACTCCACACCTCCAGGACTGGAGGTTATGTTGGTCACAAACATGAGAAAGGCCAGCAGTCACAGGCCTCCAAAAGGCATAGGGATCTGTCCATGCTTGTGATACCACCACCCCACCGGCGTTGATTTGGGTAGAGATGCCTCTTTCGGTGCAAAAGCAGTCGAAGAAAGTGCCGACTATGACATCGCACAACGTGACAAAATCAAAGCGTAAATCCTGAAGGAAATACTATCCTTTCAGAAGCAACGAGCAGTTCCCTTAATTCCACCTCATGCCCGACACAGGGGTTTTTATTCATCATACTTCCTAATTCCAAAGAAAACAGGAGGTAACAGACCAATTCTGGATCTCCGGGAGCTGAACAAACACCTGCTCAAGGAAAAATTCAAGATGGTATCATTAAAAAATATCCTACCACTTCTTCAACCCAAGGACTGGATGTGTTCCATAGATCTGAAGGATGTGTATACCCACATACCAATCAACCCCTCTTCGTGGCACTACCTGTCCTTCCAATTTCAGGACAAGCATTATCATTACAGAGTCCTACCATTTGGTCTCTCGGCGGCCCCCAGAGTTTTTACAAAATGCATGGCAGTGGTGGTGGCACATTTACGACAAATGGGCATCCGTATTTTCCCATATCTGGACGATTGGCTACTAGTAGCATCACATCCCCATAAACTTTGTCGGCAGCTGCAGCAAATGATCCAAAGCTTGGATTGGCTGGGGATAGTAGTCAATTATCCAAAATCCATTCTCGATCCAACACATCTTCTTCAATTCATTGGAGTGCGATTGGATACCCCGAAAAACAGGGCATTCTTACCACAGGATAGAGCTGTGGAGATGCACCGTTTACTGCGCTCTCTATGCTTAACGCCACATCCGACAGCACGTCAGGTTCTCATAGTCCTGGGGCACATGGCGGCAGCCACCTATACCATACCCAACACAAGATTGCACATGCACAGGTTACAATGGGGATTGAAAAGACAATGGAGACAACATTCACAACCTCTGGTAACCAAGATATCCCCTCACCATCGAAATGACAAGGGACATAGACTGGTGGCTCAAACAGAGAACATTGTTGAAGGGAGCTTTGTTCAGTCCACCTCAACACAATGTAGTCCTGACCACCGACGCCTCTCGCAAGGGTTGGGGAGCACATCTGGACTATTTTCAAACTCAGGGCGTATGGTCTACCCAAGAACAAAATCTTCAGATCAACCTACTGGAACTGCGAGTGATCAAAAATGTGCTTCGTACATTCCTGCCTCACCTTCAAGGTCGAAGAGTCATGATCTATACCCACAATCAGGTAGCCATGTTTTATATAAACAAACAAGGAGGGTCTGGTTCCTGGATGCTATGCAAGGAAGTGATTCAGATTCTGGAGCATGCATATCATCATTGCCTACAACTCCAAGCAACCTATCTACCAGGAGTGATCAACACTCAAGCAGACAAGCTAAGTCGGATATTCTACCCTCACAAATGGGTGTTACATCAACAAGTAGAATTAACCATATTCAACAGGTAGGGTCTTCCAAACATGGATCTCTTCGCTACAGAAGACAACATGAAAGTGCCATGTTTCTGCTCTGTATGGAACAGCAGTCGAAGAGTGGCACAGGACACATTCCTGATTCCTTGGACGGAACCTCTCATGTACGCCTTTCCCCCAATTCTGCTTATCAGAAAGACTATACAATAATGCATGCGGGACGCAGCATAATTGATTCTAATAGTACCAGCTTGGCCCAGACAACCATGGTACACATACCTTCTCCATCTTTCCGTAGACGAACCAATCACGCTGCCAAATCGAATAGACCTCCTAACATAAGACGCAGGGACGATTCTTCACCCGATGCAATCATCCCTTCATTTAACATCGTGGAGGTTGAGCGGCTCCTCCTAACGGAGCAAGGCATCTCAATCACTGCTCAAGATGTACTTATACAATCTAGGAAACTGTCTATGACACAAAATTACAGTTTCAAGTGGAAGAGGTACGCCACCTGGTATTCTGATAAGGGCTTCCATCCCCTGGATTGCGCTCCAGAAATTTTACTGGACTATCTCCACACCTTGTATACAGCATGTCTGGCTGCATCATCGATCCGAGTGCATCAGTGCTATAGCAGCATATCACAGACTACACAAGGGTCAACCCATTTTGGTCCATCCATTGGTTTTCAGATTTCTCAGAGGTCTCACACCCTTACGACCACCGATTTCAAAACCACCAGTACCATGGGATCTTAATCTCTTTTTGGAACAACTCATGTTACCTCCATTCGAACCAATTGAATCCATTCACATAAAATACCTCACATGGAAAGTAGTCTTCCTTGTGCAGTAACATCAGCATGCAGAGACATTGAACTTCAAGCGTTGGTACATTACAGTCCTTACTTACAATTTTACCATAACAAAGTGGTACTCCAGACTCAACCATCTTTTCTTCCAAAGCTGGTATCTCAATTCCATTTAAATCAGTCCATAGAACTACTGACATTCTTTCCTAAACCGCATCAGAATGACCAAGAAAAACTTGCATACAATGGACTGTAAAAGAGCATTGGCATATTACAAATCCAGGACATAGTCAACAGCCCGAACATCACTTCTGGTAGCAAAAAGGACCATATCGAGTTGGATTGCACAGTGCATCCAATTCTGTTACTAAAAACGGAAAATAATTCTGTCATGTCATCCAAATGCACATCAGGTGCAAGCAGTGGCAGCCTCTACGGCGCACCTCCGCCAAGTACAACCTATTGACATTTGCAAAGCAGTGACATAGTCATCATTACACACCTTTACTTCTCATTACTGTTTAGATCAACAAGTAGTAGATGATGCGAAAGTAGGAAGAGTCACCCTCACTCGGTTGTTTCATAAATTTCCTACCTGACTATCCACCGGGTAGATCACGCAAAAAAAAAAAAAAAGTGAATCAAGAAATAAAAAGATAAACCATTCAACAGTATGTGGACTTTTCAGCGTGATAGGGAGCTTGAGACTCCCATGACAATATGGCTAATTCAGCCCTGCTATCAACGGGAAAAAGCAAGTTTGCTTACTGTAAACGGTGTTTCTGTAGATAGCAGGATGAATTAGCCATGCTGACCCATCCACTTCCCTGGATAGTTAAACAGTGTTTTTTCTACTTAATCACAGACTGAGGAGAATCTGTTCTTCTGCGTGGGATGGCACGTGCAGCCGCACAGAGCAAAGCTCTGTATTCTACTAGTGAAGCTCCACCTCCTGGGCCCTGATGGACAGTTCCCATGACAGCATGGCTAATTCATCCTGCTATCTACGGAAACACCGTTTACAGTAAGCAAACTTGCTTTTCTTTAAGAAGTGAGTTTTTCTTGCTTTTTTTTCTTGCTGTTTTTTTGTGGGATTGTGCAGTCAACATGGGGGGTCCCTCCCATTTCTCCCTTTATTGCCAGTAGTTAGGTTTTTCGATGTTTTTGGGTACGTTTTATTTCGCAGTTGATCCCTGGGGTGGCTGTCAAGAGCCGCCACCATCGATTTTGACATTGCGTCCTTTTATTTCGAGAAGACATGTCTGCGTCCAGGTTTAAGCAGTATCCTCTGAGCACGAGGATCATGTCTATCACGGATCCTCATGCTAGATATGCCCTCCACTTACGGGCATCGCACAACATCCAGGTTTGCAGCCAGTGCACCCAGATGACCCCAAAAGGGTGTAAATTCCAGCTCGACAAGATGGAATGACTCTTTGGGCCAGCTATGACCGATCCATCAACATCGGCATCAGCATCAAGGGACCTCGGAACCACACAAATGGATACCGCACCATCAACATTGGTGATGCCATCGGTTCCATTGGTGTCAGCAGCTGCCAGGGACTGCTAGGGATGCCTGGTTGAAGACATTGGGTTTGTCGTCTTCGACTTCGGCATCGGAGAAGGTCTGATCCGAGCATCAAGGGAAGCCAAGGATGCATCGGCCTTGATACCTGTCAATGTACAGTGCTGGGCACTGGGATGCACCAGCTTCAATTATGATGCTCCCAAAGCGTCCCAGTGGTGAGGAGCACCAGACTTCTATCGATACTTGAGCTTTGCTACAGTTTCCACCGTTGCTGATGCCTGCCACCGATCCTCCTCTCGGTTCCAAAGAGGATCTGGTCACAACTTCTGGGTCCCAGCCGGTCTTGGCATCGGTGCTTTTTGAGGAGGAGCTGGAAAGGTGCATGCAGCTGGCTGTGGAGAAGGCTGGTTTTCAGGATATCCGCAATGAATATGAATGAGGTATATTTGCATGTACTACCTCCATTGTATGAATACATGTCTTATGCTTATTCATTGCGGATATCCTGAAAACCAGATCTGTATCTGGTCTAGATGTCTGAAGAAACTATGGAAGTTTTGCTACCAAACGGAGAGTTACAGCAAGTCTTTCTCTAGTTAATGTTGAATCAAAGAGAAGACTTGAACCAGAAGTGCCTCAAAGCATTTCAAATTGAGGAGGAGAGTCATTCAGAAAGGTGCAAAGGATTATTCAGGAACAGATTAGAGTCCACAAGAGTAAAGGATAGATCCCTGGAGTAGCCTGAAGGAGTACTTACAGCAAGGAAGGCCCCTGGATGTCTTTGAACTGTTTAAGTGACAGTTTAATTGTATTTTATGGATATCACTAGAAGAACATGTGCTTTTTGTTAACTTACCACTATTCAGTAAGTTATACAGTAAACGCTATTCATTTTAGAACATCACAGTATGCTGTGGCATTGCCCTTGTTATTTTTGCATTTTTTATTTTATGATTTAGTTTTATTATTTTAATCTGGTAACTTGTTTTATTAGTGTCAATTATTTTATGTGAATATTTATGAATATAGTTTGTAACCTTCTTCAACCAGTAGATAGGCAGGATGTTAAAGTAAATACATAAATAAGTCCTTAGGAGTATCTCAGTAGGCCAAAGAGCTTTGAAGCAAAGCTTCCCACATCCCTCCCCCTGCCTATGTGTTGCATGATTGTCCAGCATTTCCCAGATTTTCTCCCTCGTCTAATGAGATTTTGGAAAGGGATTACATATAATTCAGACAAATCTTAAAATTTAGCTGCCAGACATACAATATATTTGATTGGAATTAGAATGCTGTGTATTTAATAAGTGTATTGAGGGAGTTGGGGGGGGGGGATCGTTGGTGTTGGGCAGACTGGATGGGCTATTTTGGTCTTTATCTGCCATCATTTATTGGTACTATGTTGCTATGTATGTGTTTAAAAGCTGAATTGCAGGATAAAGAATGTTTGTCTTAATTCACTGAGAAACTGTGAACACTCGAGTGGCCAAACGTGGAACAATGCTGATTGGCTAGAAAAGCCATGAAAGTTGCTGATGTCACATCCTTAAAACATGTGAAATTGCTGATATATATTTTAGCCAATGGTTAACAGATTTTAAATGGTTAATCTCTGTTCATCTAATAGTGGATAACTTTCCATAACAAAATCCCTATACAACCAGATATTTTAAGAGTTGTCTTGTTCTTCTTTTTGAGCGTATCTTTTGTGAGGAGAATACCTGTGGGTATGCTGGGCTGTAGTGAATCCTAAAAATTGAAGAAAGGCCTCTGACTGTGAACAGAGTCTGTCTAAATCACTGGACTGTCAGGGAAGGCAGCAGCTGGAATAAAAGGGTATGTGTTTTGGTCAGAGTAAGCAGAACCTCAACCTCTTTTGGAATATAGAAGCTTTTGAGGAGTTATGAACAAATCTGTATAACCAATATGACCATTCCCTGCAAGCATATAACTTCTTTATAGATTCTTAAGGAGATAAAGAGTCCACAAAGGCAGCAAAATAGCATTTATTTGCTCATTTCTAGTTAGCTAATAGTTATTTGGATTGTGCATATACCCTACAGCATATATACATAGGTGGCACTATTGCAGAAGATCCATCACAAATGTGGACATAGAGAGAACATTATTTTCTTTAAAGATAGGTAAGGAGATAGGTGACTCCATACAGAGGTAAGAGGGCTGGTGTCACCAAGAGACCTTTTACCACTTTTGTGATGCCTATGGCCTTCTCATTGCCAGAGACTTTGTGGGATGTGCCAGGTACACAAAAGTGTGTGAGTTCACTAAGGATTTGCTCCCATTCTATATCAGTGGAAAAAAAAAGCTTGATGAATCAAGACCTAATGTACAAACACAATAATAATTTTGGTCAGAATTAACAAATGCATATTTAGGTTATCAAATCGAGATATATGGGGAGGTCATTATATAAAGCCATTTAGAAGGATAACTTGTGAGTTATCCTTCTAAATGGCTGGCTTTGAAAATTCTACTTTCTTATCTGACTAAACTTTAATAGGATAAGTCTTCATCCAGCTAAGATTTAGCTGAATATGAAAGGGAAGTGTTGGGGATGTTCTGGGGTGGGGCAGAACTAGGCGAGTAACTTATCCGACTAACTCCAATATTAAGAGTTAGCTGGAAATGTTTTTGGCTTAATTCTAGACATGCCTGAGAGCAGGTCTAAAGTTATCCGGGAATATGTTCCCGGATAAACACTATTCAATTCAGGAAACCTTGTTCTACAGACCTTCTCATCAATCAGTTCACTAATGAATTATCACATCTCGATCTCTCCAACGCATCTACAGCCACCACCTCATGGTGCAACATCACCAAAAAGATCGCAGACATTACCTGCCCTTCCATCATAAAAGTAGTACAACCTTCGCCAGACAACAGGAAACCCTAGTTCACCCCAGAACTGAAGCTGCTTAAACAAGAGCTAAGAAATAAAGAACACACTTGGAGGAGAAACCCATCCCCCACAACATTAGCTATTTATAAAACCTCCCTCAATGCTTATAGGATCACCATACTGAGAACAAAGAGAGATTTTTTCTCAAAAAAAATACATCATTTCATATTTGATTCAAAAGCACTTTTCTCCTACGTTTCAGCTCTCACTAAACCATCACCTCCTACTATTCCTGATGATCAAGCACTCAACAAAGCATCAGAACTAGCAGAATACTTTAAGGATAAAATTGACAAACTGACTATCTCTTTCTCATCATCTTTTTCATATCCCCCTTTCCCTCACATTACCTCACCTCAACTAAATACAACGCTGGAAACTTTCGAGACCACTTCAGCACTTGAGATAGAAAACATACTTAAAAAAATGAAACCGTCATCTCATCCCTTAGACACAATTCCTACTAACCTTCTCATCGCAATAAGAAACTCCATATCAAAACCAATTGCAGACATCATTAACTGCTCTCTCTCCCAGGGTCTAGTTCCTGACCAACTTAAATTAGCCATTCTCAAACCTCTACTTAAAAAACCTAACCTTCCAACCACAGATCCAGCTAACTTCCGCCCAATAGCTAATCTGCCATTGATCGCCAAAATTATGGAAAAGATAGTCAATAAACAACTATCTGAATATTTGGAAGAAAACAACATTCTTGTATCTTCCCAGTATGGCTTTCGGAAATCGTTAAGCACTGAATCTCTCCTTATCTCTCTTACCGATTCTATTCTATCTAATATGGACAAAAAACAACCACATCTTTTGATACTACTAGATCTCTCTGCAGCCTTTGACACTGTCAACCATTCATCTCTATTAAAATGTCTGGCAGATATAGGCATTAAAGGAACAGTCTTCAGCTGGTTCAAATCCTTCCTAGCAAATAGACAATTCAAAGTAAAGATTAACAACAAAGAATCACAACCGATCCCTTCCAACCGGGGGGTCCCTCAGGGTTCCTCCCTTTCCCCTACCCTCTTCAACATTTACCTCTTACCTCTATGTCATCTACTTACTAAACTAAACCTAACTCACTATCTCTACGCGGATGACATCCAGATACTCATCCCAATCTCAGAATCCTTACAAAAAACCTTGGCTCACTGGAACAATTGTTTGCAACAGATCAATCATCTTCTCTCCAGCCTTTGCCTCATTCTTAACAACAACAAAACTGAGATCCTAATCATCAATCAAGACATCAACATCAAACTTCTAAACCCAGCTGACCTACTCAACTCATCCACTCCCATATTAAATCACTCACCACATGTTCGAGATCTAGGTATCATGCTAGACAATCAGCTCAATTTTAAAAAATTCATTAGCACAACCACCAAAGACTGTTTTTATAAGTTACAAGTCTTAAAAAAATTGAAGCCTCTTCTTTATTTCAACGATTTTCGGATGGTCCTACAAGCCATTATTCTATCAAAAGTCGACTATTGCAATTCGCTTCTCTTTGGCCTTCCATATTCATCCATCAAACCCCTCCAAATGCTACAGAACTCTGCAGCCAGAATCCTTACCAATACGAATAAAAGAGATCACATCACCCCCATTCTCAAGCTCCTCCACTGGCTGCCTATAAAGCAAAGGATCCTATATAAAGTACTCACCGTAATTCATAAATCCATTCACAATATCTCTCCTCTTCAATTATGTAACCAACTACGCCCTCACTCCTCCTCTAGACCCATCAGAGGAGCATATAAAGGCACACTCTATGTACCTTCAACAAAATCCTCGCATCATAAACGTGCCATATCTACAGCAGGCCCCATTCAATGGAATGCGCTCCCACCAGACATTCGGCTTGAGTTCTGCCACTCTTCATTCAAAAAAAAACTTAAAACCTGGCTCTTTAGCCAAGCTTTTCCAGGACCATGATCATCATTTTTTCCCCTCCAACCAGCAAGAACATATCTTCTTCACAAACCCCCATTTTCCATACCACTACCTACTTCGGTATCTAATCTCTTGCTGCAGGACACTTGAGACTTTCTCACTTATACGTTATAATTTTTATGCTCAATAAGACCTGTCAACTTAATTGTTTAAGTCTTTTTTTTTTTCTCCTTTATCTTTTGGTCATCAATGTTACACAACGTTATTGTTAAATTTTGAACTTATGTACACTGTTCCAAGTTTCATAACCTTGTTCTATGTAATGCCTTTTGGCAATTTTCATGTTCTGTTTCAATGTAAACCGATGTGATCTTTATTTCATATAGGAACACCGGTATATAAAAATCTAAAAATAAATAAATAAATAAATAACTTTAGATTTAATAGGCTGTATTCAGAAGAATATAGCCAGTTAAGTGACGAATTTAGGCTTTAAAAAAGAAAAAAAACCCCGCCCTAACAGGCAGGTCTCCCCATCTCCCTCCCACCTCGGGTCCTGCAGGACCCCCACCCCAAACCTCCACCGGATTTGAAAATACAAGCAACCTGCCCCTTCCCCTGTTCCTGGGTCCCATTGAAAATTCAAAATAATTATAAGCTGCAGGGCCCCCTACCTTCCCCCCACCAAACCCATATCTTCCCATCCTGCTGGTACCTTAATGTCCTTTATTCTTCTCCTGGATCGCGATAGGCTGTGTCCAGGTCACGGTAAGCCACTTTCTGGCTTCACTAAGCACCTGTGCTGGAAGTATAGGGTTCTAGCAACACACTTCTGGATCGGGGCAAAGAAAAACAATGTGTTAACCTGTAATTGAACTGTGCAAAGAATCCAGGGAGTTTATGTTGCGCTGGAGGTGGATTCTTGGGCTGAGGTGGGGTTAACGCAATCCATAGGCAAGGGCCTACGGGTCCCCACCGTCAGCAGGTGGAGTGAGCTGAAACTAGAGGCCACTGGAGCTTCACCTATACCAGCCCACGTTCCCCTCAGGTTGAGCCTTTGGGTGCCAGGGCTGGCAGGACTTGGGTGGGCCTCAAGGTAGAACAACAAAGGCAAACAGTTCAGCTCAGAAACAGCAGCCAGCAGGTGGTGTTATCTAGAACTGGTCCCAGTACAGGAACTCAAGCACCGTGGGATGAGGTTTGATTGAAGGTGCTTGAGCAGAGAAAGGCCGAAGCCTTGAGAGTCCAAGCCCAGAGGATAGAGACAGAGGCGTCACTATCAAACTTGAATGAGAGCTGGTGGCAGTGGAAAGGTGTAGAAAGTAACCGTAGAACTCTGGACATAAAGAGTCTATAGCGTAGTCGTTCGTAGCCATGGTCAGGGCACAGAGAAGGTAGGCCTGGTCAGGCATAGCAGTAATCAAGGCATGGAGAAGGCAATCGTAGTCAGGCATAGCAGTGGTCAAGGCATGGAGAAAGCAATCGTAGTCAGGCATAGCAGTGGTCAAGGCATGGAGAAAGCAATCGTAGTCAGGCATAGCAGTGGTCAAGGCATGGAGAAGGCAATCGTAGTCAGATGTAGCAGTGGTCAGGCTTGGAGAAGGCAGGCAAGGTCGGTCGTAGCAGTGGTCAGGCTTGGAAAAGGCAGGCAAGGTCAGACGTAGCAGAGGTCAGGCTTGGAGAAGGCAGGCAAGGTTGTTCGTAGCAGAGGTCAACATCAGGTGATCAGTTGACACACAGATGAGACGAACGAAGACACAGGAACTGGAAGACACTCCTGAACATAGAACGAGGAAACATGGAGGCAACGAGTACTCAGAATCAAACAGGGAACCGAGGAGACCTGTTGCAAAGGCAAAGCTTCAGTGCTCAGCTTGAGCTTAAATACGCTGAGGGATCTGACGTCAGCATCCAGATCCCTCAGCGTTCCCAGGCTCCCGCCGCGGGCCCTTTAAAGGTTTTACTGATGCACGCACACGCGCCTAGGGAGGAGCACGGTGCTGCTGGCAGCGTCTCTCCACGAACCCCGCGGATGGGAGGTATCCTGGCTTGAAGTCCCAGGAAATGGAGCAAGGCCTGAGGCGCTGGCAGGAGCCCGAGGTCGGAGCTGGCGGCCCACTGCCGCAAGCGATGGGGAGCTGGAGGCTGGAGGTTGCTTGGAAAGGTGAGAGGGCCACACTGCAGAGCTGCCTCGGGCGGCGAGCGTAACAGTTTATACTTACTTGGATTTCCTTGCTGACTGGGGGATTACTTTTAAAGAAAATACATAGTTTAAAGAGAGGAAAAATATGTGCTAGGATAAACCAACTTAACTCACTTAAATTACTTCTGTCTGGTAGTGATTATTTTGAGATGAAATAGAGGAAACTGGTGTGAACAGGGTTAAAAATGATTTTTAATGTTGTCAGATATTTTAGTGTATTCAAATCTTTGGATCTTCTATCCAAACAACAACTTTTCCTAAGAAATAAATAAAGGTGTTTAAGGTTAAAGATATCTTCTTGTTTCAGTAGCGTGCTTGGTCACTCTTTGCATTTTTCTAATAAGCTATTGCTAGCTACACCCTCCATGAGAGAGGCTCACCTGTAAGAGACACGTCGGCAGGCGTTCTTGGTTGTAGAGCCACCTCTGAGGAATGCCATCCTGGCTGAGTTGCGTGGTATTCATGATTTTAAACAGTTTCTCCAAATACTGAGGATGCATTTGTTTCAGCAAGTCTTTGCTTAGCTAGCCCAGGCTGATTTTTGTGTTAGGGGTTTCTCTTTAGGTCTGTTCAGTGTGCATTTGTTAAAGCTTATTAATGTTTTATCTTGTTATCCACTTAGCATGGTTTTACTGAAAGAGGCGGAATATAAAAAATGTGTAAATAAATAGAGGTAAGAGGTACACCAGGGGCTTCCAACCTTTTTGAGTGGAGGGACCCTTTTCCAAAAGATTTTTAGGGAACCCAAGCCTGACCCCGCCAGTCTGCCTCTCTCTCTCCAACCAGTCCCCTTCTCCTCAGTTCCCAACCCACCAGTCTCTATCTCTTTGCCCAGCCCCTCCCCATCAGTTACTCCCTAGTCTCTTTTTCCTCTCCAGCTCCTCTCCACCAGTCTCTCTCTCTCTCTCTCTCTCTCTTTCCTGCCCAGCTCCATCCCACCCCATCAGTCTCTCTCCCCCTTACTTCTTCACTAGTCTTGCTCTCCCCCAGCTGTCAACCCACATCCCTCCCCACCAGTTTATCTCTCACTCCAGCTCTTCCCCACCAATATCTCTTTCCCCTCTAGTCCCTCTCCACCAGTCTCTCTCTACCAATCTCTCTCCCAAGTCCCTTCCCACCAGTGTTTTTTATCTACTCCAGCCTTCACCACCAGTCTTCTCTCCCCATCCTGCCTAATTACCCCAAAGTCTCCCTCCCCCAAAATCTCTCCTCACTAGTGTCTCCCCTTTCTTCCCAGCCCCCTCCTACCAGTCTCTCTCCCCCAGCTGGTCTCTCTCCCTCTCTCTCTCTTGCTCTCACCAGCTCCTCCCCACCTGTCTGTCTCTGTCTCCTCCAGCACCTCTCTAGTCTCTCCTCATCACAGCCCTTCTCCTTAGTGTCTCCTGAAATTTCTCTCTCTCTCCCCTCCAACACCTCACCAAATTTCTCTCTCTCTCCTCCTACCAACCTCAGCATAGAAAAATGTCTAAAGAAAAAGAACATTATGGCTTATCTAGTCTGTCCATCCATACCAAATAAGTCTCTCCCCCTCAAACCATCCTTCCCCACCAGTCTCTCGATCCCCAGCCCTTCCTTACTGGTATCTTCCCTACCAGCTGCCAACCCACCAGTCTCTCTCTCATTGCCCCTTCTGTCTCTCTCTCATTGCCCCTTCTGTCTCATTGCCCCTTCTGTCTCATTGCCCCTTCTGTCTCTCTCTCATTGCCCCTTCTCATTGCCTCTCTCCAGCCCCTTCTGTCACCTCCAGCCTCCTACAGCAGTGTCTTTCTCTTTCCCACCAGTTTCTCTCCCCCAATCATTTATTTCTCCCCCACCAGCTTCTCTGTGCAAGTCTCTTTCTCTCTTCAATGCGCCATCTCAGCCTCCTCCCATCAATCTCTCTCTTCCTCTAGCCGTCCTCACCAGTGTCACCTCAGTTTCTCTCCTCTCAGTCATTCTCTTTTCCAGTCTTTCTCTCAACAGCTCCTCTCTACGAGTCGCTTTCTCTCTTTGCCTCTCCAACCCAGCCCCATCCCCTTCACTCTATCTCTTCCCCCAGCTCACTTACCACCATTCACTCTCCCCCTCACCTTATTAAGAACATAAGAACATAAGAAAATGCCATACTGGGTCAGACCAAGGGTCCATCAAGCCCAGCATCCTGTTTCCAACAGTGGCCAATCCAGGCCATAAGAACCTGGCAAGTACCCAAAAACTAAGTCTATTCCATGTAACCATTGCTAATGGCAGTGGCTATTCTCTAAGTGAACTTAATAGCAGGTAATGGACTTCTCCTCCAAGAACTTATCCAATCCTTTTTTAAACACAGCTATACTAACTGCACGAACCACATTCTCTGGCAACAAATTCCAGAGTTTAATTGTGCGTTGAGTAAAAAAGAAATTTCTCCGATTAGTTTTAAATGTGCCCCATGCTAACTTCATGGAGTGTCCCCTAGTCCTTCTACTATCCGAAAGAGTAAATAACCGATTCACATTGATACAGCTGCTGCTAATTTTCTGGTGGCATTGTCTCCAAATGGATTATTTTTTGTTCATATCTCGACAGGAATGAATCTCATTCATAACCCAAAATGTGTTGGGAATGATCTCAAGCTCTCGGATTTACTACTAATGCTCTTCTTAATTCTTGCATTGTGCCAAAGAGAGCCTCCTTCTGGAGTTCATATCAATATGGAAATTCTTCTTAATCAGGCCCATGGCGCTTAATATAATGGAGATTATTTCTGTATCTTTCTGCCACATTTTTTTTTTGGTCTCTGATTGCATTGGTTGGCTCTTAAGGAACTTTGCTTTCTCTATACAATCCACAGAATAGAATAGTTCTGACACCTCTATCAGCAATGCCATTCTTGTGTTTTTCTCTTTTATCACCATGTTTAGTTTTCTAGCATTGATTGTTCCATTGGTTGGAATAAGAATGTCCCAGATGATCACAACTTCTTTGTTCTCTTCATTTCTGTTAGACCAGTGTTTTTCTGGTACAGCAGTGTTATAAATAAGCCATGCCATCTTGTTGTGCCTTTCTGTATACAGGGCCATCTGACATTCGCACAGTACATCCAGCAGCAAGACGTTTAACCCTTACCAGTTCTGTTTTACAGAATCTGCATTTTTCAATTTTACCATTCTTTTCTTTGCTGGCCGTGAACCATCTTGTCTGTAGTCTACTACCCTGTGCTGCAGTTATCAATATCTCATCCTTAGGCCCGAGTTAACCTCTCTTTCGCTGCTGCTGTGTCAAATCTCGATCTTCGCAGGGTTTATGAAGTAACTCTTTGTACTTCCCACTGTATATGTGCTTGTGCCAATTGTCTTTATTTGCTGGTCTGATTCTTTAAAAAGATTTCTCTCTGTTTCACTAGTTGTGTAACTCCCTTCCCTTTGTGTGCTGGTATCTGTAGGCCAGTTGCTGGCTTCCACCTCAGTGTCCTGACCTGCTGCCACTGTTTTTCACGTCTTATCTGCTGGCTCAAGCAAGCCTTCTGCAGCAGCTTCTAATTTCTCCAGGAGCACAGTCTCATGAACTTATGAATGTTCCTGCCTAGGAACTCCTTGTGATATGGCCTTGCAAACCACCAAGGGGTTCATGAACCACAGGTTGGCAATTATTAAGATATGTCATTTATTTTCTTCCTTAAAAGCTCAATCTTCACTAAACATCTCCATTTCAGTCTCTCCTTCAAACGTCTGTGAGTCACATTGGCTGTAGGTGTTCACCTATTCCCAAAATTTACACAGCTGAAGAGAAATTGTGGGTAGGTAGGATCCCTTTTATTGAAAGTTCCTAAGGATGACATAACAAATTAATACCATTTTATAACAATAGAATTCTGTGCCACTGTGTGGGAGGTTCCTGTCTCATACAGTGCTTTACAAATAGTAAACAATACATATTTTAGTACGCATATATGTATACATCAAAGACATAGGAGGTCATGGCCATGTAGAAAGTGTGGTTAGCAGAAAGAAGTGTGAAGGGTAAAACGTGCCTATAACAAAGATTAATCCTCAGACAAAGACTTCTGCTGTGAAAAGAAGGTGGAAGAGGTTGAGAAACTAACAGGCCGATACAGTACAGGTTAACCTGCTCTTGGACGCACGTTTTCCCTTACCCCTTATTCAGTAAGGGGCGGAAAACGCGCGTCCAACCCGCGGCACCTAATAGCACCCTCAACATGCAAATGCATGTTGATGGCCCTATTAGGTATTCCCGCGCGATAAAGAAAGTAAAATGTGCAGCCAAGCCGCACATTTTACTTTCAGAACTTAGCGCCTACCCAAAGGTAGGCGCTAATTTCTTTGGGCACCGGAAAAGTGCACAGAAAAGCAGTAAAAACTGCTTTTCTGTGCACCCTCCGACATAATATCATGGCGATATTAAGTCGGAGGTCCCGAAAGTTTCCAAAAGTTTAAAAAAAAAAAAAAAAATTAAATGGGCGGGCGGCTGTCGGGCCGAAAACCGGACACTCAATTTTGCCGGCGTCCGGTTTCCAAGCCCGTGGCTGTCAGCGGGCTCGAGAACCGACGCCGGCAAAATTGAGCGTCAGCTGTCAAACCCGCTGACAGCCGCCGCTCCGAGCTAAAAGAAGGCGTTATGGACGCGCTAGTGTCCCTAGCGCCTCCTTTTGCCTGTTTCTACCGCACCACCTAATTTAAATACTGAATCGCGTGCACTGGCGAGTGGCTGGTGCGTGCGCCGGGAGAGCGGGTGTTAGTCCACTCTCCCGCGGACTTTACTGAATCAGCCTGAGAGAGAGGAAACATTGTTTCTAAGCTTTCACACTTACTTGAACATTTTGGGTGAAGCGCTTTCAGTGAGCCTCCCAAAAACTTCACTGAAAGCGGGGCTGGTCTTTTAAAAACAAGACATAACATGTGATGAAATTAAAAAAGGCAGCTTTGAAAATGTTTTAGTAAGAGGGTTTTTGATAGAGAAAGAGAAAATATACCTGCATCAAGGAAAAGAATACAGTTATGTAAAATCAGGAAAGATGTTTAAAATGTTAAAAATGTAACCATAAAAATGGATGGGGTTGTACAGTGGTGGCAGGCATCTGAACTGGATCTCCTGCTGCCTGAAGCAGGGATGAAAATATCTAGGACTCTGAGGACTCTGGGAGTGTTGTAGATGTCATGTATGTGCTTAAGTGAATTAGTCCTGGGAAGGCTTCTGTAGAATCTCTCTGCTGGCCCCTTGCCTATATGGCATGGATATATCTACTTTGGTCATGGTGAGTATTTTTGTTTTGGTGGAGGTGGGATGGGGTAGATGGACATCTAATTTACAACAGTTTACGTTTCACACATCTTTAATATATGCTGCAGTTTGCCCTCCCCAGGCCAAAAGTAATTTGGATGAATCAAGCTTAAAATGCCTAAAAACATAGGGGTAGATTTTCAAATAGCGCGAATTGGCCTACTTTTGCTGGCGCATCAGGCGCAAGCAAAAGTAAGCTGGATTTTAGTAGATACGCGCGGAGCCGCGCGTATCTGCTAAAAACCTGGATCGGCGTGCACAAGGCTATTGATTTTGTATAGCCGGTGTGCGCCGAGCCGCGCAGCCTACCCCCGTTCCCTCCGAGGCCGCTCCGAAATCGGAGCAGCCTCGGAGGGAACTTCCTTTTGCCCTCCCCTCACCTTCCCCTCCCTTCCCCTACCTAACCCACCCACCCGGCCCTGTCTAAGCCCCCCCTTACCTTTGTCAGGGGATTTACGCCTCCCTCTGGGAGGCGTAAATCCCCGCGAGCCAGCGGCCCTCTTGCGCGCCGGGACGCGACCTGGGGGCGGGTACGGAGGGCGCGGCCACGCCCCCGGACCGCCCCGGGCCGTAGCCACGCCCCCGTACTCGCCCCCAAAACGCTGCCGACACGCCCCCTAAACGCCGCGACGACCGGGCCCGCCCCCGACACGCCCCCCTCGGAGAACCCCGGGACTTACGCGAGTCCCGGGGCTCTGCACGCGCCGGTAGGCCTATGTAAAATAGGCTCACCGGCGCGCAGGGCCCTGCTCGCCTAAATCCGCCCGGATTTGGGCGGATTTAGGCGAGCAGGGCTCTGAAAATCCGCCCCATAATTATGGTTATTGACAGCAACTGTATACTATTTTGATTGACTCAAAGTTGTTGGCAATCTCATGCAATATTTGCTTATGATATGCTGTTTCCTTGTATAGGCTGTCAGAAAAGGAAAAAACAGGTATAAAAACTATCAAATGATTTTTCTAGATTTTATAATTTTTATTATAAGCTGAGTAAGTGAAATTGCAAGCAATTGGATTGCAGAAACATGAATATAATTTACCTCATTGCAGAAACTACATCTTTTACTTTCAAATCCCACTGAATGAAGCAAGTCTTGCCCCAAAAATCTTTCACCATAACTCTGAGGAGGGGGAGGTTATGTGACTTTCTCTGGGTCATCTGGTAAATAAGTAAACTGAAATGGGGTCTCCAGACTCTAATTACTGTGCTACACTGTCAGTGCGATACACTTCTAATTGTTGATTAGAGTGTTATTTCATAGAAGATACCCAAATTAAGTCATTTATTCTGACTTGTATTACCTTTTTTCATCAGCAGAAGTGCTAGAGGAAATTTCACTATATTCTGCATTACCGAAACATGACTGAAAGATCACCCCAACTATGATATCTTTCGCTTCCCCAGACACAAGCAAAAAGGTGGGGGTCTCTTAATAATTAGCAAAAAAGAACTTAAACTTAAACCATACAAAGTTGAGATAAATCCACCCAACAAAGTTGCAATACTAAAATCTCCACTTCTAAATATTGGTCTGATCTATAGCTCACTCGGAACACTCCAAAAAGACTGCTCACCTCTAATCGAAATAGTCACTAATGTTTTTCCGGCCCATAATCAACCCTAATCCTAGGAGATTTTAACCTTCATGTAGACAGCAGACTGAATCCTACAGCATGCAAAATCTTTCTAGATACTATGAAAGCCATGAGGTGGGCACAATTTTAAAACAATGCCACCCATAAAGTAGGACACATCCTTGACCTAATTTTTGCCAATCACAATAACTGCGAGATCAATTCTTTTCACAAAACATTACCCTGATCTGATCACCAGCTAATTGTTGCGATTCTGCTCGTGGCTAAGGCCATGGGCAGCCTCTTACCTTCTTCCAGCCAGCTCTGCTTCTGACATTCTTCCGTGGCTCGGAGGCCGCACCGGGCTCTCCTTCACGGCATGGTGCTGTCCCGATCATTCCCATGTGGCAGGAGTCCACCGACGCTGTTTTCATGCGGCTGGAGAGCCGCCGATGTACCTGGGGCCCTCCTCTGCGGCCTTGCCTGCGGCATGGAGCCGCCTGCAGCTTCCTTTTCGTGGCCTGGAATCACCGCCATCTGTCTGCCTCCTCTTCTTGCGGCCGGTGGGCCATTCCGGAGCTCCTCTTCGTGGCTCAGAGGCCGCCACCAGTATTTCCTGTGGCTGGAGCCGCCCTTGGTCCTTCTTCTGCGGCTGGAAGCTGCCTCCAGCGTTGGGGCCTGCTCCATGCCCCAGCCCTGCTCCTGCGTCTTCATGGTCCTGCACTTCTCCTCCCTTAGGCACGGGGCCGCGCCTCTCTCCCTCTCTTAAAGGGCCAGCGAGGGACTACTACGGAAAACAGATTCATGGTGTAATATTTAATTCGAAACTACTCTTTGAAACAGTAAAAAACATAATCAAGGATCCATCCTCCTCCATCTCAAATAACTATGACTGCATATGCATATGCTAATTCATTATGAAATAAAATCAATACACTTAAATCACATTTCTCCACCTGCCTACCAATAAAAGAATCAGAAGAAAAACTTGATCAAGTAAAATGGAACTCATTCGACCCTGTATCTAAACTCAAAATAAACCAAATCATTACTAAAATGAAACCCACAACCCACTCACTGGGACCTATCCCAGCAAGTACCCAAAAAAAGTAAACTGCATAATAACCCCAAAATAAGCCATTCGCTAGAAGAGGGATTGGTCCCTGATAGGGAAAACAAGCTGTGATTAAACCAATTCTAAAAAATAAAACTGGCTGAATCGATGATTGGGACAATTAGTGACCAATGTCCAACCTGCCTTTCATCGCAAAAGTTCTAGAAAAAGCAGTTCTATCTCAATTAGAGAACCACCAAGAAGACAACAATATACTATACCCAAACTAATTCGGATTCAGAAAAAATCGCTCAACAGAAACCCTACTCATTTCTTTAACTTACCCTGTTCTACAAAGCTTTGACAACAATGAATCATATATCCTACTACTAATAGATTTACCCAACTATGCCACCCACTGAGAGAAATTGGAATAGGTGGAAATGTTAACAAATGGTTTTCTTCCTTCCTAAAAGATAGGACATTCCAAGTCAAACTAGGTAATCAAATTTCAGACACCTTCCCGATCGATAGAGGCATCTCTCAAGGTTTAACAGTCTTGGTTACTCTATTCAACATCTAGCTGCTGCCTATATGCGCATTAGTAGCAAATCCAGGAATCAACTTCTTCCTATATGCAAATGACATACAATTCCACATCCCTTTTGACAAAGCATTTGAAAAAACTGCAGCATCTCTGTCAACATATATGAAAGCCATTCAACAAAAACTTTCTCAACTGAAACTAACTCTAAACCCAAAAAACCCCGAAATTGTTTGGCTAAGGATAGATAACATAATAATCAAAATGCCAAGTAATTATCAATATTACTCCATCAGAAGACGTACAAAACATAGGGATTCAGATGAATGAGAAGTTTACTATAAAAAAGCATATAAGCGAATTAATTAAAACAGGATATTCCAAACTGAGAATATTACATCGACTAAAAACTCTGTTAACAATGCAAGATTTCCTCACTGTATTACAAACACTTATATTTTCAAACTTAGACTACTGCAACTCACTTCTACTAGGCCTCCCCTCACATCTAATAAAACCAGTACAGTTACTTCAAAATGCATCTGTAAGACTCTTACTGAGGACATGAAAATTCGAACACATCACTTCCTCGCTAATTGCCCTGCACTGGCTTCCTGTAGAATCCAGAATTCATTGTAAAGTGTTATCCTTAATTTTCAATATCATCAATATTGATCCATGCTTATTAGGAGTGACACTTCAACCCTACACAACAAAGAGAGACCTAAGATCACAAACAAAGGACTTCTAATGGAACCCTCCACTTGGAACACACATCTAATGCAAATAAGAGACCGAATGTTTGCAGTATCAGGCCCCAAGCTGTGGAACTCCCTTCCAGAGCCATTACGTCAGATAACAGAAAGAAAAAATTTCAAGTGTGAACTGAAAACATGGCTCTTTATAAGGTCATACGATTTAACGTAAAATGCCAATAAGCTGATAATTGCAACGACAGTACCAGAGTTAATGCTAGATGAGCAAGCAATATAAAATGAATGATTTAAAGGGTATTGCTAGCAGAATTAGAATTTGTACTTACTGTTGAGTTGACCTAGAAAAGTATCAATATGAACTAAATTATATAGTAGCTACTTTGATATACTAGAATATATATGACTTTGAACCAGAATATGTACTTGCTGTGGTGTTCAATTAGAAGATGAATATTGACACAAAGTATATGATCGGAGACCATAAATATGAATGCTGTTTCTGTAAACCATTGTGATCTTTTGGAACAACGGTATATAAAACATCTAAAGAAATAAATAATTTTCCTCTGTCTCTTTTCCAGAGGGTTGGCTGACTAGCAGACCGAGAATGCAAGTCCAGCTGATATCTGCTCATGTTGTTGCTTGAAACAGCATCTGTAACTCATCTGAGCTAAGTTAAGGGAGTTAGAAAACGGAACAGTTCTGTGTTGGTAGGATGTCACATACCCCCTTTTCAGCCTATATAGGAAGGTGGGGGAAACCTTTGATGATGGATGGCAGCTAACATTCTCTTATGCCGTGTTTATTGGTTAGAATTGGTACTATTGCCACTCCTTTTTTTTTTTTTTCTTACATCTGTTTGCTTTTATTATTTCATGCAGAAAGAAAGCCCTGACATAGAAAGGACCCGTCAAATACAACATACTCTGGGTGGTGGTGGTGAATAAAATATATAAAGATGCCTTGGGAAAGGTTTTTCTGTATGCATTTCTTTTATTATTTCACATACCTTCTCTTGAATGTTTCCAGGGTTTAAAAGCTACTAAGCTGTGGCTTAGATCTTGCTGTTATTGAATGTTATATTAAGTGGGAAATGGAATTTAGAAAGTGTCTATATTTAAAAACATAATCATTGTATTATATTGTATACATTATTTAGTGTGGTTGTAATCCACCTTGAGGCATGAATTAAAGGCAGGCAATCAAAAGATAAATAAAAATTATGGTGGTAACATTGACCTTTATGGATTTTTGTCATAGGCAAAATTCAATATTAATCACTTTATCTAGTAGGCCCAGTAAATAAATTATTTAATGTGAATGTAAACCACCCTCTGGAGTGAGATCTCTATTCCCACTCTATGGATAAACTAGATGTTCATTCACTAGGGCTGCCAACTGGCTCCAAATTTTGAGGACAGGTTGATCCAGTCCTGCTTTTACCCCACTGCATGCAGGGATTTATAGTTTTGCTTTTCTAAAGAACTGCAATAAGGAAGTCAGACCTGCACGTCTTTGCATGCAGTGGGGTAAAAGCAGGACTGGATCATCCTGTCCTCATAATCTGGAGCCAGTTGGCAATCCTATCATTCACAAAGATCTCCAGTGCTGCCCAGAGGGCTGTCCCATAATTGCCCTCTCCCATACTAGGTCTGTTAAAACTTACAGTTATACCACCTGGCCTATGGCTTTCTTAGCAATCTGGAGGAGGAGCAAGGATAAAGGTTTGTATAAAAATAATGAAATGTAAGCGATGAATGGATGTGTCAGGTTAGCACCCCCTCCCAGACATAAACACGGTACTCATTCAGATTCTGATGCTAGAGCTTGATTCGCGGACACAGTCCTCCCTTACAATAACACCAAACCTAGTCTAGCAGTCTGTTAGTCACAGTGGATGTCTTGTCATCTTGTCATACCGGGTTACTTTGCTTGTATTGGAAAATCAGTCTAGGCTTGTCCTTCAACAATGGAGCTTCACTTTCCCATGTCACTGTGCAATCCTCCTCAGCCATCAAGTTGCCCCAAAAAATAAGCCCTTTTCCAGCAAGCTCTTTTGAAACCTCCGCCTCCCAACCAAGGACCAGTCTGAATCCTCAGGGTGGGGGCGGTGTCCGGGGGCTAACCCGGATCCCAGTCTGCTTTTGTGTAAACTTTGTACGGCATTCTGTGGCCTCACCAGCAAAGCAACAGCCCTTGACTAAGCACACCCCAATTCAAAGCCCACCAAATACCTTTTTCTTTTTTCACCCTGACAGGATGGAATAAACAACCGCTTTCAAAAGTAAAATTCAGAATTTTATTCTAATGCCAGATTATTAAATGTGGATGTTGAGCTGGCAGGAAGATGTTTCAAGACGTTTGGTAAGTTTAATGTCAAACAAGTTTCAAAGAATGATATTCAGTAATATCATCAATATTTAACATGGCTTTAACTTTTTCTTTTTTGTTACACATTAACACCCTAATGGTAAACGTTATCACACACATTACTCGTACAATGCTTGACTTACTCTGAATACCTTTCAAGTCTTTACCTCTTATTTTCTTTCGTTTTAGGTACTGCAACAGTTCAGGAAATAGCGGATAAGTATTTTGCTTGCTGTTTGTAAAAAAAAAATACTTTAACCCCATTAAAGAGCAAGAGTGCTTTTCTTTAAAATTGTTCTCCTTTCTCCAGGTTCTGCACAAATACCCTGCCTTTACTCGCTCAAGTAAGTAATTCTGCCGGCTTTATAACTTAAAGTATTGTATGTCTGTCAATTTTGTATATTGGCTATAAACTGAGTGCATTTTCTGGCCAGAAAACGTTATTTGATGTGGTGCACCACATTCAGCTCACTGGTTTTCTTATTTCAGTGCCAAGAAGTCCTCTCTGGCCATCTGTGATCTCTTCCAGGAGCTGGAGCCTGACAGTATTTGTCTTCCTAACTCAAATAAACCAAAAGGAGAGACTAACTGCTCTTTCACTGTACTTTTCTTCCACAAATCTTTTGGGTGAATTTTCCCTAACAAGGTAAGATATCTTAGCGATCCTCTTATACTTGCTAGAAAGGAAAAAAAAAATTAACAAAACATGTATCCTTACTCTATTATTTTCTTTATCCTCAGAGTTCTCTTTAACTGGTTTCCCCTCACCCACTCTCGGGCATCATTACCTGTTCACAATCTCTCAAGCACCAAGCTTTCACATTTGCCAAAATCAAGATTTCTGCCGCAGGTGATAATGAACTTATACCACTATAGCTGAGGCATTAAACACCATTAGAATTCTGGCTTTTTCTTCTTGCAAATAATTCTGGCAAATCTTCCTAATTAATTCCTATCAGTCTCACTCATAAACTTTCTCAAGAAACGTTCCCTTTCTTCTAAAGTGTATATTCTCAGCAACATACTCACAGGTTAATAACATTCTTTCCTTACCTACCTTTCTCCAATTGAAAGACAACACAAAACAGCATCCTACTATCTCTCTCAGCAGATTTGGACCCTAGATTCTTTTTCTTTTGTATACACAAACAGCTCTGGCAGTTTCTTAGTTCCTCAAAAGCTCATACTCACTGATACTCAGCAATGGTCCCAGTAGTCACACTCTGCTGTTTTCTCTGTCTCACACTCCTATCTGCTTTTTGCTTCCTCCACCCAGAACTCCTTTCTATGGGCTATTTCCTTAGCCAGTGAACCTTTTTTTTTCTCTCTGCACAAGGTGGTATCACTTCTAAAACTGTCTCCTCTGCAACAGCCAGAGGAGAACATAAAAACATAAGAAACATAAGAAGTTGCCATACTGGGTCAGACCAAGGGTCCATCAAGCCCAGCATCCTGTTTCCAACAGTGGCCAATCCAGGTTACAAGTACCTGGCAAGTACCCAAACATTAAATAGATCCCATGCTACTAATGCCAGTAATAGCAGTGGCTATTCCCTAACGGCCGATTTTCAAAGGATTACGCATGTAACCAGTCTTACACGCGCCAGGCTTATTTTCAAAAGGCCCAGTGACGCGTGTAAAGCCCCGGGACGCGTGTAAGTCCTGGGGATAGCAAAAAGGGGCGGTCCGTGGGTGGGGAGGGGTGGTCCAGGGGCGGGGGCACAGCAGCCAGGGCTGAAGTAAGTTTTAAAACAAGAAAAAAACCCAGAAAAAAGTAGTGGGGAAAGGGCGGGAGAGGTAGGGGGAGGTAGGGGAAGGGAAGGTGGGGTGGGGGGGTAGGGAAGTTCCCTCTGAGGCCGCTCCGATTTTGGAGCGGCCTGGGAGGGAACGGGGAAAGGCAGCACAGCCTGGCATAGGCTCGGCACACGCAAGGTGCACAATTGTGCACCCCCCTTGCATGCATCGACCCCTGATTTTATAACATGCATGCGCCTGCACATGTACGTCCATGTGCATGTTTTAAAATCTACTCCTAAGTCAACTTGATTAATAGCAGTTTATGGACTTCTTCTCCAAGAAGTTATCCAAATCTTTTTTAATTGCAGCTACACTAACTACCCTAACCATGTCCTCTGGCAACAAATTCCAGAGCTTAATTTTGCTTTCAGTAAAAAATAATTTTTTTTTATTTGTTTTAAATGTGCAACTTGCTAAATTCATGGAGTGCCCCCTACTGCTTCTGTTAATCTGAAAGAGTAAATAACCAATTCACATTTACCCTTTCTAGTCCTCTCATTATTTTATAAACCTCTATCATAACCCCCCTCAGCTATCTCTTCTCCAAACTGAACAACCCTAACCTCTTTAGCCTTTCCTCATAGGGGAGCCATTCTATCCCCTTTATTATTTTGGTTGCCTGTCTCACTACCTTCTCCAGTGGTACTATACCTTTTTTGAGATGTGGTAACCAGAATTGCACACAGTACTGTAAGTGTGGTCTCATCATAGAGCGATACAGAAGCATTATGTCATCCTCTGTTTTATTTCCCATACCCTTCCTAATAATTCCTAACATTCTGTTTGCTTTTTTGACTGCTGCAGCACACTGAGCTGACAATTTCGATGTATTATCCACTATAATGCCTAGATCTTTTTCCTGGGTGGTAACTCCTAATGTGGAAGATAACATCGTGTAATTACAGCACTGGTATTTTTCCTTATATATATCACTTTGCACTTATCCACATTAAATTTCTTCTGCCATTTGGGCACCCAGTCTTCCAGTCTCGCAAGGTCCTCCTGCAATTTATCACAATTTGCATGTGATTTAACTACTCCGATTAATTTGATCATCTCACTCGTCATATCCCTTTCCAGATTATTTATAAATATATTGAAAAGCACTAGTCCAAGTACAGATCCCCGAGGCACTCGACTGTTTACCTTTTTCCACTGAGAATACTGACCATTTAATTCCACTCTGTTTCCTGTCTTTTAACCAGTTTGCAATCCACGAAAGTACATTGCCTCCTATCCCATGACTTTTTAGTTTTCTTAGAAGCTTCTCATGAAGGACTTTGTCAAACACTTTCTGAAAATCCAAATACACTACATCTGCTGGTTCACTTTTATCCACATGTTTATTAAATCCTAAAAAATGTAACAGATTTGTGAGGGAAGATTTCCCTTGGGTAAATCCATGCTAGCTGTGTTCCATTAAACCATGTCTTTCTATATGTTCTGTGATTTTGTTCTTTAGAATAATTTCCACTATTTTCCCTGGCACTGAAATCAGGCTCATCAGTCTGTAGTTTCCCAGATCACCCCTGGAGTCGTTTTTAAATATCGGGGTTACATTGCCACACTCCAGTCTTCAGGTACAATGGACAATTAAAAAAAATAGGTTGCACATTTTTACTAATAGATCTGAAATTTCATTTTTAAGATCTTTCAGAATTCTGGGGTGTATACCATCTGGTCCATGTGATTTGCTACTCTTTACCATGTCAATCTGGCCTACTACATCTTCCAGGCATCTGCTTTGAAAACCATCACTGGAACCGGTATTTCCCCAAAATCTTCATTAGTAAACACGGAAGCAAAACATTAATTTAGTCTTTCCGCATTGGTCTTATCTTCCCTAAGAGCCTCTTTAACCCTTTGATCATCTAACGATCCAACCGACTCCCTCGTAAGTTTCCTGCTTTGGATATATTGAAAAAAAGATTTTCTTATGAGTTTTTGTCTCTATGGCCAAATTATTTTCAAATTCTCTCTTAGACTGCCTTATCAATGTTTTACACTTAATTTGACAGTACTTGGGCTTTTTCCTATTTTCTTCAGAAGGAGCCTTACAATTTTTGAAGGACTTTTTTTTTGGCTAAAATAGCCTTTTTCACTTCGCCATGATACCGGTAATCATTTGGCCTTCCTTTTATCTTTCTTAATGCATTAAATACGTCTGAACTGTGCTTCTAAGATCGTATTTTTAAACAATGTCCATGCCTCTTGTACATGCTTAACTTTTGCAGTGCAGTTTTCAATTTTTCTCTATTTTCTTCATTTTATCAGAGTTTCCCTTTTGAAAGTTTAGTGTTACAGCTGTAGGTTTTAATATTGCCCCCCTTCCAGTCATTAGTTCAAATTTGATCATGTTATGATCATTATTGCCAAGAGACCTCATTACTGTTAACTCATCAAATCTTGTGTTCCACTAAGAATTAGATCTAAAATAGCTCCCTTTCTCATAGGTACGTGAACCAATTGCTCCATGAAGAGGTCATTTATTCCATCCCGGAACTTTACCTCTCTATCATGTCCTGATGTTACATTTACCCACTCAATACTGGGGTAATTGAAAACTTCCATTATCACTGCACTAATAAATTGGTTAGCTTCTCTGATTTCTCTTAGCATTTCATTGTCCATATCATCATTTTTGTCAGGTGGACAGTAATATACTCCTATCACTATACTCTTCCCCAACACATATAGGATTTCTAGCCATAAACGGTAGATTTTCAAAACGTTGAGCGCATGAAAAATGGGGGTTATGCGCAGAAGTGCCGGGCCGAAGAAAAGGGGCAGGCTGGGGAATCGGGGGGGGGGGGATGGCAGGGCTGGAGGCAGCCAGTACAGCGGCCTTTGCCGCTATACCTGGGAAGGCACTGAAGGTGCGCGCAAGTTGCTACTGCTCCAGTGGAGCAGTAAGCAACAAAATAAACAAAAAAAATGGTAGGAGAAAGAGTTTAGGAGATGGGGAGAAGAGGGGATGGGTAAGGGAGGTTAGTTGGGGGGGGGGGGTAGGGAAGTTCTCTTCCTGTCCACTCCTTAATGGGAGTAGACTGGGAGGGAACTGGGGAAGGCTGGGATGCGTCGTCATGCGAAGTTAACATATATCATCCCCCCCCTTGCGCGTGCGGCCCCCGGATTTTATAACATGCATGCGCTGGCAAATGCATGTTAGAAAATCATCGTGTCCATGTATGGGCACCGGGAAGCACATGCACATAGACACATGTGCGTAGCTTTTAAAATCTACCCCAAAGATTCTAATGTGCATTTAGCCTCTTGCAGGATATTTCGCCCGTTGGACTCTATGCCCTACTGGACATAAAGTGTCTTCCCCCCACATTGATCTTCCCTATCATTTCGATATAATTTATACCCTAGAATATCACTTTCCTATTGGTTATCCTCCTTCCATCAGGTCTCTGAGATGCTAATTATGTCTATCTCATCACTGCTAATTGCTCTAACTCTACTCTTAATTCTTAGACTTCTGGTATTGGCATACAGACATTTCAAAGTGTATTTTTTGTTTGTATTAATGACCTGCTTTTTAGCTGACAGGGATAATTTGAAATCCTTTAACTCAGGTGATTCTTTACTTATTGTCACATGGACTACGTTTGCTTTTATTGGAACCTCACTGTTGGGATGCCCTAACTCTCTGTTAGGATTCGCGGGTTAGTGGGCCCTTGACCCGAGGTGAGAGATGGTACCGCCCAGTGGGAGGAGCCCCACTGAGCCTCATCGTCGAGAGGCGAGGTCTGCAGCAATAGGAGACACAGCCCAGAGAGTACCGGGAGATCAGGAGACTGGGATGTGGATACAATTGCCAGAATAGGTCTTCCTAGTGGTGAAGTGCTGAACAGGCCCCGAGGAGTGGGGAATGCAGGCAGAGTATGGAGGAGTGCTGAGGGAGTGACTCCAGGGGGCAGAGCCACAGGAATGACGTAGGCTTACCCAAGGAGCGGGGAAGCCCAGGGGTCTCTGGCAGTGCGAGAGGACACTTCCCCGAGAAGCGGGGGAGTGCGGTACAGTCTCTGAGATAAAGCAGAATGCTACCCCGAGGAGTGGGGAGCGAAGTGTAGTCACAGGAATACACAAGGCGCTGCCCCGAGGAGCGGGGAAGCGCGGAACAGTCAAGGTACACAATGCGCTATCCCGAGGAGCGGGGGGGGGGCATGGCTCAGTCTCAAGCACAGGCAATGGCCCACAGAGCAGGGTATACCAGCGCTAAGTCTCCACAAAGCAGAGTAGTGAAACAATGGCTCGCAGGGTGGGGTACACCTACGTTGGGTCTCCACGAAGCAGAGTCGTAAACTAATGGGCCACATAGCGGGGTACACCACGTTGAGTCTCCACGAGGTAGAGTAGAACGGCAAAGGCCCGAGGAGCGGGGTACACCAATGTTGAGTCTCCATGAGTAGAGTAGTTCCGGGAGCAACCTCGAGAAGCAGGGGAGCTGGTAGACAGTGTCTGGGCCCTCCGAGCAGCAGATAGCCAGAGACAGGAGCAGGGCCCCCGAGGAGCGGGTACCCAAGAGTGTCTCACGTCAGGAGGAGCAGGAACCAGGAACCAGCATTCGTAGAGAGATCAGCAGGATACAACAAGGAAGGAACTCGTTGCCAAGTCGATTAGAGTCAGGCCCCAATGGTGCTTAAGAGTCCAGGGCTAGTGATGTCATCAAGAGGAGACGCCCCTGAGGTTCCTGCCCTGGCGTCCTTAAAGGAGGACCATGGAGTGCACCCGAGAGACATGGTGGTCGGCAGCATCCTCGCTGCCCTGGAACGGAGCCATGTGTATAGGAAGCGGCTAGCCACAGCCACGAGTCTTCCCAAAGCAGAGAGGGCAGCAACACACGAAGTGAGTAATAGCGGTCGCAGCCATCTGGGACCGACAGTCATAACACTCTCCTGTTTTATTAGCACCCTTCAAAGATACCTCCCTCCAAACCATGCACTGCTGAGCGACTGTCGGCTTTCCCCCTTATTCTAGTTTAAAAGCTGCTCTATCTCCTTTTTAAAGGTTAGCGCCAGCAGCCTGGTTCCACTCTGATTAAGGTGGAGACCATCCCTTCGGAAAAGACTCCCCCTTCCCCAAAAGGTTCCCCAGTTCCTTACAAAACTGAATCCCTCTTCCCTGCACTATTGACTCAGCCATGTATTGAGACTCCGGAGCTCTGCCTGCCTCTGTGCTTGCTGCCTTTTTTTTTTTTGACATAATCATAGAAGGAGCAGCACTCTGTGTCAGCAGCTCCCTTTCAGTGCTGCAGGCTCTGAACTTCAGGTGAGGAGGGTTGCTAAGGAATACAGCCCCTCTTACAGGCACAGCTGCAGGCCACCAATAAAGACAGGGGAAAACAAATATTTTCTTCTCTATTTACATGAATATCCACCTCTTAGGTCATATATGATTTTGTACTTAAATGTTGGATTGACATAGTTAACAGTAGATGATGGTAGAAAAAGACCAATTTACACATCTAGTATGTCCAATGTATTTATTTATTTATTTTAATTTTTGTATACCACATAAATTAAATACAATTGTGATTTACATAAAAATAACATATAGCCTTTGATTTTCCACAAACGTAATAAAAATGAATTCACCAAACACATCAATAATAAAATAAAATAACATAAAACATAAACTATAATACATACAATAAAATATCTATTTCCTAGTTACTGACTTTATTTACTATATCTCAGCTGAAACTAAACATTTCCAAAGGTTTCAAACAATAAGTAATGACTCTTGTCCATACTGCAGGTATATATCTGAGCTGCCAGCCATAGAAACTCGATCATCTTTATTCAAGTCAGTTTGCTTAAACAGGATTTTTGACCTGTTCTTTTTTCCCTGTAACCTTGATTCTTTATTTAAGCCTACCATTTATCCACCAGGTCTGCCTTTACAGTTCATCTCTTTCATGTAAGGGCTTCAGAAATGTCTTTTTCAGTTCTGTTAAATTTCTGAGGTCAAGTAGGATCCAACATAAAATTGAGAGGGAATAATTTTCTGTAATGTTCTTGACAATAACTAGAATTTATTTATTTTTTGTAGCTTCAAAAGTATTTGCTTGCCTGCTTAATTTTAGAGGGAAATGCTCTATTTATTTTTCCTCCAGTTTTCATCTGCATTTGTTTTGGTATTCATTTTTAGTATGCAGTGAAAATTGTACTTATGGCTGCATTTTAGAAGTGGCTGCATGTAAGTAGGTAGCATATTTTGTATTTTTTTCAATGCTTTTATTTTTGAGCTATGCAAAATAAGGATGATATTGAAGTCTGTGAGAATCATTGTTTTTATTCTTAATATCTTTAAAATAAAATTTGAGTACAAATTGCTAAAACGTGGTTCTCATCTGGGGTGATAGATTAAGAATGTATATGGGAAATTAACACTTCCTTGCTTTACTTATGCCACTGGCAAATTGCACCATTTTAAAAGGGTACAAAACATGTTTACCCAGCTGTCTGCACCAGATTCAAATCTCATTAAAATATTTGCTCCAGCAAAATTGCAAAACATCACTTTTTGTGATTTACATACACCACTTGACATGGAGTATCCTGAAAATAATTACAGAGGAGCAAAATTCTAATCGTTACATTTTTAACCTGCCCTATCAGACCTATAGGACTGCCCAGAATGGCTTACAACATAAATAAAAATATATTTCATACAATTTAAATATAACATAACAAAACACAGTTTTATTAAATAGTTTTAAAAGTGGGATATCAAAGACAAATTTATAGTTCAAATATACAAATTAATTTAATGCATATAATACATAATTTCAAAATCATAATAAAATAAAAACCATAAAAACCCTAAGCTCCAACTGATTCATATTCCCTACTCTCACTAGGAATTCATAAGCATAATGCAAACCTAATTTAGCAAAAACCTTACAAAAAATCTGACAGTTTCCTTGCATCATGTTAAAACTACGCATAAGCTAGCCCAGGCCTTAAAACTAAATGTGTGTGGAAAGATTTGTAAGCCAAATTGTGTACAAATAGCACTGCAGGACCTTTGCTCAGTCCTCAAAGCCAACTTTTTTGCCATCACTGCCTTCTTACCCTCCTCCCAACTTAGCTTTCTTTAGCTATGCTGACCCTTACAGCTAGTAACTTTAGAGCAGAGACTGCTTGTGCTGAAAATTTTTAGGCAGAAAGGCACGGATAATAATGGCGTTAAAACATTAGTGCCTGCTACTGCCTGCGGAATTGATATTTGAAACAAGTAGGATGTTGGGGGCTAGGAAATTAATTGGACAAGGAATGTTAAAAAAACAGAGCTCTGGTTTAATGAAGTAACTGGGGCTCTGGTAAAATGTTGGTTGCCCGGCTGCAGCATTGCCTGCTTCCTTCTGACCTCTCCTCTGGGAGTCATTCTGTGCCCTACTCATTCTGGCTCCCTAACAGGTCTAGTTATCAGGCTGTCTGCAGTGAATATGCATTAGCTACATTTGCATGTATATGGTCTAATAGCAGGTTACTCTGCACATTTTGGTAAACCTGAAAACCAGCCCTGCTTGATTGAGAGCCGTGAGGATTAGAGCTGAGAACCACTGTCACAGGTCATGCCACCAAATTGGGTGCTTCTGAAGCAGCAGCATCCAATTAGTGGCTAGGTCTGTGCCGCTTCCCAGAAGACAAGTGAAAAGGGAAGCAGCAACTGACTGACGTTTTCCCAGAACCCAGTTAATTCATTAACTGGAACTCTGTTTTTAACTTATCCGGCTGGACTGGTACATTTTTAAAAGAAGTCAGACTGGGAGAAACGTATTCATTTCTTATTCCTCCACTCAGCTTCCAACTCACTGTAAATTTCAATTTTGCTATTAGTAGGAGACACAGCTGCTTTAATCTAATCTATCAGCAGCATATGTCAGCTGAATGGATGGTGGAAAGCACCACTCTCTGTCTGTCTGTCGCTCTCGTTCTCTCTCTCTCTCTGCTGATATGAGAACCCCTGCATGCTCCTCAGGAGTGAACATATGGTTCAGCTGTGTTTTTCAAACATTCATTCTGTGTGTGAGAGAGACTGTCATCTTTTAGCCATCAGATTGAAGAAACTTTATTGACATGACAGTTTGTACCTGTTTTACTTATTCCTTGCGTGTGAGCATGCGAGGAAGATGGCAGTGTGCTCTGTGAATTTCCAACTCTCTCTTTCCTTCAGGAAACAAAGTCTGTACTCTGCTGGCTGCTGCTTGTTCTGGAGGTCTTTGGTAGGAAGAAATGCAATTAATTTACCTTGCTCTTGCAAACAAAAACTGCTATTGAAGAGGTGAAGAAATATTTATAAATGCCCTCTCCTATCATTAAACTCTGCATTAGCATATTAGATTGCTATATGTGTGTATTTGCATGAGCATGTATGTGTGTGTGTGTATGTGTGTGTGTCCCTAATGCCTTTTGAGTTTGGTATCCTATCTACATCCAATTTTCAGGACATGTCAGGGGGGGCCATTATGACTGACAGGGCTGAGTGTTTTTAGAGCATGTATATCTGTGCAGTGTGGGGTAGATTTTAAGATCTGCACGCGGGCGTACATGTGCGCGCGATTTTATAACTTGCGAGTGCAGACGTGCGCAAGTTATAAAATTGGGGGTCAGCGCGCGCAAGGGGATCCAGGCTGGGATTTACGCATGTAAAGCTTTTAAAATCCAGCCCTGTGAATGCACTCTCTGCAAAATAGGTTTCTTTAGTTCTGGTTAGAACTTCTCGCTTTATACTTACGTCTACTGTACTCCTTCTCTACAGTTACAATTCATTTCTCAGGCCTGGCACATAACCAAAGGGCTACCACAGGACTCCATATCATAAGGGGATTGGAGGGGGGGGGGGGGGGGAGAGTGATCATGCATCCTGCATTTGAAGGGACAGTCCAATAATTTTGGTTAAAAACAAATTACCATTTTTCTATTAGCCCCTGAAATAAAAACTCCAGTTCATAGCATTTCCTCATTCCCACCACACACATATTCCAAAATGTCTAAACATGGAAATAAAGGTCAACAAAACAATAATAAGGCAATGCCTTTTTATTTGACTGATTCAGGACATAGTTACTAATTAGAGGTCAATAGTCAGACATAGCCAGCTAACAGGCCGATACAGTAAAGCGTGGCCGTGGTTACCCTGTTTTTAACCCACTTTGTAGGCACATTTTGGACGCGTATGTCTAACCTGCGATTCAGTATCCGGTTTTATGCGTCCTTACCGCTTACTGAAATCGACGTGTATCCCTTTCCGCCCGCCGCATGTATATGATATGTTAATGATCGGATTAGCTATACCCTCCGATACAGTAACATGCGCCCAGATTATCGCCTTTTTAACCAGCTATTTCGCCGTGTCTTTAACCTGCAAATTTACCGCCTACTCTGACCCTGGCGTTAGTGTGGTGAACTTAGCTGCCCAGTCCCAAACCAACCCAATCCACAGAAAAAAATGCTTCTCGCACAAGGGGGAAAAAAGTAACCCAACCTGGCACCACCGCGCTTAACTTCAGAGTACTTTGGTTCCGTAGGGAAGAACGGACACCGTTTCCGGGGGCTCCTCTGGCCTTCTCGTGGGTCTGGGCTCCTAGTCGCTGCTGACTTGCAGTGGGCACGAGCTCCTGTATTAGGCCCTATCCCTACACACCCTACGCCGTGACCTCGGACATCCAGCCGGGCGCTCAGGTCACGACGTGCATTCATGCAATTTCCCGCTGCCTTGAGCACCAAACTTGGACGTCCAGGCGGGTGCTCAAGGCAGCGGGAAGATGCATGAACACACACCGCGACCTGAGCGCCCGGCTGGACATCCGAGGTCACGGCGTGCGTTCATGCACCTTCCCGCTGCTTGAGCGCCCGTCTGGACGTCCAAGTTGGGCGCTCAAGGCAGCGGGAAGGTGCATGAACGCACGCCGTGCCCTGACCGGCTACGACAGTGGCAGCAAGCCCAGCAGCAACCGGTACAGCGGCATCGGCATGAGCTTCGACCAGTGGCACGTCGGCCCTCGCTCCAGCTACTCGGACTCACGCTTCGGGGCCCCGGGCGACACTGAGGCTGACGGTGCCGGCCCGCTGCAGGCCAGTCCACGCTCCAGCCTATGCGGTCAGTCCCTGGAACTGGAGAAGGAGCTGGTGCTGCACATGAAGAAAGAGTATTTTGGTGAGTAACTAGAGTGTGGTACTTGCTTCAATGCCGACAGACGTTCATGGGCCTTCCCCCTGCCTTGAGCACCCAGGCTGGACGTCCAAGCTGCGACCTCGGACTTCCAGCTTGGACGTCCAGCCGGGCGCTCAAGGCAGCGGGGTCTGTAGGAGAACCATCCACTTTCCTGGTGGAATGACATTTCAAATGACATTTGAAATGACAGGTACCAGCACACCCAGGATACTGTATAGGCGCTGTATACCGCTCTATACAGTAAAATGGATTGCGCACGCCTACCGCTTCATGGACGCACTTTGGACGCTGCTTGCATTTGCGTCTCATTTGAATACTGTATCGGGCGGTATGTGAACCAAATTGTGCGCACGGCAAACGAGGGTGCGCCCGGCACTGCCACACTCTTTCTTACGCGTTCTTATTGTATCGGCCTGTAAGTAAGTTAGCTGGATTTATTTATTTTTTTATTTATTTAACATGTTTTGTATACCGTCATTCGATTTCGCCATCAGAATGGTTTACAGTAGTCGTGAGAAAAGATTAGATAAACATAATCACAGCAGATTGTTTAGAGTTGGATTAAGGTTTAGGGATTTGTGTGTTAGTTATTACATATAAAAACGTTCTACTAAGGCGTAGAATAGAGTTTATAAATGAGGTAGAAAGGAGGTATATAGGTTGGATGCTTTATCCAGTTAGGTCAGTTACAACAGATATTTAAGGTTCAAGGTATACTTAAGAGGTTGTTTTATATACGATGAGAGAGAAGTTGCACATTGTCGTAGGTTTTCGCATGTTAGAGGTTATTATGTTGATCTAGAGATGTAGATTTCTTTTTGGTGAAAAGCTTATCTGGCTAACGTAGCCAGGATATTCAGCAGTGCAGCCATGCTGCTAAGTATATCCAGATCAGTTTAAAGTTAGTCAGATAACTTAGCCATATAAGTTTGAATATCGCTACCTTTCTGGCTATTAGCTGGATAAGTAGCTCCTCCCAATTATGCCCCCGAAATGTCTTTTTTTATCTGACTAGATTGTAGCCAGATAAGGGACTAAATATACTAAGACTGTCTATATACTCTCATAAGCTAATTAAGAAATATATGAAATTAGTTTAATAAAAAGGTATCCCCTTATATTTTTGTTTATGATTTCCTTTTATATAAGTAGACTAACAAGCAACCACATTACTTTATTTAAACTCGCCATGAAAATTAGTAACTTATGAACTAAAATGGAAGCCTAGCAGCAGAAACATTGTGCACTGCCATGTCGGAGATCCAAGTTTAATTTCTGAAAATGGCATCTACTCCTTGTGCCTACAAAGACAAGAAACTGATGGGATCAGACTTGCAGGGTTGGCTTAGAAAATCTCATAACAAACAACAAGAAGGCGCAAAATCCACGCCAGTAAATATATTGCGCAATATGAAGGAGGTGGATAGATGTAGTGTCAGGTAATAGTGCAGCTGTCTCTTAAAACAAATGTCAATGTTTCTATTAATAAAATGGGCAAAGGAAAAGGAAACAGAGAAAAAAAAATGTATAAAAAAAGGAAGTTGAGCACGCCCAAAATTGTTTGCATACAGTTTCTCAAATACAAATAAAGTACCTCAAAAACATGTTCAAAAACAGAAAAATCAAAACAAATCCCGTGCAACCTGTATCAAAAATACCATGAAAGAATAATTTTATACTTTCCTTGTCGAGTCCACACCACAAAAAAACCATGTCTTCATTCAAACTGTGCAGAAGAGTCTTGAATTGATCTCCTTTCATGCTTCCATGGAGTCAATAAAAAAAAAACCTCGTGTCCAACCAGCAAAATGTATGGCGGAAAAAATCCTGAGACTGGCTAATGTTTCAGCGTCACCTCTTCAGTGGATATAGATGCTCCCCTAATCTCAGCCATCCAAAACTATATAGGACTTAAAAAAACAATATTCTTACGGCTGACCGGTTCACAAGTTCATTTACTAGGACTGGCACATAGACACGCTGAGACTATAACTGTTAACAGACATCTGATGTGACGTGTTGATGTCAGAAAGCCTGTGTATGCAAAGGCACAGCACGGTGGCATGGCTTATTCATTGTAAACTGTGTAAACCTTATAACATTGATACTCCAAACAAACGCTGGGAGCACAATCCTAAAAGACTAGAAGAGAATAAAGAAGCTGTGATCACCTGGGACCCATTCCTATTCCAACCAACAGGAAAGGCGATGCTAGAAAACCAGATCTTGTGGTGAAGGAGAAAACCACAAAAATGGCATTGCTGATAGAGATTGTTAGTATCCAACAACTACTCTGTGGACTGTTCAGAGAAAGCAAAGATCCTTAAGTACCAAAGATGCAAGCAGAGACCAGGTACATGTGTCAGAAAGATACATCATAAGTCCCAATTATCTTGGGTGCACTGGCCTGATTAAGAAGAACTTCCAAGTGCACCTTGGTATGTTGCCTATACAAATTACAGAAGGAGGCTCTCTTTGGCATAATGCATATACTAAGAAGGGCAGTAGTAGTAAATTTGAGAGATTGAGACCATTCCTAACATACCCTATGTAATGAATGGGGTTCATTCCTGTCAAGGTATGTGCCAAATAAACCCATTTGGAAACACTTCCCTTATGAGAAACCATCAATTACCATCCTGATTAACTATTATGAGATTGCAATGCTAAAGACAGAGCCCTCCAGCTGATTAGGTGCTTTAAAATCTCCCTGTCTTCATAGCAGTGAGCAATACATAGATGTATGGAAGGATAGGAATCTAAAATGTTTTAAATTTGTTCCCTAATTCTACACTCTGGGGAGTGTTAATGACCTTGCAACCAGTGTGTTTTGGAGCATGGTTAATGTTAATCACTGTAATGAACAGAGGGAGTTCTTCAAAGTGCCCAATCACCTGTAGGGCACTGTATGTAGCAATGCGATCTTAAAATCACTGATTGGGATGGACTGATAAGTAATTGATGGTTTATTGTGGTGTAGCGATGTCAGAGGCCCACTACTAGATATAGTCTCCCTACATCTATGTGCCAATCCTTCTGCCTGAACGTGTGACATGGTCAACCTTGAGAATATTGTTTGTGGAAGTTATACGCGTGTCTGGATGGATGAAGTCAGCTGAACTCTCATCTCCCTTGATGCAGGCAATACCGAAATGTGAGCCAGAATCAGGAGCTTTTCACCTGTACGTCGGATCTGAGTTATTTCAGTGACTCCAAGGGAGCTTGAGGGGAGATTGATGAAAAACTCTTCTGTACAGTCTGGATGAAAAAAATCTTTGTTGTGGTTTGGACTCAATAAGGAAAGTATAAAAATACTTTTTTATGGTATTTTTGATGAAAGTTGCATGGGATTTGTTTTGATTTTTGTGTGTTTGAACATTTTTGTGGACCTTCATTTTCATTTAAGAAACTGTATAAAAGCAGTTTTGTGGGTAAATAATTATAAATGTGATCTTGTCCTTTTTTGGGAGATTATTTGATACCCTTATTGATTTTTTTTCTATAATAAAAGCTTTGAGATTTCTTATACTGGATAACTATACCATCAATGGACACTACATCTACCCACCTGTTTTGTATTACATAAAAAGGCTCATGCTAGAAACTGGCTCATGTGACCACATTGATATTTCAGCATCTCTGTAGATTATAACTCATCCTGCAGCACCATGCTATGCCGCTCATGAGCTGATCAGCAGGCAGCATCATTAAGAGCAGTACTTCATATGACCTTCCTCTCAGAAGCTTGCAGTCCTGCTTCTATAACCTGGAACAGTTGATAATCAGGAGTGTGATCCCTGTATTAAATTTAGGTAGCCTACTTTAATAGTTCCAAACCCTTTTTTTTTTTCTGTTCGAAATCCACTCAAACTTTGACAAAATCACAGGACCTAACACAAAAAAAATCAAACCACTTCAGTTCATGTTGTTTGCATTATTTTACTACAAATGATATAAAACTAAAATTCCCCAGGCTTTGAGATAGTGTAGTCAAAGAACTGTCAATTTCTTATAAGTAAAAAAAACAAAACCCAAACAAACCCAAACCATACTAACATTGCCAACCCTGGTGGTCTAGCATATTACGCTGTTTTCTAAATAGTGCTTCGTATTCCTACACCCTAGCAAGCCATTCAAGATCCACTTCTTCCACCAAGAGTGTCAGTTTCCTAACATGAAAGTTGGGCTTGCTGGCAGCCCTCTCCTTTCTGGACTTTCCAGGTCAGATGTCAGTGGTCTGTGAAGCCTCAGCGTCCTGCTCGTCCATAGAGTTTGTGAACTGGCTTGAGATGTTGGCTCTTGAAAGCAACAAACCATTCCCTGAAGTCTCGTGGCCTGCTGAGTTTCCCTGGATGTGCTATCTTGGCTCCTACCATTCATTTCCCTTGTCCTTTTCAGAGGGCAGCAGATAAACACGTGAGAAAGTATATGGAGGTACCTCTTATATACAGTTAGCATGCTGAAATGTCTTAATTGTCTCATGAGATGGAAATGGTATGGTACCAATTTCAACAATGAGGCTGAGGTTTTAAGTATTGCAATAGAGTTCTCCTGATTCTTCAGGGCTCTTTGTCATCCTCTTCTTAAGACGTGCTCATTTAGTTCCAGCCTGTCTGAAGACAACCTGTAATACAACCTTATATTTCTACAGTTTTGTATGTGTACTGGCATTTATTAATTTACCTAGCTCTTCTAAAACTGAAGTAAGATAGGTGCCATGTATGGAGGAGTAGGCCAGTGGCTAGAGCAATTGACTACAAACCAGGGAAGCTAGGGTTCATAATCCCACTGCCATTCCTTGTGACCTTCGGCTAGTTAATTCACCCTCCATTGACTGAGGTATAAATACTAAAGCTTTCTTCCATTCTGTGTATATGAGAAAAAAACTTCGTAAATGAAGGCTGTAGATTGCTGCTATTCACTCTAGAGATAAGGAAATACCTATAGTACCTGAATTTTATCTGCTTTGAAGTGTCAAGAAAGGTGTAATATACGAGACTTTGGTACTGTTCTTATCTATAGTCTTCATGATGCTATAGATTTCTTCATTGAATCCTATGTAGGAGAGTTGAATACGTTTTAAAGAGACTATTCAAATGAGGTGGTGTGTTAACTGCAGTATGGGCAGGTATTTTTGGTTTCTTGCCCTTAGTTTGCACCAAAGTCATAACCCACACATAATTAGTTTGATTTCCCTGCCTTTTGCAATAGGGGACCAACATCACCTGAGCAATTCTTTTTTTTTTTTTTTAATAAAGCAGAAAAGAAAAAATGAGGGTCATGCAGAATGTAAGGAAGCTGGTAATGAATTCAGCAGTTTGCAAGTAATCCATCCCCAGATGCATCATTATTTGCTCATTATCACCAAATATGCCACTATTCACAGGGAAGTGCAACTTTTACTTGAACTATAAATAAGAGGGTTTTTTTTTAATTCGCCAACCTTTTTGAATTGCTATTCACTTCAACCTCAAACTAGGTGAATTAAGCCTGTGGTGCCTATGCAATAAAACTTGTAGTAAAAAATTTTTTATCGTGCACTAAAACTTTTACATGCACATTAGAACAGGACTTAATGTGCTATGCAAAAACGTTTACCTAGGGCATGATAAAACTTGCCTGCAATGCCATGGCCTCAGTGCTTGATATCACTCTTAAAACGCACCTGGTACATATATTTTTTAGGTACACACCGTTGCCATACTCAGAACTAATGTGCCAAATGGCACGTCAATAAACTTGGTAAGAGGGCAGGGGATGGTTTCATATATTTGTCAATAGGCAACCACCCTGGTGCCTTGCTTTTTAATCATTAACTCACCCTCCGACCTCCCTTTTATTATATATCAAATATATGTTTAAAAACTTTTAGAGATAGGCAACAGGGTTACCCCTATTTCTTTTTTAAGCTTGCCTTTTATTTAACATATCTCCTTATGTACCTTCGTGTGCTACCGCACCTCTTACTTGTTAAACCGTCAGAAAACTAGCCACAAAACCATATTTTACTTAGCTTTGAGAATGTCCCAATGTTCGTCCTTGCATCCGTTTAAAGAGTCCAGGGTGGTTGCCTATTGACAAATATATGAAACCATCCCCTGCCCTCTTACCAAGTTTATTGACGTGCCATTTGGCACATTAGTTCTGAGTATGGCAACAGTGTATACCTAAAAAATATATGTACCAGGTGCGTTTTAAGAGTGATATCAAGCATACACTTGGGGGGGGGGGGGGGTGATCTCTGTGGGCATAGTATGGCCTCAGTGCTAACATGGACACAAAAAATGTAGCATTATGCTAGCAAATTCCCCCTGCAGGGCCAGTGCAAGAGTATTTGGCACTCTATGCCAACCTTTGGTCCTACAGTCCCCTGAAACCTATCTCCAGCACAGTGCTTCCTCCTGTCGGCTGCAGTAGCTCCAGCACAGCACTCCCCTTCTTTGGCAGTGCTGGTTTGGGCACAGCACCCTTTTGGGCTTCATGCTGGCAGGATTTTGCCACCTCCAACATTTTGGCTCTCTGCCTACTTTGCCTAATGGAAGCACCAGCCTACCCTCATGCTTGCCAGCTCTTTCGCTTTAAGCTGGTTTATATGGGGGATTTTCTCTCCCTCAAACCGAACAAAAAAAGTGTCCTCCTCCCCAATCCTCATGCAAGAAACTCCCCTGATAGGCATTCCTACCCTCAACAGACATCCCTCATAGGCATTTGCTGCCATAGATATCACCCTGACCCCTTCAGTGCATTCACCCGTCCCTCCAGAAACATGTCTTACTGTATCATATGATGGGTGAAGCGCCTCTATCAGTGCCATTCACCAGCAGCACTGGTGCCTGCCCATGAAGACCTAAGCCCCTCTCGAAGTACAAGACATGTTTCCGGAGGGTTGGATGCATCTATGAGAGGCTGGAGAGGATGACTGTACAGCGGGATGCCTTCCTTGGGAGAGGGGGGATATCAATTGGGGAGTAGGCCTTGCAGAGGAGGCAGGATGATGGTGCTGGGGTGGGGAGTTGGGGAGGAGGACACTATTTTTCCTAGGGTTGAGTGGGAGAGGACAACCTAGCCAAAAAGAAAATAGCTGGTTAAGGTGGGTATTTAGGGCTGCTGTGTACACAGAAAAAAAATGTAACACCTGGTCTGAGGCAGGTGTTACATTTTTGCTTTTACCAGGCCCATGGCAAACAGGAGTGGGAAGGCTGCATACCACGCTATTTCCCTTAGCCCTGGTGTAGCCTAATTTAATATGATGCTCTCTCATTTGCAAGCAGATAAGTGGTAATTTTAGTGTTTATATTTACATTTATATACCTCTTAATTGATCCTGAAGGAACACCGTAAGTGGTTTACAACTGAGTAAAAAATACAAAGTAAAATACATTATGCAAGATTCTATACATAAATGTACAAAATATAATAAATACAATATTGAGAAACATGTTAATGTGTTGGAGGCTCATTTTGATGTGCACGTTAAGGCCTTATTTCACAGTATGCTATTTTTAGCATGCGCAATAGGCTCTTACTGTGCACATTTTTATTGCACAAGTCCCTTTCTATATTATCAACTTCATTAAAATATGCATGACTCTCATTAGCTATTTCTTTATAGCCAGAGCTACTTTATTGGCACGAACACCATCTGAAATTTTGTTGGGGAAGCACCCTGAGCATGCTGACATCAGGATGTCACCAGAAAGTAAGGGCCAGAAGCAAAAATATGTGTGTCTATACTTCAGACAGCACGTTGCATCCTTCAAGTCTACTCAAAAGTATTTACACAACTCTACTGTGTTAGATTCAAAAGACACCAGAGGAAAATAAAAGAAAAATATATTTACCTGATGGTAGAAAAAAAAGTATTTTAATATTTATATTGAATCTCCAGAGAACGTTGAACATTAATTTGTGAATGCTGATTTTAGATTTGAAGAGGAAAAAATAAAAATGCTATCTCATTTCCTTTGCACACTTTGTCCCAGCCTTGCTCCCTTATGATCAGCAGTGTTCAACAAGGAGGATTAGCACGCCTAAGATACCGTGGCCCAACATCTGTAAAGAGTACGATACAGAACAAACTATCCAAGGAAGAAGGGGCCGGGAGACTGGAGAATAGGGATGTGTGCAGGCCAAAAATATGTTTTGGTTCATTTTTTAATTTTCAGTTCATTTAATGCTTATTTCAGTTCCGTTCGTTTGCCATAATGGTATTCAGCGTACGGCCATATAACAATGATGCCAGCCGGCCCTGAGACTGGCACCAAAGTGGCATCACTTTGACACTAGCCTTAGGACTGCTGGCACCATTTTTAAAAGTATCACAGTGGGAGAGGATCATATGGGCATCATCCTTTCTCCTAGACCCTCAAAGAAGGGGTAAGTGGGAGCCAAGGAGGTTTCTGACCCTGGCAAATTTTTTTTGGGGGGGGGTTAAGGGAGCCAAAGGGGCCCAGAGAGGATCTGGCTGGACTTGGCTTAGCCCAGCTGAGTAGGTCTGGGCCTGACTGTTTGCTTGGGGGATAGGAGCGGGTTTGAAAAGGCCCAGGGAAACCCCAGAAATCAGTGGCAGGGGCCCTCAGGAAACCGGGGAAGACTTTTTTTTAAACAAAACTATTTTTGTTTATTTTCATGCAAGACTGTTTTTGGTGTGTTCCATTCAAAATGCATATCCCTACTGAAGAACAAGTGTCCATCTGAAGCTCATATCACATTGATGTATCTTATAGAAGTCCATTGACATTTCTTGTCTCTCGTGAACTGTGCTATTTATTTATTTGATATATATTCCACTTTCCAGATTACATTCCGGTACTGTAGGTATTTCCCTGTCCCCAGTGGGCTCACAATCATAAGCTTGTACCTGTGGCACTGGAGGGTGAAGTGACTTACCCAATGTCACAAGGAGCAACAGCAGGATTTGAACACTGATTTCCCTGTATTATAAGAGATGTACTGGGGAAATGTAGGCAACTTATGCTACTCAGTAACAAAGCTGCCAAGTTATCCAGTTCCAGGAGCGAGATTTTTGGTCAGTCCTGGTTATGAACTTTTATCGCAGAGCATGGTGATGTTTGTTGTCTCTGATTCCACTCATTGAATTCAGGGCTGCAGGTCCCATGTCAGAAATCCAGGACTGGCCTAAAATCTCCCACTTTGAATTACTTGGCAGCTCTGCGATAAGGGTGTAAAATAACTATAAACAGAGGACTGACTGATATTAGTCTCTTCTAGGAATCACTACCAATGTATTTTGTCTAAGTAAGCTCTTCCACAATTACAGCGTGAGGCTTTGTGTCAGTTAGAATGGTGATAAAATGTGAGATTCACTTCAAAGGCACACACACACATACATCGAACACAAATCTATCTTTTTAAGACCAAGTGGGTACAAAGTTAGGTAAAACTTCCTAGGCTTTGTATATTGGCAACCATTTATAGTAGGAGTGGCCAACATAAGAAATATGCATGAACTAGATTAGCATACAACAGAGGCAGTGATTACAAATCTCTCTCATGCATATTCATTGTGGATATCCTGAAAACCAAGGTAGATGGCTACCTTGAGATGCTACCTTGAGGACTGGAGTTGTCCAGCCCTGATTTATAGACATTCTTTATACCACCATGTGTGTCTGCTGTGTGAACTGGACGTGGACCCTTTCAGATTTCTTCTAAGGTGTTACATTTGTAATATATTAGGTTTTCATGCAGCATCTTTCACATTATTTTATCTGTTGTTTGACTGTGAAAATGGCTGCAATAGAACTCTTACAGCTTGGAGACTAAAACTACCAAATGTTACAGAGAAACTGAATATGTGTTTGCATTGTTCCTGATGCACATAAGAGGAACCTGGATTAAAATCAGCAGGTTGTCATTTACTCTTTCAAATAATACGAGGTCTAGGGGGCACTCCATGAAGTTAGCAAGAGGCACATTTAAAACAAATTGAAGAAAATTCTTTTTCACTCAACGCACGCTCAAGCTCTGGAATTCATTGCCAGAGAATGTGGTTAAGGCAGTTAGTGTAACTGGGTTTAAAAAAGGTTTGGATAAGTTCATGGAGGAGAAGTCCATAAACTGCTATTAATCAATAGATAATAGCCACTGCTTGTTGCTGGCATTAGTAGCATGGGGACTATTTAATGTCTGGGTACTTGCCAAGTACTTGTGACTTAGACTGGCCATTGTTGGAATATTTATAGCGGAATGATGAATCCCGGGCTCAGTCTGCTATCAGGACCTATCATGCTGATTGTCTGGGAGGCTAGGGCTGCCCCCTTTCTTTTGACTTAAGCTCTGAGGTGAGTATTAGAACCCAAGAAAATTGTCTTGCCTTCCTCTGTAAGTACTTTTCTCTTACTTTTTTATTTTTTGTTTGTTTTTTTCTTTGTGCGTGTAGTGTTGGAGGCAGTAGGTATAGTTGATGTGTCCTACTTGTGCCTGATTTTATTGTTTACAGGAGGTAAAGGTTCTACAAGATGTTCTTACCGTAATTTAGATATTTTATAATATGCTGACTAGCATGGTTTTCTTTGCCTTTGTGTTTTCAGACAAGTGTAAGGAGGACAGGACTCCTTCTTAATGGTCTGTGAGTGTTTAGGCCACCCTGACTCCAGGATATAGGGCACTGGGATCACCAATTTGACAGTGTCCCATTGACTACTTTTTTATTAGGGAGCTAGCACTGACCCATCATATTTAGTAGGCTGGTGAGTACATTTTTGTCCTTTGCATGAAATGTTTTGAATAGCTGTGCATATATATATATATCTCTCAGGCATGTTCAAACCAGTCTGTGGGAGCCCCCAGTCAATCGGGTTTTCAGAATATCTCTAATGAATATGCATGAGATGTATTTGCATACACTACCTCCTGTATATGTAAATATTTTTCATGCATATTCATTAGGAATATCCTGAGGAGGGCCCGAGGACCAGTTTGAGCACTCCTGGTATATCTAACCGCAAGTGTGAAATCATGGGCTTCTGATTGTAAATACTCATGTGATAACATAATTGCAATGCCCTATTTTGTACTTGTGAGGCTATCTGAGTTGTTGCATGATAACACAGAGTGTCTGTCAGTGTTCCTTTCATGCAACTACAGTTTCAGCCATTTACCCTATCCTAGGTAATGTTGCTTTCATCCTGTTTGGTGTCGTTCATGAACACATGTTCTTAGAAGTGTTATTAGATTTCCTTATTGGCTGCATAATTGGATTTGTTTGAGTACAGTATTGACAGTTTGACAGATGGCATGATTATTGCTGTTCTACTGTTCCTCTTTTCCTTGTCACTGTTTCCTGCCCCGGCCTCTCAGTTCATCATTTTGCTCTTTTCTTTTCTGTAGGTGTGGTGTTTAAGATGCTTATTGTAGATGGTTATGTAGCGCTTATGGGAGGTTTGATGTATTTATCTTATGTTGTTTCTTTTCTTTTCTAGCCAAAATAAAATCTGCTCCTGTGAGTGAGGAACCACAGAGGCCACAAAGTCCCCCAGGTGATTGAGGAGGAAGGGAGGGGCTTAGTTACATTCTATCCTCTCATCATCCCTTAGCCTGCCAGAAGACAGCTGAAGATATAGTTTAAAGTTAATTGTTTATGTTATGCAAATAAAGTTTTATTATTATTAAATTTCTTACATGTGGCATCAGTTCCTATGTAAGCTGTTTTGGGTTGTGATATGTATGTACCGGAAATATCTGTATTTGAATTTGTAACGGGTTTTGAGCCTTTGCTAATATAAGCCAGAAGATAGTAGAGGTTAAGCTTGGCCTTATTCAGGTCCTGGCTTTCAGATTGCAGTTTTCAACATAAACACAAATGCAATTGTTTCAAAGGAGCTTTGCACAAAGGGGTTTCAATTCCAAGCAGACATAGGCAGGTCTACTCGCTTTACTCCCATAGGTCTGCTCTAGGATCAGAGTCTCGGGAATCAATTCCAACAAATAGGCAAACAGCTTAACTAATAAGAATTTGACTTTCTCAGTGGGGTCTCTCACACATTACAACAACTCTTGAACTACAGGATTGCAGATCTTAACCTCGGACTCTATGAAAACCCTCCTGGCTTGCTCGGTCTTAAATTTGTAAGAGTCATTCAGTTCTTCAGTCGAAGGACTAACTTGCCATCCGAGCAGACTGGTAATTTGAAGCCAACGATAGCATTTTTTCCCTTATATCATCTCTCATCCCAAGGCCAACTTCCAGGATCCAGGTCCAGCCACCACGAAGTACTTTCCTATGTACGTTACCCTAAAGGACATACATGAAAACACAAAAGACATCTATGATGCTAAAACCAAAAAATCCTTTTCAGGCCACTAGGTCCTGGTATCATTAGGAGATAATGATTCTGGGCTGTGTAAGAAAGCAGAAATGTCTTCGAGCAAGGTCTCATGATAATTACCATCACATGATTCCAGTGTTCTCCTTGGTTTTATCCCGTGGTGCAAGAACTGTGTGCCATTTCGTATGGCCTCAGGTTCATGCAGGTGCTCATGAATCACAGGAGCAGGAAGGGGCTCTAACTTCAAAAGGAGAAGTTACATGGTTCTCCCTTTAGTTGTGGAATCCAGCAGGTTCTCTAGATCACAGGAATAGGATCTAAAACTATCAGAGCAGAGATAGATGCATTAATTATGCAGTAGGTACATACAAGAGAGTGCCCCCTGTGGATGTACCATAGTTTTATCTGGAGCCACAGGAACAGGATCTGGCATCCAGATACCAGGATCCGATCAAAAGTTGCTCTAATAGAAATAGTCGTCAGCTGAAGACATATGCAGATGAGGAACAAACATTTGTCCAGCATCATCAAAATAGGATCCAAGGTCGCCGAAACAGGATCTGAATCCAAAATCACTGGCACAAAGGCAGGTTCTTTAACTATAGATACAGCTAGAAGAGTGTTCCCCCCTATATTTGCAACCTCAGGGATGACTTTAAGATCCTCCAATGCTAGGGTTAACTCCTTTACTGGAGACAGGTATAGGTCCTGGAGCATGGCATCCAGTGCCTCAGCAGGATCTGGTTCCTTCAGTAAAAGCAAGCCCTGTAGAACACTCCCTATCGGTTGTAGTTCTGGAATAGAGTCTGGGACACAAGAAACAGAAGGGAACTGCGGTGTGCCTCCTATTGGCACAGAATTTATGGTAAGTTCTGAATCTCAAAGAACAGGGTTGAGTTCTTTCCTTTGAAAGGAGAACTAGAGAGCACCTCTTCTAAGCATAAACCCAGGCATACAATTTGGGTACCTCAGCTAAGGTAGGCCCTCCAGCTGTAGGCAGTAGTAGTTACTTGCCCCTCTCCACCAACCCTATGGACACAAAGGTAGAGAAACTGTTAATAGCAAAGATAGGAGTACACTTTGTGGGTGCCACTTCTGGCTAGAAGCCTTTTCAGCCAAGACCAGGACCAGATCCTTACAGGCTCAGGTTCTGGAGGTTGTTTCAGTTTGGCTGTTTCCTCAAACTCCCTGAACAGTTGAACCACAGCAGCTAGAAAAACTCCAAAATAATCCAAGTGGGGTACAGCCTAATTGCAGTTTCCAAATTTATGAGTTAGCCCTTCCTTTGAACAGTTCAGTTATCCAGTTCACTATGTATATATCTTCAGTCGAACCAGGAGCTGCATTCATCCATAAACTTCTGGAGTTTCTCATGGTTAACATCAAATAGCTCTGGATACTTTGAGATCTGAACAAATTCTTGCCAGGATTCAGTAGCTGCAATTCTGGGGGTCATACAAGAAGACAGGATTCAATTAAGGCTTGAGAACTGCATCCTTGAAAGCTAGGCATGACATTTAGGACACAGGGGGATCTTTAAGAGCAGAATTGACTAGGCAAAATTCAGGCAGGAATTCAAGAATAATTGGCATATCAGGGCATGGCATCCTGTTAGTGCAGGGGATTGTAGGTGTCTTCACCTGTCCTATAGCCCAATAGCTGTGCCTGCATTCAGGTCTATGGTATTGTCCTTTTCATTGGCCCACATCAGAAAGCAAACTCATAAAACAAAATCCTAGCTGATACAGCACTTTCTACACATAAAATCATTTTTCCTTTTTTAAAACAAGGCAAGGATAAGCCCCTTAGTCCTGAGAAGGAAATACATTCAGCTACTGCAGGTTAAACATAGACACTTTTTTTCCTTTCACTGCTTTCTACAATGGTGCCTTCTGGCTTGAGATTTGTAATAAACAAAAATTCTGACTAGCTGCAAAAAACATAATGAAATACTGGAATCTGAGAAAAAACCTGTATGGTCTATATTCAAAAGTGCAGTATTAGTCTAGTGGTTAGAGTAGTAGGCTGTGAGCCAGGGTTCAAATCCTGCTGCTGTTCCTTGTGAACTTGGGCAAGCCACTTTCTTCTCTATTGTCTCATGTACAAACTTAGGACCTGCATTACTAAGGCTTTTCTCCCCATTCTATATCTATGGGCAAAATGCTTCATAAATGAGGCCCCTTAGACTGTGAGCCCTCTGGGGATAGGGAAATATCTACAGTACCGGAATCAGCTTTGAAGTGCCTGAAAAAGGGCAACGAAAATAAATGGCCAGATACCTTTATCTGGGTAACTTTACCTGGATATTCAGCAGCACTTATTCAGGTAAAGTTATCTGAAAAAAAAGTATCCAGTTAACATTAGGACCGTCCTTCATTGTGACCACCTTTAGCCAGCTAAAGTACATCGTGCTTCAGGATTGCAGCCATCTCTGCCTTATTTTGACCGGGAAAAGTTTGTGCATAAGAACATAAGAACATGCCATACTGGGTCAGACCAAGGGTCTATCAAGCCCAGCATCCTGTTTCCAACAGTGGCCAATCCAGGCCATAAGAACCTGGCAAGTACCCAAAAACTAAGGGGTACATTTAAAAAAAAGAGCAGGCGCACGTACTTTTGTTCGCGCACCAGGCGCGAACAAAAGTACGCCAGATTTTATAAGATACGCATGTAGCTGCGCGTATCTTATAAAATCCGGGGTCGGCGCGCGCAAGGTGGTGCACATTTGTGCAACTTGCGCGTGCCGAGTCCTGCGCGCGCTACCCGTTCCCTCCGAGGCCGCTCCGAAATCGGAACGGCCTCGGAGGGAACTTTCCTTCCACCCCCCCTCACCTTCTGCTCCCTTCCCCTACCTAACCCACCCTCCCGGCCCTATCTAAACCCCCCCTACCTTTATTCCAAACGTTACTACTGCCTCCGGGCAGTAGTAACTTACGCGCGCCGGCTGTCTTCTGGCGCGGCAGGCCCCAACACAGGCCGCTGTGTCGGGGCCCTCGGCCACTCCCCCGGACCGCCCACATGCCCTCGAACACGCCCCCAAATTGACGCCACACCCCCTAGCCACGCCCCGACCGCCCCTTTTTGCAAGCCCCAGGACTTACATGCATCCTGGGGCTTGGGCGCACCACCGAGCCTATGCAAAATAGGCTCGGCGCACGCAGGGGGGTTTTAAAAGGGTTACACGTGTAACCCTTTTAAAATCCTGCCCTAAGTCTATTCCATATTACCATTGCTAGTAATAGCAGTGGCTATTTTCTAAGTCAACTTAATTAATAGCAGGAAATGGACTTCTCCTCCAAGAACATATCCAATCCTTTTTTAAACACAGCTTTACTAACTGCACTAACCACATTCTCTGGCAACAGTTTGACCAGATAAAATTCCCCCACTCAGTGGGGGATAATTTCAAACCTGCAGATTTGTCTGGCTAACTTCAAAATGAGGGGTCATGGAATGAAGATGAAGGGGAATAGACTCAAGAGTAATCTGAAGAAGTACTTCTTTACAGAAAGAATGGTTGATGCATGGAACTGTCTCCTGGTGGAAATGGTGTAGACAAGAAAAATAAGAGAATTCAGGACATCCTAGGACAAGCACAGAGGATATCTGAGAGAGAGGAAGGGATTGTAAAGCTGAGAAGGAGGTGTGGATGAGCAGACTGGATGGGCCTTCTGGTCTTTATATGTTATTTACTTTTTTGGATAATAGAAGGACTAGGGGGCACTCCATGAAGTTAGACAGAAGCACAAATAGGAGAAAATGCTGAGTGAAAATATTGAGTGAAAATGCTTTTTCACTCAACATACAATTAAGCTCTGGAATTTGTTGCTCGACGATGTCATTAGAGCAATTAGTGTAGCTGGGTTTAAAAAAGGTTTGGATAAGTTCTTGGAGGAGAAGTCCTTTAACTCCTATTAATCAATTTGACTTAGGGAATAGCCACTGCTATTTCTGGCATCAGTAGCATGGGATCTACTTAATGTTTGGGTAATTGCCAGGTACTTGTAACCTGGATTGGCCACTGTTGAAAACAGGATGCTGGGCTTGATGGACCTTTGGTGTTACCCAGTATGACAACTTCTTATGTTCTTATGCCATCATTTCTATTTCTGAAACATATTAACGTAGTAATGACTGCTGAAAAGGACCATATGGTCATCTAGGCTGCCCAGCAAACTTCTTATAGTAGTATCTGCCACTCCATGCAGGATACCCCCATGTTTCTCTCAAGGGTAGTAACTGCCGCTCCATGCCTTATGATAAGGGTAGTAATTTTTATAGTCAAAACCAAGCAAATGTCAAATCCATAACATTATTACTGCTAGCAACATTTAATCTTACCTTTCCTTTTCTTTTTAACCATTTTTTGATTATAGTGTTTTTTTTATTTTTATGATTCATTTTATATTAATTTTAGAGTTGTTTAATTACTTTTAAAGCTTTTATTATTTACGTTTATGAATTGGAATGTTTAAGGTTTTTTTTATCTGTTTCAACGGAGTATTAATCATATAAACTGTTATGATTGATTGCTAGAAAAATGGTATATAAAAGACTCTAAATAAATAAATAAATGTTTGGTAAGGAGCCTTCTTGATAATTCAGACAAAGCTGCTTGACGTTGTTTGCTTTGGGTCTTGGCTGTAGAAGCTGTCCTGTGCTTTTTCCCTTATGTCTGCATGTCAGTATTCCAGACTGTAAAAGTCAGAATGCCTGTTTATGAGAGAATGTAAAGATAAAAAATGTAAAGGAAGCTGCGTTTAGGTATGATAAGAGACAATGGGGTACATTTTATAAACTTACGCATGCGCTACCTGGCGCGTGCACATGGATGCCCGATTTTATAACATGCGCACGCATTTTCTAAAATCGGGGGTCAGCGCGTGCAGGGGGGTGCACACTTGTGCACCCTGCATGTGCCGACACCCACGGACTTGCACAATTCCCTCCCAGTCTGCTCCATTTTCAGAGCGAACTGGGAGGAACTTCCCACTCCCTACACTAATCTCCCTTCCCCTTCCTCTAACCTATCCCCCAGCCTTAAGCTAGCCCCCCCCCAAATGTTTATTTTACCTGTTGCGTGCGCCGGCACCCTGCCGGCACGTGATCCCCTGGCACAGCGGCAAATGGCCAGGGGCCTCTAGTCCCGCCCCACCCGCCCCTTTCTTGAAGCCCTGGGACTTACACTCATCCCGGGGCTTTACGTGCGTGGCTGGGCCTTTTTAAATAGGCCCGGTGCGCATAGGCGTTTGAAAATCCAGCCCTATGTGCGTAATGTTTATAAGATAGACTTTAAAAGGCGAGTGCTACCATACATAGTGGGATAAGTATCACTGGCCCTTAAAAGCACATATAAGTATAAGCACATATAAAAGCACAGATAAGTATCACTGGCCCTTTTGCACATAAACATTAGCCAGTGTTTAAAAATTAAAGATGGTTAACATTTTTCTAGGGGTATTATCTATATCTATATTTATTTATTTATTTCAGATTTTTATATACCGGCATTCGAGACAGCAGTCACATCATGCTGGTTCACATAGAACAGGGGTGCATAGTAAACATAACTATAACAATGGTGCTGAAAAGGCAGTTACATATAACAGGGTGATAAGAATTTGGCTGAGAAGGAAGAGAAAGGACAGGTTATTAATTCACACAGGTAAACGATAGAAGATATGGTTAAACAAGGTGTAGTTGGAGATTAGTTGACCATGTTGGCGTCCGGGAAAGCTTGTATGAATATCCAGGTCTTTAGTCTTTTTTTGAAGGTTGAGATGCATGGTTCTGTTCTGAGATTTGAGGGGATGGAGTTCCATAACGGTGGAATGGCTGTAGAGAAAGCCCGGTCTCTTAGTGTGCAGTGTCTAGTAGATTTGGACGGTGGTACCTGTAGCGATCCCTTGTATGCATCTCTTGTCGGTCTTGACGAATTGTGTAGTCGGAGAGGGATCTGTAGGTCAATGGGAGCCAGTTGGTGGATGATTTTGTATGTGGTAAGAATGGCCTTGTATATTATTCTAAAGTGTATAGGTAGCCAATGGAGGCTCTTTAGAATCGGGGTTATGTGGTCCCTTCTCCTGGTATTTGTCAGAATTCGTGCAGCTGCATTTTGCACCATCTGAAGCGGTTTGGTGTATGAAGCGGGAAGGCCGAGTAGGATGGTGTTACAATAGTCTAAATATGTTACCCTCTCTTGTTTTCACAGTCTCTAATGCAGTTCCCAGGGCCAAACTCACTGTCCCGGACCATCTCTGTCTCTGTTCCTAATATCACTATAGTAAGCCACTGGGAGGCTGGGGTCTAATCTGGCAGGGATGAAGACAAAGTCTCTGGGGCCCTAAGTGCTAGTAGTATTCTCACTCAGTCTCTCACTTTCAGTATCCCACTCTGCACTCACTGGTGTAGCTCTCTCTTCAGTCAGTCTATCCACAAATGATATAAAAAATTTTATTTTAAAGAAAAGTATCCATGCGAGAACTGCAAAAATCATCATCATGAAAAGCAAAATAATCACTCCCAAAATCAGTGTACATGTTCATCCTCTGCCTGAACCAGTGTCCTCCTCCCGATCATGCCTGGGAACTCTCCTGATTTGACTTGGAGACTCTGGAATTCGAATGGAATTGCCGGGTCTCCGGGTCAACACCTGAAATCTCTGGGTGCCCTGCTGCTTCTGCGCTAGTGAAGCAAGCAGTTTAGAAGGCATCTGATTGGCCTACATAGGCCAATTGCCTGCTTCCTCTTTCCTGCTCTGTGACCAATCAGAAGCTTCCTTTCTTCTTCCTGAGCCTGCAGATCAATGCTGACAGGCAGGAAGGGAGGAGGCCTCCAATTGGACTCTGGAAGAAGGGAGGCCTCTGATTGGCCTCAGGAAGAAGGGAGGAGGCCAGTAGCAGAAGCAGCAGTAGAAGATGCTGCTGCTGCTGCTGCTATTGGCTGGAAGAAGGAATCTTCCTACTATTTTATCAGAGTAGGCGCCAGTGCAGGGCGCCTCTCTGGCCAAAAAGACAGTCCTAAAAAGGACATGTAGTCCACATCCAGTTGTTGCGCCCATCGGTCGCAGATGGCTGCGACCTCTGATGCTCATCTCTTTTTTCCCTGCACCAGCGATTCTTGGGTAATTGGCAGTCTCCGCCTTCGAACGCTGCCTTCCCAGACGTCCCTGGTATGGCGTGGACGATCCTCTCCGCCATTTTGAATCGGGGATTACCTAGGGCACGTGCGCGCACGCCAGGCCCTCTCTTAAGCATGTCATGGCGGGAACCTCAGGGACGTCCCCTCTACATGACGTCAACCACCAGTGTATTTAAGCTATTCGGACTTTGCTTCCTACGAGTTAGCAAGGACTTCCTTCCTGCTGAATTCCACTCCTCTTGGAGACGCTTCGCTATTCGCTACTCTGAACTCGTTCCTGAACTCTGGGCCTTGAACGCCTTAGGTACCCGCTCCTCGGGTGCCTTGTCGCGTTCTAGCTATCCGCTCCTCGGAGGGCCTTCCTGCCTGGAGAATCCATCTACTCATATTGGAACTCAGCCTTGTTCAGCCTTGTGAGTACACTATTCATTACTATCATCTTGCTGATGGAACCTCCGGTGTACCCCATGCCTCGGGCCACTACCGTGTTCACGTCAGCATACCAGCTTCTACACTTCGAAGTGAGTAACCTCTTCCATTCTACTCTGCTGCCCTCCTGCACTTCACTACCTAACATCTGTGTTGATTCTCGGCGTATTTGATGCTCCAGCTCACAAGACACCGTAAGAAATTAGGTCTCTGTATGTATTGCAGACAACCTGGCCATGCGGTTCAATCCTGTCCCATCTTTCTGGAAAACATGCAGACCTAGGATCCACTGGTGGACTCTTCCTAGGTCTTACTACCCCATCTGCTCCACTGACTCTCCCAGTCTCAATAATTTCCGGGACTCTTGCATTCCAGACTCTAGCACTTGTACATTCTGGAGCTGGTGGCAATGTTATACTTAAAAGGCTGGTGGAACATCTACGGATTCCTATTGTTCCGACACCTACTCCGCTGCTTCTCTCCTCTATACACGGCGAGCCACTACCTAGAGAAGTTTCCTACACCACACAACCGATATGCCTGTGCACTGGTTCTCTTCATACTGAGACCATCTCATTTTTGGTCCTTGACAAAGCCATTCATTCAGTAGTACTTGGCCTACCTTGGCTGCAAGATCTCACACCTCAGTTTGATTGGGGCACCCTGGTACTATCACAATGGGGAGCGGCTTGTCACAACAGATGCTTGAAGAAAGTAACACCTGTGTCCTGCATGTCTTCCACTACTTCTCTCCCAGGTTTGCCGCCACAGTACTCGTCCTTTAAAGACGTGTTTTCAAAAAAAGCAGCTGACGTATTACCACCACACCAGTCCTTCGACTGTGCTTTTAACTTAAAGCCTGACTCGGAGCCCCCTAGAGGAAGGATGTACCCACTTTCTCTATCAGAGATTGAGGCCATGTCGGCCTATATTCAAGAAAATGTGCAAAAAGGATTTATCCGGCCTTCCAAGTCACCTGCCGGAGCCAGATTCTTTTTTGACGGCAAGAAGGATGGATCCCTTCGCCCATGTATAGACTACAGAGGACTTATCGAAATCACCATAAAGGACCGATACCCTTTACATTTGATTTCAGAGTTATTCGACAGACTCCAGGGAGCCAAGATTTTCATGAAACTGGACCTAAAAAAGGGCATACAATCTGGTCCACATTCGTCAAGGGGACAAGTGGAAAATGGCCTTTAATACTTGCGATGGCCACTTCGAGTACTTGGTCATGCCCTTTGGCCTGTGTAACGCTCTGGCTGTATTCCAAAATATGATGAATGAGATCCTGCAAAATATGCTGTACCAATGCATGGTTGTGTATTTAGACGACATACTAATTTTTTCCCAAGATCTACAAAGTCATCAGGTAGATGTTGCCAGAGTCCTGCAGAGACTACGAGACAACCGTCTCTACACTAAGCTTGAAAAGTGTGCCTTCCACCAGAAGTCTGTTCCCTTTCTGGGCTACGTGGTGCCCAGCAGGGGTTTCCAAATGGATCCACAAAAGACCAAAAGCATACAGGACTGGTCTCAAAGCTCTCCGCCTATTCTTCAGCTTCACCAATTATTATCGCACATTCATCCACCACTACTCGACCTTGACTGCACCACTTACTACCATGACAAAGAAGGGATCCAACACTTCACAGGGGTCTCCCGAAGCTGTTGCTGCCTTCCAAACTCTCAAAGAGGCTTTTCTCAAAAAACCTTGTCTTCGCCACTCGGACCCTCGACGACCGTTTATAGTCGGAGTAGGAGTCGTGCTGAATCAGAACAGTGACACCCATACACTGCACCCTTGCTCTTTTTTTTACCGGCGTTTTTCTCCAGCCGAGAGAAATTATGGTATAGGAGATAAAGAGCTGTTGGCTTTCAAGCTAGCCTTCGAAGAGTGGTGCCCATGGCTCGAGGGGGCACAACATCAAATAACTGTATGCACAGACCACAAAAATTTGGAATATCTGCGTTATGCGCAACGACTGAATCATAGAGAAGCCCGATGGTCTTTGTTTTTTAATCGGTTTGACTTTCTGCTCAAGTACCATCCTGCTGACAAGAATACCCGTGCAGACGCCCTCTCACGCTCCTTCACTTCAGAGGATGTCCCGGATGCACCTCGCCATATCATCAATCCAGAAAAGGTGATTCTAGCCACTACCCATTCCATTCCAGCAGGATCCTGAGAAAGAAACTTCTTAAGTGGGCTCATGATTCCCAATTAGCCGGTCACCCTGGGCAATCTTGTACACTATCCACCTTACAGAGGTATTATTGGTGGCCTTCAATGAAGAAGGACGTATGAGCGTACGTTGAATCTTGCACCACCTGCGCAAGACAGAAGCCTCCGACTGGTCATCCTTGGGGTCTTCTCCAGCCCTTGCCAGTTCCAGAGGAACCTTGGATGCACATCACGATGGATTTCGTCGTTGACCTGCCAGAATCCAGCGGAAACAACACCGTATGGGTCACAGTAGACCGCTTCTCGAAAATGGCGCACTTCTGTGGCCCTACCCGGGCTCCCATCTGCCCCAGAATTGGCAAAGCTGTTTATATAGCATATATTTTGCCTGCACGGCATGCTGAAGCATATCCTCTCGGATAGAGGTGTACAGTTCCCAGCTAAATTCTGGAGAGCCCTTTGTAAGAAATTTAATATTTCTTTATACCTGACATCCGCATAGCATCCACAATCAAATGGTCAAACTGAAAGAACTAACCGTACACTCAAACAGTTCCTCCGCTCCTACGTCAACTCCAGACAAAGCGACTGGGCAGAGTTACTTCCCTGGGCCGAGTTTGCCCTGAATTCACACCCATCAGTCGCTACTGGATCAACACCTTTCCAAATAGTATATGCCTCCATTAGCAATACTCTTGTCGGTTTCATCCCCTGCAGCCCAGGCTTCAGCTGAAGAACTCCATCAGCTTTGGGAACAAATCAAAGGCCTTTTACAAAAGGCAGAACAACGGGCCAAGAAATTGTATGACACTCATCACAGAGCGGTACCTCAATTCCAACCAGGAGACAAGGTATGGCTCAGTACCAAGTTCATCCATCTCAAGCTGCCATCTGTTTGATTCACACCATGCTAGATTGGGCCTTTTCCCATTATCCACCGCCTGGGACCAGTAACTTACAGCTTACAACTACCTACTTCCATGAAGATACACAATACCTTCCACGTATCTCTCTTGAAACTACTGATCCTCTCTGAGTTTTCAAGAAAAACTCCGGACCCGCTACCTCTTACTGCCGAAGAGGACATCACGTACCAAGTGGATGACATTCTTGATGTAAACGTGGAAGCAATGGGAGTACCTCATATCCTGGGAAAGATATGGGCCGGAAGAAAATAGTTGGGAACCTGTTAATAACATCATTGACAAGGACTTAATTCGTCAAATTCATCTAACTCATCCAAGGAAGTCGAAACCCCCTGGGAGGGGCCCTAAGAAAGGGGTACTGTTGCGCCCGTCGGTGTCAGAAGGTTGCGACCTCTGATGCTCACCTCTTTTTTCCCTGCACCAGCGATTCTTGGAAGATTGTCAGTCTCCGCCTGCGAACGCCTCCTTCCCTGGCGTCCCCGGGACAGCATGGGAAATCCTGTCCACCATCTTGAATCAGGGATTACCTAGGGTGCACGTGCCAGGCCCTCTCATGGCGGGAACCTTGGGGGCGTCCCCTCCGCATGATGTCACCCACCAGTGTATTTAAGCTATTCGGACTTTGCTTCCTACGAGTTAACAAGGACTTCCTTCCTGCCGTATTCCACTTTTCTTGGAGATGCTTCGCTATTCGCTACTCTGAACTTGTCCTGCTCTCTGTGCGTTGAACGCCTTAGGTACCCGCTATTCAGGGGCCTTGTCACGTTCTGGCTATCCGCTCCTTTGAGGGCCTTCCTGCCTGGAGAATCCATCTACTCATATTGGAACTCAGCCTTATTCAGCCTTGTGAGTACACTACTCGTTGCTATCATCTTGCTGGTGGAACCTCCGGTGTACCCTGTGCTTCAGGCCATTACCGTGTTCACCTCAGCATACCAGCTTCTACACTTTGGAGTGTGTAACCTCTTCCATTCTATTCTGCTGACTTCCTGCACTTCACTATCTAACATCTGTGTTGATTCTCAGCGTACCCCACGCTGCAGGCCACTACCAGATGAACTCCTGAGATGTGTTCATTGGAGGAGGAGTTTCCTGGCATACCCCGCTCTGTAAGCCACTACCGGGGATATCATCACTGAGCCATATTACCACTCTGGATAGTGTCTTTCCTCCCACTCAGTGGGTACTTCTTCTACATTCCAGTCTAATAAAGTCTCATTACTAACTGTGTCCGTCTCAGCTGAGACCACGCCTATCGTGGTGAGTCCCCACAGGGCTCCTCCCTGTGGGTGGAGTCAGCTCTCACTGCGATCCAGGGTCCACAACTACACCAGAACATAACACCAGAGGATCGTACACGAAAGGGAAACATATTTAGCCTGCCGATAAACAAGGTGCCTAGATTTTGAGGCAATCAGTTCCCGGTGTTTCTAATCTTTCCAACATTTCCTTCCCAGAAATCCGTAGAGGTAAAAGAGAAAAGAAATACAGGGAATCAGTATAATCAGTCTACTCAGCAACATACACAGTACAAAGGCGGAAAGGAATCACAGGCTCAGCCAGTGTCCTTTAGCACATCAGTGCAGAACCAATTTACTGAGAAAAAGTGGAGGAAGGGAGGGGATATAGAGGTGGATAACTCAACTAACCAAAACGGAAACCTAAATGTACAGATTGTGGGTTGGGGGAAGTGGTGGTGGGCAGAGGACACAGCTGACCATCCATTCATTGGTAAAGTCTTGAATGTTGTTCGTTTTTTTTAATGGTGCTTGCATGCTCCACTCGCAGTCGGGAACACACCAAAGACCTAAACAAGGTTTCGCACGCAGCCGCTTGTTCACCGGCCCGCCTCACCCCTCTGGTCCACCTGATGGTACTTCTTCCTATCAAGCCCAGGAGGAGTTTGCCCTACTGGCGAGTTTGGGATGGGGAGAGGTAGTCAGTGAGGGGGTTATTTGTGCATGTGTGTTTGTATATAGATGCGAGGGGGCATGTGTGTGTGTGTGTGTGTGATTATATATGTGAATGGGTATGTGCATGGAGGAAGGGAAAGAACATGTCTGTGAGAGAATGTGTGTTTGTGTAGGAGGAAGAGAAGTGAAAATGTGAATGAACATGGGTGTGAGAGTGAGTGGGCATGTGAGTGTGTGTGTGGAAGAGGGAGAGAAGTGAGTGAGCGAGCATGTGTGTGAGAAGGATTTGCATGTGGGAAAATGAGAGGATAAAGCTGTAAGAGCATGTGAGAATGTGTCAGAGGATGAGGAATGAGAGTGTGTTTGTATGGAAAGTGATGGTGCATGTGTATGAGAGTAAGTTTGTGCACATCTGGCCCTCGCCCCCTTCCCCCCCCCCCCCTCCCCACACACACACAGTAATCTCAGAGTGACTGGAAATTAAAAGTTCCCAGGTATGCTCCCGATATTGGAAAAGGGAAAGCAGCTCTTCCAAATTGTAAACACCCAACAACAACTTCTCTTTGGCCCAAAACTTTCTTCCTGAGCCCTGCACACCCACTTGACCGTTAGGTAGGCAGGCAGACTCCAAAATTGTTCCTGCCAAGAAAGAAGGCCTCCCTTCAAGGCTGGCAAGCTCACAAAAACTAGACCTCCCTCTCTCTCTGAAAGTCCAAAACTCTTCCCTATTTTCTCCTCTGGATCTGGAGGCTATGAAAATAGGATTTCTTCTTCCTATAGTAGTAGGCGGGGAGGACCCACATGGGAGCTGCAAACTCCAAAAAAGGGCAGGAAACTAACGCTCAACAATGGCAGCAGCAATTCTAACTCCAAACCAACTTCGGATCTCAGGAAGAACGCAAGAAAAATCCAAGAGCTGACCTGAGCATGCTCAACCCCAGAATATAAATGGGAGCACTGACCAGTTCCAAAAGCAGGGGGAATGGCTGCCAGTGCCAGCTGGGGAGGATCCAAAAATGCAAACGTTTTCCCAGTAGATGAAAAAGGGAAAAATGTTGGTACAGGGTGAAGCCATTGCTGCATATGTTGTTGTTTTTTTTTTTAATTTATTGAAAAAATAAAATAGTTTAAAATGTGGCCAAATCACTTTCATAGGATGTGGAAAGAGTTGTGTGGCTTTGTCAGCCCTCCTATCCAGACTTATGTCAGCCTGGCGCTGAAGTAAATATATTTGGTCTGAGGGATGCCAGAGGCAAATAGAGTGCATATATACAGTATATTCGGGTGAATCCATGTTTGTGAGTGGAGTGAAGGACATTCATGGAACATCTATGCTGGCGCCCTGTGCACTGAGAATATCTTTTTCTTCCTTTGTCAATATGTTCCAACTATCAGTTTTTACAAAAGAAGCTATTCAGGTTCTTTTTTTTTTCTCCACCATTTTTCCATTGCAGATCACAAAGAATTTGAGTTTATCAACCACTTTGTGAATAATGCCTGCTTTGTAGCCAGCACTATTGTCTAATTAATGCCTGGGTAGGATTTTCAGTAGTAAGGCTGTGGCAGACAGATTTTGACACACGTACTCTAGCTGCATTTCATCTCTTTGAAAAAAGGTGGCATTATAGATCTACATGTTGCTTTTCACTAGTAATGTAGCTCAGAGTAAACATCGCTCACCATGTGCACTGGAATGTAGAAGCTGAAGGCTTTAGCTTTGTTGTATTATGTAGGAATATATTTTAAACATATTTTGCTGACAGGATTTTTGGCTATTTTTTTAATGTCTTTTTAAACCATGCTTTTCCATTGCTATGCAATAATTTAAAGCTCTGGTGAGTACATAAACTATCGTTAACATAACAATTGTTGCACGCTCCTGTACACTTTTTAAAAAAAATAAGAATGCATTATTTCTCCTGCAAAGCTAACACAAACATAATAAGTATAATCAGTACAGCTACTTATATCCAGATTAGCTTCATCATCTTCTCCCCACTCCCCTCCTTAGTTCTTCCCTCTACACATATCCCAAGGGTTAGCAACTCTGGTCCTCAAGTGCTGCCTAGTGGTTAGAATAGCAGGCTGTGCACCAAAGAAGCAGGGTTCAAATGTCCCTGACACTACTTGTGACCTTGGGCACGTCACTTCATCGGGTACAAACTAAGGGGCAGATTTTAAATACTTGCGCGAGCGCGAACAAAAGTACACTAGATTTTATAAGATACGTGCGTAGCCGCGCGTATCTTATAAAATCCGGGGTCGGCGCGCGCCAGGGAGTGCACATTTGTGCAACCTGCGCGCGCCGAGCCCAGCGCGCGCTGCCTGTTCCCTCCAAGGCCGCTCTGATTTCGGAGCGGCCTCGGAGGGAACTTTCCTTCACCCTCCCCCCACCTTCCCCTCCCTTCCCCTACCTAACCCAGCCCCCCGGCCCTATCTAAACCCCCCCCCCCTTACCTTTGTCGGCAAAGTTACGCCTGCTTTCAGCAGGCGTAACTTTGCGCGCTTCGGCCGGCTGCCCCGCTCCGTGGTCCGGTCCCGGGGGCTGTTCCGGAGGCTGTGGCCACGCCCCCGGGCCGAAACCACACCCACGTCGCCGCCCCCAAAACGCCACGCCACGCCCCCTAAACGCTGCGTCATCCCGCTACGCCCCCCGCCACGCCCCCGACAGGAAGCCCCAGGACTTACGCGCATCCCGGGGCTCTGCGCGTGCCGGCGGCCTATGCAAAATAGGCACGCAGGGGTTTTAAAATCCGCCCCTTAGATTCTAAACCCTGAGGAGATAGGCAAATACCTACAGCATCTGACTGTAAGCCACTTTGTTTATAGAAAAGGTAGTGAATGCATGAAACAACCTCCCAGTGGAGATGATGGAGAGAAGGAAAGTATCTGATTTCAAGTTAGCAAGGAACAGGTACAGGGGATCTCTGACGGAGTCATAGGGATTGTAGTGCTGAGCAGTTGGTATGGATGGGCAGACAAAATGGGTCATATGGTCTTTTTCTGCCATCACGTTTCTGTTTCTAATCTGTCTTCCTGTTTCTAATCTGCTCACTTCCTGCTTATTATACTGCTTCAGTGAAGCCTGTGAGGGGAAAAGGGTGGGGTTGGGAGTGAGGATCAGACCAGTTTGCTGCAAACTTCCTTTGAAATGTGCTTTTTAAAAAAATTATTGATCAGCTTTCCCAGATGGCTATTTGCTTTAGCTTCCTTTCTGTCCTCAAGTTGGACAAATGGATCAGTGAGCCTGACTTCAGTGCCAGGAAAAATAGTGGAAACTATTCTAAAGATCAAAATTGAAGAGCATATAGAAAGACATGGTTTAATGGAACACAGTCAACATGGATTTACTCATGGGAAGTCTTGCCTAACAATCTGCTTCATTTTTTTGAAGGGGTTAATAAACATGTGGATAACGTTTAACCAGTAGATGTAGTGTATTTGGATTTTCAGAAGGCATTGGACAAAGTCCCTCATGAGAGGCTTCTAAGAAAACTAAAAAGTCATGGGATAGGAGGCGATGTCCTTTCATGGATTACAAACTGGTTAAAAGACAGGAAACAGAGAGTAGGATTAAATAGTCAATTTTCTCGGTGGAAAAGGGTAAACGGTGTAGTGCCTCAGGGATCTGTACTTGGACTGGTGCTTTTCAATATATTTATAAATGATCTGGAAAAGAATACGACGAGTGAGGTTATCAAATTTGCGGATGATACAAAATTATTCAGAGTAGTTAAATCACAAGAGGATTGTGATACATTATAGGAGGACCTTGCCAGACTGGAAGATTGGGCATCCAATTGGCAGATGAAATTTAATGTGGACAAGTGCAAAGTGTTGCATATAGGGATAAATAACCCTTGATGTAGGTACACAATATTAGGTTCCATACTAGGAGCTACCACTCAGGAAAAAGATCTAGGCATCATAGTGGATAATACTTTGAAATTGTCGTCTCAGTGTGCTGCAGCAGTCAAAAAAGCAAACAGAATGTTAGGAATTATTAAGAAGGGAATGGTTAATAAAACGGAAAATGTGATAATGCCTCTGTATTGCTCCATGGTGAGACCGCATCTTGAATACTGTGTACAATTCTGGTCGCCACATCTCAAAAAAGATATAATTGCGATGGAGAAGGTACAGAGAAGGGCTACCAAAATGATAAGGGGAATGGAACAGCTCCCCTATGAGGAAAGGCTGAAGAAGTTAGGGCTGTTCAGCTTCGAGAAGAGACAGCTGAGGGGGGATCTGATAGAGGTCTTTAAGATCATGAGAAGTCTTTAATGAGTAGATGTGAATCGGTTATTTACATTTTCATATAATAGAAGGACCGGGGGGCATTCCATGAAATTAGCAAGTAGCACATTTAAGACTAATTGGAGAAAATTCTTTTTCACTCAATGCACAATTAAGCTCTGGAATTTGTTGCCAGAGGACGTGGTTAGTGCAGTTAGTGTAGCTGGGTTCAAAAAAGATTTGGATAAGTTCTTGCAGAAGTCCATTAACTGCTATTAATCAAGTTTACTTAGGGAATAGCCACTGCTATTAATTGCATCAGTAGGATGGGATCTTCTTGGTGTTTGGGTACTTGCCAGGTTCTTGTGACCTGGTTTGGCCTCTGTTGGAAACAGGATGCTGGGCTTGATGGACCCTTGGTCTGACCCAGCATGGCAAGTTCTTATGTTTGTGTCACTTGTCTTTCAGACACCTATTGTAAGCTAATCAGCTTCCCAGTGTGTCAGTAATCTATATGAACCAATAAAAAATGCTGTTCTATACCTAATGAAGGCAAACATGAGTACAATTTGGTTTTTTTTTTAGTTACAATCAACAAATAACCCTTCTGGTGACAATGACCTAATTTTATATTCAAGTGCATATTAAGTTCTGCTGCAATAATTCTGTTTCTTTATATTAAGATTCTAACTTGTACAACACCAGCTTCAGCATGTACCACCCAATTCATGTTCCATGTGATGTAAGCATGGACATGTGATACCATCTGGTTCCTGCTGGTAGACTGTTTACATTTCCTCAATTTTGAACTTTTGTTCCATTGTATTCTGATATCTATAAACCTGTTTTTCCACTGGTAGTCGGCATAATAAGTACTACAGTGTATTGGGTGGGGGTCTGCAGGTATGCTTTTTTTGCCACAATGTGAACGTGCAGAGGGAATCTAGTATCACCTATTTTCCACCTCCTCTCTGTTTGACTAGCCATGACTCTTTGGCAATCTGGCAGTGCCATTCCAGCAAGGATATGCAAAGTGTTAATATTAGTTGGTTTAAGAAAGTCTGTGATGTTTCGGTAGCTATAATGCAGCACTGGGTTGATTTTTTTGTCGAATGGACAGAGCATTCCCACACTGGGCAAGTGTAATCAGCACTGAAGTTACATAGGGCAATATAGCAGAATTGATAGTAGATGAACGCATTTCCTATTATGAGTTTGCAAGCTTACCAAAGATATAGTTTTGCATGCTGGTCTTGCCTTTAGTATGTCGAAGGAAAATGTTCAATCAAAATCATTCCAAGGTGTGCTAAAATTGTGTAGTGAATCAGATGTTTGCTGTTATAGTTGATATTTTGTTCTTTATTTGCACTGAAAGGGGTAGATTTTTAAACCTAAGTGCGAGCGTCCATGTGCGCAAGCTTCCCAGTGCGTACACATTTGCGTGATGATGTTATAATATGCGCGCGGCAGCGCGCGCATGTTATAAAATCCAGGGTCCACGTGCATGTGCGAACGGCGTGCGTAAAGGGGGGGTATTTATGCAATTTTTTTTTAGAACAAAATTTGTATTTTAGTATCTTAACCGCATCAGCAAGCCTGATGATGTGCATACCCACAGCTTTTAAAGGGAACCTGTCCGGTCTTCTAATCATTTGCGGTCTAAGTCAATTTAACTGTACTTGACTCGTGGACAATTTTTCAATTTTTTTTAATTTTCAATTTTTATATATATATTTTTTCAACTCTCTGTAGATCCCACAGACAGAATGATATCAGCTCGACACCCAGCCGATGTTTTACTATGCTTCATCACCTGTGGTCCAGGTGGGGGCCTGGGAGCGATCTGCCGCTCCCGGGGCCTTGGCTGCCACTGACCAAAATGGCGCCGGTGGCCTTTAGCTCCTACCACGTGACAGGGGCTTCATGAAAGGGCACTTTTTGCCCTTTCAAAATTCTGCCACCTGCCACGGCACCCCCTAAATCGTGGCACCCTAGGCACAGGCCTAGCTCGCCTAGTGGTTCCTCCGGTCCTGCATGTAAGTGTAGAAAAGAGGAGCGGACATGGGGCATTCTGGGGTGGGGCTAGCAGTTATGTAATAAGTTGCTTATACGCTTGCATTTTCCAATTTACACATGTATTTTTACCCCTGCTAATTATCTGGTGTAAGTGATATTAAATGTGTTTATTGTGTAGTACTGACCAGGTGGAATTTCTGACTGGGCTGGGAGGAGTTCAGGCTGAAGAACCAGGAGGATCTTGATAACCTGGAGAAAGACAGGGTGAACTGGTGGACTAATTGGTAAACTGGTTAATTTCCTCAACACCCGCATGTTTTAAAATTGGTCAGCTTACTTAGATGAGTAAATCCTAGTTTACATTCATGTATAAAATATACATGTGTTCAATCCATTGATAAATATGGTTTCAATGCATTGCATTTGTTCATGCATAAATACAAACTTATCATACTGGGTCAGACCAAAGGTCCATCAAGCCCAGTATTCTGTTTCTGACAGTGGCCAGTCTAAATGATAAGTACCTGGCAGGATTCCAAAGGGTAGATAGATTCCAAGGCTGCTTATCTCAGAGATTTCTGCACCTCCACCTTAATAATGGTTTATGACTTTTCTTCCAAGAAATTGTCCAAACCTTTTTTAAATGCAGCTAAACTATAGCTTTTACCACATCCAAAGAATTCAAGAACTTAATTATGCATTGAGTAAAAAACTATTTTCTCTTAGTTTTAAATGTATTACCTAGTAACTTCATTGTGTGTCCCCTAGTCTTTATACTCTTTGAAAGAGTAAACAACCAATTCATGTTTACCCGTTCCACTCCACTCATTATTTTATAGACCTCTATCATATCTCCCCAGTCCTCTCTTCTTCAGGCTGAAGAGTCCTAACCTCTTTAGCCTTTCCTCATAGGGGAATTGTTCCATCCTCTTTATCATTTTGGTCGCCCTTCTCTGTACCTTTTCTAATTCTGCTTTATCTTTTTTTGAGATGTGACCAGAACTGCACCCAATACTTAAGATGAGGTTGCACCATGGAGTGATACAAAGGCATTATGATATTCTCTGTTTTACTCTCCATTTCTTTCTTAATAATCCCTAGCATTCTGTTTGCTTTCTTGGCTGCTACTGTACACTGAGTAGAAGATTTCAACTTATCAATGATGACACCTAGAATATTTTCCTGAATGGTGATTCCTAATGTGGAACCATGCATTGTGTAGATATAATTTTGGTTACTACTCCCTAAGTGCATCACAAAAATATAAAAAAAAGAAAAAAGTAGCCAGAAGCTAGAAATAAGCTAGGAGCAGTGTATACCTAAGTAAAAAGGTTGAAAAATTCAGTTCAGTTACTCACTTTGGAAAGGTGTTGAGGTAGTGTGATTTGGTTTGATCAGGTACCAACATTTGTTAAGTGAGCAGTGAGTCACTCTGGCTGACTAACTGAAGTTAGACTGTTTGTAGCAAGGACCTGCTCTCCAGATGATGCATTGTCCTTTCGCACCGAGGATATCTCCCCAAGGCCTACTGCCCAGGAGGGAAGGGTTAGGTCTGCCGTCATAGTTGGTGATTCGATTATTAGAAATGTAGACAGCTGGGTGGCTGGTGGGCGTGAGGATCACCTAGTAACATGCCTATCTGCGTCGAAGGTGGCGGACCTCACTTTTCGACAGTGCTGGGGAGGAGCTGGCTGTCGTGGTACATTGGGCACCAACGACATAGGAAAATGTGAGCGGGAGGTTCTGAAAGCCAAATTTAGACTCTTAGATAGAAAGCTTAAATCCAGAACCTCCAGGGTAGCATTCTCTGAAATGCTCCCTGTTCCACGCGCAGGTCACCAGAGGCAGGCAGAGCTCCGGAGTCTCAATGCATGGATGAGACGATGGTGCAAGGAAGAGGGATTCAGTTTTCTTCGGTACTGGGGAACCTTTTGGGGAAGGGGGAGTCTCTTCCGAAGCGATGGGCTCCACCTTAACCAGGGTGGAACCAGACTGCTGGCGCTAACCTTTAAAAAGGAGATAGAGCAGCTTTTAAACTAGAACAAAGGGGAAAGCCGACAGTCGCTCAGCAGCGCATGGTTCGGAGAGAGGTATCTTCAAAGGATACTAATGATGCAGTAGAATTAGAGCATCCCGACAGTGAGGTTCCAATAATAAGAAAAGTAGTCCAAGTGCCTGTAACTGAAAACCTGAGCTAAAAAATTCTAACGTATCCCTATGAATTAAAAAGCAGAATGAAAATACAAACAAAAAACAAACTTTGAAATGTTTGTATGCAAATGCCAGAAGTCTAAGAAGTAAGATGGGAGAATTAGAATGTATAGCAGTGAATGATGGCATAGACTTAATTGGCATCTCAGAGACATGGTGGAAGGAGGACAACCAATGGGACAGTGCTATACCGGGCTACAAATTATATTGCAATAACAGAGAGGAGCACCCTGGAGGTGGTGTAGCGCTTTATGTCTGGGATGGCATAGAGTCCAACAGGATAAACATCCTGCATGAGACTAAATGCACAATTGAATCTTTTATGGGTAGAAATCCCTTGAGTGTCGGGGAAGACTATAGTGATAGGAGTATAGTACCGTCCACCTGGTCAAGATGGTGAGACTGACAGTGAAATGGTAAGAGAAATTAGGGAAGCTAACCAAATTGGTAGTGCGGTAATAATGGGAGACTTCAATTACCCCAATATTGACTGGGTAAATGTATATCGGTACATGCTAGACATATAAGTTCTTGGATGGAATAAATGACGTTTTTATGGAGCAATTGGTTCAGGAACCGACAAGAGAGGGAGCAATTTTAGATCTAATTCTCAGTGGAGCACAGGATTTGGTGAGAGAGGTAATGGTGGTGGGGCCGCTTGGGAATAGTGATCATAATATGATCAAATTTGAATTAATGAATGGAAGGGGGATAGTAAGCAAATCCATGGCTCTGGTGCTAAACTTTCAAAAGGGAAACTTTGATAAAATGAGAAAAATTGTTAGAAAAAAACTGAAAGGAGCAGCTACAAAGGTAAAAAGTGTGCAAGAGGCATGGTCATTGTTAAAAAATACCATCCTAGAAGCTCAGTCCAGATGTATTCCACACATTAAAAAAGGTGGAAAGAAAGCAAAATGATTACCGGCATGGTTAAAAGGGGAGGTGAAAGAAGCTATTTTAGCCAAAAGATCTTCATTCAAAAATTGGAAGAAGGATCCAACAGAAGAAAATAGAATAATGCATAAGCATTGGCAAGTTAAATGTAAGACATTGATAAGACAGGCTAAGAGAGAATTTGAAAAGAAGTTGGCTGTAGAGGCAAAAACTCACAGTAAAAACTTTTTAAAATATATCCGAAGCAGAAAGCCTGTGAGGGAGTCAGTTGGACCGTTAGATGATCGAGGGGTTAAAGGGGCACTTAGAGAAGATAAGGCCATCATGGAAAGATTAAATGATTTCTTTGCTTCCGTGTTTACTGAAGAGGATGTTGGGGAGGTACCCGTACTGGAGAAGATTTTCATGGGTAATGATGTAGATGGACTGAAACAAATCATGGTGAACCTAGAAGATGTGGTAGGCCTGATTGACAAACTGAAGAGTAGTAAATCACCTGGACCAGATGGTATACACCCCAGAGTTCTGAAGGAACTAAAAAATGAAATTTCAGACCTATTAGTAAAAATTTGTAACCTATCATTAAAATCAGCCATTCTACCTGAAGACTGGAGGATAGCTAATATAACCCCAATATTTAAAAAGGGCTCCAGGGGCGATCCGGGAAACTACAGACCAGTTAGCCTGACTTCAGTGCCAGGAAAAATAGTGGAAAGTGTTCTCAACATCAAAATCACAGAACATATAGAAAGACATGATTTAATGGAACAAAGTCAGCATGGCTTTACCCAAGGCAAGTCTTGCCTCACAAATCTGCTTTACTTTTTTTGAAAGAGTTAATAAACATGTGGATAAAGGTAGATGTAGTGTACTTGGATTTTCAGAAGGCGTTTGACAAAGTTCCTCATGAGAGGCTTCTAGGAAAAGTAAAAAGTCATGGGATAGGTAGCGATGTCCTTTCGTGGATTACAAATTGGCTAAAAGACGGGAAACAGAGAGTAGGATTAAATGGACAATTTCTCAGTGGAAGGGAGTGGGCAGTGGAGTGCCTTACTTTTCAATATATTTATAAATGATCTGGAAAGAAATACGACAAGTGAGGTAATCAGATTTGCAGATGATACAAAATTTTCAGAGTATTTAAATCACAAGCAGATTGTGATAAATTGCAGGAAGACCTTGTGAGACTGGAAAATTGGGCATTGAAATGGCAGATGAAATTTAATGTGGATAAGTGCAAGGTGATGCATATAGGGAAAAATAACCCATGCTGTAGTTACACAATGTTAGGTTCCATATTAGGTGCTACTTCCCAAAAAAGAGATCTAGGCGTCATAGTGGATACCACACTGAAAGTGTCGGTTCAGTGTGCTGCGACAGTCAAAAAAGTAAACAGAATATTGGGAATTATTAGAAAAGGAATGGTAAATAAAACGGAGAATGTCATAATGCCTCTGTATCACTCCATGGTGAGACCGCACCTTGAATACTGTGTACAATTCTGGTCGCCGCATCTCAAAAAAGATATAATTGCGATGGAGAAGGTACAGCGAAGGGCGACCAAAATGATAAGGGTAATGGAACAGCTCTCCTATGAGGAAAGACTAAAGAGGATAGGACTTTTCAGCTTGGAGAAAAGACAGCTGAGGGGGGATATGATAGAGGTGTTTAAAATCATGAGAGTTCTAGAATGGGTAGATGTGAATCAGTTATTTACTCTTTCAGATAATAGAAAGACTAGGGGGCACTCCATGAAGTTAGCATGTGGCCCATTTGAAACTAATCAGAGAAAGTTCTTTTTCATTCAACGCACAATTAAACTCTGGAATGTATTGCCAGAGGATGTGATTAGTGCAGTTAGTTCAGCTGTGTTTAAAAAAGGATTGCATAAGTTCTTGGAGAAGAAGTCCATTACCTGCTATTAATTAAGGTGACTTAGAAAATAGCCACTGCTATTAGTAGCAACAGTAACATGGAATAGACTTAGTTTTTGGGTCCTTGCCAGGTTCTTATGGCCTGGATTGGCCACTGTTGGAAACAGGATGCTGGGCTTGATGGACCCTTGCTCTGACCTAATATGGCATGTTCTTATGTTCACTTGTCCACATTAAATTTAATTTGCCATTTGAATGCCCCATCTCTCAATTTTGCAGGGTCCTCTTGTAATTTCTCACAATCCTCTTGTGATTTAACAACTTTGAATAATTTTATGTCATTGGCAAATGTGATCACTTCATTCATTGTTCCTATTTCCGCGTCATTTATAAATATACAGTGGGCCCTTGACTTATGAACGGCTCGGATTACGACCAACTCAGGTTACGACCAACATGTCAGGGTTTGACTTACGAACAAAATTCGAGTTACGACCATAATTTTCGGTTTCGAGTTACGACCAAATTCTGAGTTACGACCCCTGCCACGTGCTTGCCGCGTGTGGGCATTTCTTGTTTTTTTTCGCGGATTGGTTGTGTATAACATTTTTTTAGTCTTGGAGGGCGGGACTTCTACAGGGATTGGCTGGCTACTGTTGCTGCTTCTACTGATGGGACCGGTCCATCCCAGGTGCACGTGGGCAGACCCAGCACGCAATTTCAGCAAACAGCATTGGGGGACATCGGGGGATATCACTCAGCTGGCAAGGTACAGTAATGTGCTCAGAAGCGGTTGGAAGGGGGAAAATAGTTTCTGAAAGGCAAGAGGTGCTCAGAAGTGGTTGGGAGGGGGAAAATAGTTTCTGGAGGGCAAGAGATGTGCTCAGAAGTGGTTGGTTGGAAGAAAAGAGCGTCTGGGGTTGGTGTTTTTTCTGTTAGGTTTCTTTTTTTTTTTTCTCCTGCAGAACAGCACTTTCATCAAAGAAGTGTTCAAAATGGCCCCAAAGATAAAGAAAGCAATCACAATTGAGAAGAAGGAAATTGTGCAGAAATTTGAGAGTGGCGTTCGAGTGACCGATCTCGCTGTCATATACAGCATGTCAAAATCCACCATTTCGACAATCTTACAAAGAAAAAATTTGTACAAGGAAGTTAGGGTGGCTAGACGTGTCACTCAAATTTGTAAGTCACGATCAACAGTGAGAGAAGAGGTGGAAAGCCTATTGCTAGTGTGGATAAATGAAAGGCAGATATCAGGTGATTGCCTATCTGAGTGTCTAATTTGTGAAAAAGCTAGGGCTATAAATGCAGATATAATAAAGGCTAAGCCATCAACAAGTGAAAATGGTGAAATATTTTGTGCCAGTAAAGGGTGGTTTCACAATTTTAAAGCAAGAACTGGGGTTCTTGCGTAGCTAGGCATGGTGAAGCTGCCAGTTCTGATAGAAAGGCTGCTGAAAATTACATACCCCACTTCGAAATAATGACACAGAGAAATGGCTTTTCCTGTCAGCAAGTTTTCAACTGTGATGAAACTGGACTTTTCTGGAAGAAAATGCCCAAGAGAACATACATTACTCAGGAGGAGAAGAAAATGCCAGGTTACAAGCCAATGAAGGATAGGCTAACCTTATTGCTATGTGCCAATGCGAGTGGTGACCTCAAGATAAAGCCTCTCTTGGTTTATCACTCTGAGACCCCAAGAGTGTTCAGAAAACAGAATGTCATGAAGAATAGGTTAGGTGTCATGTGGAGATCTAACAGAAAAGACTGGGTAACAAGAGTCCTTTTTCTTGAGTGGATCAGGGAGGTTTTATGTCCTACTGTACAGAAATATCTTGAGAACAAAGGTTTACCACTCAAGGCTCTCCTTATCATGGACAATGCTCCTGCTCACCCACGAGAATTGGAAGACGAGTTGGCTGAAGAATTCCCATGGCTCACAGTAGAATTCCTCCCACCTAACACAACTCCTCTACTGCAGCCTATGGACCAGCAGGTCATAGCTAACTTTAAGAAGCTGTACACCAAGGAACTGTTCCAGAAGTGCTTCCAGCTGGTTTCAGATATGGATTTAACCCTTAAAGAATTCTGGAAAGAACATTACAGCATCCTTTCATGTGTGGGGTTAATAGTGAAATCCTGGGCCAATGTTTCTCAAAGGACATTGAGATCTGCCTGGAAGAAAGTGTGGCCTAAAATTATAGAAGAAGAGGAGCTGGACCCTGCAACTGACCCTATGGTTAATGACATTGTCACTATAACCGAGTCCATAGGCTTGCAGGTAGACAGTGCTGATGTTGAGGAACTGATGGAGGAACACTCAGAGGAATTGTCTACAGAGGAACTTCAGCAACTTCTGGCTGAGCAACAGAGAATGGCAGCCGAGGAGCTTACTGAAGAGGAGGAGGAGGAGGATCAACAATCACTGCAGCAAATTTCCTCTTTTGGAATTAAGGAAATCCTGAAAAAATGGACAGAGCTACAAACATTTGTAGAGAAGACCCACCCAGACAGAGGAAAAGCCAATCATTGCATTCACTTGCTTAATGATAATGTTATGTCATACTACAGAACAGTGTTGAAGAAAAGACAGAAAACAGACAACCTTAGACCAGTTTTTAGTTGCAAAAAGGTTGAGACCAAGTGAGGCAGAAGCAGGTCCTAGTGAGCTACAGACTCCCCCAAGGAGAGAAAGGATACCAGAAAGCCAGATTCCAGATGTTCTTACGGAATGGGGCTCTCCTTTTGAACAATAACCACTTTCCATTTCATCCCCCGATGCTGTCTGCTTTCCCTCCCCCATTCCTGCAAACCAAAGATGTCAACTTTTAAATAAATAAATAAATGAAAAATAAACTTGAATTGTTTGTTCTGGTAGGCTAAGCACATTTTATAACTTTTTGGTGAGTACATTGGGGAAGTATAGGTGTTTCTGGTAATTACAGACCATATACAACCATTTTTTATTGTAGAAATAGTTAGGTAAGGGGTGCTTTTCAGAGGTCTGGAACGCATTATGGGTTTTTCCATTATTTCCTATGGATAACAAAGTCTTGACTTACAACCAACTTGAGTTACAACCAGCCCTCTGGAACCAATTGAGTTCATAAGTCAAGGGCCTACTGTATTAAAAAGCAGTTGTCCCAGACAGTTCTCTGGGGCTCTCCACTATTTTTCTTTCTATTTTGGGAAAAATAACCAGTTGCAATCCACAATAGGACACTGACTTTTTAATATCCCATGACTTTTAAATTTCCTAAGAAGTCTCTCATGAGGGAGTTTGTCAAATGCTTTCTGGCAATTCAGATATATTATATCAGCTGGTTCACCTTTATCCACATGTTTATTTACGCTGTCAAAAAAAGTAACAGATTAGTAAGGCAAGACTTCCCTTGGCTAAATCCATGTTGGTTTTGTCTCATTAAATTATGCCTATCTATGTTCAGCAATTTTGTTCATTATGATAGTTTCTACCATTTTGCACAGCACAGACATCATACTCACTGGTCTGTAGTTTCCTGGATCACCTCTTGATCTCTTTTTAAAAATTGGTATTATACTGGCAGTCCTCCAGTCTTCAGGTACCATAGACGATTTTAATGATGGTTTACAAATTAGTAATAGCTGGTCCGCAATTCAATTTTTTATTTCTTTCAACACTTTGGATGTATGCTATATGGTCCAAGTGATGCTACTCTTTAGTTTGTCAACTTGCCCTATTACATCTTCCTGGTACACCAGGATTTGTTTCAGTTATTCTGAATCATCACCTTTGAATATCATTTCTAGCATGGGTATCTCTGTTACATTTTCTTCAGTGAAGACCGAAGCAAAGAATTCATTCACTTTCTCTACTATGACTTTATCATCCCTAAGTAGCCCTTTTACCCCTTGATCATCTAATGGTCCAACTGATCCCTTGCAGGCTTTTTACTTCAAATGTACCTGAAAAAGATTTTATTATGAGGTTTTGCTTCCATGGCAAGCTTCTTTTCAAATGTTCTCTTTGTCTTCCTTATCAATGCTTTGCATCTAACTTGCCTGTGCTTATGCCATTTCCTGTTTTCTTCATTCAGATCCCTTTTCCATTTCTTGAAAGATTTTTTAAGCTATTATAGCCCTTCTCATCTCACCTTTTAACTATTTAGCCTTCCTTTTACATTTTCAAATGCATGGAATACATGTGGTCTAGGCTTCCAAGATGGAATTTTTAAACAATGTCCATACCTGATGTAAAACTCTTAATTTTTGCAGCTGCTCCTTTAAGATTTTTCACTAAACATTTTCCTATGTGTGAGCATATACTGCTATGCACAGATTTTGAAGGTTATCATCTCAGCTTTTACTATTGAATTAGGCACTTGATAATTTGATTCTTTACAGTGCTGAAGTTGTCAGCATAGGAAGTACAATTTCTCATATTTAATACATTTATGACTTTGTTCTCTCAATAAAGATTATTATGGGAATAAAGCCAATTGTAGTTCATAATGGCAATATGCTTTCCTTCCACTTACTGGGGTAGTTGTCAGCTCCCTAATAGATAGGGGATAGTTTTCTAATTAATGCAGTTGTATTCCATGGAATAATCCCAGTTTTTCTACCTTTCCTTGAGTCTTCTCTCTTTCTCTCCTCTAACCTGCTGATGGTACCTAAGGGGTACTTTTACTCCTGTCCTTCGATTATCTCCTTGAGATGGTAATGGATCACCAGAATGGTTCCACAAGGTCTCCTTTCTATTTCATTCCTTCTCCCTGTGGATGACTCTTATGCTATCCCTCCTTGAGGATGCTGATGATCCATTGGCTCTTTGTCAGTGAAAGATACCTCTCCTTTTGATGTGGAACAAAAACCTAGACCTTGGACTCTAGGGTACTCAGTATAAAAGAAAAGGAAAACTTCCTAATAAACTGGGGAAACCAAAAGCAGGGGTAGGAAAGGTGGAACATTTCCCCCTCATAAAAAAGAAAGGTTTCCGAAATCTTGGTGATGAAAAGGGCAGTGATACTCTGTCTCCATACTAAACCCTTGATCTCAGTCCCAGAAACCCCAGATTCCTTTCCCAACTGCACAAAACAGAATAGAGATGCTGCCCCTGGTAGAGTCAACTCAGGATTCCACGCCTTATAAATGGTGGCAAGGGTTTTTATATGTTGGAAACCCACTATTAGAGACTTCTACATGGAGGAGCTACCCCCACCCCTCCATTTTAGGTACAACTATTATTAATTGGTAGAGAACCTTTAGGCTCTGTACACAATTAAAATGTAAACTTTTATCTAAACAGTGCACAATTCAGGTAAAAGCTTGACCAGAAGGTCATGCAAAGGAATAACATCTTTTTATCCCAGTCCTGTGGCAGATTGCAGAAACCTTTACTAGCACATGCACACTGACACACATTCTCTTTCTCAGACTCTTTTTCACAGACACTCAGACTCTCTCTCAGACACACCCGCACAGCGAGAGAGTATGTGCGTGTCTGTGTGAGAGAGAAAGACACCCCTACACCCATTCTCTCTTTCTCAGACATAAAGTGTATATATGGGAGTGTCTTTTCTCTCTCTGATATAGAAACACAAACTCTTTCTGACATGCTACTGTTGTGCTTCTGCTTTTGTTCTCACAGAGTGAATGCCCCACCCCAGCACTGCTGCATTATGGGGTAAAGTTCTTGCTTACTGCCAGTCCTTTCCCATTCTGCAGCAGCCCCCTTCCTTTTCCAATCTCATTCTCCAGTCAGCTGCTCCTCTCAGAGTTCAGTACAGTCACCTCAGACAGAAGACTCCCCAACACTGCCCAGGCACTTCCTCCTGGCTTACCCCTTCCCTTCCTGTGCCCGTAGCTTGCCTCCACTTCTCCGCCATCCTACATCTTCAGTGCATTCCTATTGACTGCGCACAATACAGTCTGCTGCTTTTATGGTCCCCAGGCTTGGCTATGCGTTCCTACTCCAGAGGAAGGGGGTCTAGAAGTGATCCATACTGTTCCCTGGGCTTATAAAAAGAGAAAATTAAGCCCTGGCTGACTGGGGAGAGCAACTAAGCCAAAGCACAACAGCTCCAGATGGAATTCTGCTTTCTCTTGTGGAGCAAGGGTTGGTGCAAAGATATTAGGTGCCATGGGCAAAACTTACAGCCTTGTCCACACTCCAGGCCCCATCCTCACCTCAAACAAGTACAAATTATGCATTTATAGTAACAAATTTTACATGAAAAAGAACAAAGTACAGTCTTAAGGTAAAAATATATCCTACAACATATATATAATTTACATGAACAGCTGTAGTACCAATCATAAAACTCTGCAAAAAAGACACTTGCAGCCATATGGTATTAGGCCTATTGTAAAGTGTGTTGGGTGTGAACTCAGCCCTCAAAGAGCTTTGAGTAAACTGAATTACAATATAGTAAACCTCCTAAATGAAAACAGCACTAACTTCCAGCACTCAAACAGTAACATCCTTACCTATGAAAAAGCAACACTGCAAATATTACACTAGGTCCTAAAACACTGATACACCAAAACAGAACAAACCAAGCTGTTCAAGATCCCTACACAGAAACTGCATGCTAGCAGAACACCTCACATCAGTCACACATGCAGAACACAGACAGACCCTCACCAACTCCAGAATAAAGAAATAATAAAGTATAAATAGAAACATGCAGACATAAACCGTAACAAGCCAGACTCCATATGCATTGCAAAAATGGAAAAACAGAAACATCACCATTCCTCATTAAACAACAAATAAAATCAAGAAATATAAATCATAAAAGTAAAACCATACTCATAAAAAGAAGTATTTCAAAACAGCTGATGAATAGACTATCCAGTGATTAAAAATATATAACATTATTTTTTTAATTTTGCAAACATCATTAAAATATTTTGAAACAGCAGGCACACAAAATAATACCCAATAATTAAAACTAAGGGCCAGATTTTCGTACCTATGCACGGGTGTAGATTTGTGCGCGCAACCTGGCATGCACAAATCTATGCCCAATTTTATAACATGCGCATGCAATCGCGTGCATGTTATAAAATCCGGGGTCAGCGCGCACAAGGGGGTGCACACTTGTGCACCTTGCACACGCCAAGCCCTAGGGGAGCCCCAATGGCTTTCCCTGTTCCCTTTGAGGCCACTCCGAAATCGGAGGGAGGGAACTTTCCTCCACCCCCCACCTTCCCCTCCCTTCCCTTACCTAATCCGCCCCCCAGCTCTACCTAAACCCCCCGGCCTTTGTTTTTTAAGTTGCGCCTGCCTCTGGGCAGGCGTAGGTTGTGCACGCCGGCCAAGTGCCTAGAGGCCCTACAGAGCCCTCTGGCCACACCCACGCCCCGCCCTGGACCGCCCACATCCCGCCGCTTTTTTCAAGCCCCGGGACATATGCGTGTCCCGGTGCTTGAGCGCGTCGCCGAGCCTATGCAAAATAGGCTCGGCGCATGCAGGAGCAGTTACGCATGTAAATCTTTGAAAATCTGGCCCTAAAGCTATCAAAAATCCCCTGCTCTCCATACCTGGTAATTTTATAAATTCAAGACATCCTTAGATGGGAGACATGCATAAACTTTCTCCTCTGTCTCATATATACCCACATGTTCATTCTCACATAAACTCCCTTATATTCTCTCTCATACACATACTCACTGTGTTACACACTCTCATGCTCTCACTCATGCTCTCACACATGCTCACACCTGCTCACACTGGCTCACACAAATGTTCAGTGGCTCGCTCTTGCTCACACACTTGCTCAGTGAATCACTCGCTTACACACATGCTCTGAAAACTGAAACAATGCAAAACACAGAAACATCATTTCTCGCAAAACATCAAGCAATAATATTTCAAAACAGCTGGCGACATCCAATAATGAGAAACATTCACATACATTTTTTCTAATATTTCCCAAATGCCAAATATTTCAAAACAGCTAACACATGAAATAACATCTACACATTTAATATAATAGAATTAAAAAATCTCCAGCTCTCCATACCTGGATTCTTTTGATTTATAGTTACTCAGAGATTGTTTTAGATTGGTGGAAGGAGGGCTACACAAAACGTTATTCCTTCTCTCTCTCACTCACATATACCGTATGCTGTCACATACATAGGCTCTCTCTTTCTCATACAGGCTCTCACACACAAACGCAGACTTTTTTATGCACATTCAGTCTTATACACATGCAGGCTTTCTCAGTCTCTCATAAACACACAGGCTGTCTTTTGCGTACACATGCAGGCTTTCTCTCTCACATAAGCATACAAATTCTATCATATACATGCAGGCTCTCTCTCTCTTTCTTGTATACATGCAGGGTCTCATACATATACAGGCTCACTCTCTCTCTCTTTCATATAAACGTGCAGGCTCTCTCTCACATATACATGGCAAGCTTTCTTATTCACATGCCAGCTCTCTCATGCACGTGCAGTCGCTCACACATATATAGTCTTTCTGAGACACAAGTAGGCTCTCTCTCACATAAACATGCAAATTCTCTCATGCACATGCAGGCTCTCTCTCACACACTTATGCAGGGCCTCATACATACACAGACTCTCTCTCTCACATAAACATTCATGCTGTCTCCCACATTCACATGCAGGTTCTCTCTCATATTGTTGTAGGCTCTCTCTCACATATACTTGCAGGGTCTCATACAAACTCAGACTCTCTCTCACATACATATGGGGTTCTCTCTCACATTCACATGCATGATCTCTTATACACACAGGCACTCTCTCTCTTTCTCTCATACACATGCAGGCTGTCTTGTATACATGCATGCTTCCTCTTTCACATACACATGCAAAGTATCTCATATGCATGCAGGAGTTCTCTCTCATATACACTTTCAGGCTCTCTCTATCCCTCTGTCTCTCATCTATATGCAGGCTCTCTCTCATACATGCAAACTTAAACTCTCTCTCATAAACATACCCAGTCTCTCCCTCAAACACAAACACACACACTCGCAATTTCCCCCTTTCTTCTAGGCCTTGTCTTAGGTCCTGCCGGATAGCCAACTGCTCCTCACTGCTGGAGAGGAGGTGGGAGGAGACCACAATAGTGGCACTATTCCTTGGGATGGGGGATGCCGTGCTTCCCGTGCCCCGCAGGCCTCTCTTTGGATCACGATGGAATAGGCTCCATCATGGCTTCCCTGAGCTATTCTTCGGGCCTTGACAGATGGGCTTTTTTGGCCCCTCAGTCCTCTCTTCCGGCTGTGGTGGGATAGCTCCATTGTGGCCCCGCTGCACCCTCTCCTATCTAGCTGCGGCCAGGAAGCTGATGAAACACATAACAAGAGAGACCGGACTACCAGGGTATGCCCGATCCTCCAATAGACCAATTTACTCCTGCCCAGTTCTAAATTAGCCCAGAACTCTGTTAGGCCTTTGATTTTAAGCATGGCCATGTATCTTAGCTGCAGTGCAACTACTTCTGTATCATTTGCAAGTACTGCATCACATTGGGCACTATCTTGCTAAACTGTCCAGTTCAGATGAGGAATAATGCATTGATCAGCTTCTTCAATCATGAATTCTTGAACTTTATGCTTGTCACCATTTCTATACATTTCTGCAGCATGAACTTCATTACTGATGAGCTTACCATTTGCCACAATTGGACAATCAACTAAAAGTGATTCAGTATGTAATTGCATGTCAGCTTATTGTTACAAGTTCACTTGATTAGTTGAAGATGATCAGAGATTGTCTGTTTGGACAGAAATTGGTGTATCAGGATTGATACATTTTAACTCAACTGTGCCAAGTCTCTCTGATTCCTTGGCCGAAGCAGAGCAGTAGCCAAGCAATTTATTTATTTATTTATTTGTTTTGCATTTTTATATACCGACATTCTTGTATCAGATACAAATCATACCGGTTTACATTAAAAACAGAGTATGCAGGAAAATAGGTTTCCTAAGTCAAATACATTGAACATATTTAATAAACAAAGGATTACTAAACACTATGAAAAAGGTTAATTAACAAAGGAAAACTTAAGGGAATTAAAATAAGCATAGCACAAAGGATTGTACGAAGGGGTGGGAATTTGAAACCTGTGGCCAAATGAAAAACTATGCCCTCACCCATTACATAACACATGACACCGTGAATTGGGAGACTCTGCTAAATGCTTGTACAGCAATGTCCAAGGCTGGTGCAAGGTTATTGGTTGTCCTAGGCAAACCTTACAGCCTTGCACACCTCTCCTATCCTGTTACACTTTCCCTACATACAATAAAAAATTATGGGGGTGATATTCAGCTGCTGAGTGATTTGGCTAGTAATCCAGATAAACATAGCCAGCAAACTAGCAAGGTATGTTCAGAGGTACAGTTGCGCCGCTGAATATACCCAGCTATCTTAAAGTTAACTGGCTATGTTTATCCAGCTAACTTTAGGACAGATCAGTGGCATGACCAGAGTTAGTAGCATAAGTTAACCGGCTACCTCCAAAAGTGGCCAATCCAAGTCACAAGTACCTGGCATATCTTATAAAGTAGATCTAATTCCTTTTACTCCCATGGATAGCAATAGCTAATAATGTGTTATGGGCTTTTCCTCCAGGATCTTGTCCAAACCTCTTTTAAACCCCATTATTCCAGTTGCCTTGATCATGTCCTCTGGCAACAGATTCCACAGCTCGAAAATGTGTTGAGTGAAAAAGTACTTTCTACTATTTGTTTTGAATCTGCAAGTTATTAGTTTCATGGAGTGTCCCCATATTTTTGTATTATTTGAAAGGGTAAATAACCACCTTTATTTGCCCGATCCACCCTCTCATGATTTCATATACTTCTATCATGTTCCTTCTCGGCCATTTCTTTTCCAAGCTGAAGAGCCCTAACCTGCACAGCCTCTCATCTTAGGAGAAATGTTTCATACCGTTATAATTTTTGTCATCCTCCTTTGTACCTTTTCTAGTTCTGCTATGTCATTCTTGTGATGGGGCGACCAGAACTGCTCACAATACTCAAGGTGAGATTGCACCATGGCTTGGTACAGAGATAATATATTTTTCATTTTATTTTCCATTCGTTTTCAGATCATTCCTAAACTTCTATTTGCTTTTTTTGAATGCAATCGTGCACTGAGCCAAGGATTTCAACATATTGTCCACAATAGTGCTTCTTAACCCAGTCCTTGGGGTACACCTAGCCAGTCAGGTTTTCAGGATATCCACAATGAATATGCATGAGATCGATTTGCATGCAGTGTTTCCATAATATGTAAATCTCTCTCATGCATTGTCATTAAGGATATCCTGAAAACCTTACTGATTAGGTGTAGCCCGAGGACTAGGTGGAGAAGCACTCATCCAAAAGGATTCCAAGGTCCTTTTCCTAGGTAGTGACTCCCAATACAGCATCATGTACCTGAGTTGGGATTATTTTTCTTTATGTGCATTATGTTGCAATTTTCCACATTATATTACATCTGCCATTTCAATTGACCAGTTTCCTAGTCTCACATGGTCCTTCTGCAGTTCCTCACCATCTGCTGCTTTTTTAAACAAAATTGAATAACTTTATGTCATCTGCAAATTTGATCACCTCACTGAGCATTCCCTTTTCCAGATCATTTATGAATATGTTAAACAGCGCAGGTCCCAAGATCCCCGTGATACTCCACTAATATCTTCTCTCCATTTGGAAAACTGACCATTTAGCCCTACCCTCTGTTTCTGGCCTTTTAACTAATACCAGTCCAAAATAGGACATTGCCTTCTATCCCATGACTTTGGGGTTTGCTGAGGAGTCTTTTATGGGGCACTTTGTCAAATGTCTTCTGAAAATTCAAAAATATTGAAGCAACCGACTCACCTTTACATGTTTTTATTTGCCTTCAATAAATCTAAAAAACTGGTAAGACAAGACTTCCCCTTACTAAAACAAAGTTGATTCTTCCCCATTTAATAATGTATGTTTATATGGCCCATGATTTTGTTTCTAATAATGGCTTCTACCATTTTGTCAGGAACCAATATCAGGCTCACCAGTCTATAGTTTCCCAAATTACTCCAGAGTCCTTTTTAAAAATAGCATAGCATTGGCCACCTTCCAGTCTTCAGGAATTGTGGCTGTTTTAAATGATAGGATACAGATTAATAGTAACAAGTTAGCAATTTCATGCTTTAGTTCTTTTTAGAACTCAGGGATGGATGCTATCTGGTCCCAGTGATTTGTTACTCTTCAGTCTGTCTATCTGATCTATTACATCTTCCATTGTCAGAGAGATTTGTTTTAGTTGCTCAGAATCTCCATCATTAAAAATGTTTCAGGTATGGATATATTCCCAACATCCTCCTCCATAAAGACCGAGACAAAATATTTATTCAGTTCATATAAAGATAGATATTTAGATCTAGCCAGCTTTGTAAGTTATGTCATTGAATATACGCAGATAAGCATTTAAGTTAGCCTTATAAGCTTTTCTGGCTAACTTTAGACCTACTATAGGCCACATCTAACATACACCTAGATTTTTCAAAATGCATTGATAATGCCTGCGTTAAGAAAAAGGGATGTGCTTAGGGAAATTTTAGAATTACTGCACCATGTAGAAACTTACTGCTTTGCATCGGTAGTATTGCATGGTTTGGTAAACTTAACACACCCTGCGATAATCCCTATTTTTCATACCTTGTGCTGGAGAAAAAGCGAAGAGATAGCCTATCTACAAGGCTCTCATAGTAGGTAAGTATTTATATCTCTATAGGAGGGCCATCTAATAGATCGAGGTGAGGTGTTGGTGGTTCTTTAGGGTTTAGGGGCCAGTTTCTCATGTAGAGTAGGATGTATGAACAGCACAGTACACCTTGGTGAAGATTTGATGCCATTTGGAGTGAGGAAAGAGGTACCATCAAGCTGGGGTGAGAGAACATAGTACAAAATTTCATCTTTGTGAGACTTTCCTCAGTCCAAATGACGTCAAATCTTCACCAGGGTGTACTGTGCTGTTCGTACATCTCCCTCTACATGAGAAACTGACCCTTAAAGCATTACCAACACCTCACCTCGACCTATTAGATGGCCCTCCTATAGAGATATAAATAGTTGCACATTGTGAGGTCCTCCCCAGAGCTTCTCTCTCTCTCCCCCCCCCCCCCAAATGCAATTCTAAAACTTTATCATGAATTGTATATGGCCATTTTGGCTTCTAGTACAGCCTAACGCCAGGAAAAAAGGTGTAGTTATTTCCAGCGTTAAAACTGTGCAATATTGCCCCTCATTTTCCTAAATCCCACCCTAACACCTCCCTGATCCCACCCCTCCCAAAAATTTGCAGTTGTGCTGTGCGTTGGTGTTCTTTTCGCATGTGTTATGGCATATGCGTTATCGTGTGCGTTAAAACCATACTGCATTTTGATGAATGATCCTAATAGCTGATTAACTTAACTGGTTAACTTAACTTGATAAGGCTCAATATCGCTACTTATCTGGCTAAGTTAACTGGATAGGTAGCACCGCCCAATTACGTCCATTATCCAACTACTAACTATACGGCTAACTATTCAGCCAGGTAAGTGACTTATCTAGCCAAGTGGTATAGCTGGATATTCAGCAGCAGCCGCTTAGCTGGATAAGCGTGACTTATCTGCCTAAGTAGCATTATAATATCTACCTCTCCATTCTTCTACTATTTTCTTGTGCTCCCTGATCACCCCTTTTGCTCCTCAGTCTAACGGCCCAACAACTCCCTCACAAGCCTTTTGCGTCAAAAGTACTTGAAAAAGGTTTTATTAGGTTTTACCTCTGGCAATCTTTTTCTCAAAGTCTCTCTGGCCTGTCTACTGTTTTACATCTAACTTGCTAGTAGTGCTTATGTTCTTGCCTATTTTTATCATTTGGGTCTGCTTTCCATTTTTTGAATGTTGCCCTTTTAACTTTAATTGCCTCCTTTACCTCATGATTAAACCATGCTGGCAGCCGTTTTGTCTTCCTGTAACCTTATATTACTCAGCTAAAAACATTTAGAGATATTTCACAATAAGAATGTGCTTCATTGGTTTCATTGCAATATTTCCCGTGAATAAACATTTTGATGGCAGCAGATCATGAGACGATGTCCTGAAGAGTTTCTCTCCTATTTTTTTGTGCAATTTCAATAGCTTTCTGTTTCTTACTGGGCGTCTACTACGATAACTGGTGTGGTAGATTGCGAGTGCTGATTTTTTGAATAATCAAAATGTAGGAAATTATCTCTGCATATTCTGCTGATATCTTTTTCTCTTGAAGAAAAAAAGTGTTTCAGTTCAGAAACAGTTGCATATGTCTCATACATAAACAATGACATTGAACGCCTTTCAGAGATACGGTGATCAGCTGTAAAGGCTTCCTTGACCAATAACCTCTAACTGAATTATTTGTATATGCAGCACCCAATTCAGTTCACAGTCACATGTCAAGGCTTTTCACAAGAGCCACACGATAGAGAACACAGAAAATTACTTACACATCTCAGATCTTTCGCTGCATTTTTAATTAACTTTTCAAATTGCACTTTTGGTCTCTGACCTTTCTGCAATAATTGTCAAAACAACAATGGACACATTTTTTTTTTCATTTTTGGACTGTATTGCTTTTCGGCGATTACTGAAATCATGTCCTAGAACTTACATTTTGGTTTTTTTTCCAGATCATTTTTTTCAATGATAAGTATGCCTTTCATTGAATGGACATAGTTTTTGCCATTCTTGACAGAATGTATGGTTTTAACCTTGAATATTTCTGTCTCAACAAGGGCATCGTCAGTTCTTATTTCACTTAGGTACTTTCCCACATGGCCGACAGAAAATTTTGTGACATGAAGCTTCCCTATCACTAGGGACAGATTTTAAAAGTTTCAGAGTTGCTCATGATGATGTTGGCAACAATGTGAAAAACCCTTCATCATGGACCCAGACTGACGGAGCTGATTGTGCACATTCTCAACATTCTGCATAGCTAATTAAACTGTAGCACAGTAGGCTGAAACTACTGGAAAGAACTCTACTCTCTGCAGAGGAATCTTTGGATATTTGATATTAATGATTGTAAACCTCCCCATGAATGTATGTGTCCCTTTCTGGCAATCCACCTTTTGTCAGAGTAATGAGAAATTCTTTGTGAAAGCCCTCGCATATATAAATGTCACATGGTTGCAAGCCAATCAGTTCACCTATCTGAAATATTTCCAGAATTTCCAGCCAATTCAAATTCTTGCAGTATTGCCCAATATATTGCCAAGGTAACATTGATATCGTGTCAAACTTTCAACTTTGCTTCTTCCAGTAGGGTACAGAATCATTAGGTATCCCTGATATCTTGAAATAATGCCATTGTTGATTGGTGTGAGCCAGTAGCATCACATAATAACATGCCACCCTCTGTTCTGCTGAAATAACTTGGAACAGACATGCTGTTCATTTCACGTGTTTGTATTGCATAAGTAGCCAGCAGCTCCAACTTCTTACTACATTGGTGTAACTGACTGACATATCAGTCTGATTCATGGATGTTATGAGCTCTTCACTTTTATGTTTCTTGTACGTGCTCGGAGCAGTCATTGTGTGCAGCAGAGTTTTCTTCATGTTAGAACATCTATTAGGTGGTACAAGTTGACTATATGTGCTTCCAGATTTCTGCCTACCAACTCTATCAGCTGCCTATTTTATTATTGTACCTCTCTCCTATGTTCTCACTCTGTGCAGCTGTAAGACATATGGTGAAAGTTTCCATGTAGCATTGTATTGAAACTGTCCTTATTTTGGGTTATTGTATTTGCACCATTATCTAATAGATCTGTTTATTTTTCTCCTTGTTATGCCTGCTATGTTAGTTAGGTTATCCTTGTTATGCCACTACATTAGCTAGAAACTAGACAAATGCAGAGGCATACCACCACAAAATATAAACAAAACAGGGACATTGGTAGAAATCAGACTCATAAAATTAAGATATTAGAAAACTTAAAACATGTAATAAAATAATCAAATAGCCATTTAATGATAAATGCAGCCACTACATCAGAAAATGCAAACAACAAACAATAATCATATAAACTAACAAAATAAAAGAATCAGTTTAAAACTGAAGTCCCAACATGGCCATGTTTCAGTGGCAGATTCCTGTTTCAAGGGAAAAATTTAAATTAATACCAATTGTGACCAATCCTTTGGTCAGCCTCTAGAAGGCCCTAAGTTCATTACCATCAAGACTAGTAACAGTTTACTGTGATTTTCCATATCTTTTCAGTCTCTCCAGTGAGGTTGATCATGATTGGTATCCTAGGACAGTGGTGGCAAACCTATGGCACGCGTGCCAGAGAGGACACTCAGAGCCCTCTCTGTGGGCACACGTGCGGTCGCTAGGGTCGCCAACCATCCGGATTTTCTCCGGACAGTACAGCTGCCTAGCTCCATGACCGCCTGCTGTCCACACCAGCGGCGGTAACTGCACCGCTGGTTTTCCGACCATCTGCGCTTGCGCAGCCATCTCCTTCTCCTCCTGTACCTTCGCCGGCGGCGGATGTTGCCGGGCTGCTGTCTGGCTCTTCTTCCCTGGTGTTGGTGGCCACAGGTGGCCAGAATCTGGGCCTTCCCCAGCATCTGCCCCTTGCTCTTCGGGTAGGCAGTGCAGATTCCTGCGCTCTCCATTTTCTGATATTTAAAGCCCCTGGCATTGGGGCATAAATTGTTGAATTGAATTTGTTGTAAATCGCTCATCTTCTTGTTAGCTTCCTGCCAGCTAGTGCCCACTTTCGGATAGTCTTGGCAAATTAGTGTGGATATTTCAGGACCTGCAAGTCTTTTCGTTTTTCACACTAAAATTGTGCTGCCTTGAAAACTGGCCTGAAAGGTGGTCACCCCTTTCCTAAAACGTGATCAGCCAGTTATATTAGCATGCGAGGAGTTCCAAATGTGTATTTAAAAAAAAAATAAAAAATCTCTGTTTTTTAGGTTTCTAAATGCTCATGCAATGTTTTTCTGTCATTAGTACATATTTAATAATGGCAGGATTGTAGCAAAAGCGCTGGAGCTGTCCAGTTTACCGCTCAGCAGGAACTTCTCCCCTCGATAGCCTCAATCACAACTGAGGAGAGCTTGCTCCCTGAGTGTGTTTGAATACCGGTTGGCCCCCGCGCTTAAATACCTGCCGTTGCTATAGCGACAGCCAATCGGTGAGCTGCTGCGCTTGTCGGCGCTCGCAGAATGTGCTGTTGGTATCTTACGTAGAGGCGGACGGCCGGGTGGACTATTTTTGAGGCCTTGTAGGTTGGTGCTGTCGCAGTTTGAATGCTGGCGTCGATTAGGAAGGGCTTATGGTAGTTCGTGGGGGAACTGAACTAAAACCTCAGGGGCGGATTTTAAGAGCCCTGCTCGCATAAATGCGCCCGAATTTACGCGAGCAGGGCCCTGCGCGCCGGTGCACCTATGTTCAATAGGCCTACCGGCGAGCGCAGAGCCCCGGGACTCGCGTAAGTCCCGGGGTTTTCCGAGGGGGCATGTCAGGGGCGGGGCCGATTGGCGCGGCGTTTTCGGGGCGGGACGCAGCGTTTTGGGGACGGGCCCAGGGGCGTGGTTTCAGCCAGGGGCGGTCCGGGGCGTGGCCGTGCCCTCCGGAACTGCCCCCGGGTTGCGTCTAGGCGCGCCAGCGGCCCGCTGGCGCACGGGGATTTACTTCTCCCTTCGGGAGGCGTAAATCCCCCAACAAAGGTAGGGGGGGGGTTTAGACAGGGCCGGGGGGGTGGGTTAGGTAGAGGAAGGGAGGGGAAGATGAGGGGAGGGTGATAGCGAATTCCCTCCGAGGCCGCTCCGATTTCGGAGCGGCCTTGGAGGGAATGGCGGCAGGCTGCGCGGCTCGGCACGCGCCAGCTACACGGAATAGGCAGCCTTGCGCGCGCCGATCCAGGATTTTAGCGGCTACGCGCGTATCTACTAAAATCCCGCGTACTTTTGTTTGCGCCTGGAGCGCCAACAAAAGTACACGAACGCGCCGTTTTTGAAAATCTACCCCTCAGTATTCAGGTTAAATTGCCGTGTTGGCACTTTGCAATAAATAAGTGGGTTTTGGGTTGCAGTTTGGGCACTCGGTCTCTAAAAGGTTCGCCATCACTGTCCTAGGGCATAAGCTGGATCTAGAGATATAGAAAGCGTGGTCATTTTGAGTTGGCTCTGGGAGAAGAACAGCTGTTTTCATTTTCTTCCCTGCTAAGTTGGGTCTACTAACCCAACTTGGTATTTTTTTCTGTGTTTAGAGGAGATTTCTCATCAGTACTCTGTCTAAGAGGGTCTGCCTCAGTTTTGAAAAGAGAGAGATTTCTGGAGATTATGGGCAGGTTTTGGATAAGTTTTTTCTCATTCTGGGGAACACTCTGTACCCTTTGGAGAGGGACAACCCTCCCAGTCCAGATAGCAGGGGCTGGAGACCTGTGAGCCATCATTCTACTCCCTAGAGGAAGAAAGACCAGTGACACGATTACCCACTTAGAGAAATTTGGATTCTCCCCTTTGTATTAGTGTGGAGGGTTTTTTTCCCCCACCCCTCCTCACAACTTGGAGTCAGGAGAGTGAGAACTTTGTTCAAGACTGGAAACATCAGACTGCCCTGACACCCCCCCCCCCCCCCCCCCCACACACACACACAGAGAGGTCCACAGAAATGAAAGACAGAGTGGAAAACATCAAAATCTGGAGATTCCCAACCAGATCTTCCCAAAAGGACCAGGACACAAGCTATGGGCAAGAGACAGAAGTTTAGACTCAGAAAGGATCTTTTCGTGATTTGGGGTTCCCCCCTTGGATTTCCCTGTCTGATTGGGCTGTTTGTACCATGATGAGGAAACAGTGGCAAACTCCCTTCCAGGAGCTAGAGAGATGGACACCACCACCCCAGCAGAGAGACTATGTAACTAGTCCAATTCATTTGTGGAAAGTTTGCGGGACAGTGATTGATAGTTTGGAAATAATTCGTAAATTTTATTTGAACACTCAGTCTGTACCCAGCCAGTCTGTTCCTGAGGAGAATACAATACCCGAGGAATACACATACTCAAGGAGAAACACTCCATCACCTGAGCCAAGATGAATTTCCTCCCCTCCCAGCAAGAACTCCCTCCTGGGGATCCACAGGGAGAAGGGTAGGATGGAGTAAGTAGCCCTGACTAAAAAATACTTTTATGGCCCTAGGCCTAGGGGAAACAGCAAACCCCCCTGGCAAAGGGTTACACAATGAAATGAATTGTCTTAGATTCCAAATAATTCTGGATTCTGATTGGTTATGACAGCTCAGAATCTGCCCAAAGATGTTCTAAGAAATGCAGCAGGGACATGATGCAATTTCTCATATGATGGAAGATTCACATAACTGGACACAAGTAGGCCCGAAGAACATGCACATAAAATGCACAAATTGCACAGAATGAATTATTTAATCAATAAAAATAATAAGCAAAAGTACATAGAAGTACATAAAAATCATGAAAATGTATCTCAATAAGTGGTGATCATATAGGGGCAGATTTTCAAAGGGTTACGCGCGTAACCCCCCGAAAAGCTGCCCCTGCGCGCGCTGAGCCTATCTCGCATAGGCTCGGCGGCACACGCAAGCCCCGGGACGTGCGTATGTCCCGGGGCTTGCAAAAAAAGGCGGGGCGTGGGCAGTCCGGGGCAGTCCAGGGGGGGCGGGGGTGGGGCATGGCCTGAGCCTCCAGGCACAACGGGCTGGCCATTGGCCGGCGCGTGTAAGTTACGCCTGCCGGGAGGCAGGCGCAACTTCTTCAACAAAGGTAAGGGGGGTTCTAGGTAGGGCTGGGGGGTGGGAGGAAGGAAAGTTCCCTCTGAGGCCGCTCTGATTTCGGAGCGGCCTCGGAGAGAACGGAGACAGGCTGCGCGGCTCGGCGCACGCAAGTTGCACAATTGTGCACCCCCTTGCGCGCACCGACCCTGGATTTTATAACATACTTGCGGCTGTGCACAAATGTTATAAAATTGGGTGGAGATTTGTTCGCGCCGGGTTGCGCGAACAAATCTGCGGCCCGCGTTCAGGTTTTAAAATCTGCCCCATAATGTATATGTGGCCCCTATGCCACAGAAAGGAGTATGGAGGCTGACTATGTCAGCAGGGGTGCAGGTAAAGGAGAGGTTTTCTTTTGTAAGGAGGCCTGGGTGCTATAAATCTTTTGATCTCTAAGCATCTGCTGGAAGTGCCCAGGATGGGCAGGGAGGCACGAGTCAAGTCTTTATGAAGCATAGGATCTTGCAGAGCCCTGGTCATCTTTGGTGTCAAGGGGTGTTCCTTACCCTCTTGGCAAACAAGGTGGGGGTGGGGGGGAGACATTCCCATAGTTATCATAGATAGCACACAGCATCTAGGAATTCACCTCACCTAGGGAGTACAGGAGAGGAAGTCAGTCACTCTGCACTGGGACCTGAGAAGATTCCTTTCTTCCCCCAATCAACGAATCCACAGCATGGGAAGTAAGGGAGACAGAGCTAGCCAGGATCCCTGCCCAGAAGAGTATAAATAACTTTATGGCCCCCAAGCATGCAGGATGCACACACCAGGTTGGAGTAATACATATAGACATGAGTTAACATTCTATTATCCATCATATATACTGTACGCAAAACTTTGTGCTACTTTTATACATGTAACACACACACACACACCCTTGCACAGGGACCACCTTCCCTGTCAGGGTGCTTGGGACTCACAACCCCCGAGGTGGGGAAATAGTTCTCTAGGGCTGGGGGCAGGTCTTCCTGCAGGGCCAGTGCTGGGCCGAGAACACTCCAGGTAAATAAGACACTCTCCAGTCTCTAAATGTGCTCCAAAGAAAATATAGCTTAATTCAGTTTCTTCAGGATAAAACATACTGACAGTCTGATGAAGGCAGGCAGATATGTAATTCAAAAGAAAATGCAATCCAGAAAATCTTTACTCCTCTTTACACAACTTTCACCTTTAGAGTTGGCCTCTTAGTAGCACACACAGGGCCCCTTGTAACTTTGTTACTTTTTCGCCTCATCCCTTTGTGGGAACCTCGGTTCATCTCTTCATTCACACCTCTCTTATGGATAGATTGTTTACTCACTGAAATGTCATGTTCCAGCTCAAGGAGAAACGCTTCAGAAGTAAATTCAGAGTCCTCCCAGCCCAGCACATGTCTCCATTGACCCAGTTTGGTTTCCTAGTCCAGTATAGTTCCTGACTTGGTTAGACACAAGTTCAGTCTTGTAAGTCCTGGGCAATATTGCACCCTTACTTCTCCGCCTTAGGCATCTAGGGATTCTAGAGGAAAATCCTTGCCTCTCTCATTCTTCCTTAGGCATCTATGGATTTTAGGGGAAAATCCTTGCTTCTCTTCTTACTACTCCCTTCTGTCAATCCTGGGAGAGGATCACAGCTTCAACCAATTTCTTTCATTGCAAATTTGAAGCAGCAACTCATTCAAGTTGGAGTGACAGCTGTATAAAGATGAACAGCAATATGCAAGCCACCCCACTAAAGAATTGAAAGCTAGGTTTTTGATAGCTCAAGTGGCTCTGAATGAGTTGCTACACCAAAGGGTGAAGAAAATCCCTAGCTTACTAGAGAAGTAAATTTTACCAACATGGTAATAAGGTGGGGAAGTCCCTGTCCAACTTATCTAGGAATTGGACTGGCCCTAAATATGTCTCTGCGATGCATATTTCAGAGGGGAGGTAGGTGAACTCTGGGAAGGATATATGCAAGGTGTTTAGAGAGTACTACCAAACCCTATACACTGCACCTGCTGTTCCACCACAAGCTGTTGGAGATTATCTATTGGCATCTGGATTACTCCATATTTCCTAAGATCAATTGGATATGTTAAATTACCCTATCCAGTTGCAAGAAATCCTGCAGGGTATAAAAGAGGCTCATTTATTAAAATCTTCCGGACCGGATGGTCTGTCCTGTGAATTTTATAAATTACTAATCTCTAAGGTGGGTGTTCCTTTAAAGGAGATGTATGCACTTTGGTGATGTTGGGCCTCTTTCCTTTCTCTCCCAATCATGTAGCTATAGTTGTCCTCCCTAAGCCAGGGAAAGATCCCTCAATCCCGGCTTCCTACACGCAATTTCCTTATTAGATTTTGATGTGAAGTTGTTGGTCAAGATTATGGCTAACTGTTTGACCAGGGTTTTGCCTGCTTATTGGGGGGGGGGGGGGGACAGGTGGGCTTTGTTAGTGGTTGATATGCAATGCGAAACATGTAAAATCCTTGCTTCGAAGGAATGCTGTCAGTGGCTACAAATGCCTTCTCTTCTATTAAGCCTCAACATGAAAAAGGCATTTGATTGCCTAGATTGGGGGTTTATGTTTCAGGCCTTACAAGCTTTTGGGATAGAGGACTATTTTGTCCAAGTACTTCATATGCTATATAAAGACCCTTGGGCATATGTGAGGGTCAATGGGTTTCAGTCGCCTGAGTTTTCACTGGGCAGAGGCATGAGACAGGGTTGCCCACTTTCCCCTCTATTATACATCTTATCTTTGGAGCCCCTACTTCAGCATTTGCAGGGTAATTCACTCATTAAAGGTGTGCCTTTTGGGGAGAGCCCCTCCCAGCAATTTAAACTGGCAGTTTTTGCAGATGACATTTTGCTTCCTATTGTGGACCCTCAGTCCTCCCTTCAGGCTTTACTAGAGGAATTTGCCCTATATGGTCAGCTAGCGGGGCTAAAGTTAAATTTAGATAAATGTGAAGCCCTACCCACAGATGATATTGTGCACATGACCTAGAAAGGCTCCTTCCCCCATGAAGTGGGTTTCTGACTTTTATTTATTTAGGTATTATTCTGCATAGGGATATAGAATATATATTTTTAGTTAATTTTCAAAAATTGTTTGCGGAAACACAGGTAGTTGGCAGGATTTTCCATTATCCTTAGTGGGAAGGGTGAACTTATTCCAAATGATCATTTTACCTAAATGGTTATACATGTTTCAAACTATTCTATGTCATTTAACTAAACGAGACATATGTCACCTGGAAAAATTAGTTAGAACTTATTTATGGAAAAATGGTAGATCACATATTGCTTTAGGGAAATTAATGCACCTGTGGAACTTAGAAGGTTTGGGTTTGGCAGACCTGCGACTCTACAATGTGGCCTGTAACCTGTGTCATGTAGCTGATTAGTTACTAGGCACACAATTTTACACTTCAGCGTCTTTGGAATCTACCTTAGTGGCGCCATTGAAGCTAGGCTACATTTTACATTCTAAACTTTCTGTGTTGCATACCCAATATAGACGAAGTCCACTGGTACTTTCCTTAGTGCACGTATGGAGATATTTATGCCGTCTAATATGCTTAGATTGGTGGGTCTCTCAATTTCTACCCTTGATGGAGAACAGGGCTTTTTTGCTGGGACTGTCTCAGTGGGTTTTTGCTATATGATCATCAAAAGGGCTGAATTGGATTGCAAATTTTTTAACAGAGGATGGCACGACTTCATCATTCCAAGCCATGTGGGAAGACTATGGGTTAGATGATAATCAATTTTTTGCATATTTACAAGTAAGACATTACATCCTGTTATGATAATGTGTGTTTTGTGGATCCTTGGGTGCTGTGGAGATGACCACGCCCACGGGGAGGAGCCCCATGAGGAGCCACAGCACTGGGCTAGACTCATACACACAAAACACAGGAAGGTTCTTTATTATACACCTGGAAGATCTCCATCAGAGGTGGCAGTAGTGAGGCAGTCTGTGGTTCTATTCTCAGGGACCTCGGCAGAGGGAGCCCGTCTCTCCTTGATGACGTCAGGAGATTTGACAGTAGGTCTCCCAGCAAGGAGATACTGTGGGATTAGATAGACTGAAAGTTAGAGTACTCACTAGGTGTTAGCTGTTGGTATGCGATTCCACCAGGTCTGTTGTAGAAGGTACAAGCATCGAGGCAGGGAGAGCAGGCCCTCGAGGAGCGAGTACCTGTTCCCTGTAAGGCACCTGAAATAAAGCAGAGGGCCCCCGAGGAGTGGGTACCCAGGTTAGCATATACTCCGAAGGGCAGAGAGAGAGAGCTTCCTGTGGCAGCACGAAAGCGGCAGAGTAGCATAGACAGGAATTTATTTATTTATTTAATTTATTTATTAGAAGCTTTTATATACCGATGAACATTGGGAACATCTCATCGGTTCACAGTAAACAAAAATGCAGCTAATGAGCTTTACAGAGAACAATGAACAATCAATAATAGGTAACTATTATTATAATAGTTATAATATTATATTATAATATTATATTATATTATAATATTATAATAGTAATAGAAATGGATTCGAGTCCTTGCTAACTCGGGGAGCTAGCAAATGAGTGAAGGTAATATACCCGGATGGCATGACATCAGCATAAGGGAACGCCCTCGAGGCTCGCGCCAAGGGTAGTACAAAGACGTGGGTTGCGCATGCGCGCGCACCCTAGTAGGTACCTGGGAGGAGCCATAGCCATTCTGGGGACGCCAGAGAGGTCGGCTTGACAATGCTGCGGTAGCCATCTTGCCCAGGTAAGCGGGAGGAGCCGTGAATAAGGTGAGGCAAACGGGGCGAAGCCGTTGAGGACCGATGGACGCAACACATCCAGTCTCTAGGGGTGACAGATTGGGGTGCTGAACAGAGGCTGCTTCTCTCTGAGATTTTTGATGTGCCCGAGGCAGGTGTAACTTGCGCGTGCTGGGCCAGCTGCCGGCGCACCATGTTCCGGTCCGGGGGCTGGTCCGGCCATGGCTCCGCTCCCAGGCTGGAACCACGCCCACGGCCCCACCCCCGGAACGCCCCTGATGATGCGCCAGCTGCAACACGCCCCCGACATGCCCCCCCCCAGGAAAGCCCTGGGACTTATGCGCGTCCCGGGGTTTTGCGCACGCCGGCAGCCTATGCGACATAGGCTTGGCGCGCACAAGGTGAGCTTGGGGCAGGTTTTCGGGGGGTACGCGCATATCTTACGCACGAACCCCTTTGAAAATCTGCCCCCTAATATGTATCAATGAGAAATATATGGAGAAATTAGACTTAATGAAGTGCAGAAGAAACGGTGGGATTCTTATTTACAATCTTTATCTCCTAATACTAGAAGCTAGTTCTTAATGATTATAATGCTCCTCCCCATGATGTTGAACTCAGTTGAGATGCTCACAGGTATTGTGGGAGGGGAAGGGGTTGGGGGGTTATCCTTATGGGATTATACCTATCTGTAAGGAGTGGGCCTTGGGAAGAGTGCACCAAGGCCTTGCTTATTCTCTGTGCTATGTTCTTTCTTTCTGAATGTTCTTAATACAATAAAAAGATTTGAAACATAAAACTTGAGGGGAATGGAAAAGGGCTTAGGCTGCTAGAGTGGGGGTGGGGAGATAAGGTTTTATTTTATTTTATATTTTTTTTACTTGCCTGGAGCTTTGGGCCTGTGGTTTTTCTAACTAGAGTGAGTTGCGGAAGTTTATCCGGTTAACGCTGAATATCAGCACTAGCCGGATAAACTTTGTCCCTGTTCCTGGAATGTCCCCACCCTACCTCTGTTTTATTCGGCTACGTTTTTGCAGTATAATGATTTTCCTGACTAAAATTTGTGTGTTCAGTGGGTAATTCATTACTTTTATCTGTTTGGCGGAGCAGGAAATTTAAAACTCTGGATTTGTTCGGCAAAGAACTGAACTTAGCTGAAGAAATTTCTGAATATTGGCCTCAATACATTTAATTGCCACTGTTCTAGAACGATCTTTCTTTTGTTTCAGCAGTTAAATATGATTCATTACAAACTTGTAGCAATTTGTTTATTAGTACTTAAAATTAAAATTCTTGTTGCATTGTCATCTGTGCATGGCAGCTTTATGTGTTTGGTTTCATTTTTATTGTCAGTTCTATTTGTATTACAATACAGATGTATCATTACCACAGGCTTATTTATTGCTGGAATTTGAATACAACAAACAATGCAGGTTCCAGGCACGCTGGATGTAAGGAGTGTGATGTCATTCCTAATGGCATCCACCAGCTCTTGCCCAGATAAATCGCCCAGGCCGTTGCCCCCTAGGTAATCACAAATACGTCTGGGTGAGCTATCCTGACCAGCAGCTGCTGCATACCTGGAATAAGTTCATCCTAGCACATCCCCTTCTAGCTGAGCCACTTATACACACTTCCTGTGCTGCCAAGCCCAGGTGCATACTGAAACTGCCAGACTTTGTGTATCCCTTCACAAGAAGACAAACACATGTAAATGATCCAAATCACCAAAGTGCCAGCACCTAATGTTGTGACACTGTGAATGTGGTGTACCCTTCCACCATTGCTTAGTGCCCTCCTGCACTGTGGTCCCTCCTGCGGCTACTGAGGACCCTGACTTGATTAGCTGGAGTACCACCTGCTATTGCTAGAATACCAGGAGCTTGGTAACCATCTCTTACTCGTATGGCTGTGTTTCTTTTGAGACCTTATGTCTCCTACCCTTTCACCACCAGCACTCACGCCCCCACTTTCAGTCACAGCATGCATCGCGCTCTCTGTTGCAATTGGTGCCTGCTGCACCGTCTCATTTCGCTGTTGGGATGACTCTACTATAAGTGTTACTATTTTCTCCTGCAATTGTGATACCTGGAAGAACAGTTGCTCCAATGTTCATTTATTTTATTTATGTAAATAAGAAGCAAAAACTAATAATATAAACTTTTAAAAATATATCAGAAACAGAAAGCCAGCGAGTGAGTCAGTTGGACAGTTGGATGATCAAGGGGTTAAAGGGGCACTTAGGGAAGTTAAAGCCATGCTGGAAAGACTAAATCAATTATTTGTTTCGGTGTTTACTGAAGAGGATGTTGAGGAGATACCCGTTTTGGAGTCGGTTTTCAAGGGTGACAAATCAGATGAACTGAACCAAATTATGGGGAACCTGGAAGATGTAGTAGGCCAGACTGACAAACTGAAGAGTAGTAAATCACCTGGACTGGATGAGACACCCCAGGTTCTGAAAGAACTAAAAAATGAAATTTCACCGACAGCAGAAAGATATTTTTCCAGGTAATGTCAGTTGATTCTGGCATCTGCAAAACTCCCACGGGCTGCTTCTCTCTCCTTCTCCTCAAATGCAGCCATGGGTGGGGCGTTTTTATAGTCCCCCAGTGATGACTTCAGACGCAAAGAATGTCGGGCTCGGCGGGGCAAAAAGGTTTCTCACCCTCACCGACAGCAGAAAGATATTTTTCCAGGTAATGTCAGTTGATTCTGGCATCTCCAAAACTCCCACGGGCTGCTTCTCTCTCCTCCTTTTTGCCCCAACGAGCCCAACATTCTTTGCGTCTGATGTCATCACTGGGGAACTATAAAAACGCCCCGCCCATGGCTGCATTTGAGGAGAAGGAGAGAGAAGCAGCCCGTGGGAGTTTTGGAGATGCCAGAATCAACTGACATTACCTGGAAAAATATCTTTCTGCTGTTGGTGAGGGTGAGAAACCTTTTTGCCCCGCTGAGCCTGACATTCTTTGCGTCTGACGTCATCACTGGGGGACTATAAAAACACCCCGCCCATGGCGCGCAGTCAACATTGGCGCGCGTCGCCCAAGCCGCGCACTCCTAAGGGGTGCGCGGCTTTGTCTGACAAAGTTTTCCAGCTCATCTCTCCCCTCCTCAAGTAAGCAAAAGAAGGTTTTTGAATATATTAATGTTATCCTTCTCCTCTATTTTGAAGCAGTATCCAACTGAAAACAATAGAGAAAATGCTGAAAAGTCTCTCAATTCTAAAGTCCTTTTGATTTCAATCAATGCCTCATACTAAAAGGAAAGGGAGATTAAGGGAGATGGCGGCAGCAACTCCCTTGACATCCCCAACTCAAGAGAAAATTGAGAAATATTTTAGAACAGCTTCTAGAAAATCTCCCGAGAGAAGCGCTGCAAGCCACCCAGAGGAGCCTGGGTTACACTTGCCAGCTTCACCGTTATCACTAAGTTCGGGAGCTCCGACAACTCCATCCCCTCCTTGCCAGGATATGTTGTAAGCTAATATATCATCAGTTAGTACTCCAATTGGACTTTTGGAAGAGTCTTCCAATCTGTCTCAAGTGGTGAGAGAAGATCCATCTTTGCAGGGAGAAATGGATGGTCAACCCAGTACACCTGTTGGTGTGATGAATGCTGGGCTGATAGACTCAACTACAATACCCCCCATGAAGAAATTAGAGAAACCCGCTGTAATAACTTTGGACTCTATCTGGACAGCAATTGTCACCCTTGAAAATGCTATATGAAAATTAACTACTATTACTTTACAGATGAATAATTGTGTAGTGATTAATGAGGAAAAAGTAAAGAAACATAATGAAAAATTGGTAGATATAGAACAAAAAGTGTCTCAAATACAAAAAGTAGAAGCTAATGTAATCCAGGGGGAAAAGACACAAACTAGAAATTTAGAGAGATTAGAAAATGAAGCAATATACTTAAATTTAAGGGCTATCAATTTTCCATTAATTAGATTTTCTTTATTACAAGACCAGTTTAAGAAGTATATGACTGATATTCTAAAAATTCCATTAGAAGCCTCTCCTCCTATTTCAAAAATTTATTTTATAAAAACAATAAAATTATTGGAGGAACAGGCATCCTCTCTAGACATATCACAAGTATTAAAATCTTCTAATGAAGAAGTAATAGAAAAAAAGGAACGGTCTTTGTTAAATTTGTATTTCCCTTTGACAGGGACACTGTTTTATGATTGTTCCTTAGAAATGGAACAGTAAAATTTTGTGACCATGAAATCTGGATTTTTCCAGATGTTACAAGAGCAACTCAAACTAGACGGAAGCAGTTTCTAGATATGAAAACACTGGCTGAACAAGTGGGAGCCAAAATGTTAATCAGATATCCATGTAAATGCTTAGTTAGGCATGAAAATAATAGGTACATATATTTTGAGCCAGAGGACTTGAAAGCTTTTTTAGAAGCAAAAAAGATATTGGGGAATAAGTAGGCTGAGAATTAGTTGTCGATTTAGAAAGAAGAGAAGCTAACACTTTCAATTAAGATTGATATATTTCTTTAAAATTAAGCTCATGTTATTGTAAGTTCGATATCTGTTAGATTTCATGGTAACTAGATATCTAAAGTCTTAAGAATTTTATTTTTTGTTAAGATGAAGATCGATTGATAATAGTCTTGTATTTGTATGACAATAGATATCTGAAATGTTAGTGACAGTAAATGTCATGATAATTATATAAATTAATAAAATATAAATTTAAAAAAAATGAAATTTCAGATCTGTTTCAATTAATTTGAAACATATCATTAAAATCATCCATTGTACCTGAAGACTGGAAGGTGGCCAATGTAACCCCAATATATAAAAAGGGCTCCGGGGTAATTTGGAAAACTATAGACCAGTGAGCCTGATTTCAGTGCTGGGAAAAATTGTGGAAACTGGTGTAAAGAATAAAATCACAAAACATTTAAGATAGATATAGTTTAATGGGACACAGCCTGCATGGATTTACCCAAGTCTTGCCTCACAAATCTCCTACATTTTTTTGAAGGGGTGAATAAACCAGTGGATAAAGGTGAACCAGTAGATGTGGTGTTGTATATGGATTTTCAGAAGGCATTTGACAAAGTTCCTCATGAGAGGCTTCTAACAAAACTAAAAAGTCATGGCGTAGGAGGTGATGTCCTTTTGTAAATTGCACATGAGTTAAAAGACAGGAAACAGAGCAGGATTAAATGGTCAGTTTTCTCAGTGGAGAAAGGTAAACAGTGGAGTGCCTCGAGGATCTGTACTTGGCCTGGTGTTTTTTTAATGTATTTACAAATGATCTGGAAAGGGGTATGTACAAGTGAGGTGATCAAATTTGTGGATGACACAAAATTATGCAGAGTAGTTAAATCTCAAGCGGATTGTGATGAATTGCAGGAGGACCTTGTGAAACTGGAAGTTTGGGCTTCCAAATGGCAGATGAAATTTAATGTGGACAAGTGCAAGGTGATGCATGTAGGGAAAAATAACCCTTACTGTAGTTACTCAATGTTGGATTCTATCTTAGGAATTACCACCCAGGAAAGAGATCTAGGTTTCATGGTGGATAATACATTGAAATCGTCAGCTCAGTGTGCTGTGGCAGTCAAAAACCAAACAGAATGTTAGGAAGGGAATGGAAAATAAAATGGTGGATGACATAATGCCTCTGTATCGCTCCATGGTGAGACCGTATCTTGAACACTGTGTGCAATTCTGGTCGCCACATCTAAAAAAAGATATAGTTGCACTGGAGAAAGTACAGAGAAGGGCAACCAAAATGATAAGGGGCTTGGAACAGCTCCCCTATGAGGAAAGGCGGAAGAAGTTAGGGCTGTTCAGTTTGGAGAAGAGACTACTGAGGGGGGATTTGTTAGAGGTCCAGAAATCATGAAATTACTTGAACAGGTTAATGTACATCGGTTATTTACTCTCTCAGATAATAGGACTAGGGGGCACTCCATAAAGTTAGCAAGTAGCTCATTTAAAACAAATTGAAGAAAATTCTTTTTCACTCAGCGTATAGTTAAGCTCTGGAATTCATTGCCAGAGGATGTGGTTACGGCAGTTAGTATAACTGGGTTTTAAAAAGGTTTGGATAAGTTCCTAGTGGAAAAATCCATAAACTGCTATTAATTAATAAGCAAGAGTAGCTTGATGTCTATTTAATGTTTGGGTACTTGCCAGGTTCTTATGGCCTGAATTGGCCACTGTTGGAAACAGGATGCTGGGCTTGATGGACCCTTGGTCTGACCCAGTATGGCATATCTTATGTTCTTAGTCTCTGTTCCAGGTGGGCACCTTCCCAATCGTGGGGAACAATGGAGTAACTCTTCCAGCTGAAGTATATTCTCTCTGAGGCCATAGATTGGGGTCATATTTCCCTTCGGAGCCAAAGTAGGTCAAGTATCTCGCAAAATAATTGTGCTGTCTATTCCACTCGTGTGCTCCAAAACATAAAACATTTTTTGGCAAATTCAAAAACAGTAGTAGCAAAAGAACAGGTTAGAATCATGGTCCATTTTTTCGGTCCATTCGCGAGCTTGGTCATGTTCTCCAAAATATCAGTCCCACCTTTTTCCACTTCTTAGATGTTGCACTTATACCTTACTAGGCTACTCCCTGCACCTCAGGGATCCCAGTTCACCTCTCCTGCACTTCCACAAGTCCACAGTCCAGGTTACTCCCAGAGCTTAATGGGGCCCTGGCTCTCCACCCCTCAGTTCCAGTTCACGTTTCTTCACGGGGGCAATATCTCTTTCGCTCTCTCTTCCCCTCACACCACTTGTATTCGCACAGTTTATCCTGTAAGGCCCAATAGGGGGAGTCCTAAATGATATCCCCCTTTCTAGCACAGGAGTCACACCCTTTTAGTCAAACCTCAGAAGCTGTTCAGATTTCAGACTTCCCACTTCAGGAGCAGCTCCAGGGACATGGCAACCCCCAGTCCATTGGGCTAGTGTCAGTCCCAAGCCTTGTAATGAACTAGCCCTCTGATACCTCTCCCTTAGGTCCAGATAGCCCCCCACTCCCACAGTTCCTTGGAGTAATCTCCAAGCTCAGAACCTCTTCTGTCAAATGTCCTTTCTCTCAGGAGAGCAGATGGGAGCTCTCAGGTGATATTCCAATCTGCAGTTTGTCTCTTCTGTCACCTTTGTAATCCATACTTCACACCAGTAGCACGGAAGAGTGAAGCACTTGTTATTTCTCCTTTTACAACTTGTAGCTGGACCCTCCAGATACTCCTACTCTCGAGCTCCTTCATCAGTGACCGGCCTTTTGCACAGATCAAACACTCCCTTTTATACCATACATACTCTGTTACTGGCTGCTACCACTCAAGTCACTCATACACTATCACATTCCCACTGGAGCTGTCCCTTGAACCACTTCTCTGGAATTTTCCCAGTATAAAAAACAAGTTAAATTATTAACCATTTAGAAAGACTGAACATCCCCTAGGTCCCTAGATGTCCCCTCCTACTAACCATTCTCCCCAAGCTTTTTTTCTAACACCCATAGGAAACGAGAGCATTCCTATTGAAGGATATAGAAATGCAATTTTGACATCAAACTCTAAAACACAGGTCTAATAACAGATTAGCCTATCATGCCATATATCTAGCAAGCCATCTAGTGACCCCCTTAGGTTATTTTAAAATAACTTATACTCCGTGATTCTTCAGTATCCATCATGGATTACAATCTATACTCATAATAATAACTTACCTACCGACATAAAAACAATAAAATCATACAAGATCATAAAATACAATGTATGCATCGTGTGTCTGAGAAAAATGTTTGGTGGGCTTCTTGCTAAATGCAGTTCCCATCCTCTTTTTTGATTCCATCAATTCTGGACTCCAAGGGAGGCAAGGTGTTAGTGTCCACCAAGGGCTTCAGTACCTGGTGCTGGCTCACCTCCATCGACCCTGACTAGGACATAAACAGATACTTGGCCAGTGTCAAAGTCCCTGCCATGATGAGCGATGAGTCCGGTTCAGAGGTGCGCTAACCTGTGGCCTGACGTGACTACTACCATCTTCCTTGTCCCATGGGTATCCATGGATGCCCAGTGACAGAGCCTGATGGGAGAGGAGTGGTGCCACCACTCCCCTCCCACTTCCCCTCCCACTACATTAGGGCCAACTCAAAGTGCTCTAGTTTAGCCTCCCCGAATTGGACACCTATATTGGAAAGACTCTGCCTCTATACTCTGTCCCTGCCCATCTCATTGGCCAGCCCAGAGGCCCTTCCCTACCTCTCTCTCGGTGGCTCCTAGTCCTGCTCCCTCTGCCCATCTTGCCAGCAGACTTGCAGTCCGCTTTGGTAGTATATTCCCACACCACCACATCCTGTTCTGCGTGGTCTACTATCCCATGGTTGTGGCTGCTACCCTGCATGGCATGCTAGTGCCACTAATTTGAACCAACAGGTCATTTAAGTAGCCTCGGATACCTCTTTAAAAAGGACAGTGCACTGTTCCCTCGGAGATGGCAGGACTCACTTTGTTCTTACTTGCATGTCGGCAGCCACAGACTTGGCCAAGGGAAGAAACCAACAGGGGGCATTTAATGCACACTGCCCCATTAATAGAGGGAGGATGAAATGACCCAGGACAGCAGTCCGGCTGGTGAAGACCACCAGCACTGTTCACACTGCTGCCAGGCTCAGCAGCCCTGGTCCTATAAAGGCTGAGGGTTTTTTAAAATTTTGTTTTGCTAAGTTGGCATTCAGCATATACAGTTCACCTACACAAACTGACCAGACCACAAGAGAAAGAGGCCAGGCCAGCGGCCGCTTGTCCCTGTCACCCTGCCCATCTCTCTGCTCACCCCAGGGCCTTCAAGCAATAGGGTCACGGATCCCTAGTATGTGTGTGCATGGGGGCAGGCGGCACTTGTCTAAGGTGTGGACCACAAAGGCTGATGTCAGTGTGACTCTCCCCTTTCCCCCTGCTGACAGCAGTAAGTTGGTACTGTATGAGCGCCTGTGCCCATTCAGTGGCGCCACTCATTTTTTACTATATGCAGTTTTTTTTTAATAATACAGCTTATATAAGAATATTCTCAATTTGTGAGCATAGACATGAGTTAACTATTCTATTATCCATCATATATTCAAAACTATGTGCTGCTTTTATACATATAATTCAATCATCATTCATTGAAATACATGTTTGTGGTTTTTATGCATGTCCATGGTGATTTTGTTTTGTATTTATTTGATTGTGACTATATGATGTGTCTCAATGCAATTTATGTGCATTGTAGGTTGCTTGGTCCTTGGACATAGTTGTGTCCAGTGATCATCACTCTGGTACATTCCCTAGAATACCTTTGGCCAGCATTTGAATTCTCACATCATACAGGATCATGAATTAGATGGAATCAAGGACAACTCATTGTATTGGCATTATTTTAAGAATTTCCCCTGAAGGCAGCTTCTTATGCTGAAAAATGATCATATTGGGACTTCAGTTTCACTTTTGAACTAGCTCTTTTATTTTACTAGATTTAATGATCATTATTTTGTATATTTTGCACTTCCTAATTTATTTATTATAATTTATCATTAAATGTTTATTTGAGTATTTATTTTCTGACACTTGTAAGTTTTCTAATGTCTCAGTTTTATGTTATTCTGATTTTCACTTTTTTTCCTATGGTTTGTTTTTTTTTTACTATATTAGATAGACCTGTCCCATTGCATTAACTAATCGCTGTAAGCTTATTCTCATTTAATAAGCTGTGCACCTCCTTGGGTGAGTGCCCATCAAAAAGTTGGGTAACAAATTGCCATAATAATAATAAAAATAATTTATATTTTGAAAAAAGACGCAATATTTTCACCAGTCTCATCGTCCCAGTCACTTTTTTCATCTTGTTATCTCCATGATGTACCATTGCTCCATGCAGCAAGCTTGATTTGTTGGTACCGAGGAGAGATGACAAGAAGGGCAGGGGCACACCGGTCAACTCTGGTCTCCCATGGGCGGGCACCTCCTGAGTATCACACCACAAACGCATTATTGTTACATCCTAAGTTTTGGGAAGCCTTTCCCTCAAAATGTCCTTGAAGCAGTTGCATTCAGAATAACGCATGTAATGAGATCTGATCAGCTCATGGACTGTGTCCAGTCATCTTTTGGCATAATACAGCCAATGGAGACAGATCCGGTGAGTGCGAGGGAACTTATGATGTTGTCACTATGGATCGCGCATGAAATTCAGAAGATAATTATAATGGTAGTAATAGAATTTTTTTTTTTTTTTTTACTTGTAGAGAAAACTATTACTGCTTAATATGTGTGCTTCAGAAATACTGCACGGTATGCAAAGGGTGCCGCTTTCTTTTGAACCATATTGTACCTCTCCTCCAAAAAATCAGTTCTACAATTTTTGTTGTGAAATCATATTTGTCAGCAAGCAGAGCATTTTGCAGTGCGTACTATGGCAGCTGATACATATTCGTTTAAGAAGTGTGTTTGTCAACAAATATGCTTATTTTGAAAGTAAAAAAAAAAATAAAAAATAGTCTGTCGGTTGTAGCAGGTGTCTCCTGTTGTTCAGAGCCAGATGAAATTCACCAACTGGTTGGTGGAAGCTCTCAGCTTTCTTATATTATTTACTCTTGATCTCTGACCATCATGTTTTAGAGTCCATCTTTTCCCAATGGACAAAGAGCAGCGGCAACTGTAAAACTGATCACAGGTTACACATCATTTGGTTTCTTTATATCAGAGAAGCCCTTTTGTAGCTGGAGGACTCTTGCCATATAATATTGCTTTGCACACTCAGGGTCCGACACAATTAGATGCGCAATGAAAACGGGCGTTTGTATTGCGCTCCTGTTGTTCTGATGCGCACTCAGCCACATCCCCTGGGCACCCGACGCAGTATTTAAATGAGGGGCTGCGTAAAAAAAGGGGAGAATTGTGCGTCCCTAGCACTCAAATGCATCGGGCGCCCACAATTGTAACGGGCGCTCAATAGGAGCATCCGGTTTTATCCCGCTTCTTCCGATCGATTTTACTGAGGTTGCTGAAGACGCCCATAGCTAAGCGTCCCTTGCTATTAGGCGTCTAAATTGTGTGTCCAGAATTTTTTTTTTTTTTAATCAAGCCATATACATTTATTTTTCAACACTGCAAGCAGTAACATTTAACTGTGACAACGATACTAATTAGGAGGAACCACAGAGGACATATTTTTAAATTTCTCATGAGCCCTTGACTCGCGGATTGACTTTACGCCACCTCTGGGGCTGGAGTTAAATTTTCCACATTAGAAAGTGTGCGTTAGGCGCCCAGTGATTTCCTGCATCGGGGGGTAATAGCTAATAGCCTCATCTACATGGAATTTACATATGATGGGCGCTATCGGATATACATTTACTAATGTGCTAATTTCCTTATTCCATTGGGTGCTAGCCTAGCACGTCCTCAATGCACGCCCCACTGCTTGTAAAGCTGTGCGCTAGGCTGGGTGCACTTTATTGCAATGGCCCCCCCTTTTGGTCACTTACACCACTGCAGCCCTTTGATGCCTACATTTCCCTGATCATGATTTAAACTCAAGGACCAGTCTATTTAGCTTTGTATTAAATGTGCTAACTATGAATAACTTAAACATTCCTGGAGCTGCTGCTGAAACATTGCCATGCTGGGAATTTGAGCTCATTTTATTTTCATGTTTATTTTGCATATTTCATTTTTTATCACCATCAGATGGTGTTAAATAGAATTTCTTTTAGAATTTTGTCTTTAATTCTGCAAGGGGGGGGGGGGGTGCTCATTTCTGCCGTTAGGAAAATGACCTTGCCCCATACAAAGATGCAGTATGTGGCTTCAACTGGTCTCAGTGCCCTCAGTATGACACAGACTTCATCAGACCCTGCCTGCCTGTAATGTCAGTGTGCTAGGGAGGAAGACCACGCCACATCGGGTGGGGTATTTGGAGAGAATAAAACCCCTGCTGCCATATGAAGCAGGGGCAATAAGGAGAGGATTCTAAGAACTTGAGTTCTGGTTGGAGGAGAGCTAACTCTTCACAGAGTAGCCCCAGGATCGTTCCCTTCAGACAAACTCAGAAACGTTTGAGGAGAAGGATTCCAGGATAAGAGGATTTCCTTGGAGAGTTGGTGGACCGGTATACTGGGAGGTGCCAGAGGGCTACCTGGGAAAGCTCACCAGTACCTAAGACTGATTCAGCTATAATCAGCCTGAGACACCAGAGAGAAAGTGAGAGAGAGAAAAGGACCTTGGAAGAAAAGGAGACAGCTACCGAGCAGGTTCTGGGAGATCCCAGGGTGGGAGGGCTACGCATCCCAAAGAGATGACGTGTTTTGAGGTGAAGAGAGACAGGATTTGAATTTTGTAACTTTGGACTTTGTTTTCTGTGGTGCATTGTGGAGCTGTGTACTGTTTTGGATTTTAATTTCCCTGCCATCAGTTCAGGCAAGTATTTTAGATTTTGGAACTGCAGCAATAGTGTGGATCATGTCTTGTTTGAGAACGCCCGAGTGGTGAGCGGGAAGAGCCCCTGTGAGTACAAAAGCCTAAGGGCCTTGAAAAGAGTGAATTTCTCCCCAGTGTGCAGGAACCTTGAGAGTTCATAGGGTCATGCATAGTCCATGACTCTCCTCGTGTGCAGAGGAGCAGAATAGGATGGGGCCTACAGCTTTTAAAGGGGCTTTATAAAATTTTGTAGTATTTATATAAAATTTTCTATAATTTACGGTTCATGGTTCACGGTGTAACCCTTTTTCGTGGAATAGTGATGATTCCAAAGGGCCATAAAATAATTTCTTTACGTGGGCTAACTTTCCCCAACTCTTCTGTACCCAGGGGGTGGATTTTTCTCTGTGAGGGGAAGGTTAACCTTCTGGGCCCAGGCGATGGAAACCTTCTGTATGTGGGTGTTACCCATGCTCTTTGGGACAGGTACTTGGACAAAACAGGCAGGACTCGCTGGATGGATGTTCAAAATAATATTTACTGATATTGATCGTATGTAAATCAATAAAATGAAATAATGTGTCCAGACACATCCAGTTTCCTTGTCAGTATAGGTTTAAGCTGGGTATCATTCTATAGAAGTATCCTTTGGTACTAGAACTAGGAGCTAGTAATCCATCCATGGTGTGGGATGAATCTGTGTCCCAAGGGTGGCCGGGAAGTCCTATCCAGGACAGATGTCCCCTTCTCCACAGTTCCTGATTTCCAGATGGGCACTCTTGATCTTTACCTGCCTATGTCCCAGGGTGGAAATTACGATTAGGGGGTCTCCATCCAGATGGTTTTCTTCTCCAGTCTCCTCTTCGAAAGAACTGATCTCTGACCCTCCTGAGGCAAGGGCTGGTTCTGGAACAGATATTTCAATCCAGATCTGGGCAAGGAAGGGGGCAGCAAAAATACTTCCTTCCCAAACAATTTGAGAAAACAACTCAGAAATTGTCAGAAATACTGGATCTTATTCCCAGGTCTCTGCAACCTGTTCTTGTAGGGGTGAAGGCATATACAGATTCCCTCCTGCACCTCTGGAGAAAGGGTTTCAGCCTCCCAGAAGATGCAGGTCAAAAAATCAAAAATCCTAGCTCTCAATTACCCAAAAAACACTTGTGTTTCCCTCCATTCCCTTCAATCTAACTCCAAGATCTGGTAGGGCAGTGCTTCTCTCTTCCTTTGCTAGACTGAGGGCCTAACTATGGAAAGCACACTGAAACATGTCTTTCTCTCCTGGAATCAAAATTACACCGCCTCCTAGTCACATGATCTAACCCTCCCTTATTGCCTAAAAGACCTCCCATTCCTGCAAGCCTCAGGGGGAGGTGCAGTGATGAGGGGGATAGTCTTTCTGTAGATATACTAACCAAGAGTTTGGGGACTAGGGCCATCTAGTGGAGACCAAGGTGTCTCTACATTGGTTTTCATTTACTTAATTCCACTTTATTGCTGATGTCCTGGTCATTTTTACACCACTTGTGCTGCTCTCTATATGATCTCCGCAGTAGCCTCTTATCACTCTTCTTTTTGCAGCAATAAAAATTTACCATGGGTGGAAAGGATTAGAGATGTGCATATTTTTTAAATTTCGTTTCGGGCTTCATTTTCAGTGAACCGCGGGAAACTTCGTTTTTCCTGGGGTTCAGGTTTTTATTTTTTGTGAGCCCCCAGTTTTTGGGTTAGTGCGCACTATCGGGGGGTAGTTTGCACTAACACTTTAGTGCTAGTGCGTGCTAATGGGAGTTAGTGCGTGCTAACCCCCATTAGTGCCCACTAACCCTCATTAGTGCGCACCAACCCGAAATATAAATTTTTCCGAAATTTCTTTCCAGCTTTGTTGCCCCCAAACCATGCTGAATTAGACAATTTCGTTGAAATTTTCTAATTTGGCAAAAACAAATGCATATCTCTAGAAAGGATAGGTGATGACAATATGATGGAACAAAGATTTTCCATTCATCCATTATCGGTTCAGTTGTAATTCACATGTGGCTATGTCATGCAGTAGTATCCCTATCATGTTTCATTTATGAAAATTAAGACTGCCCTGCTCCCACCCATAAAACTGAGGATCATATCAGTATAGGTCAGGAAGCATAGAGACACCAAACGTTAAGTGACTGTGCAAAACTAAACCTCCCTTGAAAACCTGTTGAAGTCAATATTCAGCCAGGCAGGGAGCAGATAATTTAGCCATATAAACTTCTCTGGCTAACTTATACCGAATATTCAACAGCGCAAGTATGCCACTGAATATACCCGATTATCAGGAAGTTACTCAGATAAGTTTAGGACTACTTTTGTTCAGTCCTAAAGTTATGCGGCAAACTTAGCTGTATGACACAGAATATCAGCAATATCTGACTAAGTTAGGACTGGATTTATCAAAATGAGATAATGAGATACGTGTTGCATGCGATAGCAAAAGGGGTGTGTTTTATGTTAATAGAAAGTTTATCAAAATTTGCGCTAATACCTATGGGACGGATTTTAAAAGGCGCGCGAATAGCCTACTTTTGTTTGCGCTCCAGGCGCAAACAAAAGTACGCTGGATTTTAGTAGATACGCGCCGAGCCGCGCAGCCTACCCCCGTTCCCTCCAAGGCCGCTCCGAAATCGGAGCGGCCTCGGAGGGAACTTTCCTTTGCCCTTCCCTCACCTTCCCCTCCCTTCCCCTACCTAACCCACCCACCCGGCCCTGTCTAAAACCCCCCCTTACCTTTGTCGGGGGATTTACGCCTCCCTCCGGGAGGCGTAAATCCCCGCGCGCGAGCGGGCCTCCTGCGCGCCGGGCCGCGACCTGGGGGCGGGTCCGGAGGGTGCGGCCATGCCCCCGGACCGCCCCGGGCCGTAGCCACGCCCCCGTACCCGCCCCCAAAACGCTGCCGACACGCCCCCGAAACGCCGCGACGACCGGGCCCGCCCCCCGACACGCCCCCCTCGGAGAACCCCGGGACTTACGCGAGTCCCGGGGCTCTGCGCGCGCCGGGAGGCCTATGTAAAATAGGCTTCCCGGCGCGCAGGGCCCTGCTCGCGTAAATCCGCCCAAAACCGGGCGGATTTACGCGAGCAGGGCTCTGAAAATCCGCCCCTATGTGAAGAGCTAAGTTAGCACAAATTGCACTAACGTTTTCACACTTTGCGATACATGCCAGACCTGTTGTATTTCCTGCATACAACCACTGGGGGATGAGAGAGAGAGAGAGAGAGATAATGCCCTCTCCCTAGATAGGTATTAATATCTCTATGGGAGGCCCACCTAGTAAATCGAGGTGAGGTTTAGGTATTAGTGTAGGGGGTTAGGGGCCACTTTGACATTCAACATGAGACGTACGAACAGAACAATGGTCTCTTGTGAAGATTTGATGACCTTTGGAGAGAGGAAACTCACCCAAAGATGAGATTTGTGCAATGTTCTCTCCACCTAGCTTGATGTTACCCAGGTAGAGAGTCCATCAAGCTAGGTGGAGAGAACACTGCACAAATCTCATCTTTGGGTGAGTTTCCTCACTCCAAAGGTCATCAAATCTTCACAAGAGAGCACTGTTCTGTTCGTACATCTCATGTTGAATGTCAAAGTGGCCCCTAACCCCTACACTAATACCTAAACCTCACCTCAAGTTACTAGGTGGGCCTCCCATAGGGATATTAATACTCATCTAGTGTTAGGGCATTTTGGCTAGGCTCTCTTTCTCTCTCTCTCTCTCTCTCTCTCTTTCTCTTTCTCCCCCCGGGAGCTTCAAACCTTCTGAAACAGGCCTTTCAGGAGACATTGTGAAATGCGCTAACACCGTAACCACAGTTTAACACTATTGAAAAAGGTGTAGCTAAAATCAGCATTAAGTCCATGCAATAGGACTTCGCAAACTGGTAAGCTCACTCCCAGCCCTAACTCCTCCTCTTTTTCAGATTTGCATCGCCCCATACGATATGGTGCTATCGCATGCGTTAAGGGGGTTTTTCGCATGTGATAAGCCCTTAACTCATGCGAAAACGCCTTAGCGCATTTTGATAAATGACCCCCTTAGCTGGATAGCTCAGCTCTGCCCCTAGAATGCCTACGGGTTATCCAGCTAAAATGAATCTGATTAATTACTTATACAGATAACCTGAAGATGTTTAACAAGCAAGAGTATTTAAATCCTGCTGCTTTTTCCAGCTAAATTCTGAATTTAGGTTGACAAACAAGCTGAATATTGACTTCAGTTTTACAATTTTTATTCCCTTTGATTTTGTACATTCTCAACAACACTGTTTAAAAATAGAAATTTTGGAAGTAAAACCTTAAGGGTCGATTTTCAAAGAAGCGGCACATCCATGTGCACGTGGTACCCGGCACGCACACATGGATGTGCCGATTTTATTTCATACCCGCACCATTGCGCGCATGTTATAAAATCCGATGGTCGAGTGTACATGCGCACCGGATTTTAAAATCCGCACGTGCATATGCAGGTGGCACATGCTGGGGGGGGGCCGATTTTTCCATTGATAGTCTGGCGACGCAATCGGGCCTCCCCCAGTTCCCCACCAGTTCGCCCCCTGCCTAACCTTCCTTCCCTTTCCCCTCTCTAACCTGACCCCTAAATGTAGCCTAACCCTTTATTTTTTGTTTAGTAACTTACCTGCTCTGATGAGCAGAAATAAGTTACGCGCGCCGGCCGGCTGCCGGCGTGAAACTTTCCCAGGACAGCATACGATGGTGCTGTCCTGGCCTGCCCCTGCCCTCTCTGCCCAGACCCCTGCTCCCAGCCCGCCCCCTTGGAGAGACCCAGCACTTGTGCGGGTAGCGGGGTTTCCGCGTGTGACCAGGCTCGTTTTATAATGCGCGCAGCACGTGCAAGGCCCGGTCACACGTGTAAACCCTGCCTTTTGCGCGTATGGGCCTTTGAAAATCCACCCTTTAATGAACAATAAATGTATGTGCTGGCATCTTCTGGGTTCCTACTCACAATTAGAGCTTGATTCACATACATTCAATGAAGCCCCTTTGACCTATCCTGAAGGGGTCTCGGAGCGTTTCTGAGGTATGCTCAACAATCCAAATTAGGAAAATACAAGCTCTCACTCTCAACTAGACTGCCCCCAGAGCTATTGCAGAGTTCTGCTATAAAACCTCAGAACCAAGGCTCCTGCCAGTGGGAGGGCTGTCCATGAATGGGTACTCCCCTAATTATTTCTCTAACTGCACTAGACTGTTGCAAGACCTATTAGTATCCCAAAATGTGGCGTAGGCTACATTTAAAAAAAAACCAAAACAACTATCATAATGAAGAAAGGGAAGTACATAATGCCTACACATTGGAAAAGCCTGAGAAATAAGTTGATAGTTCTTTTACCATTGGATCCTCAAAGTTTCTTCTGATTCTGAGAAACATAATGAGAGTGTCTTAACATACAATAGCTGCATTTTCAGTTGGGATCCTTTAATGCAGAAAACAAAACATGTGCTTCCTGAGTTACAGCTTGCAAGGAACAACCAAAGTACTCAAAAAAGATGGAATATCTCTTATTGGGGAATCTGGGGAGAGGTAACCAATCCAGCTTGCTCTATTTCAGTGCAGACCCAGCAGTGGAGCTCAGGAGAAATTGTGCCAGCTAGCAGTTAAAAATAGTTGGGTGAATAGGTTGGGTTAGCCAGTAGCCAATGGGAGCCCACAGTACCTGGGAAAGTAACAACAAACTGCATGTGCTTGTAGTTGGCGGAAGTGGACAGCATATCATAGGACTGAGCCTGTTCCTTGATGCAGACGTAGTAAGCCCTTCTCAGTTATATGTTTCTAGTGGGGGTCAAAAACCATTTTCTGAAATTCAGGGAGGAACATATCCCATGCTGGTCTTGGTTGCCAGTCCATAAAAGTGGTGGCCCATTTCAGAGCATCTCCCATAAGTAGTGTCGCTACTCAACAAATGTTTTTACATTGTCAGAAAAGATTGCTAGGTAAAAATGAAAAAGTAAGCCGCATTGATGCAGAAAACCTCGCTAGCATCTCCTATTCCTTTTGAATTGCTCTGGAGAATACAAGTTAGAGGTTGGGCTGGCTCTTTGTAATGTAGCCTCTACAAGTTGATGTTTCTGCTCACACAAAGGGTAATTGTAAAAGGAGTTACACATGTAATTACAACATACTATCATAGTAATTTTAAAAAGCCATATATGCGCGTAAAGGGTCGGATTTTCAAAGGGTTACGCGCACCAGGCCTATTTTCAAAAGGCCCGGCGATGCGAGTAAAAACCTGGGACGCGTGTAAGTCCCGGGGCTTGCAAAAAGGGGCGGTCCTGGGGCAGGGGGCATGGCCAGAGGCCTCCACACGGCCGCTGTGCTGGGGATTGCGTGCCAGGAGTTGGCTGGTGCGCGCAACTTACTTCAGCCACAGGGCTGAAGTAAATTTGGAAATAAAAGAAAAACCAAGAAAAAGGTAGGGGGGAAAGGGCGGGGGAGGTAAGGGAAGGGAAGGTGGGGTGGGGGGGTAGGAAAGTTCCCTCCGAGGCTGCTCTGCCTGGGAGGGAACGGGGGAAGGCAGTGCGGCTCGGCGCAGGCTCGGTGCGCGCAAGGTGCACAATTGTGCACCCCCTTGCGCGCGCCGACCTCCGATTTTATAACATGTGCACGCATGTTATAAAATCGGGTGTACGTGTGCGCGCCGGGTAGCGCGCGCACTTGTACGCCCGTGCGCAGGTTCGAAAATCTACCCCAAAGTGCACTTGCACATGAATATCTTATGGACAATTCAGTGGCATATATTGTAACAATTTTCTTTTTTTTTTGTTATTATTTATTTATGATTTTCATTATTACAAACAAACATTGGTTTGCAACAAAAGCAAGATCAGGGAAGATCTTAACAGCTTTGTTTAAAAAGTAATAGGGTACTTACTAAAATATTTTTTCTTGACCTTGTTTAGGTCCAATAGACTAGCAAACGTTATCAATAAAGTACCCCAATCTATTACTTGCAAAGTAGAATTTTCACAAAAATTCTTAAGATCTCCCTGAAAGGGTAGCTCAGATCTGTTCAAATTTACATTTCTTTTCGGCGAAAAATAACATATTTTAATCACTGGCAGTTCAACATCAGTAAAGCCTAGCGTTACTCAAAGAAATCTTTTGATAGTTTCTAAAGGTGCCTCCCCTACAATTCTGGGGAAGTTAAGAAAACGTAAATTTAAACTCTTGGCATTATTTTCAAAAGTCTCTATTTTTCTAGATATAAGTTCTCTATCTTTAACCACTGCTGCATGAAATTCCGGGTTCTTTTTCTCTCTTTCTTCAAGACTTTTAATTCTATCCTCAGATTTCTTTATTTATTTCTGTATTTGAAGAATATCTTGTTGATTTTTGCCACTTATAAAGTCCAGCTTTTCATTCAAGCCTTTAATATTTGTCGCCATATTAGCCATTAAGTCCCACAGTATTTCTAGTGTAACCACTGCAGGTCAGGTTAAGAGTTTCCAGGGACTCACCGCCGGTAGCCTGTTCGTCACCTCCATTCCTGGGATTTGCCGGAGCCGGTTCTACCTTCTCCTCCTCTGGTCTCGGGCCGGCTGCCTCCGATTCCAGACCCTCTTCGTAGGCTTGCAAAGCCGCCGCCTCTGGACCAGAAATGATGGCCTCTGTGGTGGTTCTTCCAGGGTACTCATTGCTCGTTCTTTGCGCAGGTGGCAGTCTAAGGTTAGGACTCAGTGAAGCCTCCTCTGTCGACTCGGGCTGCCCTCCCAAGCAGCTCGGCTCATCAGGATCCTCGGTTCCTGGCGGGTTTTGTGCAGGGGAGGACATATATCGAATTATTTCCTGCTGAATTGGCGAAGGCAATGGTAGGGAAGGGTAAATCCTCTCCTTTCCCTTCCTCTTTGGAGGCATTTGGAGGTAATTTTCTTAAATCAAGACACACAGGGAACAGCGCCGATCATGACCTCCGTCTATGCCGCCATCTTGCCTTTCTATTGTAACAATTTTCATGGGTAAAGTGCATTTACATGTGTAAAACCCAGTTTTAAGCATGTAAATGTATATACTGTTTCTAACTGTTGATTTTTCTGTTGCAATTTTGGTATTGTGCTTGGAAGGTCTTACATTTTTTATCACAAAGGGCCAGATTTTGTAATCCACGCACGTACGTAGATTTGTGTGCGCAACCCGGCACACAGAAATCTATGCCCGATTTTATAACATGCGCGCGCAGCCGCAGCGCATGTTATAAAATCCGGGGTTGGTGGCACAGGGGGGTGTACACTTGTGCACCTTGCGTGTGCCGAGCCCTAGGGGAGCCCCGATGGTTTTCCCCGTTCCCTCCGAGGCCGCTCCAAAATCGGAACGGCCTCGGAGGGAACTTTCCTTCCGACCCCTCACCTTCCTGCCTCCGGGTAGGCGTAGATTGCGCGCGCTGGCAAGACCGCTGTGCCGGAGGCCTCGGTCCCGCCCCCAGCCCGCCCACTCCCCGCCCATTTTTTCAAGCCCCGGGACATATGCACGTCCCAGGGCTTGCGTGCGTCGCCGAGCCTATGCAAAATAGGCTCGGCGTGCGCAGCAGGGTTTTAAAAGGGTTACGTGCGTATATTACGCACGTAACCCTTTTAAAATACGCCCCTTATTGTTTCTAACAGCTGATTCTTCAGCTACCGTTCTTGGGCTTGCGTTTGGATGATGTGTACTTGTTGTACTAAGTATTGTAGGTGATTTACTGGTGTCATGATTAAAGAAAGAAAGAAAAGGCTGCCTTTAGCTTCAGCAGCTCCATAGCAGGGATGAAGTCTTTTCCTTCCACAGCCCCAGAGCTGGGTTTCCCAGATCAGTTGATTAAGGGTGGCTGCATAGAAGAAAAACCAAGAAAAGGGGGGAAAAACCCCCTCCTAGTTCCACCTAATTGACTGGAAATTGCTCTTTCTATGTGTGTCTTAAATAAAAAAAAAAATTTACCAAAAAAGGGATAAAGAAATCTTAGGCTATTAGGACTCTCCAGGCAGGCTGACACGAACTGTCAGGGTCTTAACACAAAATAGTTGCTCTTTCGGTTGGTATCCTTTAATGCAGAAAACAGAAAGAAAACAAAACATGTGCTTCCTGACAAGAGGCAGGCGTAAAAAATAAAATAAGGTAGGGGGGTGGGTTAGATAGGGGAAGGGAGGGGAAGGTGGGGGGGAGCAAAATAAAAGTTCCCTCCAATGCCACTCCGATTTCGGAGTGGCCTTGGAATTAACGGGAAAGCCATCGGGGCTCCTCTAGGGCTCGGCGCACGCAAGGTGCACAAGTGTGCACCCCCTTGCGCGCGCCAACACCGGATTAGCGCACAAATGTACCCTGCGCACTTAGGATTAAAAATCTGCCCCTTATTGAATAAGGGCCTTCATTTCTGTTTGGGCAATGTGGAACATAAGAAGTTATAATTTGAAACTAAGAAAAAAGAAATATAATTTGATTTTAAGGAGAACTGTTTTACACTTCAGTTGTTCAAGTTACTGAAACTTCTGCCCAATAAACCCCTAGATTCATCAAAATGCTATAAATTTCGCATGAATTAATGCCTGCAATAAAAAAGGGGGTGTGGTTAGGGTAATATTTGAGTTACCACAACATGTGTTAAATTTATCAAACCTTCTTTTGGGCTGTTGAGAGAGAGAGAGAGAGAGAGATGGATACCGTTTATAAGGCTCTCATCTTAGTCATCTATTTATACCACTCTCTACCTGGATGCTATCCAGCTAGAGCGAGAGTTCATTGAAGAAATCTCATCTTTGGTACCTTTCCTCATTCCAAATCACATCAAATCTTCACTAATATGTACTGTGCTGTCTGTACCTCTGACTGTGCATGTAATACTGGCCCCCCAAACCCTAGACCACCACCAAAACCTCACCTCAAGTTACTAGAAGATCCTCCTGTAGTGGTATAAATAGATGACTAATATGTGTACCACCCCAGAGGCTCTCCCTCTCCGATTCACAATATTTATTAGAAATCCCATTTCAGGCATATCACACAGCTTAACACCAGAAAAAAAGGCATAGTTATTTCCAGTATTATAACATGCATTACACTGTCACACACAACATCAAACATCCCTCATTTTCATAAGCCTCACCCAACTCCTCCCCTTTGACTAAATTTTCAGAATTTGCATACTCATCACGCGATGCAAAAAATAAAACATGCGTTACGGCGTTATTGTGGGCGTTAACACCCTAACACATTTTGATGAATGATCCTGAAAGTTATGTACACTGTGCCATTCACCACTTTTATGAGAGAATTGTATAATTTCAACAAGACAAGGGATATTCATAGATATTTATTTATGTATTTATTTGGCATTTTTATATACCGATTTTCCAGTAACAGAATTACTAATCAAGTCGGTTTACATTTTAACAATAACCTTGACAAAAAGTTGTCTTACAGTAAACAGGATGATAGAACTTGGATACAAATAACTGGGGATAACAATATAAAGTAAAAAGTTATGGGGCCTAATGTAGGCTGAATTTAGGAAAGATGTTAGGTTAAGGCATGGATTTTAAGATTGGAATGCATAGAGATAAATAGCAAGAGATATGACAATGGCCTGGACATTTGAAGATGATTGGTTGATATAAATATCTTGAAGAAGTCTCTTTTGATATTTTTCTATCCCAAAAAAAATTTTGCACTAATTTTTCTATTTTAGTAAAGATTTATGAAAAAGTATATAATCTAGCTATGTAACCAAGCAACTAATTGCAGGGCAATACCTACAATTTAAAATATTGCAGACCTAGCAAATGACATTTTTCTCATTTATTTCCCAAATAAAATAAGAACTAGTTAAAAGCTGTGTTTTGTTTGCCTTGTACAATCATTGCAGATGCTCTGATTCCCAGAAATCAAACATCAACAACCTTACCTATGAAAAGGCAATATGGCAAACAATTCACTTCGCTCCAGAATATGAACGCATCTCCTATTGGGAAAACAGAACAAGCTGGACTGCTACAGATCCCTGCACAAAGCCTACATGCTAGCAGAATGCCTCACCTTGATCACATATTTAGAACACATCCCCTCACCAAATGCAGATAAGTGGTCATAAATTAGAAACACAAATGCAGACAAAAGCTGAATTTGTCCTCTCCAGCCTCACCCCTCCCCTCCTGTTCCCTACAAGCAGGAGTAGATGGGCTGTATTAAGGAGCAGAGTGGCTTTTCCTTATTCTGCAGTCTGCTCCAGGTTCACCTCCTCTGTTCCTGTTCCTAAATGCCAGGAGGGGAAGAGTTGGATTAGGGAACAGAGTGGCTTTTTTATTTTTTTTGTTGCTCTGCTCAAGGGTTTCCTTCCTGTTCCCTGCATGTTGTCTTGGAGGGGAAGTGCTGGAATAGGAAGCAAAGGGCTGCTCTTTGCTGCCTGAGATTTAGGGGCTGGCCAGTAATCATCAGGGCAGAGCCCACTGTGCTTATGCAATGACACCTCTCCCCCCCTATGCAGGGCTTACAGCAGTTGCCCTCTTTCCACATAGGTGAAAGTGGCCCTGAATAAGGCCATTTTATTATCTCCATTTCATTGCCAAAATATCAGAGGGACTTAAAACATTCTTATGACTTATTTTAATTTGGAAGACTTTTTTTTTTTCTACAAGTAGGCTTCCAAGAAGCATTCACATAGGCACGGAATGGATGTCCCTATTTAACTTTTGAGTACTGCTCTGGAACTGGAAGGCTATAGTACAATAAACCACCTGTGACCAGTCAGAAGTGATTGATGTCACAGACCAGTCAGCGCTTTCACAGTGATTAATTACATCACAAAGGCATCCTGTGAGTTACACTTAAACTAAAGCAACCTGAAAGACACGTTTGGAGTTAATTAAAAGAATTTTGTACACAAATGACATTCATGTATAGCACCTAGGATGTAAAAGAATGCTGATACAAATTTCTCCAACCACATTTCATCATATTATGATAGATATTGCTATAATCTTAGCTCCTTGAAAACAAGATTTTCCTTTTTTTTTTTTTTTGTAGATAAAACCAAAGAGGTAGATATTTAAAAGAAACCATCTATGTAAGCGAGATAAGTTATATTTGGCTAAGTTAGACCTGCTGCATGGCAGGTTCAACTTATCCAGTTAACTTAACCGGATACGTCCGACCCACCCTGATCTGCCCACTGCCTGCTCTCACTGCATATCCGGCTAAACATAGCCAGATATTCAACAATCTCCACTTAGCTGTATAAGTCATTATCCAACTAAATAGCGCTGAATATTGGGCTCCAAATGACCAGTAACTGCACAAAACAACTAGATTCCCATCAATGTACAGTGGGCCCTTGAGTTACGACCGGCTCGAGTTACGACCAACTCGGGTTACGACCAACTTTGCTGGCCTTGATTTATGACCAAATTTCGAGTTACGAACAAAATTCTGGTTTTGACTTACGAACAGATTTTGAGTTACAACCAACATATTTCCTGGGAGAGAGAGAGAAAGCCATAATGCCACTTTGACAAGCAGAGTGTGGCGTACAAACAGAACAGTGCACTCTTGTGAAGATTTGATTATCTTCAGAGTGAGGAAACTCACCCAAAGATGAGATTTGTGCAATGTTCTCTTGATGTTACCCAGGTAGAGAGTCCATATGCAGATATCGTAAAGGAACTGGTGGAGGAGGTGAAATTGTTGTTTCTGGTAGGCTAAGCACATTTTATAACCTTTTGGTGAGTACACTAGGAAATTATTGGTGTTTCTGGTTATTACAGACATTATACAACCATTTTTTATTATAGAAATGGTTAGGTAAGGGGTGCTTTTGGGAGGTTTGGAACGCATTATGGGTATTTCCATTATTTCCTATGGAAAAAATAGTCTTGACTTACAACCAACTTGAGTTACAACCAGCCCTCTGGAACCAATTGAGTTCGTAAGTCAAGGGACCACTGTACTTTTTTTGATGCATGTGTCCAGCAGTTAACAAAGTCTCTCTTTGCACTATTCTCAATGTTTCCAGCGATCACGCTGTTCCAGTAGGATTCACAGGATACACGATGATGTTCCTTAAATGTAAGGTTTATTCTCGGTGTGAATCCATGAGGCGAGGAGTTTCCGTAGCTAATTCATGTATTTCGCCACTTGTAACTTTTTGCTTTTTTTTTTTATAGAAACACTTTCTTCCACTTACATTCTGTAGAAATAGCACCTCCATTTAATGCGAAACTGTTACGTGTTCCTTGTTCAGTCCATGGCCAAGAAAAATCCTTATTGACAGGCCTGTTATTTATGTCAGCATAAATGTGCTTCAACGCTCCTTTTTTTTCCCCCTTGCCACTGCGCTCAAATTAAATGAATATCCTCTTATAAAATTGTAAGAAATGTCTGCGATGATTTCTGGAATTTGGCACCTGTGCATTACACTCGGTGAGTGTCACACATTTATGTGCTGCGTCACCTCGAAAAGAGCAACAAAGACACTTTTTTTTAGTTAGCAATGATGTAACAGCTGATAAACTTATACTTAGATAAAAGGGATCTGTTTATTAATTAGCATTAAAACTGGCATGACAATGTGACTTACCTGACAGGGTTTTTAGAAAAAAAAAAAAGAATTGTTTATAATGTTGCAATACTGCACTGCACTGAATGTCTGAAGACATTTAAATCAATGCTCAAAACTTTCCTTTTCAGATTGGCTTTTGCCTGAGGATTCAGTTCTACATGGTGCAAACGGTGTCTGTCACATACTAATATGAGATGTCCTAGATCGGTGGTTCTCAAACTTTTTTCTGTCGGGACATACCTGATAGATAGTTCTCACATGCGTGACACACTGAACACATGACAGTCACAGAGTTAAATGTAAATGTACACTTTACGTCCACAGGAACCCCACCCCCACCCCCGACCCTCAGCAATGGGTATAAAGCAGAACTAGAACATTCCTCATACAACTCGCCATACAAAAAATATATTCTGGTGTTCTCAATAACAGCAGCACAAACTCCCTCTACTACCAGGCGCAAAAGCCCTACTTATAAAAAGACAGCAGTTCACCACCTATTGAGAAAACACAACAAATAAGGTGAGGTATTTTACTAGCCTACATGCTAGTTAAATACCTCACCTCGGTCACACACACAAAATCGACCTTCACCAAGTACAGAAAGATCACAAATTATAAATATGGAGACAGAAACTGGAATGGAAACCCAAAAAAGCCACTCTGCATGCAGTGCAAAACTGGAGAAATGGGAACAGAAATAGCACCTAACATAGTACCAGGATCTGCAATAATGCACACAAACTAATCCGCACAGAGTTATACCTGCATTATGGCAAGCACTCAAATGGAACAACCCTACCTATAAAAAGACAACACTACAAATATTAAACAAGGCTCTAAACACCAGCACACCTCCAATTAGGGAAACAGAAAAAGCCAAGCTGCTTATAGATCCCCACATTGTTTTATTGTTGTAAAACTATATGAATAAATATTTCAAAAGAGCTGAACAGAACAACATACAACAATTAAAAACTCCTAAATACATTTAAATACTCCTAAATACATTTAAATACAATTAAAAACTCCTAAATACATTTCAAATATTTCAAAACAGCCGACACGTCACATAATACCCAATAATTAAAATGACAGTCAATCAAGAAAAATGAACTTAAAAAGCCACGCCACCTTTACTTACCCTTTCCAGCAGTTCTCCTACTCCTTTCCCTGGTAGGCCACACCAGAAGCAGCAGTAGCTGCTGAAGCTGTCCTCATGGTCCTATTCCTTAGGGACCACAACTAGTCTCTGTCTCACTCAAACACACACACACACACACACACACACACACACACACACATACCGGTCACTCCCTCAGGACCAGTTTTTGTCTCTCACACATACCAGTCACCTCTCTGATCAGTCATTATCACACATACACACCTCACCTCTCTGACCAGTTTCTTACTTACACACAGGCTTTCAATCACACACATGCTCTGTCTCACTCTCACATGCAGGCTTTCAATCACACACATGCTGTCTCTCACTCTCATACACACACACAGACTGAAGCACCCTCCCCCCTCACATCATACCACCCACACAAGCAGCATCCCCGTTTCAAATTCCCACCACACACACTGGCCCCCAATGGCCTGGTCTCTGGTGGCAGCGGCAGCTCTTCAATCTTCAGCCCCTGCTGGCCTGGTCTTTGGCAGCGGCGGCAGCACTCTGCTCTTCGGCCCCCGCCAGCCTGGTCTCCAGCGGTGGCAGTGCCCCAATGTTTGTCTCCCACTGACCTGGTCTCTGGAGGCGGCGGGTGCGCTCTGATCCTCAGGCCCCACTGGCTTGGTCTACAGTGGTGGCCAGCACTCTGATCTTCGCCCCACTAGCTGCGGTTAGCATGCCACACACCTGCCAGTGCTTGGCGTCACACTAGTGTGTCGTGACACACCGGTTGAGAATCGCTATCCTAGATAGTTATTTGTTTGCATTATTTTAGATTATAAATGTTAGTTTGTGCACTGGCTAGTATTATGGCTTAGGCAATTAAACATTTTTAATAACAATAAAGGCAAAGAAACTAATTCTCAAACAACATTGTCTGACAGGAAATCTAACAGGAATGAATAATCACTAAAGAAAATAAAAATAATCCAAAGCAGCCCAAGCTTATGTCTAACAGACCACAATCATGAGGTGGAGGTGGTAGTTGGTATGGGGAGGTACATGAAATGAAAGTCTTGGTTATGGTCCAGCACCAGTCTGATGAGTAGCGTGAGGTAAGGATCATTCTCCTCCTGTTCAGGATCTTTTTCACCCCATAAGAGGCCCTGGGAAAATGTTTATGGTTGGATCCCTTTTTATATTTTCCATGTTGACTGACCCCTCTCCCTCTCCTCCCCGATCCCAGCACTGTCCCCCTTCCCTCCAACCCCCTATTAATCTGATGATGCCAGCCCACTACTAGGAGGGCAGCCGCGTGCTTCCTCCTTCCAGCCCAAGCACACATCTATCAGAGCTGCCAAGAGGGAGATTTTCAGCACATGGCACATCCTCCCCACCACCCTCCAGTCTTCCAGAAAAACTCAAGGGCCATTCTGATTTATATTCCACAATTTCCTAATAAATATAGTCCAGAGCGGATTATACTTTGACAGTCATAATACATTTAACAGACATTTAACAAACAATAATAGATAAAATAGAATCCATTAAATGAAAAAAAAAATCAGTCAAAAGTTTTTTTTTTAAAATATCCCTTTCTGCATGTAGCTGGAAGTTTATTCCATAATGCATGAAAAGGTCTGACAACACAGGGATTGTAGTTTAAACGTATGAAGAGAATTAATCACTAATAGTTTCTCCCTTGATGAACATAGTTTGCATGCAAGTTGATAACCTTGTAGTTTATGATAAACCAAGCAAATATAATCAATGTGAATGATAACAACTAATTTAAATTTTGCATGGTTTTTCATAGGTAGCCAGTGAAGCCCATTAACATAGGAGTAATATGGACAGTTTGTTTAATATTCATCAATACCTTGCGGCAGAGTTTTGAATGAACTGAAGCACTCTAACATAGGTTTTACGGAGACCTATGCAAAGACTGTTACAATAGTCCAACTGCCAGAATAACAGATTTTGTAATATTTTTCAAAATAAATCAAAGGCCAAAAGACTTTTAAGAGGTCTCAAAGCACACTCAGAAGAGCCTTGCCCTATTCGCAATGTCAAAGTTTTATTTAAATTCAAAGCCAACATGTTCTGGTGTAACCATTCAGTAATGGTCTTCATGCAATGCTGAAACATGGTTTCTGAAAAATCACCCTTAGTCCAACAAAGAAGAAAAACTGTATGCCATCAGCATAGATATAGAAAAGCATCTCCCATGACTTAAGCATACTGTCGCCCGTATGACATAGTGAGGGCAAAGGTAGCGCCGGCGCCATTTTGAAGATTGGCAATACGGCCCGCGTGCAGGAGGTCGCTCCCGGACCCCTGCTGGACTTTTGGCAAGTCTTGTGGGGGTCAGGAGGCCCCCCCCAAGCTGGCCAAAAGTCCCTGGGGGTCCAGCGGGGGTCCGGGGACGATCTCCAGCAGGCGTGACGTCGGGAGCCAGGAAACAAAATGGCGCCGGCGCTACCTTTGCCCTGTCACATGATAAGGGCAAAGGGCCACCGGCGCCATTTCTCAACGCAGCCATGGCCAGAGAGAGAGAGGGACATTGCGTCGGGAACCCCCAATGGACCCCAGGTAATTTAAAACATTTTGGGGAGGTTCGGGAGGGTGGGGGATTTCTTTTAAAGGTTCGGGGTGGGTTTTAGGGTTTTTTTGGTGTGCCGGTTTTCTCGCGCCCTATTTAACGATACAATACAAATGCCCCTGACGATAAATCGGGGCATTTGTATTGTATCTGCACTCTAACGATTTTGGACGATTTTAAAATTATCTGACGATAATTTTAATCGTTCAAAAACGATTCACATCCCTATCTATCATATCCCCCCTCAGCTGTCTCTTCTCCAAGCTGAAAACTCCTAACCTCTTTAGTCTTTCCTCAGAGAGGAGCTGTTCCATTCCCTTTATCATTTTGGTTGCCATTCTCTGTACCTTCTCCATCGCAACTATATCTTTTTTGAGATGTGGCGACCAGAATTGTATACAGTATTCAAGGTGCGGTCTCACCATGGAATGATACAGAGGCATTATGACATTTTCCATTTTATTTACCATTCCCCTTCTAACAAACATTCACCTTTTAACAAACATTCTGTTTGCTTTTTTGACTGCAGCAGCACAGTGAACCGATGATTTCAATGTGTTATCCACTATGACGCCTAGATCTCTTTCTTGGGTGGTAGCTCCTAGTATGGAACCTGACATTGTGTAACTATAGCATGGGTTATTTTTTTCCTATATGCATCACCTTGCACTTATCCACATTAAATTTAATCTGCCATTTAGATGCCCAATTTTCCAGTCTCAGGTCGTCCTGCAATTTATCACAATCTGCTTGTGTTTTAACTACTCTGAACAATTTTGTGTCATCTGTAAATTTGATTACCTCACTCATATTTCTTTCTAGGTAATTTATAAATATAATGAAAAGTACGCAGATCCTTGAGGCACTCCACTGCCCACTCCCTTCCACTGAGAAAATTGTCCATTTAATCCTACTCTCTGTTTCCTGTCTTTTAGCCAGTTTGTAATCCACGAAAGGACATTGCCACCTATCCCATGACTTTTTACTTTTCCTAGAAGCCTCTCATGAGGAACTTTGTCAAACGCCTTCTGAAAATCCAAATATACTACATCTACCGGTTCACCTTTATCTACATGTTTATTAACTCCTTCAAAAAGGTGAAGCAGATTTGTGAGGCAAGACCTGCCTTGGGTAAAGCCATGCTGACTTTGTTCCATTAAACTATGTCTTTCTATATGTACTGTGATTTTGATATTTAGAACACTTTCCACTATTTTTCCTGGCACTGAAGTCAGGCTAACTGGTCTGTAGTTTCCCGGATCACCGGAGCCCTTTTTAAATATTGGGGTTACATTAGCCACCCTCCAGTCTTCAGGTACAATGGTGATTTTAATGATAGGTTACAAATTTTTACTAATAGGTCTGAAATTTCATTTTTGAGTTCCTTCAGAAACCTGGGGTGTATACCATCCGGTCCAGGTGATTTACTACTCTTCAGTTTATAATTCAGGCCTACCACATCTTCTAGGTTCAGTCCATCTGAATCATCACCCATGAAAACCTTCTCTGATACGTGTATCTCCCTAACATCCTCTTCAGTAAACACTGAAGCAAAAAAATAATTTAATCTTTCCGCGATGGCCTTATCTTCTCTAATTGCCCCTTTAACCCCTCGATCATCTAACAGTCCAACTGACTCCCTCACAGGCTTTCTGCTTCTGATATACTTAAAAAAGTTTTACTGTGAGTATTTGCCTCTACGACCAAATTCTCTCTTAGTCTGTCTTATCAATGTCTTACATTTAACTTGCCAACGTTTATGCATTATCCTATTTTCTTCTGTTGGATCCTTCTTCCAATTTTTGAATAAAGATTTTTTGGCTAAAATATCTTCTTTCACCTCCCCTTTTAACCATGCCGGTAATCGTTTTGCCTTCTTTCCACCTTTCTTAATGTGTGGAATACATGTGAACTGTGCTTCCAGGATGGTATTTTTTAACAATGACCATGCCTCTTGCACACGTTTTACCCTTGTAGCTGCTCCTTTCAGTTTTTTTCTATTTTTCTCATTTTATCAAAGTTTCCCTTTTGAAAGTTTAGCACTATAGTGAAAGGGAATTAGGTACCATGGGTGAACCTTGATAGTTTAAATGTAATGATAAGTATATATAATAAGTGCATTGTGTTCCGCGCCCATGGCCATCCACGGGCACGGCCCCCTACCTCCACCGCGGTGGCGACCCGCCGCAACAACTCCTGAATTATTCCCCCCCGGCTGGTGCCCGTCACTCCGGGGCTGGTCCGCAGTCTGGCCGCTGGGTAGGGAGCCGTCCCTGTTCCTCCCTCGCGATGTTCTGCTGGCTTTCCTCCACGGAAGAAATCTAAGATGGCCGCCGCCATCTTTAGGCATGAGGCAGTGCCCCCTTGCTTGATTTAAAGGGACCTGATCCCTTTAATGATACTCACCTGCTTCCAATGATCCAGAGCAGAGGAAGTATATAAGGAGGCTTCCTCTGCTCATTCCTTGACTTGGCAACGTCCTACGTTGGTCAGGTCTGCTTGCTTCGGTGAGTTCCAGTGTCTTGCTTCCTTGTTCCTGTTTCGTCTTGGTGTTCCTGGTTCCTGACTTCGGATTGGCAAGTGGTGATTCTCTGGTGTGTGACTTCAGACTGGTAAGTGGTGATCCCTCGGTGTGTGACCTCGGACTGGTAAGCAACGGCCCTCTGGCACTTGACCTTGGACTTCCTCCTGACCATTATCTCCAAGGGCCCACCTATGTCCCAGCGGCCCAGGTCCCTACGGGCTCCTTCCGGGGGGACCACGGGCTTCCAGGGGTGACGCTCCAGTCAGCCCTTGCACCGAACGTCCATTTCCTTGACCTCTCAAAGGTTCACCTAAGTCCCAGCGGTCCGGGTCCCTACGGGCTCCTCCTGGGGGAACCGCAGACTTCCAGAGGCGGACACACTTCTGTTCCTCGGCGTCACGACTCTTCGTCTGCCTCCACATTCGTCTCTGTCTACAGTGCCGAGGGTCAGCTGGTCACATCTTCTGTTCCTGCCTCGCCTCCCGACGGGAGAACCTACGGATCTTTTCCAAAGGTTTACCATCCTCCCGTCAGCCCAAAGGTTCACAAGCCTGAGCATAACAGTGCATATTATATATACTGTATACTTATGTATTATATGTAGTTATATCATATATCTATCTATCTATCTATATATATATATATATATATATATATATATATATATATGAAACAAAGTTTAATATTTTAAAAGTATGATGTCCAATTACATTTTTTTACAGGATTGCTCTGGATGGATGGTGTGGTCATAATGACTGTTGAATTTAATGATCAAAATCTCAAGGGGTGACTATGGGCCTAAAAGTTAATGGTTGGGGTGGGGAATGGCAGGAAAGAAATCTTGCTGCAGTGTCTGATGAATGAGTCATCTGTGATTTTTGAAGATACAGTAAACCTTAAAAAAATCATAGAATATATAAATATATAAATTAAAAGAAAGCTAATAAGTAAGCAGAGAAGCAATAACACACAAAGGCAAAATTCACAATGAAACGAGTATGTTAGATCAAACTCACATCAATCTGCACACAAAAATGCCTTAAGGAAAATAATCCATTTATTATTATTCTCCAAAGTTACCGAGCAGGCAGTCGTAGAGGCTTAGAAAAAGATTAGAGTCCGTTTTGAAATACAGAATCAGTCCCCCAACAAGGGCTGTGTTTCGTTGGAAGCTGCATCAGGAGGGGCAGCATAGACCACAAGGGTCTTTAAAAGTGATCATACACATGCAATCTTTCAAAAGTGCATGTGAGTTATGCACTGAGACTGCCATCTCATTGGTTTAAGGTAATCTCTTAAGTGGCTTACTTCATTACTAAATACTTAAAGGTAAATTTTAAAAGGGATGCGCCGATTTTATAATATGTGCGTGCAAGGGGGGTATTTTGTAATAAACGCGAGGTGACGCGATCAGGCCTTTGCCTAGTTCCCTCCCAGTCTGCTCCTATCCTTCTTCCCTTTTCCCCTGTCTGCCCTAACCCCTAATCCCCATCTAACTAATCAAATCTTTTTTGTTTTCTAACTTAGCTCAGGAGATGAAGTAAGTTGTGTGCGCTGGCCAGCTGCTAGTGCGCACTTCACTGGGACAGCGCCTAATGCTGCTGTCCCAGCCGACTCCCAATCTGCCCAGACCTTTGCCCTCGGCCCTCCCCCGGCCTGCCCCCTTTTTAAAAGCCTGGTACTTCACCGCATAATGGGAGATATGCGCGTGGCCGAGCCATTCTGGAAATGCATTTGGCGCACACACGGCCCGGCCACACGCATATCTCCTGCGATTTGCACACTGAGCTTAGTGTAGAAACTGCAAAGAATTCACTAGAACCTATATAGTAAACATACTATACCAAAAAAGCACTAACTCCAAAAAATCAAACAGCAGCAACCTATATGTGAAAAGTTAACACTGAAATATTACATCTGACCATATAACATCAATATACCTCTTATTAGAAAAACAGAATAAGCTGGGCTGTTACAGATCCCTACACAGAATCCACACACTAGCACAATGCCTCTTCTTGGTCATACATGCAGAACACAGATTATCAAATGCAAAATATATGACCATAAATTAGAAATAGAAAAACACAGACTAATGTTGAATTCTTTGTTATGCTGTCCACTTCATCTTCAGTCCTTCCCTCCTGTTCCCTGCAGACAGAAGGGGAGGAGGTCACTAAAATGAGGGGAGGGGCTGGATTAGGCAGCAGAGTAGCTATTCCTTGTTTTGCATTTTCTGCTTCTGGCTCTCCCCCTCCCCTCCTGTTCCTGAGTAATCTGCTGTTTCTGTCTGTGGTTTTATTATGTTATATGCTTTTATCATGTCATATGGTGTTTTTATTATTTGTATTACATTGAATATTTATTTTATATTTATTGTATGTTTGTTGTATGTTGACTGTGTTTCACCTTGGGCAGTTATTGGAAAGGCAAGCAACAAAAATGAATCAATAAATAATATTGAATATGTTTTTATTAGATAACTTAATACATTTGTGGCATGCATTCGAGATCTGTGTTCATTATATCAGTTAGTGCACACATTTTTGCACTAGCCTGAGAAAACATTGATTAATAAATCTAACAGAATGCACAGCTGTATGGATGAAATAGATAATGGGAAAACCATTGCCATAATTTAGATTTCGTGAAGAATGAAGTTAAATTAGGGTCATTATCTGTAAGTTTCCATGAGGAACACTTCAGTTTAGATCAAATCAGTCTGGCCTTGGAGCTTCACAGTTCCCCAGCGATGACAGTGGAACTGGCAAGGTTTTAATGAGATAATTTCAATAAAAACTGCACCTTTCTATTTACTTATAGTTCTATCTTTTAAGAAAGAGCTGAACATTAACACCAAACATGACAAATGTGTACAACGGTTTCAGCTGAGCAGATCAAACATGCACAACTGAATCTCCATATAAACCTCTAAACCATGTTATAAATTGTAAATCTTTTACTTTTCGCCTGCTAGGTTCCTCCTTTCTTCTTTTTTTCTGTCAGCTCAGTCAGAACCTGTGCTAGGATTCTGCTGCCACTATCTTCATTTTCACAACTATCCAGAGATTTGTTTTTTCCCCATTTAAATAGCCTCTACCCTCCCACTGTTCCTAATCTGGTCAATACAGTAACGGTCCTGGGGCCAGGAGCCATGCAATAGGGCCCTTTCCAGACCCCCTGTACCCTGGGCTCTAAATCCAGCCATTGGCTGTTGCCCTTAATGATGACCATGATTACTTCTACCCCTCCCCCACGCTCCTAGGGGCTGTGAATGCTTTCCTTCACGGGACCCTCAGCCCCAGGCAACTCAGGGTGCAGAACGCCCGATCTGGGACTCGAACTGGGGTGCTCTGCATATGGCAGCCCCGGGCCACCTGGCCAGTCCAATTGTAAATCATTTCAAACAATATCATGAATAGCTGTAAAGAATTAGCAGGCTAATTAGAACCACACTCATACTATAATAGTGGGAGGGGCAGGAAATATCCCGTAAATGCTCAGCAGCACACCCACATAAAAGGAGACAAACAATAGTTAACAATTATGTTTAGTTTAGACATAGAACAACAACAGCAAATCCCCCACACAAATATGAAAGAACAAAAGGATAAAGAGAGACAAAAATTCAATCTGTTGGATAAACAAACAAAAAAAAAAATCATGCACACAGAGACCGCCTTTTCAAGAAAATTATTCTCTTTCGAGAGGAATGTGGATAGAAAATGGAAAACAAATTAAAGCTAAAAACATTATCATGGTCTGCAACTGTTAATTTTGCAACTCTGTTCTTCAATTCCATAAAAAGTTGGTTAACACACAACAGTCTCGCCCAAACTCTTAAAAAACAGAAATTCTTATCCTCGGTCTCTGTTTGCAAAATGAGGTCCCTGACTCTCTCTGTTTTCAAAATAAATTAAAGCTCCAACAAAGTACAGTATGTAACCTAAGGCTTCACGCTGGATCAACACCTTTCCTTAACACCGCACACTTCCATTGTCATCCAAAATTGTTTCGCAAAGTTAAAACTACTTAGACATTTAACACCATTTCTAAGCATTTCCGATTTGAGAACTGTACTCCAGTCTTTTGTTTTTTTCATCAAGCAATTACTGCAACTCTTTATATACTGGTCTTTCACGATGCTCGGTCGCAGCTCTACAAATCATCCAAAATTCTGCTAACTGGCTCCAAGGCCTACGCACTCATCACTCCTATATTATTCAGTTTGCACTGGCTTCCTGTTCCATCGCTCATGATGCAGTGCAGATTATTCATTATTTGTTATACCATCGCACTTCCCCATGGATAAGTGCAGCACTTACAACATATACACCAAGCCGCTCCCTCCGGTCTTCTAGCCAGCTCCTCTTGGAGATTCGTTCCCACAGGTTTGCCAGACTTGACTCAGCAAGAGAAACAGCCTTTTCCATTCTCTGGCCCCCTCACAGGAGGAATTCATTACCTCTGCAGTTACGTATTATTGAAGACTCTAAAGAATTCAGAAAAGCCCAGAAGACTTTCCTGTTTAACATCGAACTTACAGATCTAATACAGGAACCGGATTCTTAACAGAAGCCTTTCATTTTTACCCAGCACACCAGTACGATCTCTCATCCAGGATACTTTGTAATTCTCCTGCATTAGGATTTTTGTTTGTCAGCTGTTTCTGTTTTCTGGTTATTGTTTTACTTGTGTTTATAATGTATGTAGTATTGTACCCGACCATGAACTCTGGAGGGAGTGGGATAGAAGTCATTTTAAATAAATAACGGGATGATTTTAAACACCCCCCCCCCCCCCGCGCGCAAAATACGGGGGTTATGCGTTTGGCCGGGCCTTGCGTACGCTGCGCGCATTTTAGAAGAGGCCTGGACACGTGCATAATACTTGTAACACGCATAAGAGCCGGGCCTCCATGAGGGGGCGGTCCCGGGGGTGGGGAGGGGCAGTCCAGGGGGCGGAGCGGGAAGGGGCCGGGTGGCGGGCCGGGACAGCACCATTCATCACTATCTCGGAGCCTCGAACGCCGGCAGGCGTTCGCAAGTTACTTCAGGTCAGGCCCTGAAGTAACTTGTAGAAGAAAAGGTAAAACAAAAAAAAAAGGTAAGTTAGAGGGTGGGTAGGAGAGGGGAAGGGGAAGGGAGGTTGGGGTAGCGGGTAGGAAGTTCCCTTCCAGTCTGCTCCTAAATTGGAGCACTCTGGGAGGGAACTGGAGGAGCCCCGATCTCGTCGCCGCATGAATTTCCATATTTTTACCCCCACCTTGCGTGCGCCGCCCGCACATATGAGCGTGGATTATAAAATCCAGCGCATATGTGTGCACAGCCCACATATTTTATAACATGCGCGCAGCAGTGCACGCATGTTATAAAATCGGCGTGTCCATGTGCGCACGCCGGGTAGCGTGCGCACATGGACGAGCGTGCACGCGTTTTAAAATCTACCCTTAAATACATATTTTTCTTATGTTTTCTTCATTTATTTTCAGTCATAAATTGAACAACAAACGTGGGACTTTAATCAATAAGGACTTTTATAACCTAGAAAAAAATCCATAGAGGCTAACTTTCAAACTAATGGGCCGGATTTTAAAAGCCTTACGTAGGGGGGTTACGTGCACCGGGCCTATTTTAAAAAGGCCCGGCGATGCACATAAAGCCCCAGGACACGTGTAAGTCCCGGGGCTTGCAAAAAGGGGTGGGGTGGGGCTTGGGCAGTCAGGGGTGCTCCGGGGCAGGGCGGTGGTGGGGCCAGAGGCCTCCGACACAGCGGCCATTGCTGCTGTGTTGGAGGATCACATGCCGGCAGGCACAAAAATTAAAACAAGGGTCGGGGGGTTAGAGTAGGGCTAGAGGGGGGAAAGGTTAGGGGAAGGGGTGGGAAGGTCAAGCTAGGGGGAAGGGAACGGGGGAAGGTAGTGCGGCTTGGCGCGTGCAAGGGGGTGCACAATTGTGCACCCCCTTGCACGCGCCTACCCCTGATTATGTAACTTGCGTGTGCCTGCGCGTGCAAGTTATAAAATCGGGTGTACATGTATGCGCGCCGGGTAGTGCGCGCACTTATACACCCGTGCGCACCCTTTTAAAATCTACCCCAGTGTGCACAACGGCATATAGTGCCTGTATGGCAGCACACAGATGTACGATAGTATTTTAGCACTTAATAAATCAGATATGTGCATTTTATGAAATATGTGTATCTTATCCTCAAAACATGTGCGAATGTACGCTTGTATGAACACATTCAATGCACTGAAAGTGCAAACTTTTCCTACCTATTTTAAAAAATTAGATGCAAGTATACTTTACGCAGAAAAATAAAGTAGGCCTTATTTGTAAATTGGTTTGTTTTAAAACTTGATCATGTAATTGAAATTACCAGTTTTACCAACTACTCCACCAGTTCTCCCAGTTCCTTCTCCAGGTCATGGAGACCCTCCAGGTTCTTCAACCTGAATTCTCCACAGTTCACCCAAACCTCCTACTCGACCAATAGTGCATAAACACGTTTAATATTATTTACACAAGATAATAAGCAGGTGTAAAATTAAGCACGTAAACTGGAAATAGACACACGCGTCTTTTAAAATAGAAACTTGCACGCATAAATGTTGGCCCTGCCCTCAAACGCCTTAGACTGCCTCCTTTTTCCACGTATCTCTGTGCGTGCAAAAGCAAAAGTACGCATGAATATTTGCTGCTTATAAAATAGCATGCATGCGAGTAGATGCTGCTTATATGTGTGTATATGCTACTTATGCAACACTTTGAACATTCACTACTTATTGAATAAGGGCCTCTGTGTTATCTGTTGCTGGTGAGATGTTATAACTCATTCATGCCTTCACTTGTCTGTAAATTTTCATACTGCATTTGTATCATGCATCACAGAATTTCTGAGTGTCATTACTATCAAGTAGATTTCAACTCTTTAGTCCATCTACACATTTAAAAAAAAAATTGAAATGTAATTTTTAGTCCTGCAGAGTGTATATTTATTGTTGAAGCAGTTAAAGTTCTGGTTGTGTATATTATATAACTGTCCTCTCCATGGGCCTAGAGTTGCCTGTAGTTGAACAAAAAGCATTTTAAAGGTAAATGGAGAATGTACTTGAATCTCCTATTCAGAGGACAAGAGGACTTATTCTTGAAAGACAGTGTTGAAAAAAAAAAAGTTCATTTTGTATTGGAAAAAGGACTGACCCTTCCCATGATGGATCCTTGGCAGGTCTGTCAGCCAGGTGGCTAATGATATATCGAACTCCACTGCTAGGTTTCTCTTCCAGCTGCCTTGATACTCTCATGCCCCTCCTCTCCTAGTTTCGCTTCATGGTCAGGTCCTGCACACTGTTCAAACTTCCAGTTTTCACTTAATACTTACATTTATGGCCTGGCTGACTCTTTATCTTCCTACTTTTTATTCAGCGCTGCTCTGCTTCACACCCTCCCTGATCCCAAGCTCCTGCATTGTCTTTGTATCCCTCGTACTAAGTAGGCCTCCTCTCGCAGTTACTCCTTTAGCATACGGTGCTCCCCTTCCCATCTGGTTCTCATCAGGATGCTCATGCACTTTAGAAACAAATAGCAGGTAAGGAACGCAAGGCCTAACCAGTCTGCCCATTCCTGATGCAACACTGCAGGTTTTCCCCTGGTCCTTCTCCCTAGTGTCCTCTCACCGGAATAAATCACCTCCTGATATTCAACGGGCTCCTTTGCTAATTCTCCTCCGGTCCAGATTGACTTTTTTTCACCCCCTCATTTATGATGTATGGTTTGTTTTGTTAGCATCCAGATAAGAGAAATGTTGGAGCAGAGAAAATGTTGGCTGTTAAAGTCCATTGAGTCTGCCCAGTTTTGTTCCTGGCGCTTGCCGTATAACCTAGTCGGTCTCTGAGATCCTTTGCATTTATCTCATGCTGACCTTTGTGCTATAATTGTCAGGGGCCCTAGGCAATATATAACTAAATAACCCCCTAGAGTACTTGCACATTTTCTAATCATGTCTAAATGTTTGTTGAGCTCCCCCCATATCATTTCCAGTGCACTAGTGTGTGGTACATGTGTTTATATGTGACCCTGCTCCCCCCGCCTCAAGGGTGATCAGTTCTCCAAATCAATTAATAATATTCTTCTGCTAGGCCAATAAGCGCTTATGATTTATGACTTAATATGTATGACTAGCTCTGCCTAGGAGACAGCAGCTGTGTTGATGGACCCTTGAACACCCAAGGAAGATGATCACAGTTTGCTGGCAGTTGCTTCAGGTAGATATTTGGCTTGGATATCAGTATAACTGGCAGCACTTAATTTTCTTGAGATGTGTTGAGTTCAGATACAAGGAACATGCTAATTAATATCCTAGAAGCCCTGATATAGGGAAACTGCTTGCTACTGTAGTGGTGGTAAACTGTTTGGTTTCTATACTACCCTTTAAGTAAACTCTCTGTGAAAACGTTTGGTAAAATTGTGTTTGTGGGCCTATGCACAGTGTTGCAAAGCTGCAGTAGAAGGTACGTGCTGGCAGTTAATGGCCTGGTACTGCTGAAGGTTGCAGCACAACATGGGGCAGTAACAAGAGGAAATACCTGGTGCCAAGTTTGTACTATTATACATCTCACTCTGGGTTGACAAAAGACAAAGCTAAAATAATATTCCTTTAACTGAAAACTGTTTTAGAAGCATCGCTCTGAACATTTTGTTTATGCCCGAGGTTGTCACCAGTCAGATAATGGGCGTCTGAAGTAAACAAAATATTCAGTATCAGCCTTTCAGAATGCAGGATTTCCAATCCATGAGGTTTATAATATATGTTAGTCTTCATTTATGGTAAAGTTTCATTTATCTTGCTTAGAGGGGTTTCTTTCTGGTATGTGATCAGTTTTTCTCATGAGGCACTATAGCACATTTTTTTGTAAGTCAGTAGACTAGTAGTATTACTACTTTTTAAATAACATCAAGTTTTTCTATACTACATTTTTGTGTACTATAATCTGTTGTGGTATGGTTATCCTGTGGGTTTTTTATTTATTCATTAATAGCTGTTCTTGGTTTTTGTTTAAATATTTTATTCTGTGTTGATTTTGTGTCTCCTTGCTCACTGGTTTGATTTTTTTTTTTTTTTTTTTTATTACTAAGCACACTTTTTGAGATCAGTTTTTTAAACGGAAGTGTTTGGAAAAACCCAGGGGAATTGAAAGACTGAGAACTGATCTCACATTGTTCCCAGAGAAATCGATGATCAGGTTTGATAACTTAGCATGCTGCATGTGCTGCTGTCACAATGATTGAGAGTTTTGAGTCCTGAATAGTGCACCTGCATGAATTAGAGGTGTACACAAGCAGCACTGGCCAGGCGGTAATACGTACAAAAATGGTGGACTGACACAGATGTGAAACTTTTGAATAATTACCATCTTTTTAGGAAGGCAGTTTGAAGCCTTGGAGATGGTGTTTCTGCTCACAGGTTTGAAACTTTTTGCAAATTCAGCCATTCTTTTCGGAACATGTGTGAATTAAATCAGTTGGAGCTAAAAAAAAAAATTAAATGGAAAAAAAAAAAAGAAAAACAGTTAAGCAGATGGAATGCTTAAATGAGTAGCTTAGTATAAAAATAAATGAGAGATAATGAAAAGCTATTCTCCATAGATTGTGTCAGTTCAAATGACCATCCTGTTTGAACAGCGCCATTCTAAGGTGATCCTGGGGAATGTTTAATACTTTGCTCATTAACTTGTCAAGTATTCTTCTAGGCTGATCAATTTCAATTCCAACTAGAAGGGACTTTGTTGCATCATTTTTCCCCAAAAGGGGGTTGTTTTACTTGCTGATCATAATTTACCTATTCATTCTCCATTTCTCGTTATCTCTTTTTTCTGCAGGATGGAGTAGGTGTAGATGAAAAGCTATCTTTAAGGAGGGTGGCTGTGGTGGAAGATTTCTTTGACATTATCTATTCCATGCACGTGGAAACTGGACCTAATGGGGAACAAATCAGAAAACATGCCGGGCAAAAGAGAACTTACAAAGCAGTAAGTATAAAAATAAATGCATGAGCAAATTTCATGAAACTCACCCAAAAAGCCCTTCTGTGCTGCTTGTGAATTCAATTTAAATATCTTGCTGCACATTTATATCTTTCTACCCACCAGTTGATCAAATCACCTACTTAGATATATATTTTTTCCTGCTGCTATGCATTATGATAAGACTATGTGAGTGGCCATGCAGTGCAGCACTGTACTGTTCAAAGCACACCATAAAGTCACACGAAAATGCTGCAGTGTAGCAACATATTTTCTATTGGCATCTACACAGGGAAGAATTAAAGTTGAATGTTTTATTGCGCTAAATGGCTTTGTGGAAACCTAACTTGGCCCAGTTTAATTCCACTGTTCATTAGTAAATAGCAGAAACTTTAATACTGATTACAGTCTAAAACTAGAAGATCTAATAGATTTCTTTCTCAGATCCAAGTCCTTATTTCATTTCAGCAAAATGACATGCAGTTTTATTTTTGGAATTGCTTTTTCTTTTATACATGGTGCATTACTTGGGTTCATGTTTTGACACCCTGCTTCATGGAAAACTGGTTAAATCTTTCATTTTTTTACTTCCTGTATTTCACAGAAAATGTGAGGGTTTTTTTTGTGTTTCATATATGTATATGTATTTGTCTGGGGCCCAAGAATAGGGGAAGGACAGGGGAGGATATACTTTTACCTGGATATACTTTGCCGAGGGGCAAAAACTCATAATAAAAACTTTAAAAAATATATCCGAAGCAACCTGTGAGGGAGTCGGTTGGACCATTAGATGACCAAGAGGTTAAAGGGGCTCTTAGGGAAGATAAGACCATTGCAGAAACACTAAATGAATTCTTTGCTTTTGTGTTTACTAATGAGGATGTTGGGGAGATACCAGTTCCAGAGATGATTTTCAGGGGTGATGAGTCAGATGAACTGAATCAAATCACTGTGAACCTGGATCATGTAGTAGGTCAGACTGACAAGCTGAAGAGTAGCAAATCACCTGGACCAAATGGTATGCACCCCAGGGTTCTGAAGGAACTAAACAATGAAATTTCAGATCTATTAGTTAAAATGTGTAACCTATCATTAAAATCATCCATTGTACCTGAAGACTGGAGGGTGGCCAATGTAACCCCAATATTTAAAAAGGGCTCCAGAGGCGATCCAGGAAACTACAGACCAGTGAGCCTGACTTCAGTGCCGGGAAAAATAGTGGAAACTATTCTAAAGATCAAAATCACAGAACATATAGAAAGACATGGTTTAATGGAATACAGTCAAAATAGATTTACCCAAGGGAAGTCTTGCCTCACAAATCTGCCTCATTTTTTTGAAGGGGTTAATAAACATGTGGATAAAGGTAAACTGGTAGATGTAGTGTATTTGGATTTTCAGAAAGCGTTTGGCAAAAATCCTCGTGAGAGGCTTCTAAGGAAACTGAAAAGTCATGGGATAGGTGGTGATGTCCTTTCATGGATTACAAACTTGTTGAAAGAGGAAACAGAGAGTAGGATTAAATGGTTAATTTTCTCAGGGGAAAAGGGTAAACAGTGGAGTGCCTCAAGGATCTGTACTTGGACTGGTGCTTTTCAATATATATATAAATGATCTGGAAAGGAATAACGACGAGTGAGGTAATCAAATTTGCAGATGATACAAAATTATTCAGAGTAGTTAAATCACAAGTGGATTGTGATAAATTGCAGGAGGATCTTGCAAGACTGGAAGACTGGGCATCCAAATGGCAGAAGAAATTTAATGTGGATAAGTGCAAGGTGATGCATATAGGAAAAATAATCCATGCTTTAGTTGCACGATTTTAGATTCCATATTAGGAGCTACCCCCAGGAAAAAGATCTATGTATCATAGTGGATAATACATTGAAATCATCAGCTCAGTGTGCTGCAGCAGACATAAAACAAATAGGATGTTAGGAATTATTAGGACGGAATAGTGAACAAAACGGAAAATGTCATAATGCCTCTGTATCACTCCATGATGAGTCTGCAACTTGAGTATTGTGTACAATTCTGGTCGCTGCATCTGAAAAAAGATATAGTTGCGATGGAGAAGGTACAGAGAAGGGTGAACAAAATGATAAAGGTGGTGGAACACCTCCCCTATAAGGAAAGGCTAAAGAGGTTAGGGCTATTCAGCTTGGAAAAGAGACGGCTGAGGGGGGATATGATAGATGTCTTTGAAATTGTGAGAGGTCTAGAATGGGTAAATGTGAATCAGTTATTTATTCTTTCGGATAATAGAAGGACTAGAGGGCACTCCATGAAGTTAACAAGTAGCACATTTAAAACTAATCAGAGAAAGTTCTTTTTCACTCAACGCACAATTAAGCTCTGGAATTTGTTGCCAGAGGATGTGGTTAGTGCAGTTTGTGTAGCTGGGTTCAAAAAAGGTTTGGATAAGTTCATGGAGGAGAAGTCCATTATCTGCTATTAATCAAATTGTCTTAGAGAATAGCCACTGCTATTACTGGCATCAGTAGCATGGGATCTACTTAGTGTTTGGGTACTTGCCAGATACTTGTTGCCTGGATTGGCCACTGTGGAAACAGGATTCTGGGCTTGATGGACCCTTGGTCTGACCCAGTATGGCAATTTCTTATGTTCTTATGGGAACCAGAGGTCTAGGAGAGCCTGGCTCAGGCTGCAACCTTACTGGTAGATTTTAAAACTCCTATGTGCATCAAAGCAGGGAGAAACACGCGGTGACTCAGTGCGCTGCGTGCCGTGCCGTGCAGATTTTGAAAGCTGTGCATATCTCCCGATTTTATGTGCATAAGGGTTGGGGCGTGGGCGTGATCTGGGCGAGACATGCACCATGAAGTCTGCGCATAAGTGTTTACATGCACAAGCACGCGCCAGGATCCCCTACCACATAACTTTACTTCTGCTATGAACGACGTGTAAGTCATGTAACAAAAAAAATTAGACTAGTCAGTGAAGTTTTAAAGCTCGGGGCTAATGGGATAAAAGGGAGGCAAGTTAGCTAGGGGGTTTAGGAAGTCCTCTCCTTTATTGGGCCAGACTGGGAACAAACTGGGAAATTGCTTTGTCGTGAATATCTACTAAAATTTCCCCCACTTACACTCTCGAGTCACCATAATCGCACAGATGCACGTGTCAAGATAAAATCGTGCCCACTTGTACACACGTATAGCCGATTTTATAATATGCGTGCGTATACGCCGCTCATATATGCACACGTTATAAAATGGCCACGTCCATGTGTGCACGCTGGCAAATGTGCGCACATGTGCGACAGCGCAAGGGTCCTAAATGTTGCTTCTTATTGCCATAAGAAGAAAAACTAAGGTTCAAATGTAGGTCATACTTGAGGATATTTCTGGAAAGCTATGTGAAATATCCAAGCTGCAAGCTTTTCTGGAGCCAGTCAAAATCAGAACAAGCAGCATTAGGATCAGTGAGTTGCTGGCTGGCCCCGGCCCCTGGTGTAGAACAGAGAAAACATGCTTGTGCAGTTAATTCTAGTACTTGTAGATTGAGAGACAGACAGATTTATGCTGCCCTGTATGACATGCTCTTACAAGAACTACAAGTCCCAGAATCACTCAGACATAATGATAGAGAAGGGAGGGACAAAGTGTGATATAAGCAGGAAGGGACATTGATATGAGATTTCCAGGGATACTGGAAGCTATCAGTTTCGTTGGTAGAATTTAGATTTGGTGGTCTAAATATTTCACAGAGAAGACCTGAAACGGATAGGAAAGAGTGCCTGAAAGGAAAGGATATACCGGTATATTTTTATTTACACACAACAGAGAGCCAGAAACTTAAGGAAATTAAAGAAAGGGAACTAAAAAGAAGCTAAAGGATATAAATCCATCCTCCAGTTATTCAAAACTGACAAGGCCTTTCTGCAGTCTAGCACAGGCAATATATTAACTAGAAAAGTAAATGAATAAAAGCAAGATGGACATTATGTTAATATGGAGACTATGTCGGTGGCAACTAATGATGGAGAAAAGCTGCCAAATGCATCATGTGAGTCCAACTTAATACTTTCAAACGATAGTCAGGTAATATCACCATTAACACCATTCAGATGAAGGCTTAAAAACAGGAGAGAATAGTACTACACTGATTCTACAGTATGTTGGCAAAAAGTGAAAAATGTTCACCTAATATGAAAAATGGCAAAAGCTATATAATGAACATAATGAACACTGGCTACTGCCAGTTGAAGGGATTTTAGCAGTCACTGTCAGGTGGACATAGAGTAGACAGTGAAATTCAAAAACAATATTAACAGAAGAAAAAAGATGGAAAGAAATATTGTAAATATTGTTGGATGTTACCTTATATCTTGCTCTAAGGTTAGCCTTCCAAGGAGATAATAATCTGATAAGTGACCCATAAATTGGCAACTTTCTTGAAACTGTTGAGCTAATTGCTCATTATCGGGCTGATACAGTAGCGCACCGTTAGCCCGCGTTTGGATGCGCGTTTTCGACGCGCTAGCTTTACCCCTTATTCAGTAAGGGGTAATAGCGCGTCGAAAACACGCATCCAACCCCCCTGAAACTAATAGCGCCCGCAACTTGCAAATACATGTTGATGGCCCTATTAGTTATTCATGCGTGATCCAGAAAGCAAAATGTGCAGCGAAGCCACACATTTTACTTTCAAAAATTAATGCCTGCCCAAATGCTGTCGTTAATTTCTGCCGGCGCCGGTGAAGTGTACAAAAAAGCAGAAAAAACTGCTTTTCTGTACACCCTCCAACTTAATATCATAGTGATATTAAGTTGGAGGCCCCAAAAATTAAAAAAAAATTTTTTAAATCGGCCCATGGGTCGGAAGACGGATGCTCAATTATGCCGGCGTCCATTTTCCGAACCCATGGCTGTCTGCGGGTTTGAGAACTGATGCCGGCAAAATTGAGCGTCGGCTGTCAAACTCGCTGACAGCCGCCGCTTCTGTCAAAAAAGAGGCGCTAGGGATGCGCTAGTGTTCCTAGCGCCTCTTTTTACCGCGGGCCCTCATTTGCATACTAAATCGCTCTCTCGTGACTTTTACTGTATCGGCCAGCAGTACGTCTGAGCATTTAGCCAAAATCAAACAGAAGCAAATAGAAGGCAAAATGATAAAAGGACAGGCTCATTACCTCTCATGGTCAGTTGGAATTTATTTATTGAATTATGTGGTAAGAGTGCACAGAAGGCTATCCTTGTAGAGAGAGAATAAGCCATTTATATTCTATTGAATTATTCTATCATATGTCATTCTACTCCTGATGTCTCTTGCTAAGAGCATGTATTGATATTTCAGTTTGTAGTTCACATCAAAGATACTGACATGTTTAACATTAAAGAGAGTTTTTGAGTTTATAAACTCTGGTTTAGAAAATGGAGACTAGATAGTTGAAATGCTTATCTATTTATTTTAAATATTGATATCCCACCTATATACAATACTAGGTGGGTTGCAGTAAAAACAATCATACTAAAAATAACTTCATAATAATAATCAATATCACACAAACATAAAATACTTGTATCATAATAAAAAAGAATATCACATAAAACAATCTACAATAAGCAACCACAATTAACAAATGAAAACAATTATAAATTCATCAATAAAAGTACATAAAACAAACATCAATTTAATTTTTGCCATGCACATATCTCATCTAAAAAGCAACTGAATCAATATATGGTGCATTGATTTGCCTTTTGCCTTTAAAGTCGATTTGACACATTTATTAGCCAGTTAATAAAGTAAAACCTAAATGTAATATGCAAATGCAAAAAATACAAATGTTAAAATCAGCAAAAATTAATATCTAAGTCTTTTAAGGTCTGTTGATAAAAATATGCTTTTAAGAGTTTCAGGAATCTAAGTAGAGACTCTTCTCACTTAAGTTCTTCAGGTAGTTCATTCCAGAAACATAGGCCAACTTCATAGAACAGTCTCTTGATTCCGCCAGTCTTACTTGTTTGAAAAATGGTATTGCCATTACTTATCCAGATAAGTTCAAATTTGTGCAGCTTGTGGTTTTTACATAGAAGAGCATGCTCACACACCTTTGCATTCATATTTTATTATTATTATTTATTTTCTTTTGTATACTAACATTCGTTGGAGTACATCACATCGGTTCACATTATAACAGGTGTGATAGCATGGCAGGGGTGTCATGCTATTTATACATTGTAACCTTAAACCTTAATGGGTCAACATAGAACAAGAGTAACAATATAAATTAAGCATAGGAAGTTGAGGGAGTCAGAGGTTGAACTGGGCTAGGGGGGCCTCTTCAAAAAATAAACTATGTTACAGTATATACAAAGTGGCATGAGACAGTAATGGAGTACACAGTGTGGCGTGTAAACGATATATATCTTGTGATTAAGGAGCCTTGGGGGGGGAGTATGGTAGGGGTGGGGTGAGGGGGGTTAGCCTGTGTGTTGGTAGGCTTTGTGGAATAGCCATGTCTTCAATTGTTTTTTAAACGATTGGGTGAAGGGTTCCAGTCTGAGTTGGGAGGGTAGCTTGTTCCAGAGGGTGGGGCCAGCTACTGAGAAAGTATGTTGTCTGGTGGAGGTAAGGCGGGCTAGTTTTGTGTGGGGGATGGCAAGCAGGCCTGTGTTTTGGGACCGCAGGTTTCTCTGGCAATCGTGGTTTTGTGAAGGAGCAGCCAGATCTCTCACAAACACCAATCGCTCATCACACATCACCCCCATCCTGAAAAAACTCCACTGGCTCTCCATAACGCACAGGTCACAATATTTTATAACCTGTGCATATCATTTGCGCAGGTTATAACATTCTGTAGCAACTTTGCGCGTACCCATCTACATGTGTAGATGGGTATGCGCAAGCAGCTTTGAAAGTTGTCCTCCCTGGTACTATACCTTCATTTAAAGACATGCTCACAAAGTTTGATAAAAAATGTCTTAAATCATTTCTCATATTGATAAAGGGCAGTGGGAATCATTCATATTAGCGATAACCCCTGTCATTTCTTTCATCATGAAATTGCTCCCATCCAATACGTTCCATAAAAACATAATTATCTGGGACTAATGAGCAGTGATTAAATTGCTGGACTAATTTTATTATTTTGTCCTGGAAAAACTGAACAAAGATCTCACTTTTCCCTACCAAACTTCTTGTTTGCTCTCTAAAGAGGAATCAGTCAGAGATTTAACAAAATGAAAAAGTTCATGGGGTCAACTAGGCACTGTGTTAATACAGTGTGTGAAATACTCATTTTTTATTATCTGAGACAATCCTATACTCAGTCAAAGCTGCTCGGTACAGATCTAAATTAGAAATTGAGGATTCTTTCCACCACCTTTGTTCACATTTCTGAAGTTTACACTTCAGCTGACTTAAATCTTTAGAGAACCGTGCAGCGTTGTATGTCTGTTTAATAACTTTATTCTTTTAAAGGAGCAATCTTTTCTAGAACAGACTCTAAAGTCCTTTGCCTTCTGTTTACTGCTCTGCTTCATTATCACAGGTCACTACACTCTCTAGTTGAGGTATCCACAAAGCCCATAGCTGATTTGTCTTGAATCTATTCCTTTTAATACACTGTCTCAGGGTAGGAACTGTGGGGTAGATTTTCAAAGGGTTGCGTGTGTAAGATACACGTACAACCCCCGAAAACCTCCCCTGCGCGCGCCGAGCCTATCTTGCATAGGCTCGGTGGCGCGCACAAGCCCCGGACGCGCATATGTCCCGGGGCTTCGAAAAATGACGGTCTGGGGGCGGGGCTGTGGGTGGGCGTGTCTGGGGGCGTAGCTGCGGTCCAGGGGCGGTCCGGGGGCATGGCCGAGTGCCCTGACACAGTGGCCTGTATTGGGGCCTGGCCAGCCAGCGCGCGCAAGTTACGCCTGCCTTGGGCAGGCGTAAATTTCTCAACAAAGGTGGGGGGGGATCGGAAAAAAGTTCCCTCCGAGGCCGCTCCGATTTCGGAGCGGCCTCGGAGGGAACGGAGGCAGGCTGCTCGGCTTGGCTCACGCAGGTTGCATAATTGTGCACCCCCCTGCGCACGCCGAACCTGGATTTTATAACATGTGCGCGCGGCAGCACGCACATGTTATAAAATCGGGCGTAGATTTGTTCGCGCCGGGTTGTGCAAACAAATCTACTCCCGCGCATATGTTTTAAAATCTGCCCCTGTATGAAAATAAGTGCAAATTACAGTTGTATATGTAGAAATTAGAGAATGACCAGACCAGGGGACTTTCTTTCATGTATAATTTGCCTGATTTGTAAAAGGCCAACAATTCCATACATACACATGGTCTAATGTATGGACACAACTATGAGTTGATTGCTCAATCAATCGTGTCGAACCCAGTGCTATCCTAAAACGTAAAAATAGCATCAAAAGAGTCAGACAATAGTAAAACATCAAATTGCAAATTAAAATTTCCAGCTTAAAGCATTATTTTATTTAATCATTTATTTACATTTATAAATCGCTTTACAAATTAAAAAATCACCCAAATCTTTAATTCACAAAATACAAAACATGAAACCCCTCTAAATACAAACCATCCATCTTTCTCCCCTTACCTAACAGACCTACCCCTTCCAGCCAGATGTTAAACATTAAAGGGCTTCCTCTTGAGCACTGTAGAGATCAAGGATTTGATAATAACTGTAATGGGTCAGGGAAAGCTAAAAGTCAAAGAATGATCTTGCTGTGCCTTTTCCTTGCGCTTTCTATTCACTAAATCGTGTTGGCATTAATGCTGCAGCAGAGTGTATGGAAACATGAAATGTTTTTGGTTGTATAAAGCTACTTTTCATGTTTTCAGTGCTAGTCCTGTCAGGTGGAAGATTATGACGGACAAGATAACACTGCTCACTCCACTCTGTCAGACACATGATGGAGTGCGAGCGCCGATGTTATCCGTCCGTTCACAAACCATCTTCCAGTTACTCTGGAAGCACTGGAATGTGCTCTTGAATGAAACCTGACATACAAAACTCAGAGCTGGAAGCACTGCATCAAAAGCCACATGAGATGAGACTGAAGGACCTGGACATGCATACCCTGGAGGAGAGGAGGGGCAGGGAAGATACGATACAGACTTTTAGATACCTAAAAGGTAATATGATGCACACACGAATCAGACCTTCTCCCAGTGTAAAGAAGGCTGTGGAACTGGTGGTCATGACATGAAACTGCAAGGGGGGAGACTTATGGAACGGGTGGCAGATGCATAGAATGCCCTCCCAGAAGAGGATGAATGGTAATGAAAAAGGGCATCAGATAAACACCGAGGATCCCTATGTCTGTAGGATGGAAATGAAGTAAAGTAGTAATCTTCGTTAACTGGTATAACCTGTACGGAGCAGCAGTTACTATCCAAAAAAAAAAGGCTAGCTGGGCAGATGGCATGGACTTTTCTGCCATCAGTTACTATGTTACTATGAAAAAGGTACTTCAGCTCATTTTCATACCTTTTCTTTGCTGGCTTCTGATACAAGCATCTTTCAACTACTAGTGACAGGAACATGATTTTAATTTTTTTATTTAATGCAATTTTCAAAATATCATCCAAGATAATCCTGTTACACATAATGTAAAAGAAGTGAGAAAAAAAAGAAAGAATCCAGAAAATCAATCCCATATCCCCTGCATTCCACCAGTCCACAATTTCTAGAAGAAACCAATTCACAATACCTGGAGCAAAAAACAACATAACATCGTCACAAGGCATAAAACCTACAGCATGCAAAGGCTTCTTTTGCTGATGCGTGAATCATTTGACTGGGGAAGGGACAGCCATCAGACATCGAGAGGGCTGAGGCTGAGCCTGAGCGTGTCTGATGCTTATAAACTGAATAAGGTGGGAAGAAACAGGTAAAATAATTTAAAAAAACCCAAACAATCACAGAAGCAGATTAGTTGAAATAACACCGAAAAAAAAGACTTCTCCTCAGTTATTACTTCAGGGGCTCAGATCTTACCCCCAGGGTCTTTGGGATAAGCTTTTCATGTCCATTCCTCTAGGCTTTCCCAGCCAGGCTCAATTCCTATTCCTCTTTAGGCTTGAGTCCTTCTGGAAGGGCTCACGAGGATCTTTTCCAAAATTTTCTCCCACACTACCCCACACTACTTCTTTACACCTGGGAGGATGTAGGCAGTTAAACTCTATCACTTACAAAACTCACTTTTCATTTTGCTACCTAGTTGGACTCCTGGGTTAGGAATCCCCTAAAACTCCTCTACCTTCAACTCCACTCCTCTACCCAGTTCAGATTAGCTCAGTCCTTCCCGTGCCTCCTGCTGAAACACTGTTCTACATCTATCCAGCCCATCCTTCAAAGGGAAGGAAGGGAAAAAAAACCTTGCACCTTGCAGAGTAATGTTTACACCCAGCTCTTTGCACTCTGCTTGAATTCCTTGGGAGGAAGAGCACCCCAGAGCTCAAACTCCTTTCTAGCAACCCTAGGCAGGGTTAGACAGTGATGTGTGATAGGCTTATCTGGCTAACTTAGATGGGACATTCAGCTGCATGACTATCCCCAAACAAATTGCTACTTATCGAGATAAGTTATAACCATTTAAATTTAGACATGCTGTTAAGCAGGTCTAACCTAGTTGGATAACTTATCTGGATAAGTCTCAGTATCACTACTGATAAGTGATAAGTGATATCTGGCTGATAAGTGATATCTGGCTACTGATAAGTGATATCTGGCTAAGTAGTACCACCCTATTACGCTCATTGCCTACCCCCAAGTTAGCCGACTAAGAACTTAGCCGGTTAAGGACCTGATTTACTAAGGCTTTTCTCCCATTCTGTGCCTATGGGAAAAATGCTTCGTAAATTGGGCCCTAAGTGACTTAACCAGCTAAGTGGTGACCATTAAATATAACCGGATATTCAGTGGCCACTACTTAGCTGGTTAAGTCTGGTAAAGTGCAGTTTCAATGTCAGACCTGGCCTGTCTTGCGCACTGGAAGTGACTATAGCAGAAGCTGAAAAAGGTTTCAACAGGCTTAGCCCTTACCATAAAGTGTCAGTGCTCTATTAAGGGGCCACATAAGGTAGGCCACCTTGCTATTTTATCTGTTCAGTGGGGATTTGCAAGAGAAATTAACTTTGGAGCCAGATTTTGCAATGAAAAAGACCAGAAAAAATAAAGCTTAAAAGTGACTTGGTCTATTTATAAAATGTTTGCAGACATGTTGTCCATTAGAACAAAAAAAAATATCAAAATATCAACTCGATAATACCATTATTAGGTTGCAGAATAGTTGTTGTGCTCATGGACCCTTGGGCTGAGGCAAGACTGGCTCTGTCAAGAGGGAGGAGACCTGCAGTTTCTCATTGTCAGCAGGCAGACCCAGGCGCAGCAGAGACTGGTCAGGAGCTTCACCTTTACTAGCCCACGTTCCCCTCGGGTTGAGTCTTTGGGTGCCGGGCTGGCAGGATGTAGGCGAGGGTCTCTGCTGATGGCTGAAGAGGTAATCCAAGGTGAGGCCAAGGTCATAGGCCAGCAGTGAGCAGTCGTGTTGAGGATCCAGGCAAGTGACAAGGGCAGGCAGCAGTCAAGCATATCTAGAGACCAGGTGGAGGTCGAGGGCAGGCGGCAAACAGGCATGTCCAGGCAATGGTCAAGTATGGTGTCCATCCGAGGAAGAAGAGGAGGGCTGGAGAAGGCGGGGACAGTCAGGGAAGGCAGGCGAGGATGGGACAGGCTGAGAGGAAGACTGGAACATGCAGGGCCAAGGCTGGAATCAGGCAGAGAAGCAATACCCACTACTGAGAGAGGCTGGATCGGTTACTGAGGCGGTTGCTCCTGGGGAGCTGCCCTTTTATAGGGCAGCATTGATGATGTCATCTCTAGGGGCTGCAGGGACTTTCCTGCCGTGGTTCCTTTAAGAGCAGAGGAGTGATGTGCACGCCTAGGGAGAGGCATGGCTCACTTTGGAGACGGCAGGATCCTGCTGCATGGTGGGCCTGCGGCGTCTTGCTGCATCGGAGAGCGGCGTCCTACCGCAGGGTGGTTCAGTGACATTTTGCTGCGTTGGCCGGCCTGGGGACTGGAGGTGAGGGCAGCGGTTCACGGGGTTAGCCTGCATACCACGAAACATAACAATAGTGGTGTACACAGTAATTTCAGAATTAAAATACTAAACATTTTTCTTTCATATTGTTGAGATTTTATGTATGTGAGATGATGAAAGTGTAGAAGGGGGTCCACCTTACAAGTCTACAGTAAGCCCAAAAAAACTATGCTTGGGCTCTATGCTTATCATATCAGGTATATACTGTATAGACTGTATGTATATATACCTTTGATTTTATTCTTGAAAGATTGGTGAAAATTGCCGTTCCCATTCCAAAAATATGTGAGAAATATTAAAAGATTTTTATTTAAATGGATACTTGGGTAAGGTGTGCATTGTAGCCATTTGTTTTCCCTTTAGCTGCCAAAATCCAGCTATGTGATATGAGACATCAAATGTAAACTGTTGTCAGCTGTGTGCTCTATAGGTGTCTCTGGGGTAAGCTGTTTTCTGTTATGTGACATTGCCTGAGGAGGAGACTTACAAGCTTGTATTTTCAAACATTCATTAACTTTATAAAGGAGTCTTATCTGTCCAACTACTTTTTTTTTTTTCTTCCTACTGGCAGGCTAATGTGGTACTCCCTTTCGGCTTTATGAAATATGACAGCATCTAGTCCCTTGGGATATTTGTTACAAAATAAGGGAAATATAAAAGATGGTATTTTTTTTTTCTGATGGAAGCAACCTATTTATCTAATTGCTAAGAGAAAAACACAGGGTTTTCCAAGTAGAACAGGAAGTGGGAAGTAGCAAAACAAAGTATGTTAATATATAAAAGTATAAACATTAATGTCTATCTATATAAATGCATGGGGACGACTCAAGATAATCTGCTGCCTGAGATGATGGATGAGATAGTGACACTGACACTCCCCCTCACCCAAGGCAGCCAAAAGGTTACACTCACAAAGAGACAGGCCCTCACTAAATGCAGAATAAGTGACCACAAATTAGACAAATTGCAGACATAGACCGAAATAGAGATCCCGAGAAGCCAGACTCTGCATTCAGTCATCTCAAGGCCGGAGAAAGAGGAGAGGGAGAGGGTAAAAGGACTAGGGATGGAGAGAGGAGGAAAGATGGAGTAGAAAGAGAGTGAAGATTAGAGATGGGGGAGAAGAGGTGGGCAGGCTGCATCTTGTCTTTTCTGACAAGCAGAGCCCAACATACACTTTGAAAGCTGTTCCAGGCAGTTCAAACTGTCAGTCAGTCCTTCAGCTGCAGAGGAGAGGGACGTGGGCCAATGCACTGCCTGTCCAACAACTCTTGTTGCCACAAGAGTTGTTGGACAGGCAGTGCATTGGCCCACAGAGTTGTTGGACAGGCAGTGCAGAGTTGTTGGACAGGCAGTGCTCTCTCCCCACCACACTCAAGAGTGGTAGGGAGAGAGCTATCAGTGGGAGGAATGGGGGATCACGGAGAGTAGTTGATCTAAGATCTTTGGCCACTATGGGAGGAGGGCAGTGCAGCTTTGTCCCTGGTGGACCACATCAAGGGGGGAGACACAGATGTGGCTGCAGTTTTCAGCCCCTGTGAGGCCATAATGGGGACCCCTCCTAAACAGCAGGAAGTGGCAAAACTTCCCCATGTGCCTCCCCCCCCCCCCCCCCCATATTTTTGCTGCCCTAGGCAGAGGCCTGCAGAGCCTCCTTCTCCCCCACCAGGAAGCATCTGTCCATAAACATGAACTCACTCGTACACACGAAACATCCACTCCTCCAGTGATCCCCCATCCATATCTCCTGAGAGACCTCCAAACACATGTTCCATTTCCCCCCCAAAAAAACCCCTCCAACCATTCATATTTCTGTGGCCCTAAAGATGATTCATCCCTCAGAGATGAGCTCCCACATACAACTCCCTAGAGCCCCCCCCAAACACATGATCCTTTTCAGGCTTCACCTGGCTTATTGGCACTGGCAGACTCGTTCAGCTTGGCTGTGGGATAGAAAGCAGGGAAGGAGGGCCGAACCATCCCTTCAGCACTGCCGACTCCCTCTGCTCTGGGCAATCCTGGGCAGCTGCAGATGACATGGTACATGTTGACCCCTTGCATGTGCCTGCCTTATCTCTCCTCTAGCTCGTAGCTCCCCCCCTCCGTGGGACTGTGGCAAACCTGTAGGGAAAGGAAGCCTGCCTCCGACAGCGCAGCTATGGAGTGGAGGGGTTAGTGATGCTTTCTCATGACATCTGCTGCTAAGGCTGGCTGCTGGCTGCTCCCTTGACAACTGCACAAAAAATGTACAGCCTTGCGAGATATTGGCTTTTAATCCGCTGCTTTTAAACCTCTGCTAGTAGCACTGGCTGCTGTCCCCCAGAATTTGCTACCTGCGGTGATTGCCTCACCTGGCCTAATGAGAGAATAGATTTTTCTGGATAATAGGGGTGCGGGGCCGAAGCCTAGGACTTTGTTTTGCGAATAATGGAACTTCAAATATAAGGTGACCCACTGCACAGCCTCAGTTTCCAGTGGCAGCTCAAGGATAGATTCTTCAATAGGAGTATGAAAATTCTGTTGCAAAGTTTCTTTAATTCCGAGGCAATTGTGTGCCACATTTACATAAAGTTGAATTAACTTGCTTATATATTAAATAAACGTTAATTTGTATTTTGCTTTATAAAAATAAACTTGTTTTCTGATATTTTATGACTGGCTAATTTATTTGGTTCTTTTGGGATGAGGGAAGTTAGTGATCAGTGCTGAGAAGAGAGAAGGGGGATAGAGAATGGAGGGATAGGGAGGAGATAGGATCTGGGGATGCGGAGGGAAAGGGGGTCTTGAAGGAAGATTGGAAAAGAAGGAAGGGAAGAGGATTAGGGGATTGAGGCACACAGGGAGGAGAGGAAAGAGAGAATCTGAGAGCAGAGGGAGAGAGGAAATAAGGGAGGATCCTGGATGAGAGATTTGAGATCAGAAGGAAGGAGGAAATATCTACTATTACACACTTCACTTTGATACTGAGTCCTTTTTTCACTCACTTCCCGCACCCCAAAACCCATTTTCTCACACCCCGCATTCTCTTCAGTCCTTGCACTCACAGCCTACATCCAGTCTTCTCAATTCACTTGCATGTACCATGATCCCCTCACTCACTTCTCACCCCCACTTCAGTCTCCTCATTCTCTCCCCATCCCCTTCTTCACCTTCCCCTCCCATCCATCCTCCTCCATATTCCCTCAGTTGCTTTCTTCCCTCATTCAGTCTTTCCTCCATCCCTGTGATCCCCTCACTCTCCATCACTCACTTTCTCCCCACACTCCCTCTTTTCCTCTCACAATCCCCTTCCTTTCCCTCAGTTACTCTTCCCCCACTCCCATAATCCCCTCAGTCTCCCTCATTCCCTTTCTCCTGCCACTATCTCCTATCCCCCACATTCCCTCATTCACTTTCTCCCCTCACTCCCTCCATTGTGATCCACTCATTCATCTCCCTTCCCCCACCATCCTCTCACTCACTCTTCTCATCTGGACCTCTGATCCCATCACTCACCCTGCCATGCCAGTTCAGGACAGCGACATCACAGCACCTTGGGCCATGTCCTCCTCCTCTGCTGCAAGGGTCAGGATGCTGTGCTTTGAACAGGAAGTAGAAGAGGAGGACGAGGACATGGCCTCCTCTTAGCCCTGAACCTCCATGAGAGGGTGAGTAATGGGAGCAAGGGGAAGAATAAAGATGTGCTGCAGGTGCCACCTCTTGCACCACCTGCTGCTTGGACCCGGCCTCCAGTCTCCTGCAGCGATTCCGTCAGGACAAGTTAATTCCACGGCAAGGGACAAATTTTGCAGTCCTTACCATGGGGAGACTCGAGGCCCCTTCTCTGCAGTGGTACATATTTTGTGTGCAATTTAATTATTCCACACATATGCAAAGATTGCAGGTACATTTAGCATGCACACCTGCAGCTAATTTTTTGAAAGGGAATTATCTAGTTTCTCTGACTATCACGTACCTTAATGTGTGCGTGTTAAAAGTTCCCACATACTTTGCTCCTGCTATTTGTGCGGATGGCTAAGAGGGGAAGGGGGGCAAAAATGGAGCATATGCTTTGGAAAATTACATATACATGCATCATGTTCCTCTCCCAACCTAAATACTCCCCCAGAAATTTCTCTTTTTAACCGGCTAAATATACTCATGCTATGAAAATCTCTACGCGCTTATAGCCGGACACAGGTGAGCAATTTTTAGGCAGGCCAATCTCCATTGGTAAAAAGCTATTTTCCAACTGAAATAGTTTTGAGTATATCCTCCTTACGATTATTTGATCCCTCAGAAAATTCTGCTAGAACCATCTTATGTTCTTACATTCCTATATATCTAAAGATGTTCTCAGGACACAAATACCTAAATGACCAGTTCCGTAGCTTGTAAATAGAAAAGGTGGAATACTGGTGAAGAGCTATCCAAATTTGGAAACTGTCAAAACTTCTGACAGAAGGATTTTCAGTGAATAACAATAAGCACATTCTATCCTGCAGTTCAGGGGCTCCGTGTAAGTTGGAAAAGTCATGTACACAACTTTTACTATGTTTCCTAGACCGGGCTCTGCTGTAATATGCTGTCAGCCTCACTTCCCTATTCAAAAGCTTCATTATTCCTTGTGGGATATGTGTTGTTGCCTTCATAGAAACATAACGGCAGAAAAAAAACATATGGCCATTCAGTTTGCCCATCCATCCAATTAATTTAGCATTATCATTCTCATCACTTCCTTAGAGATCCCCTGTATTTATCCCATGCTTTCTTGAATTCAAATATTGTTTTTGTCTCCACCACTTCCATTGAGAGGCTGTTCCACACATCTACCACCCTCTCTGTAAAAAAAAATGTTCTAAGATAACTCCTGAGTCTACCCCCTTTCACCCTCATCTTATGACCCCTTGTTCTACAGCCTCCTTTCCATTGAAAAAGGCTCACCTCCTGTGCATGGAACCCTTTGAGATATTTGAATTTTTCTATCATATCTCCCCTATCTTGCCTTTCCTCTAGGATATACATGTTTAGATCTTTAAATCTGTCCTCATATGCTTTAGAACGAAGATCAATGACCATTTTAGTAGCCACTCTCTGGACCAACTCATCCTGTTTATATTATTTGAAGGTGCAGTCTCCAGAATTGTACACAGTATTCCAAGTGAGGTCTCACCAGGGACCTATACAGGGGCAATATCACCTCCCTTTTTCTGCTGACCATTCCTCTCCCTATGCAGCCAAGCATCTTTCTGGCTTTTACTGGAGCTTTATCCACCTGTTTGGCCACTTTAAGATCATCAGATACAGTTACCCCCTAGATCCCGCTCTTCCTATATGCTTAGAATTTCACCTCCAATACTGTACTTTTACCTTGGGTTTTTGCATCCTAAATGCATTATTCTGCATTTTTTAGCATTAACCCTTAGCTGCCAGACCTAAGACAATTCCTCCAGCTTCACTAAATCCCTCTGGATTTAAAATTTGGGTTTCCGTGTGTAAATTTGGGCCCTGCCCTGGAATGCCCCTGACACACGCCCCCAAACACCCCCCCCCCTTATTTATTCACACATGCACATATATACACATAATTTGCAGCTTTCAAACTACATATTGCTCACGTGCAGCCCGGATTCTCGTGTATATGGGCCTTCTAATGCAAACAACATTTTGAAAATTCATCCCTTTCAGAGCAGGAATCCTCTAGAAAACCTTCTTAATGAATCTAGCCAGGGTTACACGTTCTATGTAAGATTTTGTGCTTAAATAATTTCTGGCCCTACATAAGAATTTCTCAACTTTTTAAAAGTTCAAGTGCTTTTAATATTCAGAAGAACACAATTCTTCTCGCTAATCCACATACTTATCCCTCCCTTCCTACCTCCTAAAAACAGCATCAGTTAAAACAAAAATAATAATGTTTGCTCTGTCATTGAAGGTAGCTTAGGGCTGAGTTCTATGATTTCAGAGTCTAATATATTCAACACCTTTATTTATCTAATGCAAAAAGGGAATATTATTATCATAATTTTTTATTTGTTATCATATTTTACAATCAGCAAACCTAAGAATCAGGACTTTAAAAAATGCCCTGATAGCAGGTTAAAATGAAAACAAATACACTATTACCTTTCATATAACTTTGTAAATGTTAGCTACTTTTTAATAGTCTAAATATTCTCTGCTGTATGTCTTTCTCACTGCCTCTTTCCACATACACATGCACTCTTGTTCATACTCATTTGCATACTTATTTAGCCCTTTTACTTGTCCAAGGGATCACTGGGTGAACTCTATGTAAGATCATTTTGGTAGCTTAAACTGAGGTTCACTGAGGAATCTTTAGGACATATTTCCATGGTATAATCTAACTTTTCCTGGCACACATTTAATGTGTTCTGTTTGTTGAGGTGAACAATGCAACTTTCAGGTGTTATTCTCCATGTTGCAGCTTGTGAGAATAGAGATATGAGTGATAAGGACTACTACCAGGACATGAAAACTGTCCTTGTTATTGTCCTTTCTGTACCCTTTAATTTTATCTTACTATGATTTTCAATATTATGATATCCTAATGGATGTCTGTCTAAAACGACAGGAGATAGAGGCCATTTGCTCAATAAAGGTACAGAGAATGAAAATGATTTTTTTTTTATATGCATGGTAGCTGGGTGTCACATTGGCAGAGAATTTGAAAGGCTGAGGCTTCTGTATGTGAGAGAATGTGACACAGTGAGTGAGTGTGTGACAGTGTGTGGGTGACACAAAGAGGGAGAGTGTATTTGAGTAAGTGTATGTAAGACAAGGAAAGGGTGTATGTATTAGTGAGTCTGTGTAATAGAGGGAATGTGTGTCAAAGTGAGTCTGAGAGACTAAGTTTAACAGTGTGTGTGTGTGTGTGTGTGTGTGTGTGTGTGTGTGTGAGAACGCGAGTGTCTGTGAGAGTCTCAGAGTTTACCAGAGAGAATGTGTGTCTGATATGAGTGCATAACAATATCGGATTTACCAAGAGGAAGTCTGTGAGTGTAAGTGAGATGGTAACAGCATATGTGTGTGTGAGTGAGTGAGTGACTCTGTCTTAGAATGAATGATCTGATTATTCAAATTCTGGCCTAAGAAGAGAGTTTTATCTCTTGAAAGTTAGTCAAGAAAATATTGTTAGTTCAATAAAAAGGTATCACCCAACATGTTATTTAAATAAATAAATAGATAAACAAATATATATATATATAAAGAGAGAGAGAGAGAAGTCCATATTCAGTACCACTTAGCCAGATAAGGTTTGACTTTCCGGCTAAAGACATAAATAAAGCCTGTGAGGGAGTCAGTTGGACCGTTAGATGATCGAGGGGTTAAAGGGGCACATAGAGGAGATAAGGCCATCGCGGAAAGATTAAATGATTTCTTTGCTTCGGTGTTTACTGAAGAGGATGTTGGGGAGGAACCCGTAATGGAGAAGGTTTTCATGGGTAATAATTCAGATGGACTGAATAAAATCATGGTGAACCTAGAAGATGTGGTAGGCCTGATTGACAAACTGAAGAGTAGTAAATCACCCAGACTGGATGGTATACACCCCAGCGTTCTGAAGGAACTAAAAAATGAAATTTCAGACCTATTAGTAAAAATTTGTAACTTATCATTAAAATCATCCATTGTACCTGAAGACTGGAGGATAGATAGCAAATGTAACCCCAATATTTAAAAAGGGCTCCAGAAGCGATCCGGGAAACTACAGACCGGTTAGCCTGACCTCAGTGCCAGGAAAAATAGTGGAAAGTGTTCTAAACATCAAAATCACAGAACATATAGAATGACATGGTTTAATGGAACAAAGTCAGCATGGCTTTACCCAGGGCAAGTCTTGCCTCACAAATCTGCATCACTTTTTTGAAGGAGTTAATAAACATGTGGATAAAGGTGAACCGGTAGATATAGTATACTTGGATTTTCAGAAGGCGTTTGATAATGTTCCTCATGAGAGGCTTCTAGGAAAAGTAAAAAGTCATGGGATAGGTGGCGATGTCCTTTCGTGGATTGCAAACTGGCTAAAAGACAGGAAACAGAGAGTAGGATTAAATGGAAAATTTTCTCAGTGGAAGGGAGTGGACAGTGGAGTGCCTCAGGGAACTGTATTGGGACCCTTACTTTTCAATATATTTATAAATGATCTGGAAAGAAATACGACGAGTGAGATAATCAAATTTGCAGATGACACAAAATTGTTCAGAGTAGTTAAATCACAAGCAGAGTGTGATAAATTGCAGGAAGACCTTGTGAGACTGGAAAATTGGAGATCCAAATGGCAGATGAAATTTAATGTGGATAAGTGCAAGGTGATGCATATAGGGAAAAATAACCCATGCTATAATTACACAATGTTGGGTTCCATATTAGGTACTACAACCCAAGAAAGAGATCTAGGTGTCATAGCGGATAACACATTGAAACCGTCGGTTCAGTGTGCTGCGGCAGTCAAAAAAGCAAGCAGAATGTTGGGAATTATTAGAAAGGGAATGGTGAATAAAACGGAAAATGTCATAATGCCTCTGTATCGCTCCATGGTGAGACCGCACCTTGAATACTGTGTACAATTCTGGTTGCCGCATCTCAAAAAAGATATAATTGCGATGGAGAAGGTACAGAGAAGGGCTACCAAAATGATAAGGGGAATGGAACAACTCCCTTATGAGGAAAGACTAAAGAGGTTAGGACTTTTCAGCTTGGAGAAGAGACGACTGAGGGGGGATATGATAGAGGTGTTTAAAATCATGAGAGGTCTAGAACGGGTAGATGTGAATCGGTTATTTACTCTTTCGGATAATAGAAAGACTAGGGGGCACTCCATGAAGTTAGCATGGGGCACATTTAAAACTAATCGGAGAAAGTTCTTTTTTACTCAACGCACAATTAAACTCTGGAATTTGTTGCCAGAGGATGTGGTTAGTGCAGTTAGTATAGCTGTGTTTAAAAAAGGATTGGATAAGTTCTTGGAGGAGAAGTCCATTACCTGCTATTAAGTTCACTTAGAGAATAGCCACTGCCATTAGCAATGGTAACATGGAATAGACTTAGTTTTTGGGTACTTGCCAGGTTCTTATGGCCTAGATTGGCCACTGTTGGAAACAGGATGCTGGGCTTGATCGACCCTTGGTCTGACCCAGTATGGCATTTTCTTATGTTCTTATGTTCTTAAGAGACAAAGTTCTTGGATGTAATACATGACTGCTTCATGGAGCAATTGGTTTAGGAACCAACAAGAGAGGGAGCTATTTTAGATTTAATTCTTAGTGGAATGCAAGATTTGGTGAGAGAGGTAACGGTGGTGGAGCCACTTGGCAATAGTTATCATAACATGATCAAATTTAAACTAATAACTGGAAGGGGGACAATAAGTAAATCTGCCGCTCTAACACTAAACTTTCAAAAGGGAAACTTTGATAAAATGAGGAAAATAGTTAGAAAAAAACTGAAAGGTGCAGCTGCAAAGGTTAAAAGTGTTCAACAGGCATGGACATTGTTTAAAAATACAATCCTAGAGGCGCAGTCCATATCATTTCCACACATTAAGAAAGGTGGAAGGAAGGCAAAACGATTACCGTCATGGTTAAAAGGTGAGGTAAAAGAGGCTATTTTAGCCAAAAAAAATCCTTCAAAAATTGAAAGAAGGATCCATTTGAAGAAAATAGGATAAAACATAAGCATTGTCAAGTTAAGTGTAAAACATTGATAAGACAAGCGAAGAGAGAATTTGAAATGAATTTGGCCATAGAGGCAAAAACTCATAATAAAAAGTTTTTTAAATATATCCGAAGCAAGAAACCTGTGAGGGAGTTGGTTGGACCATTAGATGACCGAGGTGTTAAAGGGGTTCTTAGGGAAGATAAGGCCATTGCAGAAAGACTAAATGAATTATTTGCTTCCATGTTTACTAATGAGGATGTTGGGGAGATACAAGTTCCGGAGATGGTTTTCAGGGGTGATGAGTCAGATGAACTGAACAATATCACTGTGAACCTGGAAGATGTAGTAGGCCAGATTGACAAACTAAAGAGTAGCAAATACCTGGACCGGATGGTATGCATCCTAGGGTATTGAAGGAACTAAAAAATGAAATTTCTTATCTATTAGTAAAAATTTGTAACCTATCGTTAAAATCATCCATTGTACCTGAAGACTGGAGGGTGGCCAATGTAACCCCAAGATTTAAAAAAGGCTCCAGGGGTGACCCGGGTAACTATAGATCAGTGAGCCTAACTTCAGTGCCAGGAAAAATAGTGGAACCTATTCTCAAGATCAAAATCACAGAGCATATAGAAAGACATGGTTTAATGGAACACAGTCAAAATGGATTTACCCAAGGGAAGTTTTGCCTAACAAATCTGCTTCATTCTTTTGAAGGGGTTAATAAACACATGGATAAAGGAGAATGGGTAGATGTAGTGTATTTGGATTTTCAGAAGGCGTTTGACAAAGTCCCTCACGAGAGGCTTCTAAGAAAACTAAAAAGTAATCGGATAGGAGGCGATGTCCTTTCATGGATTACAAACTGGATAAAAGACAGGAAACAGAGAGTAGGATTAAATGGTCAATTTCTCAGTGGTAAAGGGTAAACAGTGGAGTGCCTCAGGGATCTGTACTTGGGCCAGTGCTTTTCAATACATATATAAATGATCTGGAAAGGAATACGACGAGTGAGGTTATCAAATTTGTGGATGATACAAAATTATTCAGAGTAGTTAAATCACAAGCGGAATGTGATACATTACAGGAGGACCTTGCAAGACTGAAAGATTGGGCATCCAAATGGCAGATGAAATTTAATGTGGTCAAGTGCAAGGTGTTGCATATAGGGAAAAATAACCCTTGCTGTAGTTACACGATGTTAGGTTCCATATTAGGAGCTACCACCCAGGAAAAAGATCTAGGCATCATAGTGGATAATACTTTAAAATCGTCGGCTCAGTGTGCTGCAGCAGTCAAAAAAGCAAACAGAATGTTAGGAATTATTAGCAAGGGAATGGTTAATAAAACGGAAAATGTTATAATGCCTCTATATTGCTCCATGGTGAGACCGCAGCTTGAATTCTGTGTACAATTCTGGTCACCACATCTCAAAAAAATATAATGCGATGGAAAAGGTACAGAGAAGGGCAGCCAAAATGATAAAGGGGATGGAACAGCTCCCCTATGAGAAAAGGCTGAAGAGGTTATGGCTGTTCAGCTTGGAGAAGAGACGGCTGAGGGGGGATATGATAGAGGTCTTTAAGATCATGAGAGATCTTGAACGAGTAGATGTGACTTGGTTATTTACACTTTCGAATAATAGAAGGACTAGGGGGCATTCCATGAAGTTAGCAAGTAGCACATTTAAGACTAATCGGAGAAAATTCTTTTTCACTCAATGCACAATAAAGCTCTGGAATTTGTTGCCAGAGGATTTGGTTAGTGCAGTTAGTATAGCTGGGTTCAAAAAAGGTTTGGATAAGTTCTTGGAGGAGAAGTCCATTAACTGCTATTAATTAAGTTTACTTAGGGAATAGCCACTGCTATTAATTGCATCAGTAGCATGGGATCTTCTTGGTGTTTGGGTAATCGCCAGGTTCTTGTGGCCTGGTTTGGCCTCTGTTGGAAACAGGATGCTGGGCTTGAGGGACCCTTGGTCTGACCTAGCATGGCAATTTCTTATGTTCTTAATTGCCGGCAGCTGAATATCTGTCTGGGATCAGCAGCTGCCCCTTAGTTGAACAACTACATATTGGGTTCTATAGTTAGCCAGCTAAGTGGTGGGTGGGGCGGATGAATAACTCGAAGGAGTTGAGTTAACTGGATAAGTTATTATCTGATATTATCTGGCTAAGTCTGGTTGTGCTGGAGACCTGTCCTAAATTGAGCCGGATAAACTTATCCGGTTAACTTTTAGATAGCTGAGTATATTTAGTGGTATGGCCAAGCCAATGATCCTCTCAGCTAAGTTAGCCAGATAGATTTATCCAGCTAACCAATGAAGCTGGATAGCAGCAGAATATGGATCTCATAGTTTTTATTTGTTAACTTTTATTTCTATGCATTAGAATGAGTGACAGAGAGTGAAAGATATTGCGTGGATGAGTGTTTCTGGAACTGAGTGAAAGAGAGAGAGAATGCCTTGAGATAGTAGTATCAGAACGAAAGGAACAATATTTAAGGGTGTGTGAGGAAGTGAGTATGAGAAACAGATAGAGAATGCATGTCTGAGATAGAGTATGTGAATAAGTGAGTGAGTGTGAGATTGAGTGTCAGAGAATAAGAGATACTATGACTGGGTGAATATATGTGAAAGTGAGTATAAGAGACAGGGAGAGTATATAAGACAATGAGTGTATGTGACAGAGGCAAAGTGAGTTTCAATCTCTAATGTAGTGTCTAAATAGGTAATAGTGGCAGCACTCACCCATTTACTGTGAAAGAATTCAATATGGATGCCTGAATATGGTCCTTCCATGCCACCACCCATACCAGTGGTGTGAATTTTGCACTTTGCCATGGGTCCCAACATCCACTTTCCCTCATTACCCTACATGTGTATTCATCTCCACACCCATTGCATGCATTAGCAGTATGCATGCATTCTGGCCTGATGGTGCGTGTTCTCGGATAGCATTGTGTATGCATGTGTGCTGTTGCATGCAGGTTCTGCAAAGCAAGTATGCATAATGAAGGACAGTGGACATCGGGAACTGAACAAATGGTGACATGTTTTTCTTCATTATTATCTCTTTCCCATGGAGCACCGTGGGTGAAAATTAGCAATGTAGAATGGTATCTTGTGTTCAAGATAAAATGTGGAAAGGAATAAGTTAAGGAACTAGATGGTTTGTTTTCATTAGGCTAGCATTATTAACTTTGGCCCCCATGCACTAAGCTGTGAGGGAATCTACAGAAATAAGTTGGCACTTCACGGTGCCAGCTCTTTAAATAATATGTAAATGGGGTGCATGGCAGTAACTTCTTGAGCTATAGTTAAGTTTCACTCAAAATGCTGCTTTTGTGAAACTTAGCTACTGCTGAATCACTAATGAATCACAGATGGATATCCTGATCTACAGCAAGGCACAGGTTCAGTGAGAAAGATGCCTGGAGATCAATTGACTCAGAAAACAGACGGCAGAGCTTTGAAGCATTGTGACAACAAGGACTACATCAATGAAATGCTTCTATTGGGGAAGCGTATAGTGATAGGAGTATACTACCATCCATCTGGCCAAAATGATGAGATGGACAATGAAATGCTAAGGGAAATTAGGAAAGCTAACCAAATTGGTAGTGCACTAATAATGGGAGATTTCAATTACCCCAATATTGATTGGTTAAATGTAACAACAGGACATGCTAGAGAGATAAAATTCCTGTATGGAATAAATGACAGCTTTCATTCAGGAACCAATGAAAGAGGATTCTATTTTAAATCTAATTCTTAGTGGAGTATAGGATTTGGTGAGAGAGAGTAATAGTGGTGGGGCCGCTTGGCAATAGTGATCATAACATAATCAAATTTGAATTAAGGGGGACAATAATAAATTTATGACCCTAGCACTAAACTTTCAAAATAGAAACTGATAAAATGAGAAAAAAATTTAGAAAAAAACTGAAAGATGCAGCTACAAATGTAAAGAGTGTACAACAGGTGTGGACATTGTTAAAAAATAATTCCATCTTAGAAGCGTAGTCCAGATGTATTCTACTCATTAAGAAATGTGGAAGGAAGGAAGGCCAAACGAATGCCGGTATGGTTAAAAGACGAGGTGAAAGAGGTTATTATAGCCAAAAGATCTTCCTTCAAAAAGTGGAAGAAAGATCCATCTAAAGAAAATAGGAAAAAGCATAAGCATTGTCAAGTTAAGTGTAAAACATTGATAAGACAGGCTAAAAGAGAATTTGAAAAGAAGTTGGCCAGAGAGGCAAAAACTCATATAAAACTAAATATATCCAAAGCAGGAAGCCTGTGAGAGAGTCAAATGATCGAGGGGTTAAAGGAGCACTTAGGGAAGATAAGGCCATTGTGGAAAAACTAAATTCATTATTTGCTTCAGTGTTTACTGAGGAGGATGTTGGGGAGATGCCTGTTCCAGAGAATGTTTTCAAGGGTGATGATTTAAATAAACTGACCAAAATCACTGTGAACCTGGAAGACTGACAAACTGAAAGTAGCAAATTACCTGGACTGGATGGTATACATCCCAGGATGCTGAAAGAACTACAAATTGAACTTTCAAACCTATTAGAAGCAATTTGTAAACTATCATTAAAATCATTCATTGAATCTGAATTCTGGAAGGTGGCCAGTGTATCCCTGATATATAAAAAGGGCTTCAGAGGTGATCCAGGAAACTATAGACCGGTGAGCCTGACTTAAGTTCTGGGTAAATTATGGAAATTATTATAAAGAATAAAATCACAGAACATAAGGATAGACATGATTTAATGGGACATAGCATGGATTTACACAAAGGAAGTCTTGCCTCACAGATTTGAAGGGGCGAATAAACACATGGGTAAAGGCAAAACAGTAGATGTGGTATATTTAGATTTTAAAAGGTGTTTGACAAAGTCCCTCATGAGAGTCGTCTAAGAAAACTAAAAAGTCATGGGATTGGAGGCAATGTACTTTTGTGAATTATAAACTGGTTAAAAGACAGGAAACAGAGAGTAGGATTAAATGGTAGAGATGTGAATCGTGTCCTCGATCGTCTTAACGATCGATTTCGGCTGGGAGGGGGAGGGAATCGTATTGTTGCCGTTTGGGTGTGTAAACTATCGTGAAAAATCGTTAAAATCGTGAGCCGGCACACTAAACCCCCCTAAAACCCACCCGACCCTTTAAATTAAATCCCCCACCCTCCCGAACCCCCCCCCCCCAATGCTTTAAATTACCTGGGGATCCGGCGGTGGTCCAGAACGGCGGCGGTCCGGAACGGCCCCCTCAATAGAATCGTGTTGTCTTCAGCCGGCGCCATTTTTCAAAATGGCCGCCGCAAAATGGCGGCGGCCATAGACAAAAATGATTCAACGCAGGAGGTCGTTCCGGACCCCCGCTGGACTTTTGGCAAGTCTTGTGGGGGTCAGGAGGCCCCCCCCCCCAAGCTGGCCAAAATTTTCCTGGGAGTCCAGCGGGGTTCCGGGAGCAATTTCTTGCCGCGAATCGTTTTCGTACGGAAAATGGCGCCGGCCATATGGCCGGCGCCATTTATTGGGAGACTCTCTTGCACCCAATCTGTATTCTCATAGTTTTTTGCTAGTCTTGTTGCAAAATTACCTGTATGGAAAGGTTATTCTTTGATAGGGATGTGAATCGTTTTTTGACGATTTAAAATATCGTCGTACGGAAAATGATTCGCGGCAAGAAATCGCTCCCGGAACCCCGCTGGACTCCCAGGAAAATTTTGGCCAGCTTGGGGGGGCCTCCTGACCCCCACAAGACTTGCCAAAAGTCCAGCGGGGGTCCGGAACGACCTCCTGTGTCGAATCGTTTTTGTCTATGGCCGCCGCCATTTTGCGGCTGCCATTTTGAAAAATGGCGCCGGCTGAAGACAACACGATTCTATTGAGGGGGCCGTTCTGGACCGCCGCCGTTCTGGACCACCGCCGGATCCCCAGGTAATTTAAAGCATTGGGTGGGGGATTTAATTTAAAGGGTCGGGGTGGGTTTTAGGGGGTTTTAGTGTGCCGGTTTTCCTGCCCTCCCCCTTCCCCCGATTTACGATTTTTTAACGATAAATCGAGGGAATTGGTATTGTATCGTGGCCCTAACGATTTTTTGACGATTTAAAATATATCGGACGATATTTTAAATCGTAAAAAAACGATTCACATCCCTATTAAATGGTCTGTCTTCATAGTGGAAAAAGGTGAACAGTGGAATGCCTCAGGGATCTGTACTTGGACCGGTGCTTTTTAATATATTTATAAATGATCTGGAAAGGGATGATCAAAGAGCGAGGTGATCAAATTTGCAGATGACACAAAATTATTCAACGTACCTAAGTCACAAACAGATTGTGATAAATTGCAGGAGGATCTTGCAAGATTGTATGATTGGGCATCTTATGGCAGATGAAATATAATGTGAACAAGGACAAGGTGATGTATATAGGGAAAAATAACCCATGCTATAGTTATACAATGTTAGGTTCCATATTTGAAGTAACCATCCAGGAAAAAGATCTGGGCCTCATAGTTGATATTACATTGAAATTGTTGGCTCAGTGTGCTACGATGGTCAAAAAAGCAAACAGAATGTTAGGAATTATTAGGAAGGGAATGGCATATAAAACAAAGGATGTCATAATGCCTCTGTATTGCTCCATGGTGAGGCTGCACCTTGAATATTATGTGCAATTCTGGTTACCACATCTCAAAAAAGATATAGTTGCATTAGAAAAAGTACAGAGAAAGGCAACCAAAATGATAAAGGGGATGGAACAGCTCCCCTATGAGGAAAGGCTAAAGAGGTTAGGGCTGTTCAGCTTGGAGAAGAGACTCCCGAGGGGAGATATGATCAGAGGTCTACAAAACTATTAAAGGACTTGAATGGGTAAATGTGAAAAGGTTATTTACTCTTTCGGATAATACGAGGACTAGGAGGCACTCCCTGAAGTTAGCAAATAACACATTTAAAATGAAAGGCGTCAAAGGATAGTGGAAATGGAGCTCCCTCTGAGGAAAAGGGCGTTACTAGTGGTGTACCACAGGGATTGGTCCTTAGATCTGTTCTTTTCAACATTTTCATAAGTAATATTGCAGAAGAGCTATCAGTTTAGTTTAGTTTATTCATAACCTTGATATACAACTATTTCAATATGATATCAAAGTAGTTTAAACAAAAAAAATCATATTTTCATTTACATAAACTACTATGATGGGAATTAATAGGCAATAGTAGCTTTTGATCTATCTAATGTTTGGGTACTTGCCAGGTACTTGTGACTTGGATTGGCCACTGCTGGAAACAGGATGCTGGACTTGATGGACCCTTGGTCTGACCTAGTATGGCATTTCTTATGTTCTTATGTTTATTTTCAAAAGAAAATATAAATATAATATACTATTGTAGTACTTTTCAAAAGCCCATTTGCCCACGTTAAGTGCACTTAACAAAAGCTTTCTTCATAATCACAATAGAATCAAAAGCCATGCTGACCTCTCTTTGGAATTCTTTTTAAGACTGCAGCACCTTCCCATTCATACCATACCTGTAAACATTTACTCACAGACAAAAACCAAAGAAATATAAAATGGAAAGAAAACACACCCCAACAAAACCAAAATCAATTGACAAGATATCCTAACATTATTGTACTGTTGTCAAGTGTCCGAGACATTAACTAGAACTTTCCTCCAGATTTTTAGGTACCCTTGAAGAGACTTTGTACATCTTGGAGGTTTCAACATTTCAAATGTTCCAATTCATCCAACTGTTTCATTTGTGTTTTCCAGTCACAAAAAGTGGGTAGCTCTTCTCCCTTCCAAAACAACAGGATGACCTTTTTTTGCCAAAAGTAGAGAAACAGCAATATATTTCTTCCCCCCAGGAGGCAGACCCAAATTAGAAAGAAAGTTAAATAAATCAGCTTCCCAGACCATGGCAAATGACAACACAAAAGAGAGTTCAAGTACGTGCAGATCTGTCTCCAGTATGAACGTAACTTATGACAAAAAGTACCTATACAATAACTGCCGAATTTTAAATCGGACACGCATTCAAATTCCAGCAGTTTTGTGCGTGGCCGGGCCCTGTGCAAATACAATAACAATAACTGCCTATACAAATACAAGTGCCAGGCCCTGAAAAAGGGGCAGGGCCGGGAAGCGTGGTCTGGATGGGGAGGGGTGGGATGGAGGCCGGCCGCTGTCCCGGGGGAAGCACGCGCCAGCAGTTGGCCGGCGCGCCCAAGTTGCTTCTGCTCCAACAGAGCAGTAAGAAAAAAAAATAACAAAAACCTTTTCTACTTAAGTAAGGAGTAGGGGTTGGGATGGAGAGAGGAAAGGGTAGGAAGGTTAGGCAGGGGTGTAGGGAAGTTCCCTCCCATTTCGCTCCTTAATTGGAGCGGACTGGGAGGGAACTTGAGGAGGCTTGATTGCGTCACCGTGCGTAATTTGGTAAAATTCCCTCCCTGCGTGTGCCACCCTCACATGTTCGCGTGAATCATCAAATCTGGCACGCATGTGCGTGCAGCCCACTGATTTTATAACAACTGGCGCGCACATGTTATAAAATCCATGTATCTAGGCGTGTGCACATGGACTCGCATGCGCACCTTTTAAAATCTGCCCCTAATTGAATTTCGTGCACAAATCTGAATCCCAAAGATGCATTTTAGCTCTCTTTTCACTAGTCAGATAAGTTCTACATTCGAATAACGTTAATTGCATTTCTCTCATATTGGCTGCATTGAGAAAGCAATAAATTGCCTTAAAGGCTTGAGAAATATCTACTCCAGTTAGAGGTAGTTCCAAATCTGCACTCCAGATAAATGCAATTTTCTCGAAATGAAGACCTTTCCAGAGGAGTTGTATTTCTCTATGCCATATGGAAATCTGATTATGTTTAGGTATAATTTCAAAAAAGAATTCTCTGTCTCGTTAAAAAGTTATGTCCTTGATATCAGTACGAGAATGCATGGAACAATAGTGGTGCGCTAATAGATAAGCAGAGAAGTGATGGTTTGGGAGATTACATTATTCACTAATTTTTTGGAAGGAAAATAAACAATTAAGATTATCATGAATCAACTGTCCCACACAGTGTAGACCCTGAATGTTACGCCCGTCGGTTGCAGATGGCTGTGACCACTAATGCTCACCTCTTTGCTGCCTTGCCGTCATTGGGGAGAGTGGTGGCCTCCACCAGCTACCACCGACCTGTCTGGCATTCCCACGGTAGCGTGGGTGCTGTCAACCGCCATCTTGCCTCTGGGATCACTTAGGCACATGCATGGGTGAGTCTTGTACACGTCATGGCGGGAACTTCAGGGGCGTCCCCTCCGGATGACGTCTTCACTCTGCTGTACTTAAGCTGGCTGGTCCTGCCTACTAATGAGTTAGCAAGGAGTTCCCTCGTTGCTGAATTCACTTCATCTTTACGGACTTCCTGTTCCAGTTTCTGCAATTTGGTGTGAGATGCTCTGGGTACACACTCCTCGGTGGCCCTTCCTCATCTCTGGCTATCTGCTCCTCAGAGGGCCTTCTGCCTTGGACTGCTGTCTGTTCCCGTTCCTCTCCTGGAACTACCACTCTGTGAGAAACTTGACTTCACGGACCACTACTTTACCAGCCTCATTGAGGGATCCTCTCCGGTGATCCCCGTACCGTGTCGTCTCTAAGTGAGGAGCCACTCCGGTATACCCTGCGCTGCAGGCCATTATTGCACCATCGCTACAGGACCCTCACCCTGTTCCTGTACCTCGGGCCACCACCATACCATCTCTGTGTGCGGAATCCCTCAGTGTACCTTACGCTGCAGGCCACTACCGCATCACCACTAGGGAGAGACTTCTTCGGCGTACCCCGCTCTGTGGGCCATTACCAGATCTCCACATCTGAAGTATTCCCTCTGAGTATACCCCTCTGCTCAGAACCTATTACTTTTACTGCACCCCCCGCTCCGCGGGCTGTGCCTTTCTACCTCTCTAATAAAGATTCTATTCCACAGCTGTGTCTGACATCCGCTGCGACCGCGCCTCCCGACGGTGAGGCCCACAGGGCTCCTCCCTGTGGGCGGGACCATCACGCACCTCGGCCCAGGGCCCACACACCTACAAGTCATGACACTGAGATTCCCACAAATGGAATACCGAGATATCAAAGCCATTTGGAAAGTCTATATTGCCAACAAATGATAGAAGAGGAGAGACTGTAGCCTTGTGGCCCATAGTCTTATGCCACCATTTCCATGCACTTCTCAGGGCCATTAACCAGGGAGGCACTCCCATAGATAAAGGCAATTTTACTTTGTGCAGGTGTAATTAGTTGATAGGTTTATAAGGATAAACCCTCTCCTGCAGCAATTTACTAATATCAAATTTATGACTTTGAGAGAAATATTCTTTAATATAACACAACAAGGAAGCCACATTATATATTCTCAGATCAGGCAGGACCAATCCCCCTCTCTCCTTGTCATACGAGAAAGTCACAGAACTAACTTGAAGTCTCTTATTCTTCCACAGGAAAGAGGATATCAAGGATTTAAAATATACAATATCATTACTCTTCAATCATAAAGGGATCATTTGGAACCAATAAAGGATTTTGGGCAAGATAATCATTTTGACCAAGCCACTAGACCCCATAAGCTCAAGGGGTAGAGATCTCCATCTTTGTAGCAAACTAGTGATCTTCATACTGATGTAAAATTCAGGGAATATAATTCAGGTACAGTGTGAGGTAATCTAATACCCAGATAGTGCCTAATACTCACTGCCCATTTCAGTGGAAAAGAACCTTGCCAAAAAGCTTTTAAGGACATATTCAGTGGGAAAACCCCTGATTTCCCAAAATTAATTTTTAAACCTGAAAACACCCAAAATCAGTAATGATTTCCTGTATCCACTCTAGACATGTAATAGGGTTACCCAGAAACAGAAGCATGTCATCTGCAAAAAGACTTAATTTAAACGATTTTTTCCTCAGTTGTCTATATTCCTCAGTTTTATAGCTAAGAGTTGCAATGCTAGGACAAAATGTAAAGGGGACAATGGGCAGCCTTGATGTGTACCTCTTTGTAACGAGAACTTTTGTGATAATATTCCATTAACTGCACGTAGTTGTTGTGTTTGTGGCATTGTGGACCCTTGGTCGCTGTGGAGATGACTCCGCCCACGGGGAGGGGCCCCGTGGGGAACCACAGCGACAGGCTGAACTCAGATAGCAGACACAGTATGGATAGAAGCTTTATTGTACTGCTGTAGATGGATGATGTAGGCAGGAAGGTAAGGCACTGAGATCCACGAGGTGCCAATACGTTCAACAGGCCCAGATGTATAATCTCACCCAGATGTTCACGATAGGTGGGAGCCCGCAGTGCGGGTAACGCAGTGGCTGGTGGGTGGAGCTGGAGCACTGGATCGTAGAGGTACTCACAGGAATGTAGGCGTCTTCCTGATGATGAAATGGTGGGACCGAAGGTCCGAGGTGCAGGATACATAGGCTGGAAGACCCTTGAGGAGCGAGTAACTGATAGTCCAATATCCTGAAATGGAGAAGAGAGAGAAAGACCCCCGAGGGGCGGTTGTCTTAATTAGTAGAGGCCCCAAAGGGTAGTTGGAAGCAAGAGACCACCGAGGAGCGGGTGTCTAGAGCTTCTTGAGGAGCGAGGCCCTTGGAGTGAAAGCGGCATCTAAGCATGCAGCTTAGAGCGGTCAGAGTAGCTAAACCGAAGTCCTTGCTAACTCAAAGGTGGTAGTGAAACGGAGGCTTGATATACCCGGAGGCATTGACGTCATGCGGTGGGGCCGCCCCCGAGGTTCCCGCCATGATGTGTATTTGAGCGTAGGAGATGTGTACGCATGCACCCTAGGAGGCCACGGGAGTGAGCATGGTGGACTGGGATGCTCATGCTAGGTTGGAGACGCTGAGACCCTCAGCACTCGGCACCGGAGGCAGCCATCTTGCCCAAGGAGAGAGAGAAGGGAAAAAAAAAGAGGTAAGGCAGAGCGGTCGCAGCCGTCTGCGACCGACGGACGCAACAGTTGTGCTGCGGGATTATGATAAAGTAATTGTGTCCGAGAGACAAAATTATCCCCAAAATTATATTTTCTCAAAACCCAAAAAAGGTTTGCCCAATACATTTATTTAAAATAATTCTGAAGACTGCACCTTCAAAAGGATATAATCTGGATGGAGTTGGCCTACGAAAATGGGCAGTGATCTTAGATGTAAAACATATGGGAACATACTTAAAAATCTAAAGATGTATACTCCTAGAGCAGAGGTTCCCAATCCTGTCCTGGAGGACATCCAGCCAGTCAGGTTTTCAGGATATCCACAATGAATATGCATGAGATAAAATATGTGTGCTATGGAGGCAGTGCATGCAAATTTATCTCATGCATATTCATTGTGGTTATCCTGAAAACCTGACTGGCTGGAGGTCCTCCAGGACAGGTTTGGGAATCCCTGCCCTAGAGGAAAGGAAGGATAGGGGAGATATGATAGAGACATTTAAATACCTCTATCAATGCACAGGACGTGAGCCCAAGCCTTTTTCAGTGGAAAAGGGATTCTAGAACAAGGGGTCATGGAATGAGGGTGAAAGGGGGTAATAGTAATCAAGGAAATATTTCTTAACAGATAAGGTGGTGGATGCATGTAACAGCTTCCCAGTGGAGGTGATGGAGACAAGGACAGTAGCTAAATTCAGGAAAGCATCAGACAAGCACAGGGGATCTCTGAGGGAGTGGTAGGGATTGTAGAGCTGTGCATTTGGTGTGGAGGGGCAAGCTAGATTGGCCGCATGGTCTTTATCTGCTGTCATGTTTCTCTGGTTTTAATTACCGTAATAAGATTTACAGTAACAAGATTGCATTATGCAGTATTGAAATATGTAGATACTAGTGTTATTACATTTGCTCCTGTGAGGTCAGTAATAGTTTCCGTGGAACCTCTGACATCATAAGCCACTTTGTGACCTTTCATTTCTGCAGAAATGTCAATTATAGTTCCATTATTTGTTTGTATCTTTGGTATTCTAAGACATCAGTAATAGAATAAGCTGTGTTACTTCCATTTGAAATTGAATGCTTAAAAAATTGGCTTATTCAGAAAGATTTTCCTTGTAAGAGCTGTTAAATAGGAACATTAACTATTGTATAAAGTACATATATTGACTTTTGTTTTGGTGAACAATAAGATTTGTTGTATCACTAGGTATATGTTACCCTTGACTTTTCCTTGATCAACATATTCTTTTCAGGCCAATAAATCTGGATGTTAGTCTCAATAAAATCCAGTGTATGTGTTTCCTATTGCTCTTCCAAACTTCTTGGTTCGAATGCAATTATTGCAGTGCCTTTGTGATGTGAATAACCATAGAGGAAGCTTTGAAATCCCAAGTCATTGTTTTTGTCCACTTAATCACAATTAATTATTTACCTGGGTTGATGCATTACTGTAATTACAACTCCAGTGAGGAGCTTAAAATTATAAAAAAATGAATAACTTTTTATAATACTTTCTAATCAAATGTGAATTATTATCATTTTGTACTTAGGTAAAATTGGCTCCCTATTGTAGAAAATCAGGATAGCTATTGTGCTTCAGGAATGACTATTCCATAACTAGTTAACCTCTGAAAATCCGCCCTGATCATTCTTCACCATAGCAGCTTGGTAGCTCAGCTACCAGAAATTGTTTACATTTGCAATTTATTGTTTTTATATGTTCACCGACATGTCTGATTTGTTCATATATAAGAAATAAATGAAAATAAAATTGTCTTCAAATTGTCCAAGGAAGACAGATTGGGAATGTTAAACTTGTTAAAGATTTTTTTTAAGTGTTTTCAAGACCTCTTGTAGCTGCCTTCTGTTGCTGCTTGTAGTTTGTGTTTACATTGCTTTAGGAGTGATGGTATATAAAACAGTCCTATATTGGCCAGATGGCTTAGATAGAGTGTAGTGCACTGTAGTGTTAGAGAGTACCAGGTTTTATTTTGGAGTTTTTTGTCTCAGCAGTTCCTCTTCCTTTGTGCTTCCAGCTTAATCAAAACCAGGGCAGGGGTCTAGCACTATAAGCCAGTGAGCTGCCAGGCCTGTCACTGGTCTTGTTGCTATAGACAGTTGAGTTTGAAGCGAATTGCAGAGGTTTCAGATACTGTTCTTGAGCTGCATTTGTTGGCACAGTGATCACAAGGCTCATGTAGCTCTTTGCCATTTTACTATTCTTTAGATGCCTTTAGTTTTAGAACTGTGGTTAAAACATGTATCAGAGAAGAAGGAAGCAAAAAGGAGATAAATATGACTCATGTTTTAAATCAAGGACTGAACATTTTTACTTTTTTGTTGAATTGGCTACAGATAAAGATTACATTAGAGATCAATTTTAAAGGGCATTTTCCTAGATAAAAAGGTAAAACGACTTGTTTGGGGGCCAGCCCAGTGGCTCTGGTGTTGTGCCCTACCATGTGGAAGGTGCCTGGTTTGATCCCCATACTAGATCTTCTGTTTCTGAGGTCGGCTGGGGATACTGCAAAGGTGCATTCCCAGCCTCTCTGGGGAGGGAGTCATGATGACACCTAATAGCTATACAACCTTTTTCTTTGGAGGGGCACATTCTCCAAGGGCACACAAAATATGTCTTTCTTTAGGGGTGTCTCTCTTGCCGTTATCCCCTCCTGATGCTGGTACCCTAGGGGTGTGTTCTTTCTGTTGGGGGAGGGGGGGCGGCACGTAAGCTATTGCTTGTGGCCCAGGAGGTGAGATGAATCCTATATCTGTGTATATCTGAACTGGTGTGGTGCTGATGCTTGCCTAGGACACATAAAGCAGAACACAGAACCGGCTGTTCAAATAAAGATTTTACTGATTATTTTAAAATGTAGTCAGTGTCCATATGCAATTAACAAAATCACTGATGAGTGTCCTTTCTCTCTGTGTACGAGCCACAGGTTCCTTGAGGAATTCCTAGCATTTCTTCCTTATGGGTCCAGGAAACCCAGATTCTTGGGGGTAATCCTATTCTGCACTTAGAGTAAAGAACAGTCTTGCCTGAGTCCACTGTTGATCTGAAGTGCCTACCCAGTCTGTGCCTGTCTCTCAAAGGGGAAGATCCTGTCTACTCAAATCCTTGTGTGGCTGGATAACTTGCTACGTATCCGGATATCTTTAAAAGATATCCGGGTAAGCAGTGCTGTATCAGTACTAAAAAAAAAAAAAATCAAAGGGCCTGCGGCTCCCATCCTCATGCAAATTATGTAAATTGTAATATCTGGCCCAGCACTCTCCAAATACCGTATATTACCCCTGCAATCTTTTCCCGTTTTGGTTTAAAAATTTTCTATTGTGAACCTCCCCCCCCCCCCCCCCCCCCCCCCCCCCCCAAACCACCATCCCACTCCTCCCCGGAGGATTCCCCATACCATCCTCCCTCCCACCGTGACAGAAAAGTCATCCCTGCCGGGATCGAGGGTCTCACTCACCTGCTCCCAGCAGCTCCAGCGCTGCTTCTGATAGGCAGCGCTGGAAGCAAAAAAAAAAAAAAATGCTCAGTTTAGGCTTCCAGCGCTTCCAAGTGTTACACCGATATTCGGAGTTAGCCGGATAAGTTTACATCTAAGTTTAGATGCCCCATAGAGCAGGTCTAAGCTAGACAGACTTATCTGGTGAAGTGCACACATATACATATATATTCACTGTTCAGCGGCTTTGCCATGCCGCTGAATATACATTGTCAATTTAGCCGGATTAGTTCTAATTGGCTAAGTTACATACATGACCAGCTTTGCATATCTATCCCCTAATTTACATGGGAGCTTGTGGGCCCTTTCGTTTTATTCCTTTATTAAATACTGACACAGCGCCACTTGCCTGGATATCTTTTAAAGATATTTGGATAATTAGCAAGTAATCCAGCCACACAAGGCCGGATAAGTTTAAGACCTAACCGGCTACATTCAAACATTAACTTTAGCCGGATAACTTGTCCACCAAACAGCCTACTGAATATTGGCCTCTATTTTTTATTTAATTTTATATAGTGTGTTTTTTTTAAATTGATTGTACACTGCTTGGCTTGGTTCTTGTACCAGAAGATGATAAATAAATATAAAATGAGATACATATATACATATATAGCCAGCTTACTACAGCCGCCTGCTGGCCCACACAGCTACTTAAGTCCAAAGAAGATAGAAGGCACTGGTTGAGTCTGACCACACTATTGTCAGACCACAGATTTATCTGTGACACTAAATAGTACAGATGAGGCAGTGGGATACCTTGCTCTTGCAGCTTAGAAGGCCCTCTATACTCTCCTGGAGTCTGAGCTCCAAATGGATCAGTTAGTGGCTTTTTAGTTTTCCTTTTTATAATATGAAATGCACCCTACCTCAACACAAAACAGCAGAGAAGAGGTAATGGGGAACATTTCTCTTACAGCTCAGAAGGTTGAAATAGAGCAAAGCAATGATTATTCCATTGCCTCCCAGATTGTGTTACAGCTTTCTTTAATGACAAAATTCCAAACTGAGCTAACCCCCCAAACAAAACTAACCACACAAAATCAGTTAGGTAAAATAGAAGCTTACTTAATATTTAACAACAATAAATAACTACCCAGAGATTCAGAGAGAATGCAGCCCTGCTTACCTCTCTACACTGATGCAATACAGTGCACTCAGCCAAGTGCACTTTTTAACCAGCAGTTGGGCGCGGGTTATATTGGCGTGAGCATGGCCCTTTATGCTATAAGGGTATTAGCGCCTCCACAACCCGCATCCAATGCGCTGGGAAACTAATAGCGCTCATCACATGCACATGCATGTTAATGAGGCTATTAGTTATTTACTCCGAATGCAAAAAAAAAAAAGTGCATCCAATACGCACACTTTTGCATTCAGAAATTAACGCCTGCCCAGAGCAGGCGTTAATTTCTGAGCACTCCAAAACGTTGTACAGAAAAACAGAAAATACTGCTTTTCTGTACATCCTCCGACTTAATATCATGGCAATATTAAGTCGGAGGAACAAAAGATTAAAAATAAAAAAGATTTTTAAAAGTGCTGGCGGTCAGGTTCGGGAAACGGATGCTCAGTTAACCAGCATCCATTTTCCGAACCCGTGGCTGTGCGCTGATTAAGAAAATGGACGCCGATAAATTCAGTGTCTGTTTTCTAAATTGGCGGACAGCTTAGGACAGCCGACCGCTCGCTGGCACCAGTTGTCAAGGAGGCTCTAGGGGCACGCAATTGACCCTAGCGCCTCCTTGACAGCATGACCCCTAATTAAAATATTGTACGACGCCCCCAGGAGAGGTGCCTGGTGGCGTGCTAGGAAAGCGGGCGCTGAAGACTCAGCACCCGCTTTCAACACATTTTTTTTGCATCGGCCCCCAGGAGTCTGAGCTACAGGAAGCTTGCAATTGAAGGGACAGAAAGGGGGAGAAACATTGAAACTAACTCTTTCCATGCACACTTTTATAGATACTCCTCTTCCGCTTGTAGTGCAAGCTTCCTCTCTCCCCACTGTCCTGCACAGCATGCAAGCTGTTAATGACACAGTGCAATTAGTAGAATTTGGTGGAATTCTGTTTGTATTTCATACTTTATCACACACACACACATATCTCTGTCTCTATCTATCCAGCTGTCGATATACTTATAAACTAGGGGAATAGTTATGAATAAAGGTTCATGTTGCCAAATCCCTGCCCTGGTTCCAGCTGAGCTGGAAGTACAAAGGAGCAGGGGGTAACTGCGGGGCCAGAAATTGCCCTCCTTAAATATGGTAAAAGTATGCCTGGGTTCCATAGTCATGGGAAACAGGCATTCCCATGAACATGTTTAGGTCAGGGAAGGAAAACACGCTTACAATTAATTATGAAAAGTGTGCACATTATTATGTTGCATTTACAAATGGTTAGGTGCAGAGCACATGGCCACTTTTAAAGTGCATACTTTTTACTTGAAAATTGAGAAAGAGATTCTCTCTGAAACTTTGTGTAAGGCAAGGCACGTTAAAAGTGCACACTTACCATAGGATTTATCATTCCGCTATAAATATAGCAGAGTGATGAGCCGTGGCCAGAAAAGGGGCGGGAGGTGATAGTGTGCAGCCAGCCGCATCACAGCGGTGCGTTTTCGCCCGCCGCAGTTGTGGCCACGCCACGCACTATCGCCCCCATAGCGCCACTGCAAAAGGTGGTGGTATTTCCGGTGCTACTGCTGGCGATAATGTGCCACCCAAACCCTGCCCTAACCCTGGCCCTTTCCCTCATTTAAAAGTTGAAGTTTCAATAACTGCCCATTGCGATTTGAAAATTGACCCCCATAGTTTGCAACTACATGGACTATTTAATTTGTCTTCCTTGGAATTATCACTGTTGAGCAAATCAGAAGATGATTTGACTTTATGGATAAATGACCTTCTATCAGCTTAACCAACTATTCTGCAGGGAAAAACAATATATGTCAAATAAAATCCCAATTATCTCTCTGCACTGCTTGCTCAAATATTCCTGTATGCTTAGAATAAAATTCTGGACTAACTACATAACAAAAATATCAAGAATGAAACGTAGAATACTGCATAAAAATATCTTTGTCATATTTCAGCACTTAAGACTTGTGTCCTAAATCGTGCTGTAAGTTAAAAAGGAATATATCGGCTTTCCCACAATGTAATTAATTAATGTTGCTGGTGATGTGATACTATCAGTGCAATTATCAGAAAACTGGACCTGGGTAAGCAGTCACTGAGGTAAAATTGAAAAGGGCTATAAATTCAATTGCCCTTTCTCTTCTGCAAGTAAAAGTACCCATGCTGTTTCACAGATTGCCCACTGTCACCCGTACCGAAATGGGGCAGGGTAGAGCCACGTGGGGATTTCATTTTGGTTGAAGGTTTGGCTGTTGTACATTTTGCAAAGCAGGCGCAGAGTCCACGGGCACTAAAATACCCGTGACACTGGCTGGCCTGCACGTTCAAAGGCGAAATTGCCCTGTATTATGATCACTCACAATTTCTGTACTTCCTCTTTGGGGCAGAGTCTCACCTAAGTGAAGTGGCAATCAAGGCTTGGATTATGAGACTGTGCTGTTTGGGGTTGCTAGGAGTGGTTGCTTTCCATCTTCTTCTTCTTACAGCAAAAACTCTCACAACATGAGACCAGACCGTCACCATCCATCAGTGCCAGGCAGTCCTGTGACACAGTTAATCTATACATCACAGGTCTTATACAATCCTCTCTCCCCCACCTCCCCCAAACGTTTGTATGTAGCCTGTGTAGTTTGTAGCCTCTTACAGCACTCTACTCTTCTTTTTCCAATCTCTTTAAGGAATAGTATACAGAGATGCTTAATTGTGGATGTCACATCTAACATTACTGACAGTGTTCAGAGTCTTGTGTATGTGTGGTTTTCTTAAAAGGTTGCGTGAGATAGCATGATAGATTCTCTTGATATTATTCTGATGTTTGCACATGGATCAGAAGTGGGGGGGTTCCGTGGTCTCACTTTGAAACTGCAGACTGAGGAGAGGACCAATTTAAGTAACTGGGAAAAATAATAAGAGTAAAAAAGTAAGAAGAACCTTCAGGAATTTGCTCATGCAGTTTCAAAATCGTGGGTCAGAAGTACTACATGTTTTTCTCATAGACCCTGTAAAAAGGCATAACCTAGTGCTTTGAAAAATGGGCTGAGAACCATTTCCCCCACTGACACTGCTTGTGACCTTGGCCAAGTCACTTTATCTGCTGTTGCTATAGGTACCTACTTAGATTGTGAGCTCTCTGGGGCAAGGACCTATTGTACCTAAACTCTAATAATGCTGCAAGCTACTTTGAACAGCATTTGAAAGGTTAGCTCAAATATTATTATTATCTTATTTTAATACAACAGGCCCATAGTGTGTGTGTGTGTGTGTGTGTGTATTTATCAACAATTTAATTTCCTGCATCTGTTGTAAGGAACAATGTGCAAACAAAACTTGTGGAAAAAGCACTGCAGGACTTTTGTTCATGAACGCTAAACTTAAGGACTGGTCAAAATCTCACATTGTTATGTTTTTACACTTTTATCACTGGCTTTATTTTTCTTTCTAGAAGTTGCAGGGAATTGAAGTCTTTCAAAATTGTGCAAGAAACATAGAAATAAAGGTCAACAAATAGGCTGTAGGCGATGCCTTTTTATTTGATTAATTCAGTGCAGTTTTGTGTCCTTTTCTGTAAGTTGACTCCAGTGCTGAACTTTGGGTAGGGCGCGCTGGGCAGTCACCTGGGCTGCCGTGAGCTGAGGGGGATCCACATGTTGCTATATTGGATCGGGCAGGAGTTTGGGTTACCCTCGCACAATTCAATGCTTAAATCTAAGCACCCAAGCCTCCTTAGGATCTCTTATGTAGATTGCGGCCCGGAGCCTTTTCTCGGATTGGGTTGCTCCGGGATGGATTCTGCCAGTCAGCCCCGTGACCTCCACTCCATTTTGTATGCTGGTGTCCCCAGGCTGCTGGTCCCTCGGAGTGCCACCCTGTGCAAGTGCACGGCTTGCACAGTGGGTTGCACAGGCCCTGCTGAAGTGACAACATAATTTGAATCATCTGACAAAGTGGCACTGTCCTTGAAAGCTCATTCTTCAATAAATTGGTTAGTTTATAAGGCGCTACCCTACTCCTGTCATAATATCGATGTTTTTCCTATGGTGATTAGAAAAGAGAATCATTCCAGTTCAGCCCAGTCAGCCATTTCAGAGATTACCTTCAACCAATATAGTATGAATTTCTTTTAATTGGTAAGTTTAGGTATTTCTTGGTTCATTTTGGTTTGCAGTTGCTCTCCAAAAAATACAGATAAAGCATTTATCAGACACTGTGACATGATTTCTGAAACATATTTGTATTACATATATATATATAAAGAGAGAGAGAGAGAGTAAAAATACATACATTAATCGAACACTATATTATCAAAGAAATAATTATCAAAATGATCTATAGTGATTTTATACAATGAAAAAGTCATTTATTTTTAATAAAATGCAAATTTTTTATTAAATCAACAATTCATTAAAATAACCTAGAAAAACAGTAAGGGCTAGACATATCATATTATAAATCTCCTATAATATTTTGGCATCCTTACAAATTCCTTTAGTGTATACCAAAGTACTGAAACGGTAAAAGTGTCCAAACTGCAAACACAATTTTCTTCTTAGTAGGGACTTAACTTGTGGGTGTGAATGTGGGTGAGGCTGAAGGTGGAAGGACTAAGGCATGTGGTTCACAAACCTATCCTGGAGAACCCCCATCTATTCCGATTTTCAGGATTCTGAAATGAATAAGCTTGTGTGAGAGAAGGGTCAGGGTCTGTGAGTGCATGATGGTTCACAGGCCCCCTTATTCATTTTATTTGTGTTTCTGCAGCTGTTGTCGCTGCCTCTGTACATAGGTCTACAGCAATGCAGCCTGAGGAGCGCAGGAGGGAGGAGAGGAAAAGAAAAGGGGAGAGGGATAGGGGCTGCCACAGTGGGGGGGGGGAGGGGAAGCCAAAGAAGAGACTTCTGCTGGGCAGGAGACTGGGGGCAGGGGGGGGGGGCTGCTGCTGCTGGGCAGGGAATTATAGGATAGAGGGGCTTCTCCTGAGCAGCAGGTAAGGAGGGGCGAGGGGGGGGGGAGAGCTGCTAGGCAAGGGATGAGTGGTTGAGAGGGAGGAGGGGTGCTGCTGGACAAGGAATGGAGGAGGAGAAAGAGGAGGATTCAGGCCAAGTAGTGACAAGGAGGAAGAGAGAGACCTAGGGCAAATGTTGGGGTGGACAGAAAAAGAAGGGGGGGGGGGGTAGAGATGGAGTGTAGTGGGGGGAGAGCGAGAAAGGAAGATGCAGGGAAAAGAATGGGGGAAGAAGGAGAGGATGCAGGGCCCTGAGTAGATTGGTGGAGAGGGTATGCAAGGAAAGGAGTGAGGGGGAAAAGAAGGGAGATGCTGAGAAATGGGTGGGCAAAGAGCTCTGCAGAATATGAGGAGAGAGAGAAGGGGAGCTGCCATAGACAAGGTACAGCTGGGGCTTTGCAGCCAAAGGAGAAAGTTCTGTGCCAGTGCAGCCACTGGTAAGTCAAAGAAAGGAGAGAGCATGATTCTTTTGCTTTTAACATTGAAGAAAACAACATCCTACTTCCCACACAATTTGGCTTTAGAAAACAACTGAACATGGAAACATTATTAATATCTTTGGACGACGCTATACTCAAAGGAGTAGATTTTCAAAGGAGTACACGTGTAGGATACGCGCGTACCCCCCGAAAACCTACCCCAAAGCCCCCCTGCGCGCGCCGAGCCTATTTTGCATAGGCTCGGCGGCGCGCGCAAGCCCCGGGACGCGCGTAAGTCCCTGGGTTTGCATGGAGGGGCGTGCCGGGAGTGACGCAGTGTTTCGGGGGCGGCGCCGCGGGCGTGGTTTTGGCCCGGGGGCATTCCGGGGGCGTGGCTGCGGCCTTCAGACCAGCCCCCGGACCGGAACATGGAGCGCGGCAGCCGGCCCAGCGCACGCAAAGTTAGGGGGGGGTTTAGATAGGGCCGGGGGGTGGGATAGGTAGGGGAAGAGAAGGGAAGGTGCGGGGTGTGGAAGGAAAGTTCCCTCCGAGGCCGCTCTGATTTCGGAGCAGCCTCGGAGGGAACGGAGACAGGCTGCGCGGCTCGGCGTGCGCAGGCTGCGGATTTTGGGCAGCCTGCGCACTGCGGATTTTAATGGATATGCGCGGCTACGCACGTATCTATTAAAATCACGCGTACTCTTGTTCGCGTCTGGTACGTGAACAAAAGTACGCGTGTGCGCAGATTTATAAAATCTGCCCCAGCGGTTTTGAAAACGGCCACAGCTACCTTCTGGTACTACTCGATCTATCATCAGCCTTCGATACGATAAACCACTCTATTATGATTGAACGACTATTTGAAATTGGCGCAAAAGAAAAAACTCTACAATGGTTCACATCATATCTATCATAAAGAACATACCAAGTATGGATCAACCACACCCTTTCAAATAAAATAAACCTTAACACTGGAGTCCCCCAAGGATCTGCACTATCAGCGACTCTCTTCAATATTTATCTCCTTCCAATCTGCCACCTCCTTTCAAACCTTAACCTGACCCACTTCATATATGCAGATGACATTCAAATATTAATCCCAATAATCAACTCATTGGAAGAAACCTACAAAAAAACAACCAGCTACCTAAACAAAATAAAGCAACTACTATCCAACTTACAACTCATACAACTGATAAGACCGAAATTATCATTCTGGATAGAAAGAACAACTTTCCTCAACCACCTCCACTCAACTTAATAAACCATAAAGTGGCTATCTCTCCAGTCATTCATGCACGCAACCTTGGAGTCATAATTGACAAAGAACTCTCCTTCAAAATCACTTCACAGCTAAAATCAAAGACGGTTATCACAAACTCCTAACATTATGTCAATTAAAACCTTTCCTCACCCCCAACGACTTCAGATCAGTCCTCCAACTACTCATTTTCTCCAACCTGGACTACTGTAATTCCCTATTCTTCAACTTACCTCTTAATACAATCTGCCCACTACAAATCTTGCAAAACGCAACTGCAAGAATACTCACTGGATCTAAAAAACATGACCATATCACTCCCACACTTATTTCTCTACATTGGCTCCCAATTAAATTTAGGATTGAATGCAAAATTCTATCCATACTACATAAAATAATATATGAAAAACAATCAAACTGGCTTTCTTCATCCATAAAATTGCATGTTCCAAACAGAAACCTCAGATCAGCAAACAAAGGACTATTAAAGATCCCTCCCTCACGATCCAAACAACTCACCTCAACTCAAAAGAGAGCAATTTCACTTGGAAGCCCCAAACTCTGGAACACCCTCCCAATCGATCTCAGAATACAAGAAAACTTAAAAACTTTCAAAAAAGAACTAAAAACATGGTTGTTTACCAAAGCCTACCAACTCACCCACTGATTCAAAACTCCGCTCCCTTCCTTTAACGCCAGGAAAACAGATGGAACCAAGAAACTTATGATTAATCAAAACATATTACAGAGTTGAGTAATAATCTACAAACCTAGTTCATAAATGATATCTACTTTGTTAACTACCATATGAACCGTTTTTGTTTGGTTTTTTTTTTTTTTGAAACATTGTTAAACATCGTAACTTTGTAAACCGTTGTGATGGCGAAACCGAACGACGGTATATAAGACTTGATAAATAAATAAATAAATGAAACACAGAAGTATGCAACTTCTCTGCCATGAGCACAGAAAAAGATGGTCCCAGCACTGCCTGTGAGGACTTGAATCTAAATCTAGAGGTCAAGTGTGATCGCAACAGGAAGGAATTGAGCAGACCACATGAGCTTTACAGTCCTTATCTGGAATAAGTTTTTACGTTTCTTTGACCTTTACTTATACATTCCTTATTGGACCAACACGGTAACCGCACCACTTTATTCAAAATTGTACAAGCAAACTATCTTGCCTGGCTTTGTTTTATGTTTGCTCTATTTCTGCTTAATCCTTAAATCTGGCCCTAAGTGTGCAAGCCCATGCCACCCGCATATTTCCTGGTGCAAATTTCAATTGTTATAGCACAAGCAGATAAGTGCACATGGTGGTATGAAACTGATATTCATCCTGATCACACAAGAAAACTATGAATGAGCACTAAGAATGACTGATGATTAGAACCAATAGCACATGGGGGATTATTCAACAGCCCCCAGTTTCTATAAGGGCGCATAAAAGCAGTGATCCAGGTGTTGGCCCCTGTGCTATAATTATGATAGTCATTCTATAATTTTCTAATTATATGAGATCTGTTATCACACATCTATAGTGGTCACGAAGTGAGATCTTAATAGTGTTGTTTCATTTTATTCTTACACTTCTGTTTTTTTTTTTTTATATTTTGTACCTGTATATTTCCAGCATTGCCGATGCCAAGGCTTTATCTGTGCTGTTTATTGAGTTAGATGTGTAAAAGAAGCACAGGAGCTAGTAGGATTCATTGTGGCAGTAAAACGCCAGTGACCAGAGGCCCAAAACCTCAAGCTTCTCTTTCTAGCTAATCCATAGAGTTGAAGCAGTTCCTGAAGGAAGGGAAACCTCCAGTGTCTAGAAGGGCTGGGTTCTATACACTTGCCTACAACATGGGTGGAAGAGTGTGAAGATTTTTGGATATCTTGACAACTATTGAGAGAGCCTGTGTCCAGTTCTGGAGATCAAACCTCATAAAGAATATGGATGGGCCTTTATTTTCTTTAACTCGGGCTGAATTTCAGAAATGTTTTGATGAACTGCCACTTATCTCTGAAATGTACTAATGCGTGAGACTCACTATAAATTCCTTTGGCAGAGCCACATCACACCCTTTCGTGCTAAGCAAATGCATATTACCCAGACTTCTTGTTGTCCTAAATGCGGAGCGGCGGATAGTGGTTATTTTCACTGTTTTTGGGATTGCCTGCATATCACTCGTTTTTGGAGGCAGGTGTGCAGAGCCTGTACGGGGTTTACCCATACCAGGCTACCGCTTACCCCTAATCGATGGCTTTTTGGGCTAGATACTCCCCCCTATCTGGCCCTTCCCCCGGACGTGGAACTCTTTCTTAAGAAAGCGGGACTAGTGGGGAAGCAGATAATATTGGCACAATGGCTCAACCCTCAACCTCCCAGTTATGATCATTGGTTTCACAAAATGATGTGGCTCTGCTCTATGGAACATGCTATTGCTAAGGGCACTATGCTACAGAAATTTGCTAAAACCACAAGCGTATGGGCAGCTTTTACGTCTGCTCTCGCTCCGCACACTGGACCCCATCGAGATCCCTGGAGCCCCGACCGGACCCCGGATCGGGATCACACTCCACCCGAGGACACAGCGGCGGCTCTTCAGGCTCTTTAGTCTACTACATCAGAGGGGTGGTGCGCAGTCTGCTCTCTACTTGGATATACCTGGCCTCCTCAACTACGGATTGCATGAGCGGGGAGGGATGGGGGGGGGGAGTTTATATTAGTTTGTATTAGTGAATGTACCTGTTGTTGTATTGTTACATGGTTGAAAAATGAATAAATACAGATTCCAAAAAAAAAAAAGATGGATGGAAGAGAGGCAGCATAGATGGGTTACCATCTGGGAGAGGATTACAGTTTTTGAACAAGGGGTTTTGTCATCTTTTTCCAACCCTAGATCATGCTGGAATTACAAAGAGACCATCCTTCCCTCCATGGGGACGGGATCTTGGAAGTGGATGCTGTTGCAGGGGTAGGAAGAACATCTAGGAGGAGTGTCATGGATAAAGAGACAATGGTTTCTCTAACTTTGATTTTTTTCTATACTGGCTTGGATTTTGATTTTCAAACTTAAGTTCACTTTTATTTTGAACACCATTACTGGACTCTGTGATTTTTGTTCCTCATTGGACACTAGGGTTTAGAGTGGAAAGCATAAATTAAAACAAATTTTTGTTCTTTTGTTGCCTGCTGGAGGACTCCGCTGGCCATAGACTAAAAGTAGTAGATTGAGACTTAATCAGGACAACCTTATCCACGACTGCACCCAAGGCCCAGGAGGTTATCCTCCTATCCCCCCAGCTGGATGAACCCCGGCATTGTAGCTCCCCGACTTCAGCTAACAAGCCACCTGGGGGGGGGGGGGGAGGGCTGCAAATACAGTTGTGATTCCATAGCCGGGTAAATTGGCGTGGCTGACAATTGTCAGAATAAGCACCAACTTTCAGAGCTGAAGCACTTTAAGCTGTGTTAAAAAGAGAGATTTCCGGGGGGGGGGGGGGGCACATGTTTAGATCATGAGCAGTAAAGCAGTGCATGTACATTCAATTTTCAAATGCACACACAAGCTATTTTGCCCCTGCTCGGCCTGCTGCGCAAATAGCTGGTATACTTGGCAGTTCCTAATTTCCAAAGGCAAACAATCAGGCCGATACAGTACAGTGCGCTCCGGCAGAGCGCACTGTTAACCCGCATTTGGACGCGTGTTTTCGACGCGCCAGCTTTACCCCTTAATTCAGTAAGGGGTAATAGCGAGCCGATAACACGCGTCCAACCCCCCCGAAACTAATAGCGCCCGCAACATTCAAATGCATGTTGATGGCCCTATTAGTTATTCCCGCGCGATACAGAAAGTAAAATGTGCAGCCAAGCCGCACATTTTACTTTCAGAAATTATTTCTCTCGGCACCGGGAAAGTGCACAGAAAAGCAGTAAAAATTGCTTTTCTGTGCACCCTCCGACTTAATATCATGGCGATATTAAGACGGAGGTCCCGAAAGTTAAAAAAAAGTAAAAAAATAAATAAATTTGAAATCGGCCTGCGGGTCGAAAGACGGACGCTCAATTTTGCCGAACCCGTGGCTGTCAACGGGCTCGAGAACCGACGCCAGCAAAATTGAGCGTCGGCTGTCAAACCCGCTGACAGCCACCGCTCTTGTCAAAAAAGAGGCGCTAGGGATGCGCTAGTGTCCCTAGCGCCTCTTTTTACCACGGGCCCTTATTTAAATAAATTAATTTACTGAATCGCACGCACATGAGCGTGGGCGCTCGCCCGCTCTCCCACGATTTTTACTATATCGGCCTGAATGTGGGTAGTTTCCCTTTGAAATGTAGCTGCAGTGTGCAAGGGCTAAAAATGTGCACACACTTTTCAAATAAGGCGGGCAATTCAAAATTGTTTCTGTGTTAGTAACGCATTCGTTTTTTTTCAACTTTGCTTCAAAGCTAAAACGGTCATATTGGTTCACGTGTTCCTTCCTGACTGAGTACAGTATTCACATTTACATTGTGAATATTGTGGGAATACTGTAGATGTGGTATAAAAACAGGAAAGCTAATTTACTGGCATGCAATTTAGTTCCTTTAATAAAGAGACTGATCCATGTTAGACTATTTACGCAGTTTATAAGTTTTAATCCTCATTTTTCTTGTTGTGAGATGGGAGTGAACTTTTAGCAATGCGCTCAGAATGAGGGAAGCCAGGATTCAAATCCCGCTTCTCCCTCTGACATTTCTTGTGACCTTGGGCAAGTCATTTTATCTCCTAATTCCTCAGGTACCCACTTAGATCGTAAGCTCTTTGGGGCAGTGACTTGTCATACCTGAATACTTATCTCCATCGTACAGTGCTGCATACATCCAATAATGCTATAAAGATACATAATTTTTATTTTTAACAATAAGTTTGAAATGAATCTCTTGCTGAATGTTTTAGGTTACTGACAGTAAAAACTGTTACAGAAATAGCTCTGTTCTATTTCTGCTCACCTTTGTAAGAACAGCAATATTTCTTATTCCTGCAGCACCATCAATGTCCACAACCCTGTGTAAGATATTTCAAATGATTACAGTGTCCCCAATAAGCTTACAATTGTATTTTTTTTTAGTACGGAAAGGCTAAGTGGCTTGCGCAGTACTGAGGGGCAAAGTTTCAACAGCATAGTCAGGACTAAAAATGAAGAGTTATGTACATAAGTCAGCTCTATACACTCAATGGGGATTTTGAGTGGCCTAAAAATGTGTGTGGGATGTGATTAGATGCAGAAATAAATGTACCTGCCCTAGTAAGGGGCATTCTAAGGAGCTTTTCAGAAGCATGTTAAAGATTTAACTGAACAAACCTGAATTTTCAAGAAGTTATGTGCATAAACTATATGGCACTTATGCATATAACTTTGTGCCCAGTTTTGCAACAAATTATGCACATATATTAAGACACATGATAACCTGATCCTTAAAGTTAAATTGTGTGCGTACATCCCAGGTTTAGTTATTTAAATATTCTTATTAACTAACTTCCTGACTCAAATGGGCTGCCCAAGGCAGTATACAGAGTAAAAAAATGACAATACATATAACATTACAAGACAAATACATGTACACAAACATACACACTGAATAACCCTCATTGCTGGAATAATTATCCACATAACCACATATGCACATAACTACCTTCAATACTATGTCCTCTCCCCAACAGCACCAACCACCTCCAAAGTTAATACTATCCCATAACATAACACCCATAGTCTAAAAACAATTACAACTCTCCTCAAAACCCAACCACTAAAAATCTAAACTATAGCAATCCCTCTTCAGCCTCAATCATCCCTTACAAACCAACAATCTCAGAGTAAAGCCCAACCTATTCATTCTTCCAGGGCTTCAAAACATCATTAAAACTGAGAAAACAACCATGTTTTCACCTTTCTCTGAAAGGCAGAGAAATTCTGCTTTGCCCTAATTCACACAGGTAGCTTGTTCCACAAAGAGGGGCTAGCTATTGAAAGAACCCTTGCCCTGGGTTTTGTGCATGGTTGAACTTCTGCATGTAACTTTGTAGTTAAGCGCACTATAGACAATTTACCCCAGAGAGTGCATAGTATAATCAGGTGGCACTAAATTGTCAGCTCTAAAATTGAACCAAATCTGTACATCACAGACATACAGCTTTATAATTATTTAGGGCTGATTGGATATGACTGCTTTAGACTAAAACACATCTAACAAGTGTATCTGCTGGTATCTCCTGGTTTGCAGTAGTGTACAATGTGTGGGAGAGCTGCATGATAATGCATCATTACCATCTGTTTCCTTCTAAAAGAAGGAATAAGTTGGTCATTGAAGTGTTTCATATTAATTATAAAATGAGGCATGAAGGAGCATTCCAACTCCAGAACTAAACGATTCTGCTTAATGTTCAGGCAATTTTTGTTTTAATTCTATTTTTAGTCTTATGTACCACTCATCTCAAGTGATCCAGAGTGGTTTACAACACCGTTTCAATAACAATAATTAAATCAGCATACAAATTATAATATCATAAAAGTAAAGCAAGTACATCAGTATAAAATACAATACAATTAACCTGGGTAGCCATAAAGACTTGTAATAGTGGGGGTGAAGGCCACGTGTATTCAGGACTCTCTACAGTCTACACAATAACTGAGCTAGGCAAGGAACTGGTGGAAACTGGCTGCAACTTTATTGCAAACAGCTACAATACGATGAAATCCTAGGAACCCGAGCCATAACAGAGAGTACTAACTAATTGTAAACAGGCAGATAGGGCATCACCTCTGGGGATGGGGGGTATCCTGTCTACTGTCAACCCGGAGCCATACGGCCCTGATGGCATACAGTCCCTTGCAGAATAGGTGCAGCATACTGTTCATACCATGCACTGCCTCCAATAGGAAATCCTCCTTTCTTGGCTCGGGTGCACCTGCTCCAAGCAGCGACAAGGAAAGTACATAGCATCAGAAACAGCTACATAACAGAGAATGCTGACTGCTACAAACCAAGAGCACTGGGTGGGAGGGTGGGAAGAGGCAAAAACTGTGAGCAGTAGCAAAAAGGATGGACCAGGGTTGTCATCCCTGGCTCAGCCTCCCCATGTGGCATGGTCGACCCCCTCCTATCCGCCCACAAGTTTGAACTGCCCTATGGGGGATCTCGGACCACCCTTCCTGGGACCTCCCTGCACCTTCCATGAGCCTGCCCATTCTTCAGGGCTATCCCCTATGTTCCCAGCGCCACGTCAGCACGTGATGATGTCACAGCTGCGACGGAGGCATGCCGCTTCAATGTCGATGCACAGATGGTGTCAGCGCTGGGTGGTGAGGTCACTGCCGCAATGCCAAAGCATGAGGACTGGCAGTCCCGGCAATTGATCTGCTCTCCACCTGTCGTGCAGTGAATGTATATCCTGAACCCCTCCCCAGCTCCAGGCAGGGCACCAGGTTACAGGTGGCATCCACGCACTGGCCGGTGCCACATTTTAACCTGGGCAGCTGCGACAACTCATCGCAGTAGTGGAGGTGAAGGCCACGCCCACTCAGGACACCCTAATCCTCTCATATTGACTGTGTGACCCTTATCTTGTGATGCCTCTTCCTAACTGCCATAGGCGCAGAAAAACTCGCCCCATAAGTATGAACCTATATGTAAATGCCAAACTCCCGATGAGGGACTGTGCAAATGCCAGGGTGATCTTGCAGCTCTGGCCCAAGCTGTGGACCAGCAAGGACAGCTTCTGAAGTTTGTTGGCCAGGAGTCTGGAGACCACCAAGATGGGGGTCCAACTCAATGCTAAGAAATGTCAAAACCATGTTTGGCAGCTTCAGGTTGTCAGCAGCAAGAGGTACCCCAAGGGTGTGTGCCAGACAATGAAAACCTCTGAACAGCTCTGAGCACACCAGAGTTGCAGGGCCAATGAACAGAAAGTCATCCAAATAGTGGATTACATGTATCAAACTTGTGTACCGAGACAGCTCCCAGTGTAGGAAGGTGCTGAAGGCTTGAAGTAAGCACATGAGATAGAAGAGTCCATTGGCATGCAATTATCAAAATAGTACGTATCATCAAATGAAAGACCTAGCAAAGGGAAGCCAACTGGATGCATGGGGAGGAGTCAGAAGGAGGACTCTATGTTGACTTTCGCAATGAGGACCCTCTCTCCGCAATCCATGAGAAGGTCTAAAACGCTATCCAATGATGCATGACTCTTGAGGGATGAAATCATTGACAGATCTATCGGTAGGGTAAGATAGATTGTGGATCAACCCATACTTAACCGGCTCTTTCTTAGGCACCACCACGAGGGGGTGACACAATTATGTCAGGAAAAGGTACTCAGGAATGGGCCTGCTATCCAACCTAAGCTCAGCTCGAATGCCAACTTTTCCCTCACTACAGGAACAAACTGGTCACAGAAGGCATGGGGTGGTGACTGAAGGACTCAGGTAGGGTATTCTAAAGCCCTCCTTGAAGCCACTGCACTGGTGTTGAAGCCCTGTCCAAAGTCTGACTTACTTTTTCACTAGAACCTTTCCTGGGGCATTTGGTGGCTGGATGACCTGCAGCACAGGTGGTGCAAACGTGCTTGTACTTGCAATCCTGCGCAGAACAGCACCCTTTGTTGAATCACCAGCATGCCTCTAAGATATTTGTTCCTGAATGCCCCTAACCATGTGAATTACTTTGGCCTTGAAATGGTTGGCTGCTCGCAGGCACCTCAGAGTTCCTTCCAGTCATGTTGGTAAGCTACGAATATATGTTGTGAGAATCCCATGACATGCTTGGAGTGTCAACCATTCTTTCCCTGAACCTCTCATCATAGTTGAGCCAAGCAAATCCCTTTTACTCTGAATGGGCGCTAACAGTAGTATCCAAATAGGACCATGGCCAAATGCTGCAAGGGTTCGGCCCTTCCAGCTATTAATGCCAATCGAGCGAAGGAACAGACCCAATTATTGATATTCTTTGCCACTCTTTTCTTGCTAGCTGGTGGCTCATGCCATCTATGCCCTTTCTGGGAGCTATCTCCCCTTCTGCGCACCTCCACCAGACTAAATATGTCTACTGCAGTGCTGGGGGGGAACACGGAGCGCCCTGCCATAACTGCTTAGTTAGCCTCTCATGGGCAGCCTCCTACCTGCTGCGACAGAGTTTCTGATGCCCTCCATGACCAAAGGCTCCCAGGAGGCAGAGGATGACATCGAGGAGGAACTCCGGCTGCTGGATGTGTCTGAGAAATGGGAGTGCCATCTGCCTCCACTTATGCTTGCTTCTGGGGCCCTTCACACTTTCAACCACTATAGCGGCAACCTGAGACACCACCCCCTCAGTCCCAGTGGTAACTACATTAGACTCAATCTCTGATGTCTATATTGCTGCTGATGGATCAGCCAGAGGATCCGGAACTGCATCCAAGGACAAGGACATTTCTCCACCCGGGCTGGTTTGGGCAAGATCTTTGCGCATTGCAAAGGGGCGAACAGTGAAGTATATTCAGGAGGACCCCCAGTGAGCTGAGAGGTAGATCCCATGGAGCCCCCAGGGAGGTTGAGGTACAGGTGGCTAGGGGCCTCCACATTGGAGCTGAGGCCATGGGTCTGAGCAGCAGACCACAACCCAGGAGGAGGAGTACCCCCATATTGCCAGCTCTGCATTGGAAGGCTAGGTTAGAAACAAGGTGAGCCTGTGCATGCCCATGCTTGCCATTTGGAGGTCCTGACCCCAGCAGGCCTCCAGGATGGGGCCTGACCAGATGGCACTGGGTAAAGGGGGGCTGGCAGCTGTCTGGCTGGGCTCCCCCAGCTGGGTACCACCCACCCCCCACCCCCGATGGGGAGAAACTGCCATGGTGGGTCGAGATGTATTTCTTGGGTGTTTAACCAGCTGGCTGGAGAGCCCACTGCTGGGGCCGAGGACGCTGCTAATGCCTGCAGGATCTAACTCACCACCATGCCCTGGTCCTGTTCTCTGTGCTGAGCTGCCCAAGTCCAGTTGCACCCCTACCATGGCTGCGCTGGCTGCATGGTGATTGGGTCCAACCCTGCCTTCTCGGTGGCCTCTGCACACATCCTGCCCCTTGCCCCTTCCGAGGGGAGCCTGACTCTTCAGCGGATGGTGCAGCACTTGTGGCTCCTCCCCTTGCTGGGATGAGCAACGAGCCTGAGTTGCAGACCTGCAGCCTCGGCCTCGGGGCATGGTTATAGTGCCTCATGCGTTAGCTGGCGGAGAAAACTGGGATAGCAGTAAATTTGCCTCCTAAATTCCTGCACACCCCTGGCTTTTTTTTAAAAAAATAATCAGTTAAAGAGAGCCAATTGCCACTAACTGTAGCCAATGATAATGTGATGCCGGCAGCTGATGCGGAAAATAAACTCATCAAACCGGAGGAGCATCCAATGAGGCAGCAGCTGTGGGGTGGGGAGCAGGAAAAATGAGCTGGACTAGGGTTGTCGTCCCAGGCTCTGTCTCGCTGTGCGGCATGGCACACACCCTTGCCCGCCCACAAGTTTGAACTCCCTATGGGGATCTCGGTGCCGTCCTCGGACTGCCCCAGCCCTCCCCGGGACCTCCAGGCACTGCTTATCAGCCTGCCAATTCTTCAGGGCCTCCCCCTATGTTCCTGGTGCCATATCAGCGCGAGATGATGTCGCCGCTGCGACAGAGGTGCAACACCACGATGTTGACAAACAGATGATGTCATTGCTGCAAGGGACGCACGGGCCTGCAGCAACGGCAGCTGCCCTGCCATCCCCCCCCGCCATGCGGCGAGTGCACAGCCTGGACCCCTCTCAGCTATGGGTGCAGCACCAGGTTACAGGCAGTGTTTCCGCACCAGCCTGGCACCACGTTTATAACCATGCCTATTACAAAAAGTCACTCCCAGATCCTCCCTAATACCCCACTCTTCCCCAACCTCCCCTCTCTCACAGAGGAGTTGAAACATGCCTAAAACCAACACAGACAAGAAAAAACTCAAACTCAAAAAACAAATAATAAACCCAATAATAAACCCAAATACAAAAATAAACAAAAAACACAACAAAAATACAAGTCTAGTTTCTCAGTAAAGGCAACTTAAAGCACTAAACTCTTTAATAACAAGAACAAACATTGGATTCTGGGCCTCTCAACCTCTCTCTCAGCCCAAAAACAGGCCAAATTCCCAACATAATAACAGGCCCTTCCTTCTCAATACCAGTTTCCTGATTGCTATGTGATAACCCAGATGCATCCAACAATTAATTTCTAAGTAATCTGCAACAGCCATAAGAACATAAGAACATAAGAAATTGCCATGCTGGGACAGACCAAGGGTCCATCAAGCCCAGCATCCTGTTTCCAACAGAGGCCAAAAACCAGGCCACAAGAACCTGGCAATTACCCAAACACTAAGAAGAACCCATGCTACTGATGCAATTAATAGCAGTGGCTATTCCCTAAGGGGTAGATTTTCAAAAAACGCAAATAGGCGTACTTTTGCTGGCGCATCAGGCGCAAGCAAAAGTACGCTGGATTTTAGTAGATACGCGCGGAGCCGCGCGTATCCACTAAAATCCTGGATCGGCGCGCGCAAGGCTATGAATTCTGTATAGCCGGCGCGCGCCGACCCGCGCAGCCTACCCCCGTTCCCTCCAAGGCCACTCCGAAATCGGAGCGGCCTTGGAGGGAATCCTCTAACGCCCTCCCCTCACCTTCCCCTCCCTTCCTCTACCTAACCCACCCGCCCGGCCCTGTCTACACCCCCCCCCCTTACCTTTCTCCGGGGATTTACGCCTCCCGGAGGGAGAAGTAAATCCCCGCGCGCCAGCGGGCCTGTTGCGCGCCGGGACGCGACCTGGGGGCGGGTACGGAGGGCGCGGCCACGCCCCCGGACCGCCCCGGGCCGTAGCCACGCCCCCGTACCCGCCCCCAAAACGCTGCCGACACGCCCCCTAAACGCCGCGACGACCGGGCCCGCCCCCGACACGCCCCCCTCAGAGAACCCCGGGACTTACGCGAGTCCCGGGGCTCTGCGCGCGCCGGTAGGCCTATGCAAAATAGGCTCACCGGCGCGCGCAGGGCCCTGCTCGCCTAAATCCGCCCGGTTTTGGGCGGATTTAGGCGAGCAGGGCTCTGAAAATCCGCCCCTAAGTATAATTGATTAATAGCCATTAATGGACTTCTCCTCCAAGAACTTATCCAAACCTTTTTTGAACCCAGCTACACTAACTGCACTAACTACCTTCTCTGGCAACCAATTCCAGAGCTTTATTGTGCGTTAAGTGAAAAAGAATTTTCTCCGATTAGTCTTAAATGTGTCTTAAATGTGTTACTTGCTAACTTCATGGAATGCCCCCTAGTCCTTCTATTATTCGAAAATGTAAATAACCGAGTCACATCTACTCGTTCAAGACCTCTCATGATCTGAAAGACCTCTATCATATCCCCCCTCAGCCGTCTCTTCTCCAAGCTGAACAGCCCTAACCTCTTCAGCCTTTCCTCATAGGGGAGCTGTTCCATCCCCTTTATCATTTTGGTTGCCCTTCTCTGTACCTTCTCCAAAGCAACTATATCTTTTTTGAGATGCGGCGACCAGAATTGTACACAGTATTCAAGGTGCGGTCTCACCATGGAGCGATAGAGAGGCATTATGACATTTTCCGTTCTATTAACCATTCCCTTCCTAATAATTCCTAACATTCTATTTGCTTTTTTGACTGCTGCAGCACACTGAGCCGACGATTTTAAAGTATTATCCACTATGATGCCTAGATCTTTTTCCTGGGTGGTAGCTCCTAACATGGAACCTAACATCGTGTAACTACAGCAAGGGTTATTTTTCCCTATATGCATCACCTTGCACTTGTCCACATTAAATTTCATCTGCCATTGGGATGCCCAATCTTCCAGTCTTGCAAGGTCCTCCTGTAATGTATCACAGTCTGCCTGTGATTTAACTACTCTGAATAATTTTGTATCATCCGCAAATTTGATAACCTCACTCGTCGTATTCCTTTCCAGATCCATTTATATATATATTGAAAAGCACCAGTCCCAATACAGATCCCTGAGGTACTCCACTGTTTACCCTTTTCCACTGAGAATATTGACCATTTAATCCTACTTTCTGTTTCCTGTCTTTTAACCAGTTTGTAATCCACGAAAGGACATCGCCTCCTATCCCATGACTTTTTAGTTTTCGTAGAAGCCTCTCATGAGGGACTTTGTCAAACGCCTTCTGAAAATCCAAATACACTACATCTACCGGTTCACCTTTATCCACATGTTTATTAACCCCTTCAAAAAAATGAAGCAGATTTGTTAGGCAAGACTTCCCTTGGGTAAATCCATGTTGATTGTGTCCCATTAAATCATGTCTTTCTATATGCTCTACAATATTGCTATATGCTCTAAAATATTTTAACTCAATTATTTCAAGCACTTACGAGCATTAAAAATTCTTTATTAATCTGTATTAATTTAATTTATTTTAGATTTGTTGCAACTTATACATACGTAAGAAGAATATTATGTTCTTTGCTTTTTACATATCACCAGAGCCAGTCAAGCATTTAATAAAGCAAGTATCAATGGAGTAGATATTTAAAGGCAAGCTGGCTAAGTAGAGGTGTCCCGATCCACCCACTGCCTACCCCCAAGTCAGCCGGCCAGCCAGATGTTCAGATAAGTGACTTATCCGGCTATCTAGCAGCTGTTGAACATAACTGTATATTCAGCAGCTGCTAGATAGCAGGATATGTCCTGCTTATCCGGTTATCTGGCATTTGAATCTTGGGCTAAATGTATTCATTTATGAATCCTCTTTCCCGAAAGGAAGAGAGAACTTCATAACTACAAAATAATAGCAATAATCTTAATAATCATAAGAGCTTAATATTTGCAATCAGTGCAGAGCAGAACCCAAACAGTTGCCATTACAACCCAATATGCAAAAAATATATATATTCAAATGCTGGTATCACCTCAGTAAACAGCAAAACAAACTCACTCCTCTGCCAAACATTTTCTGAGGTAACACAAACCCCTGAAAAAAAAAGACACCTAGAACCTTATTATACCATATCATAACAGCACTAACTTTTAGGGCTCAATCAATAGCAATCTTACTTATGAAAAACCAGCAATATAAATATTACACCAGGCCCTATACCACTAATGCACTACTTACTGGGGTAACAACAAACCAGACTGCTACAAATCCCTACAGAGAAACTACACACTAGCAGAAATACTGCACCTCAGTCACACATGCAGAACACAGACAGACCCTTGCCTATGCCTAATACAGAATAAGGGACTACAATTAGGAAGAGAAACATGCAGACAAAACTGAAATGAAAAGCCGAGAAACCAGACTCTGTGAACAGTGGAAGGCTAAAGAGCAAAATACAAATATACAACATAAGACATGCACACTCCCAAAGATAGCATATTCCATTTGCTAAAAACTGAAAATAATTTTTTTTTATACCTTTGCTGTCTGTTCTTTTTATTTTTCTAATCAGTTTGTCCCAGTCTCTTTTTTTTTTACTGGAAAATAGCACTGAATAACTCAGTCCAAACCAGAGAACTGTGTTCCAAAACAAGGGAAAAGTTAACTGAAAAACTAGACAAGGCTTCCGCAGAGGCAGAAAATATTATTAAACTACAAGTCCACAACGCCAAAAATCAAGATAGAAAAATCAGAAACAGCTCACAGTTCATTCAGAAAAGGAAAAAATCTTGTAATCACTCCATACTCCTTGGGCTCCCAACCTCCACCCTCAAGCCCCTCCAACTACTGCAAAATGCGGCAGCCAGATCCATCACAAACAGCAAACGCTCCAAACACATCGCCCCCATATTAAAAGACCTCCACTGGCTCCCCATAACCCACAGAATTCAATACAAAGCCCTTACCCTCATGCACAAATCAATCAACAACAAAAGGCAGACTGGCTAAAGGATACCCTTCACCCACACACCTCCAAAAGAAACCTGCGATCCAAAAATACCGGACTACTTACCATCCCCTCCAATAAACAGGCCCACCTCACCTCAACACGAGAACGCGCAATCTCAATAGCAGACCCCGCACTGTGAAACAAACTACCACTAAATCTCAGAACAGAACCCCCAACACAGAATTTCAAGAAATCACTAAAAACCTGGCTATTCCAAAAAGCCTACCCAACCAACAATTAACCCCACGACTACAGATTCAACCCTAAACAACCAGAACTCCAACCTATTACTACACATAATCCTACAAAAATATAATACCCCAATCAAATATCCATTGTTACAATAACGTTAGCTCTGATAATGTTAAAGATAACACGTCGATGTTTCTTAAATGTCATTTTATATTATTAAGATTACTCGTTGCCTTGTTTTACAATGTTACAATGTAAAATATAATACAATAACGTTAGCTGTTATAATGTTGAAGATAATACGTCGCTGCTGTTTTAAATGTCACGTTATATTGTTAAGATAACTCGTTGCCTTGTTTTTACAATGTTACAATGTAAAAGATAATATGACCTGTTGTCAAACTGTCCCACAGGTTATCATGTAAACCGATGCGATACTCGCTTTGAATATCGGTATATAAAATCAAATAAATAAAATAAGTCAAGTCCTTCCAAGTCCCAGAAGCACTACACTCTCACCACAGGCTTTCTGCTGCTTAGCCCAGAGGGAAAAAAAAAGGATAGTCTTCGGTGAACTTTCTCAAACTATTCACAGACTGGCAGGCTGACCCAAGACAAATCTTCCCACTTGGTTTAGTTGGTTAGAAGTTCCAAGGAAAACCTTTACCACTTGCAGACGGGGTTCTTCCTCTTCCCCAGATTCAGCACTGGAACCCCAGAGTAGGCCACGGCTTCTTACTTTCTAATCTGGTCCCCAGCAGAACACCACACTATTCTCAAAATTATTGCAAATACTTCAAAACTCCCTTGTGGAAAGCACTTTTATATCATTCATCTCTTGAATCATCTCGTTTTAGGGGAAGGACCATATAATACAACAACTACCCTAACTCATATCCCCTGAACCTCCCATTGCTGGAAAATGCTTCATTTTACCAAATTGTAAATCTAGTGATCCTTGAAGGGGGATTACAATACCAACTTTGGGCGGCAGAGGCAAAGGAGTGCTGGAGGCCATCCGGCGGCATTTTGTTTATGGTGTTGGGTCTGGGGGGCGCTCCGGCTTCCAAGACCTGATTACTGTGGCTAACTCTAAGTACAAATGGGGCACAGGAGCAGGGAATGGGGGCATAAAGGGACCCTTGGGGAATGAGAGGTGGGGAAAGGGGCTGTAATTTTTTTTTTATCAAGGGATAGAGAGTTTCACCATCAGGAGGGACGTGACTTACCTAAGACATTTCTTTAGTTGATATAACCTTGGCTGCTTCAGGGGTGGCTGTATGAGGAGTGGGAGAGACCCCCATTGATTTTTAAACCAGCTGAGGGTGGGGGAGGGGAGGGAAGGAGCACCAGGGGCCACATTGGCACCTTTAATGCCTCAGCCTGGGAGTATCCAGACTTTTGTTAATGTCCTGATGCTCCTGTGAAAAATTAGCTACAACCCTTGAGGTGTAGCTAACTTTCAATCAAATAATGAGGCTTGCACATTTTGAGTTGAGCTGCATTATTCAATTTGCATTGAATTACCTAATGGGAAGCTGATTTGCATGCATTTGTATGCAGATCAGCTCATTATAATATCTTCTGTGTTGCATTGGGTTTTGAGAGGAGGGGATAACATGTATCATTTGAAATAGCACACATTCTCTGTGCTAAAGCAATTTACTATGCAGTAAAGTCTTAACACAGCTTAGTAAATGTCCTCCTAAGTATGTGCTTGAGGCAACACAATGGGAAGTGACTTGCTCAAGGTCACAAGTAGTGTCAGTAGGATTTGAGCCCTGGTTTTTCCAGTTCTCAGCCTGCTGCTCTAACCACTAGGCTGCTCCTCCTGCTAGTAGCAACTTTAGTAAAATTTTAGCTGAACTGAATATTGTTATTGATAACTTAGCCTGCCTATTAGAAATTCATAGTTATGATTACGATGAAAAAGTAGAAAGTGCTTAAAAAGCACGGAAATATTCAAAAGGCATTCAGACGGATAACTCACAAGTTATCCACCTAAGTGGCAAATTTTTCCATATTCAGCCACATAAGTTATTATCCGGCTATTATTTAGCTAGATAAAAAAAGACATTCTGGGGGTATTTTTCAGAGGGGTTTAGTTGTCCAGCTAACTTAGCCGATTTTGAGCAATGTCTGTCCAAGTTAATTGGATAACTTTAGGCCTATTCTATAGCAAGTCAAAGTTATCCATCATTATGTGGCTGGATAACTAGCTACTTAACTGGATATCTTCAAAAGATATCCGGTTAAGTAACATTTCTTAGATTTAAAAAAAAAAAAAAAATACAGTCCTGGGCCTTCCGGCTTGATTTCCACCCTTCACTGCAAACGTCCTAACCCACCCACTGGCCAGGTGCTATGCCCCACCCCCCAACCCCTAGAAATTATAAAATTAAAAGGATATCTGCGCTGACTGGGCTTGGCCTTCCAGCCTTCCCCTCTCCCTTGTTAAATAGAGCAAAAAATAGTCTCCTCAAACTTCTCCAGTGCCGCCAGCCTCCCCCTGCCGAAGCCCTCTTACTCACTTGGTATCTGAATTGCAAGTCATAAGAACATGCCATACTGGGTCAGACCAAGGGTCCATCAAGCCCAGCATTCTGTTTCCAACAGTGGCCAATCCAGTCCATAAGAACCTGGCAAGTACCCAAAAATTAAGTCTATTCCATGTTACCGTTGCTACTAATAGCAGTGGCTATTTTCTAAGTCAACTTAATTAATAGCAGGTAATGGACTTCTCCTCCAAGAACTTATCCAATCCTTTTTTAAACACAGCTATACTAACTGCACCAACCACATCCTCTGGCAACAAATTCCAGAGTTTAATTGTGCGTTGAGTAAAAAAGAACTTTCTCCGATTAGTTTTAAATGTGCCACATGCTAACTTCATGGAGTGCCCCCTAGTCTTTCTACTATCCGAAAGAGTAAATAACCGATTCACATCTACCCGTTCTAGACCTCTCATGATTTTAAACACCTCTATCATATCCCCCCTCAGTTGTCTTTTCTCCAAGCTGAAAAGTCCTAACCTCTTTAGTCTTTCCTCATAGGGGAGCTGTTCCATTCCCCTTATTTTGGTAGCCCTTCTCTGTACCTTCTCCATCGCAATTATATCTTTTTTGAGATCCGGCAACCAGAATTGTACACAGTATTCAAGGTGCAGTCTCACCATGGAGCGATACAGAGGCATTATGACATTTTCTGTTTTATTCACATTCCCTTTCTAATAATTCCCAACATTCTGTTTGCTTTTTTAACTGCCGCAGCACACTGAACCGACGATTTCAATGTGTTATCTACTATGATGCCTAGATCTCTTTCTTGGGTTGTAGCACCTAATATGGAACCTAACATTGTGTAACTATAGCATGGGTTATTTTTCCCTATATGCATCACTTTGCACTTATTCACATTAAATTTCATCTGCCATTTTGATGCCCAATTTTCCAGTTTCACAAGGTCTTCCTGCAATTTATCACAATCTGCTTGTGATTTAACTACTCTGAACAATTTTGTATCATCTGCAAATTTGATTACCTCACTCGTCGTATTTCTTTCCAGATCATTTATAAATATATTGAAAAGTAAGGGTCCCAATACAGATCCCTGAAGCACTCCACTGCCCACTTCCTTCCACTGAGAAAATTGTCCATTTAATCCTACTCTCTGTTTCCTGTCTTTTAGCCAGTTTGCAATCCACGAAAGGACATCGCCACCTATCCCATGACTTTTTACTTTTCCTGGAAGCCTCTCATGAGGAACTTTGTCAAACGCCTTCTGAAAATCCAAGTATACTACATCTACCGTTTCACCTTTATCCACGTGTTTATTAACTCCTTCTAAAAAGTGAAGCAGATTTGTGAGACAAGACTTGCCTTGGGTAAAGCCATGCTGACTTTGTTCCATTAAACCATGTCATTCTATATGTTCTGTGATTTTGATGTTTAGAACACTTTCCATTATTTTTCCTGGCACTGAAGTCAGGCTAACCGGTCTGTAGTTTCCTGGATCGCCCCTGGAGCTTTTTTTAAATATTGGGGTTACATTAGCTTTCCTCCAGTCTTCAGGTACAATGGATGATTTTAATGATAGGTTACAAATTTTTACTAATAGGTCTGAAATTTCATTTTTTTAGTTCCTTCAGAACTCTGGGGTGTATACCATCCAGTCCAGGTGATTTACTACTCTTCAGTTTGTCAATCAGGTCTACTACATCCTCTAGGTTCACCGTGATTTGATTCAGTCCAGCTGAATCATTACCCATGAAAACCTTCTCTGGTACGGGTACCTCCCCAACATTCTCTTCAGTAAACATCAAAGCAAAGAAATCATTTAATTTTTCCGCGATGGCCTTATCTTCTCTAAGTGTCCCTTTAACCCCTCGATCATCTAACGGTCCGACTGACTCCCTCACAGGCTTTCTGCTTTGGATATATTTTTAAAAGTTTTTACTGTGAGTTTTTGCCTCTACGGCCACCTTCTTTTCAAATTCTCTCTTAGCCTGTCTTATCAACGTCTTACATTTAACTTGCCAACGTTTATGCATTATCCTATTTTCTTCTGTTGGATCCTTCTTCCAATTTTTGAATGAAGATCTTTTGGCTAAAATAGCTTCTTTCATCTCCCCTTTTAACCATGCCGGTAATCGTTTTGCCTTCTTTCCACCTTTCTTAATGTGTGGAATACATATGGACTGTGCTTCTAGAATGGTATTTTTTTAACAATGACCACGCCTCTTGCAAATTTTTTACTTTTGTAGCTGCTCCTTTCAGTTTTTTTTCTAACAATTTGTCTCATTGTATCAAAGTTTCTCTTTTGAAAGTTTAGCACGAGAGCCGTGGATTTGCATACTGTTCCTCTTCCAGTCATTAATTCAAAGTTGATCATATTATTTTATTTATTTTTTTTATTTAAAGGTTTTTTGTATACCGCGGAACGTTTCAAACATCACCTCGGTTTACAATGAACAATAATTTAGCAACAGGCTTTACAATCAATTCAGAATGAACAAGCATATATCAATGAACCAGGCAAAGAGTAAACATATAGTACAATTGGATCCCATCTAATCGCCTGGGAGAATCTATGTATAATTACAAACTATATATGATTAGGTGCATTATGTACAAATAATAATATACAATCTATGTATAATTAGGTACATTCAGGGAGAGGAAGAGGCAGATAGAGGTGAAAGGGTGGGGGGGAGAGGGTGGCTGTTTGAGGAGAAGGAGAGGGAGGCAGACTGGGTAGGATGGCTGTTTGAGGAGTAGGAGGACATTATGTATAAGCTTCTCTGAAGAGCCAAGTTTGTAAGTTTTGTTTGAATTTCTTGTGACAAGGCTCCAGGCGCAGGTCTGCGGGCATTTTATTCGAAAAGTTGGTTCCTGCTATGGTAAATGAACGTTCTCTTGTGGAAACATGTTTAATTTGTTTGAGAGCGGGAATCTTGAGTTTGGTTTGGTGTATTGTTCTTGTAGGTCTATTTGATTTGTGGAATGTAAAATGGTCAGAGAACCATTATGATCACTATTGCCAAGCGGCCCCACCACCGTTACCTCTCTCACCAAGTCCTGTGCTCCACTGAGAATTAGATATAAATTGCTCCCTCTCTCTTCGGTTCCTGAACCAATAGCTCCATAAAGCTGTCATTTATTCCATCCTGGAATGTTATCTCTGTAGCGTGTCCTGATGATACATTTACCCAGTCAATATTGGGGTAATTGAAGTCTTCCATTATTACCGAACTACCAATTTGGTTAGCTTCCCTAATTTCTCTTAGCATTTCACTGTCCGTCTCACTATCTTGACCAGGTGGACGGTAGTATACCCCTATCACTGTAGTCTTCCCTGACACACAAGGGATTTCTACCCATAAAGATTCAATTTTGCATTTAGTCTCATGCAGGATGTTTATCCTGTTGGACTCTATGCCATCCTGGACATAAAGTACATCACCGCCTCCTGGGTGCTCCTCTCTGTCAATGCGATATAAATTCTACCCCGGTATAGCAGTGTCCCATTGGTTATCCTCCTTCCACCATGTCTCTGAGATGCCAATTAAGTCTATGTCATCATTCACTGCTATACATTCTAATTCTCCCATCTTACTTCTTAGACTTCTGGCATTAGCATACAAACATTTCAAAGTTTGTTTTTTGTTTGTATTTTCATTCTGCTTTTTAATTGATAGGGATAAGTTAGAATGTTTTAGCTCAGGTGAGTTTTTAGTTACAGGCACTTGGACTATTTTTCTAATTATTGGAACCTCACTGTCGGGATGCCCTAATTCTAATGCATCATTGGTATCCTTTGAAGATACCTCTCTCGAACCATGCGCTGCTGAGCGACTGTCAGCTTTCCCCTTTGTTCTAGTTTAAAAGCTGCTCTATCTCCTTTTTAAAGGTTAGCGCCAGCAGTCTGGTTCCACCCTGGTTAAGATGGAGCTCATCCCCCTTCCCCAAAAGGTTCCCCAGTTCCTAACAAAACTGAATCCCTCTTCCTTGCACCATCGTCTCATCCACACATTGAGACTCCGGAGGTCTGCCTGCCTCTGGTGACCTGAGCGTGGAACAGGGAGCATTTCAGAGAATGCTACCCTGGAGGTTCTGGATTTAAGCTTTCTACCTAAGAGCCTAAATTTGGCTTCCAGAACCTCCCTCCCACATTTTCCTATGTCGTTGGTGCCCACATGTACCACGACAGCCGGCTCCTCCCCAGCACTGTCTAAAATCCTATCTAGGTGACGCGTGAGGCCCGCCACCTTCGCACCAGTTAGGCATTTTACCAGGTGATCCTCACACCCACCAGCCACCCAGCTGTCTACATTCCTAATAATCGAATCATCAGCTATGACGGCCGACCTAACCCTTCACTCCTGGGCAGTAGGCCTTGGGGAGATATCCTCAGTGCGAGAGGACAATGCATCACCTGGAGAGCAGGTCCTTGCTACAGGATGCTTTCCTGCTGCACTCGGTTGAAGATCTCCAATCATGAGACCTTCTTCCTCCAAGGCAGCACCAGGGCTGCCAGTCTGAAGTTGGGACTTGGCTACTATGTCCCTGAAGGTCTCAGCTATATACCTCTCTGTCTGCCTCAGCTCCTCCAGTCCCCCACCTTCGCCGTTTCTATTCCAGGAGCACAGTCCAATGCAATCCCAGGCGATTCCAGCTTTATCATGCAGCCTTTTAAATAATATAACTATTTTACTATTCTTTTCTTCTGCAATTGTTCATGGGTACAATCCCTATATATTCTTCAAGGGTATGTTCATCCCTTTCCACCGGGATTGTTCTGGCAAGTAGCTGGAATGCTGGCATATCCTTCTCCACAGTATGACCAAATAATGCCAATTCTTTGGTAAATGGTATGAAAAATTTCAGTTGCTCTCTTTTCTAAAGAAAGCCATGGCATGGCTTGGCAAGTAAGCCTGCAAATTCATTGCAAGAGTAGTTTTGATTGCCGACCTATATGTTCTAACTGCATGAAATGAAAACATATTTTAGTTTTCTGGCTGCAGGAGGCTTGACCTGTTACAACAGTACTCAAAAACCAAATATATTACTGTCTGTGACCTGAAATGAAAGATGTAGCCCCTTTCTGCTCTGAGCTATTTCTACAATACACATACCAGACAGTAATGCTCACGCTGCAGCAACTCAGCAGTTTTACTGTGGGATCATTATTTGTTTTTTTAAGAGCATTATAGCCTGCTATTCCAAAAGCAGTATTGCTCACAGTGGATAACAAGATGAAAACAGAAATACAATTTTAAAACAAAACCAAAACATATCTAGCAATAAACAGAGTAAACTAATTTAACGTAAGAACAAAAACAGGCAACTGATTTGATCAGCGGACTATAGGCAAGCCACAACAATCGAGCATAGCAAATTCCAGCAAATAAAATCAAATATTGGCAAGTGCCTGACTCAAAAACAACTTTTAATCATTTTTCCCAAACAGAAGTAATTGGTCTCAAGATGAGCGACAAGGGGCAGGACATTCCTCAGGGTGGGACCCATAACAGAGGGAGACCTGGGATTTTGCCAGATACAAAGCCTTTGCTGAGATACTATAAATCAGTGCCTTATTAATGGATGCTAAGGAATATCTAGGCACCTAAATTGTTAAAATGGCTCTTAGATATTCTGGGCTAGCACCCCTAACAGTTTTTAAATTTCAGCCTCCAGATAAATAGAAACCAGTGAATTTTCTTCAGTGAGGGGGAGACTGTTTCTTGCTATCTACTGCCAGTAATTATGTAAACTGATGAGTATTGAATCAGTTGAAGTACACAAGTTAAGTTTTAATGGCAGTCCCAGATATAGGAGATTATTTTACAGTACTCTATCCCCTAATAGGGCAAGTACCTGCATCACAGACTTCATGTCAACTGGTTGTAACCAAGGTTTCAGATGGTGAACCATCCCTTCATAAAATGTTTTTTTAAAGCTTTCATTGATAACTTTGAGTCAATTTGAACACCCAGGTTTTTTACTTCAGATTTAAAAGGTAATGTAATTCCTTTAGCTGAATGGCCAAATGCGAGACAAGAGCGTTTCTAACCCATAGTTCTTCCAAACTTTTAAAGCTGTTTACCTCTAATTTGTTGTGTAATCGTGGAGGCAGCCCTGTTAGCAAGTGTTACAAACGATCTCACTTTCACTGGATCTGATTAGTTCATTTTGAATATGATGTCACACCTAAAATTGCATACATTAACTACATGAGACAATCGGATCCCATTGCATGTGAGATCATTTTTAGCACTGTTCCAAGCAGGGCTACCCACGGCCGCTCAGAAGAATTGCACAAAAGTCTCTTGAAGAATTACAAAAGAATTACGTAGCATTACAAATATTTTGGACAATTTAGGTTGAATTGCTTTGTCTATTTTTGACAAAGTGAACAATACATTGTTTTATTTTGATATAAACATATAGAAGTCCGGAGGCAGAGAGGAGAAGGTATATTACCTGTTTCAGCTGAGGAAGCCAGGGGTGAACGCTGTTTTGCCCCGACGGTGAATATCTGTGACCAGCTGATTTCGACGCTCGAGGGGCATGTTCTGGAGGTGGGACCCGGAAGCGGATAATAAATTCGAACTGCCTGCGGCGTGCAGCAGATGCCCGTGTGCTTAAGGGGCGCGCGGCTAAGCTGGGCTTTGCCAGGTTTCACCGAGATTTTGCCACATTTGCTTTCTTAGTGGATTACATATACCCTCTATTCCTGCAATTCAGGTTCCACTCCAGGTAGGACTTATTTTTCATAAAATGCCTCTTCTCCCACAAAGCCTCCTAAGTGAAATCTCTGTTTAAAAATTAATGCATTGTTCCATCCTATACAAGTTCATTGCCTAGATTTTTCCTAAAAAAAAAAAAAAAATTTTCCAAGAAAATATGCCACATACCAAAAGGAAGGCCAAGTTAAGGCCTCCAGTTGGAGTAGTAACAGCAGAAACTGGACAAAGGACTGTATTAGAATGGATAGACTCAACACAAAATACCCCTGTGGGACAGACCTTAGAGCGGAATGCCTCACCCCAGGTCGTGGAAACATCATTGAGCCCAGGGGCACCGGCTACACAACATCCGCCTGGAAGAGGAGAGGGTTCTACCCTCTCCTCTTCCAGGAAAACTGCAGGAGGAAATCCTGAGACCTCTTGATCTGAGCGATGAGCTTGACCAGTCTGTTAAAGCTTTGGATCTATCTGAGCAAATGATGCCATTGAGCACTGTGGAAAGTTCTATTGTAATTCCAAAAGAGACTAGTACTCCGAAGTTAATTAGCCCTTTTTAAAGAAAAACAAGATAATATTGAAGTGGTAATAAAATCTTATATTCAGTTAATGAAACCAGCTAATATAACCTTAGAAAGTTTGTGGAACTATATGGTTAAACTGGATATGTCAATCAATAGATTAACTGAAGTTGTTATGAAAGCTACAAACTCTTCAGTACAAAACACTGTAGAGCTGGAAAAGCAAAGAAAAGAAGTGAATGTGTTAGATAAACGTGTTTTGCAGATAGAAAAAATTCAAAGTAATCAAATTAATGCTGAAGGAGAGGTTAATAGGAAATTAGAAAATCTTGAGAATTCAATAAGATCTTTAAACTTAAGGGTTAATAACTTCCCAATTATAAAAAAGATGGACCCACTAGAATTATTCAATACAAATATTGAAAATTCCAGATAAATGTTCACCAGTTATAGTGAGAGCCTTTTATTTAGGGACAAAGAAAAAGGAGACAGAACAAGATCTGTTAATAAAGAATGATAAGGGAAAAGAAAAGGAAACATCAGAGTTAAAACTTTCCAAAAGTAGCTCTATAGAAATATCTGATTTACTGCAAAAATCTCAGGAAGACCTAGAAATTAAGGTACGGGGGACTTTATTGATTCAGTTTGCATTTAGTACTGATAGGGATAACGTAATGAAGTCCTTTTTTCGTAACCGATTAAACACCTTTTATGGTCAAAGGATATGGATTTTTCCAGACCTTATAAAATCAACCCAATTACGTAGAAAGAAATTTTTGCTTTCTAGGAAGGAGGTGTTAGATAAAGGAGGGTATTTTATGTTAAAGTACCCATGTAGGTGCATTGTTAAACTAGATGGAAAGAGCTATTCATTTACAGATCCAGAAGGACTTAGGGGTCTTCTAGCAGCAAAATTACCGATATTTAAAAAAAGAAGTGGATGTTAGATAATGCATATTCCTCATGATTTATTCTTTGTGTTACGTTCAAATAGAGAGATTTTACAATTTCCTTATATGTATTAATAATGGCTGAAAAGACTAATGAAGGATATGGTTATAATTTTAATTTTTGGTTAATAGACTATGAGAAGATTCAGTCATTATGATATTTCAACTGTATTTGTTTATTTGTTGTAATTATTTGGAAAGCAATAAATAAAGAATTAAAAAATATATATAGAGAATTCCATATTTGGCAACAGAAGGAGCAGGAATTTAATCAAGTAACTTTAGGTGAGAAATTCAGTGGGACTGAACCTGGATTAATCTATCACTTTCCTGAAGTTACCTGGGTAACTTTAGGCCACATGTTTTCTCTCACCAGACTTGTGGGGTAATGGCACTACCCGGCTAAAATTAGGCTCTGCCCTGGAATGTCCCCACCCTCCCTCTTTTATAACCTGGATAAATCTTACGAGTTAGAGGGAGGAAATATTCAATTGAAGGTTTTTGTCCGATTAACTGTAAAATTGCCTGGGCTAACCTATTTGAGTATTGACCTCATAAAGATTGATTCACCCAGTTTCAGAGTGGAATGAAAGCTACTCCTGATGCCAGGCACATTTTCAATATAATGGGGTTTTAAGCTAGAGCAGAGGTTGTCCAGGAGGCCAAGTGGTGGTGAATTGGGCAATAATTATCCTATAGGGGTCTATGCACTAAAGGTCATTATAGGTAATGCATGTTAATGGATGTAATTGAATGTGTATTTAGAAAAGACCTTATTGTGCATATTTTGCATGAGCATCAGTATTACCGCCGCAGTACCCAATGCATATGCAAATTAGTTAAAGAATGTAAAATATATTTCCATTAACTGTTTCGGTATTAATGCTGGATTTACTTCTCATTGTTAAAACCTGTGAGTTTTAAAGCGAGCCTCATAATGTGGGAAGATTAACAGCATCTCTTGAGGTTCACATTAACATGTGGCAGTGGACCCAGAGTATTTCCTCCCCCCAAGAACAAAGATCAGGCTTATGAGTTCCCCCCCATGACCCTCAACAAAGATAGGGCCTTGGGGCCTGGGCCACCCCAAAAAAGTCATGGTTTCACTCATACCTATTTATTTCAGGGGTGATCAGAGAAACTATAGACCAGTGAGCCTGACTTCAGTGCCGGGAAAAATCGTGAAAACTGTTATAAAGAATAAAATCACAAAACATTTAGACAGACATGGTTTGATGGGACACAGCCAACATGGATTTACCCAAGGGAAATCTTGCCTCATAAATCTCCTACATTTTTTACAAAGGTGAACCGGTAGCTGTAGTATATTTGGATTTCCAGAAGGCATTTGACAATGTCCTGCATGAGAGGCTTCTACGAAAACTAAAAAGTCATGGGATAGGAGGCGATGTTCTTTTGTGGATTGCAAGTTGGTTAAAAGACAGGAAACAGAGAGTAGGATTAAATGGTCAGTTTTCACAGTGAAAAAGGTAAACAGTGGAGTGTCTCAGGGATCTGTACTTGGACCGGTGCTTTTTAATATATTTATAAATGATCTGGAAAGGGGTACGACGAGTGAGATGATCAAATTTGCAGTCGACACAAAATTATGCAGAGTAGTTAAATCTTAAGCAGAATGTGATGAATTGCAGGAGAACCTTGTGAGACTGGAAGTTTGGGTTTCCAAATGGCAGATGAAATTTAATGTGGACAAGTGCAAGGTAATGCATTTTAGGAGCTACCATCCAGGAAAGAGATCTAGGCATCATAGTGGATAATACATTGAAATTGGGGGTTACATCACCATATCATCACCTCACCCCTGGAAGGCTGCAAGTAACTAGAATCTATCACTTACTCCTCTGCCTAGGTAGAATCCCGAGTTAGGAATCCCATTGGCTCTCCTCTACATGCTCTGCCTTCACACTTCAGTCATCAACAATCCTGTGCCTTGTGCTGAAGCTCCGTTTATACCCTCATCTACCCCATCCTTCTAAGGAAAAAAAAACAAAAAAAACCTTGCATCCTGCAGATCAATGTTTGCACATAGGGGTAGATTTTAAAAGCCCTGTGCGCCGGCACGCCTATTTTGCATAGGCCACCAGCACGCACAAAGCCCCGGGACGTGTGTAAGTCCCGGGGCTTTGCTTCAGGGGGGGGGCGTGGTGGCGGTCTGGGGGTGGGGACGGAGGCGTGACGGCGGTCCGGGGGTGGGGCTGAGTGCTCCGGCACAGCGGCCTGTGCCGGGGCGGGAAGCCGGCGAGGCAGGCGTAACTCAACGAAATAAGGTAGGGGAGGGGGATTTAGTTAGGGCTCTGATTTCAGAGCGGCCTCGGAGGGAACGGAGGCAGGCTGCGCGGCTCGGCTTGCGCAGGCTGCCGATTTTGCAGATATATATACAGATATACCAACAAGAGCAACTTTAGTGGTATCATTTGTGTTCTCTCTGAAAGAGATACAATACTTCGTTTGTTTCTTCGTAGTAGATTACAAAAATTTCACGGTCATCAGTTCTGGATTTATCCAGATCTTGCTAGGGTGACCCAGGTAAGACGACAACAATTTCTTAAATTAAAATCAGATGCCCTTGTTAGAGGGGCTACATTCTTCCTACGGTACCCTTGCAAATGTGAAATTTGGTATAAAGAACAGAAGTATGTATTTCATGATACTAATGCTTTTCCAATTATTTTTGGACTCCCACCCCCAAAATGTAGAGATAGGTTGAGAGCTAGAGAAGGATTTTGTTGTGTCCCTAAAGTTCTTTGTAGTAAGAATTTTATATACCTTGTGTTCGCTCTTATATTAAAATATAAAAGCCTTTCCTTTACCTGTAGAAAATGTACTGAAATATGGATTCCAGAAAGTTTCTAAATGGATGTAATAATTTGTAATTAAGTTTTTCTTTGAAAAAAAAAAATATTCCTCAGCTGTTGGCTTTATCAGCTGAGGAATATAAACAGCTTCGTTGTGGCATTCAGATTGCCTTTGGCAACAGACTTCAACGGGAAAAGGCTGGTATTTATTTGTGCTCCCTGTCTGTTGTTTTTATTGTTTTACTTCTAATAATTTAACTACAAGTTAATATTTTATTCTTTGAATTTTAGAAGTCTTTGCTTGTAAAGATATTTTAGTAATTAGTAGAATTAATATAGGATTATATTTTTGTTCTGAAGAAAGTATTATTCTATGACTTCTAAAGTCTGCATCCAGATTCTTGGATTTGTTTTACATCATTGGTACGTCATCTGATTGTTCTGTTTTTAACTTCGTGTACAAGTAATATTAAATTCATCAATAATTGAACTGTTTTGTCCCGCCTATCAACTGATCTATTCATATTGATCAGCCGAACCAAGGATCTACAAAATACCAGTATAAAACATATACTATATAAAATACCTGCGTCCGAATGTAAATCGGGGTTATTATACATACATGCTATATTTTTTATGTGCCTAAAATACATGCACAAATGTTTATAAAGTAGTTAAGTTATGCGTTTTCTTGCATTAGAAATATTTGCATATATTTTCAGAGCAGAACTACACATTATTTTATAAACTGAGTGGCTTCTGCTGAGCAGTTTATAAAATACTAGCATTAATCTTCACATGTTCACTTACATGTGTAAATGCTGTACATGGATTAGTTTGAAAGTTAGACTCTCTGGGGTAGATTTAAAAGCCCTGCGCGCTGGTGCATCTATTTTGCTTAGGCCGCCGGCGCGCGCAAAGCCTCGGGATGGATACCCTGTCACATGGCGCCATCCATTGCTCCTACCATGTGATAGGTGCTGGCCAATGGCACGGATACCCTGTCACATGCTAAGGGCAAAGGGCCATTGGCGCCATTTTGATTAGTGGCAGCCGATGGCCCGAGAGCGGGAGATCGCTCCCGGGACCCCCACTGGACCACCAGGTACTGTTAAAAAGTTTTTTGGAGGGGGGGGTCGGGAGGGTGGGGAAGCTAAGGGATCTGTTTTAAAGGGTCGGGGTGGGTTTAGGGGTTGTTTTTTGAGTGCCGTTTTTCTCGCCCTCCCCCAAAACGATAAGGGAACCCCAAGAACAATTTTGTGGGGTTTTCCTATCGGTTTTGGGGAGCCCCCGATTTCTGACGACTTTGAAAATATCGTACAATATTTTCAATCATCAGAAAAATGATTCACATCCCTACACAAGATTCCCCAGGGCTACTGTCTCCTTGATCTCCTTCCTCTCTCTCTAGCACAGTCCAAACTCAGCAGTAGGTCACTGGATTGCCAGCAGAAATGAACGCAAGTCTCCATGGCCCTAGGATAACAGGGTTGGGGACCTCAATTGTTCACAGTTAGTACTCACAGCTCAGATCTCCAAGATTGAAGGCAATTCCTTATAGAAAAAACAGGCTTTACATTGATGGTGGAAATTAAAAAATAAACTTTACTGTAACCAAGAAAATTTGTTCAAAGTCCAATATGCAAAAATAAAGATCCAGAATCTCTGTACAAAAATAAGTCCAAGATACCTGTCTCTCTATTAGTTCTTTCTGAACCGCTGTCCCTCTAGGCTCAGGACACTTGGAAGACCCACAATCTCGGTTGACCAAAAAGTGAGCTCCTGGCAGATGGACTGATTTCAGGTGGCAAAGTCCAAAACACTTCAAAAATATAAAACTCATCTGCTTCTAATGGGCAGGAAATTAGTGGCAAAAAGATTTTCTTCACTCTCAATTCCCTGTTCTGGGCAAAACAAAGGTCTCTTCAAAAGGACTCACTTCTTCTCTTCCAGATCAGGCCCTCTTGCCAGTCTATGACGGCACTGGCACGCAGGGCAAAGTCCTATCCCTTCTGGAACAGGCTGTGGTGTCTGAAGTTGGAGATCATTAAAAATCTCCTCCTTATTCTCCAAAATCAACATCCACATTCTGCACATACTCAGTCTGATTTTTATAATGCTGAACTGACCAATCCCAACCACCTGAGGTGAGAGGGCCTAAGGGATGGTCTGAAAAATGCTAGGTTCTTCTCAATATTTCAGCAGCATTTGGTACTTCAAATCATGTCATCTTATTGATGTATATAAGTATTATGGGAATTTCATCCACTGTACTTGACTGGTTTTCATCTCTTTTATAGAATGGCTCCCAAAAATGTCCTTACGTGGCTCAAGCTGTGCTTTATTTCTTTTTATATACAGGTGTGCCTCAAGGTGTGTCCTCCCGGCCACTTTATTCAACATTTTACGTTTCTATTGTGTCAAGTTTTGGCTAATCTTTGGGTATTTTACAAACCTTATCCTATTGTTTAGCTATAAATGACATTTTGCTAAATATCAAATTCTGGCTGTCTGCTATTAAACAGTGGCTAACAGACAAACTTATGTGAAACCTCCTTCACCAGTAAGACTACCCCTTGACTTAATTGAAAGCATTTGTCAAGAAGAATTCTGTACCTGAATCAAAACCATGGTAGAAGACATCGAGACTGGATAGAAGAGTTTCATTGTTGTGTGCAGCTCGAAATCCAAATTGGAAATTGTCCAAAAGATTGTTATCATCAATAAATTGCTGAAGTTGAATGATTTTTGTGAGAGAGGGTAAAGATGGTATAGGGCAATAATTTAAATCAGCAAGATCCCGATTAGGTTGTTTTTTTTTAAATCAGGCAAACTGAGGCTTCTTTAAATACTACAGGTAAATGACTGTTAGTCAATGAGGCATTCACTAGTTTAGAGATGAAATAATCTTCATCATGACAGTGGAACATGTATTCAGTTGTTCAAAGAACAGATGATTTGAGAAATCTCCAAGAGTGTCATGGGAATGAAAACTTCCCTTAAAGCAGAACAGTCATTTTCCGTTAATTCTACTCCAAAACAAGACTGAAAAGGAGCAATAATCATACTGTTTGCTTGGAAAATAACCTCCAAAGTGAGCTGCTTGTTTATATCTTATTGTTGTAACGCCATAGGTTCCCTGTCAAGAATTTCTAATAGCACTGTAGAGACATCCATAAGAGACCATCTCTGCTCTGTAAAGCATACAGTCTAGTCAAGGCAGACAAGACAAATCAGAGGCTTTGAGTTAAAATCAACAAAATCATGACTGTGAAGAATCAGGTTCAGGATATAAGACATAAAAGCAGCTTCGAAAGGTCAGTTTTTAGGCAGGATTTAATTGAGGAAAAGGACTACTTTAACTGAAAAATGCTGCAACATATGAGGTCTCTGGGATGAATGGGTGTGGGGCAGGGAGACTGGGACCTTAAAACAAATCATCTCTTCAAAGCCAGCATACAGTGCTATGTCGACTCATAAACCACCTTAAAAACAGAAACTTAAAAACAATGTTATAAAGATATTTCAAATAGGACACAGAACAGAAAACCAGACCTGTCTTGTTGCTTAAGCATGTTATATTTTTTTCAGCATCACATAATGTATTCTAAGCCATTGGATGATAAATAGCAATATTATATAGATGTTTCTTGAAAAGATGCATGATATCATGAGCATGCTTTTATTGTTCTGCTTGCCACTTATAGTGAAATATACGTTATTTGAAATCTAAACGGTTCCGATACATCATGTGCATTCTGCTTGTATAATAACACCTATATTTTGTCATTCATTTCAGATTTCAGAAACGTATGCCTTCCTACCGAGAGAAGCGGTGACACGGTTTCTAATGAGTTGCTCGGAGTGCCAGAAGAGAATGCATTTAAACCCAGACGGAGCCGATCATAAAGGTAGGCCTAGAATTAAGGGGCTCGAGCTGTGCAGCTGATTTATCATAATCACCAGTTTTCCTTCTGTAAGTGAAAGCTTTTTGAAAATCTGGTAGACTATAGTTTCGTAAGTGCCATGATCTACTTAGAGAATGGAGTAATACACTGGCTATCTCTAGAGTTTGTTTTAATTTTAACTTTTGATCCAGTATTGAATAGATGTTGTAAATGTATAAGATAACCAACTCGCTCCATGCCATAAGATATAATAATACTTTGGCCAATAATCTTGCTGCTCAGTTTGGAGAAGGGAGAGCACAGAGCCAGTGGCAGCAGAAAACTCAAGTTTATGTGGCAGGACCCCTGTTAGACTGTTCAATCTCATCTGGGGAGCTACTTTTTTTCAGTTTTCGTCTGGCAGGGGGGAAGCTTATTTCCTGAGGCCTTAGTACAGTAAAATAAATGCAGTCCTTAAATCCCACTGTTAACACCGACTGGGCAAGGGAGTTGCAGGAAGAGACACCAAAGATATCAGAAAAATAAAAAACAATTACCATTAACCACTCCACTCACTGACCATCCACCATATGGAAGAAAGGAGACCAGAAAAAAAATTGTCCAGCTCCTACTGGCGTTGAAAAAAAGGTTACGTTTGTTTTAAAATAAGAATCCAAGCAAGAATTGAAAAGTTACGGAACAACATTAAAAAACTGAGTCAGAAATACCATGGTCTCTTTGTCCATCCTACTTGGCTCCTCCGGGAAATAACTCTTCTAGGCCATGTGCATTGCAATCGGTTATTTCCCAAATTAAAATTCTCAAATATAGGAGTGATGAGTGCTGCCTTATATATGCCAAATGAAGCACATTGGAAGCTGAACTGGTTTCCAGCAATACTTTTACTGAATTGCTGTGCAATGAGGAAATGATCTTTACAGCTGTACTTTCAGGTCTGGTTGTTACACTGAAGTTTAATAAATGTGTAACCTCTTCAGTTTTCTTTAATTTATTAATAAATGTAAAATCCAACTATCCAAGTTATTGAAAACGTATCTTGTCTCTCCTTTCCCATGGTAAGGGGCAGTTGTTAGTTTCCCTCCCATAAAGCTAATAATTTAAGTGTGCACCAGTCACATATATTTCCTTCCTCTCCAGTAGCTCTATTCTACATTTCCCTTTCTCCTAATTACATAAGAAATTGCCATACTGGGTCAGACCAAGGGTCCATCAAGCCCAGCATCCTGTTTCCAACAGAGGCCAATCCAGGCCACAAGAACCTGGCAATTACCCAAATACTAAGAAGATCCCATGCTACTGATGCAATTAATAGCAGTGGTTATTCCCTAAGTAAGCCTGATTTAATAGCAGTTAATGGACTTCTCCTCCAAGAACTTATCCAAACCTTGATTGAATCCAGCTTCACTAACTGCACTAACCACATCCTCTGGCAACAAATTCCAGAGCTTTATTGTGAGTTGAGTGATAAAGAATTTTCTCCGATTAATCTTAAATGTGCTACTTGCTAACTTCATGGAATGCCCCCTAGTCCTTCTATTATCCGAAAGAGTAAATAACCGATTCACATCTACTCGTTCAAGATCTCTCATGATCTTAAAGACCTCTATCATATCCCCTCATATTAAATTTATACTTGTTGCATACCTCTGCTCCCAAGATCTTCAAAAGATGCACATGAGCCCTTGTAGGGGTCCACTAAACTCCTTTCTCACCCTCTCTCTTTCTCTCCTCTGAATTGCTTTAAGTCATCCCTCCTTTGGATGCAGATGATCCCAAGTTCCTTCCTAGTGAAGGTAACCTTTCCCTTTTAGATGTCAAAACAAAAGACTGGGCCCCCTAATTGATGGGAACCCAGAAAAAAAAGTAAAATAAAAGTCCTTTTACAGAAAAGAGGGAAAGACACACGAGTCCAGGAGGAGGGGAAAACTCCTAGCTCAGCAAAAAAAAAAAAATTTCTTAAAATAGGTTCTTCAGAAATACAGAAAGACCCTCTGATTTCACATTCTTCCCAGGTCTCACATCTGAGAACTCCAGAGGCCTTTCCCCTTCAACACAAACCACAAACAGGGACAGCCCTGGAAGGGTACAAAATTTGCACAAGGGGAAAAATGGTGATCAGGGTTTTTATATCCGAGAAATTCACCGTTCACTGTCTTCCACATGGGGAGCCAACCACTATACTCTTAATCTGTCTCTTCCCACATAAGACATTTTGGTATTGACTGAACGGGTAGAGAACCAAAGGGTCTCTCTGCATTCATCTCTGCTTCTGGCTCTTCCACATCGCTCCTTTGTCTTCTGTCTTTTCAATTTACTCTTCTCACCTCGTATCTCTTCTTTATCATTGCCTCTTTTCCTGTCTCCCTTCTAACCACCTCTCCCATCTTTCATAGCTCTCTCATCCTTCTTCACAATTTTTAAACTTTACCACTCTATCTCCCATCATTTCTTCCCTCCCCCTTACTGTCTCATTCACTCTCTGCCTCTTGATTTTCCAACCCTCCCCCTTCTTTTATTCCCACTGCCCCTCCACAAGCTTTCCATCTTTCCCTTCTTGCCCAGATCTAGATCCCATCTCCCCCCCTCAGTCTACCGGCATCAAACCTCAACTCACACCCCTGCCCTTTATCTCCCATTGTCAGGCTCCAAGACTCCCATATCGTAACAGAAATGGGGGTAAGCCGCACGGAGCGGCAGCTGCTGCCTTTGACAGAGGGCTTGGGGGTGGTCTGCCGGACACACTGGATGGAGCATTTGGTTTCCTTCTGCTGAATGTTATTATGTTACTATATCCCCCCTCTCAAGCCCCTGCTCTTCAATATCCCATTCAAACTCCTCCCAGTTCTCCTTTTCTACTGCCCAGCTCAGTACCCCAGCCCTCCATCTTCTTGTCTCAGCTTTCCCACCTTTCAACCCCCCGATTCTGATTCCCCCCCCCAGCTCGCTCTCTCTCTCTTAAGGTCCCGCTCCCACATCTCCTTTTCTCAAACCCCTCGTCCTCTCTTTTTTTTTTTTTATCTCACTTCTTATAAAAGGCAGAAGACTTGAATCTGGAGAAGCAGCCGTGGCAGCTGCATTTGGCTGCCACGGAACAGAAGACCGGGCAGTGTGAATAATGGGAACAGTAAGAGTAGGTGCTCACTGTTCCCACAGTAGCAGCTTCTTCTGTTGTCTGCTCAGCACTCGTGGGCTTCCTTTCTGAACCAGAAGTGCACACAGGGAGGGAGAGCGGGAGACGAGGCTGCCATGGGAAACGTGAGCAAGTTCTCTTTCTTTGTCCGGACATTGCGGTATGTGCCACCTGCTTCTGCCACCAAAAGCTAAGAGATCCAGTAAGGGAACAGGGGTGGGGGGTAAGGGGTGAGGCTGGGCAGACATGGGCCGTCTGGTTTACAAGCATCCAAAAAAAGCTAAGTAGCAGGACAAGTAGAAACCAGGTAGAACTTAAGACTGGAATTAAACAGGGTCAGAGAAACTTAACTCAGGCGGTCTAGCGGATATAAAGGCAGCTGCCTAAGGGGAAGAGAACTTTAAATGGAAATAAAGATGTGTAGATGATGAAGAATGTAGTAGGAGGAGATAAGAATTAGTCTGATTCATCCACAGCCACATTAATAAAGGGAAGAGCATGGTGCAAGTGCTGTGCATAGAAAAGTAGATAAGGATTATTCCTTATCAATGTTCCTGCTGACTTGTCTGGGGGACTATTGATACCTCTCTCTCCACCTGGTACCACCAGCCGTTTCACAGGCTGCATTAGTTCTGCGTATAACTTCTTGTCTCTTGATTTCTTTCAGTCTCTGTTTCGGAGAAGTGTGTCTGTTACTGCAGCTAGCTGGCCATTGAAAATCTCTAAAGTCAGCCTGCATTTATTGCGCACTCCTTCTTAATGGGAGCTTTTTTTTTATTATTCCAGATAATGGAAAGCCTCCCACCCTGGTGACCAGTATGATAGATTACAACATGCCAATCACAATGGCCTATATGAAACACATGAAGCTGCAACTACTCAATTCACAGCAAGATGAGGTAAAATCCCGAGTTTTTGAAGACTGTTTCAACATACCACAGTATTGCAATGCTTCGCTAATATTGCAGGGAAATTTACCAATGTTAATACGCAATTACCAGATGCTGTGGTTCAGTATTAGAGCAGAGGAGATGAAGAATCGTTCAAAGGCGAGAGTCCTGGACTTCAGGAAAACTTAAGGGGGGGGGGGGGGGTCATTCACTAAGCCGTGATATTTTTCCCACAGGGAGAAATACCGTGGGAGTCACAAAGCAACAGTAATCGCCCTGCTGCTTTATGGCTTCCATGGTATTTTACCCGGAAGTAAAATACTGCTGTGAAAAATACTGTGGTGGTAAATGGCCCCCAAAGAACAGACCGTGGCAGCGCTGGGGACTTCTATTGCTTAAAGGGGCAACCCCATCCCAAAGTCATTCAAAAGCCCCAGAGATCTCATAGACTCTCTCTGTCCCATCCCCACCCCCACCACCCCTGGAGGCAACCAGAGTAAAATTTTAAAAAGTTAAACAATTTTTTTTAAGGCTGGCCCAGGCTCTGCCCCCATCAAGCCATAAATCATGCTCCCAGTGGCTGGAGCCAATACCCTCTGGACCCTGGTGGTCCAACGAGGGCCTGGAGTGCCCCATAGGCTTTAAGTTCATCAGTGGCCATTTTTCAAAATGGTACCAGCTGGCCAGGCCTGACCTTTGCACCTATCTCGTGATAGGAGCGACCAGTGTTATTTTGAAAAATGATTGCTGAGGGCCTTTGAGCTCTGAGGGCGCTCCAGGCCTCTGCTAGACCTACCAGGGCTGGAATTGTGGGTGGGCTAGACTGGCAGTCCCGGCCTCCAGGGGAGGGCTTTATGGGGATGGGTTGGAGGTGGGCCAGCCTTAAAAATGTTTTAACTTTTTTTTTTTTGTTTACTACGGACGCATCCAGGATAGGGTAGGACATGGGGGTATATGGAAACCCCCAGAGTTTTTTTTTTAAATGACTTTGAGGTAGTGACTTGGGTCCATTGGCCCCTTTAAGCTAAGGCCCCAGTAGCATCGGGATTAGCATTGGAATCCCGGTGCTCCCAAAAGAAAATTAGCTCCAACTCTTGCATGATAATCAGCTCATTTAACTTTGTTAAAATGGGGGAGTACTTCAAGAAGTCGTTAGCTGGATGGGACAAAACCTACAAGCGATATTATAAGGGCAACAAACCTTTTTGTTAGGAAAATAAATAAAGGAAATAAGAAAAAGAAGTCGCTATGATTTTTTAAAGATGCAGCTGAAAAGGTAAGAGAAAAAAAGTTAGTGTTCATAAACTACAAGAGATCACAGAACGAGGAAGACAGGCGGCAATATCTGGAAAAGGTAAGAGAAGCTGTAAAAGTAATCAGGAATGCAAAGATTCAAATGGAAGAAAAAATTAATATTGTAAAACGTCGACACAAGACTTCAAGATAATTTGGTGATAGGAGGAAGTGCAAATGTGGCATTATGAGATTCAGGGAAGGAAGGGAGATGAAAGGGAGGAATATGTAGAGGCTGATGAGGAAAAACTGAAATTGCTCAACAAATATTTCTGTTTGGTGTTCACTGTGGAAGAGCCAGAAGCAGGACCACATAAAATGAAAACAAATATGATTGAAAGTGTGATAAATCTGAATCAAATTTCAGAAGTGTATGTTTGTGAGGAACAAACTAAAATTAAAGTGGATAACGTGATAGGGCCAGATGGGGTACATCCAAGGGTTTTAAGGGAACTTAGAGATGTTCTAGCAGTTCTGGAGTTGTGGAGGGGGCTGATATGGTTCCTGTTCATAAAAGTGGAATTAAGGAGATGGCTGGGAACTAGAGACCTCTTGGTATGACCTCTGTGAGGAAAAAAGTAATGGAATCATTCTTAAAACAGAACATAGTGCAGTTTTTGGAATCCAATAGATTGCAAGATTAGAGGCAGCATTTTTACCAGAGAAGGTCGTGTCAGACTAGTATGATCAATTTCTTTGATTAGATGACCAGAAGGTTTGATCAGGGGTGAGCGTTAGATGTAGTGTATTTGGATTTCAATAAGGCCTTTGACATGGTCCTACATAGGCAACTTATAAATACATTGAGCGCACTTAGGGGTATATTTTAACAGGTTGCGTGTGGGTGAATTCAAGAAAGCAAGGGGTAAACACATGGGATATCTGAGGCAATGATATGGATTGTAAAACTGAATTATTTGGTGTGGATGGGCAGACTAGACAGCCCATATGGCTTTTTCTGCCATCACATTTCTATTTTCTTATAAATGTGCTATATTCCCATTGAGAAGGCAACTCTCCTGAAATGTTTTCATTGAAACCGAACAAAATAAAGTGCCATATTTAAGCATTTTACAGTCCTTGAGATCAAAGGGTTTAATTTAAATGGGCAACCAAGGAAAATACAGGGTAATGCAAAATGTTTTTAAACAAAAGTGTGCTCATTGGCATGTTTGTAAGTGCCTTGCGGTGAGGGAATCGCATTCATATGAGCAGTTAGTACATCATCAGCTGATTTGCATGCTGGTGAAAGTTAATTACACAAAAAGAGTATTTACAGATTCTGTCAACTGTCATACTATAAGTTGTAAATCCAAGAAGCATGGGCATTTATGCAAATAAAGGACACCAACAGAACTTCCTTTAGAAAAAAGTACAGATTTCAGTGGAAGATAGTGGGAAACCCATGCATGACTTTTTAAATCAGTGGAACCTTTTCCATCATCCCCTGGGAATGGAAATGCTCTCAAAAAGATAATATGGTAGAAATGTAATGAAAAATGATTTCATGTAAGAAACAAAATCATTAATATTGCACCAAAAGCGTATCAGAATTATGACTAATTATATTGGCTCCACTGGTAAATAATAAAAATAGATTGCTGTTTCTAGCTGGAGTGAAGCTATATACGACATAAGATATACAGATGGCTTTATATTCACTGTACATTTTTCTCAAAGTCCTAACTTTTTTTCCAGTGTGAATTTCCTCATTTCTTTAAAAAAAAAAAAAAAATTAAGACAAAAGCCACGCAGGTTTGTTTGTATAAAAAGAAAACCAAAATTAACATTCACAGTCTCAAATCAGAGAGGCTGGTGAGCAGTAAATTGAATGGGTAACTTTAGTCAGTATATTTATTTATTTATAAATTTGATAGCCCACCGATCCGAACACTGAATATACCTGGCTAAAATGACCTGGATAAAGTTATCCAGGTAACTTCACCACTGACCTGCATAATGAATATAAAAAAACACAACAAAACAAAACAAAAAAGCAGCCCAACAGCACCCAGTCCCCCCCCCCCAACTTACCCCCCTCCTCCAATATCTTGAAAAAAATTTGCAATCCCAGAGGGGCTGATCCCACCCCTCTCCCCTAATTTCAACATGATGATTTGTGAAAGTCCCCATCCCCACCCTGGAACCCCCCTAAAGACTCCCTAATGCTGAGCAGGAGGAGACGACAGTTTCCTGAACCAGGATTGGCTCTTCAGCTGTCAGTGAGGGGGCCAATCAGCAATGGAGTGCGGTGAATACAATTATACATAAGCAGGAAGAGCTGTTAGGCCTGACAGCTGTTATGTATCAAGTGAGCAGGAGAAGGTAAAAAGGATGCTACTCCTCTTGCTTTACATTGGGGAGACTTATAGGGGTTCTGAAGATGGAATGGGAATGGGGGATGGGGATTTTAACAAATATTATGTTGAAGATAGGGGAGGGGGTGGGAACCGCCCTACATGAGCTACTAATTTGTTTAAGAAACTGGGGGGGAGGGTGGGGTGAATGGCCTCGCTTCTACTACTAGTTTTTGGGAGGGGGGTGGGTAAACATTATCCATCTAACTTTAGAGATGTAATTTTTCTGACCAGAGTTAGCCAGATAACGTTACCTGGCCAGAGCTGAATATCAGACCTAACTGAGTAAATTTAAACCATGCTCCCAAGCCCCCCCTCCCCCCCATCTTACCTCTTTTAATCCAGCTAGGTTTTAGCCTGGTAATGTCTGACCCTGCTGAAACTTAGCCGTTTATTGGGGTGGGTATTTCAGACTTGGGGATTGTCCAGCTAAGTGCCAAACTTAACCGGACAAACACTTTTGAATATCAACCCCAGAGTACTTACAGACATCAATATTCAAAAGCCATTTAGATGGACGACTCACAAGTTATCCGACTAAATTATAAGCAGATAAGGCTATAATTTAGCATTAACACAAAGCATGAAACATTTATCAGCTAATCCCATGTACTGAGAGTGCTGTATGCATATGTATTACTGCTGCTTCCCCAATAGTAACACTAATGTGCATGTAAATGACATAAATTAAAAAAAAACGTAAACAGCCTCATTAGGTATTAATGGTGGATGAGCATTCAAGATTAACATGGGCCAGTTAAGGCAGGAAGGTAAATTACATTTCAAGAGGCATAGCTAACTTTCCTGCTGGTGACCGATAACTTGTGCTACCACCCCCTCCCCCCACAACTCAAATTAGGGATTCTTGGTCCAGCACCACCATCCCTGATAACGCAAACAACCTCCAGGCCTTACGCATCCCTGCAACATCCAACAGCCTTCAGGCCCACTCCTAGTACTCCAGTGTACCTCTCTACCTACCTGAACCCCTTTTATTCCTTACATTAAACATCAAGTAAACTTCCAGACCTACCTATATCCCTCCAGCCCCAAACTTCAAATGTTTTTCTGGGCTCTACCCCCACCCCCATGCAACACATGCTTTTAACATGCAGGTCAGAGTGTCAGTGGCGCTGTTTTGAATTTGGCACCACTGTCCATGGAAGGGAAACCACAGGCAGCAAAGTTAAGGGCACCCCTAAAGTGTGCTTTCCTGCCATAGATGGTCCACATTCATTTTTATACATTTTAACATTTAGTTTAATATCTAATGAGGCCATTTACATGTGTTTATTTTACATTGAAGACAATGGCATACATCATCATTTATTTATTTCACACTTTTCCATCAAAGCATGTTACAGCAGATCCAAATATACATTGAGTAAGTGTAATATCATCACATAACAGAGAGAGTATTGGTTAAGACACATAGATATTAAAGTACAATGAAATAATGTTATATGGGGGTACTTTATTCTCTTACCACTAATTCTTCCATCTTTGGAGAAAAGATTTTGACATTTTTGGACCATCCCTAAAGAGTTTTCCCCTCCTTGGGTTCTGGGATTGGTCAAGCTCCCCCTATATAACCTGGGTTGAGTAAGTGCAATGTGTGGTTGGTTGTAGTTTTGGTTTCGGAGCAGAAACTGTTTTTTTGTTGTTTTTTTAATATATTTAATTTTCATAATTCATGACATATACATATCATTTACTAATATGAATGACTAAATAGTAATAGTTTCTTCAAACAAATTCAAAAAAATACCGAAACATTTATATATCCATTTAGGCATTCTAAATACTATGAAATAGAGGGAATCAAAATTATTAATTTGAGCATATATCAAGAAAGTAATTATTACTTACATAAACTGGAATTTTATACCCCATTATTCAACATTATGCGAATACCTTTATTCAGAAGCCATCTCCCCCAACAGATTCTTAGCCTCCAGGAATCTTTTTAAATCCAAAGGTTCATAATATATATAGTTCCAACAGATTCTTAGCCTCCAGGAAAGAAAGTGTTTTTCTTGGTGGATCCCAGTAGGCCCCACAGCTTGCACAAGTGGAAAAATAAGGCCAGTAACCTTGCTAGAGCCCTCATGGACCTGGATGATACTGCCTTGGGTGAGTGGAGAAAAGAAGAATGAGTTTTGTCTTTTGAGAGAGTTGTTTTCTTGTTTTTGACCTGCTCCTAGGTCAGAAGTGTCCTATTTTGCCCTGCATCTAGTCAAGATAGTTGCCAAAATGTAAGGGCCGTTTTTGGAGAAGTTTTTCTTTATTCTTGGATGGAAGGAAATATTTTTACCACCACCTTCCTATCCCCTTTTTAGAGGAGAGTTTCCTTACTTTCCTGTCACCAGGAAGGGATGCGGACTCAGAGTCAGGGAGAGAAAAAGAGACTAAGGCACTTAGAGTGCCATTGCCATCCGCCGCCGAGCCCCGTTCCGGCTGAGGGTTTCCCTAGCGCACGCGCACCCTTCCCCAAGACTTAAAGGGGCCGCGACGTGCTAGGGCTGCCAGGCCTCCTTTGATGATGTCACTCCCTCATGATTATTTAAGGCAAGCTCTGGCAACCAGAGCTTGCCTTTGCAACTGGTTTCCTCCATAGGTTGTCTGGGCTTCCTGCTATTGTCTCAGTCTCTTGAAACTCCTCGTTCGACCGCTATCTGACCTCGGCCTGCCTGTGACCTCGTCTGACTTCCGGAACCCAACTTCTGCCTGATTGACCACGCTTGTTCCCCTGCCTGTCCCAGCGTCCTTCTGTTCCAGTCCTGTTCCAGCGTCCTTTTGTCTCAGCGCCTGTCTGTTCCTGCATACCCCCAGGTAGTACCTCTTGGACTGACTCTTGGTACTGATCTTGGCTTGCTTCTTGACCTGTCTCTCTGCCTGCTGCCTGCCTGGGACCTCAGCCTGTTCCCCAACTCGCCTGCCTACCGCCTGCCTTCTGGTCTCGGCCTGCCTGTGACCTCGTCTGACCTCCGGAACCTGACCTTTGCTTCGTTGACCATTCCTCGGACTGACTCCTGGACTTTGACCTCTGCCTGCCTGACCACGACCGTAGATTCTGGCTTGGTTTCTAGCCTTATCACCTACGCTTTACTGGTCTTCCTTGTTGCATCCAACCTCCAATCTCGGACCTGACTGCGCACCTCCTCTGTCTGTGGGCACACCGGACTTTCACTCTCCCAGGAGACCCTACGGGCTCCTCCCGGGGGGACCTCGGGTTTCCAGTGGTGAAGCTCTCCCCAAGCCTCTGTCTCCTCCAGTGCTCCGCCCCCTGGGGGCAGTTGCTGTCTGTTCCCAATCAGGAGGTGTCTCTCCACTACCCCAGGACAAGGGTCCACCTCTGAGTGCAACATTTCTAGGGCCCCAGAGGCTTGTCCTCTTCCCCACCAATGGAACCTTGACACCCCAGTGGTAACAGTGGTGGTAAATGGAGAGAAGAGTCAGAGGTCTTGGAAGAGAGACTGGCACTGGGGACTCTGTATGGCTCCTACATTCTGGACATAAACCAAAGAAGAGGTTAAAAAAATGAAAATATAGAGTAATCAAATGAAATAAAATAAATATGTTTGTTTTTGTTTGTTATATTTTATTATATGTGCTAAGTTGTTTTATGTTCTCATTAATTTTTTAACAATTATGTATGTTCTATTGTACCCTGTGCTGAATGTAGGAAGGGCGGATAACAAATGTTTTACAATAAATAAATAAATAATATAAAAGGCACATAAATAATAAGGGATGGGAAACATAGATACTTTAAGATGCAGATTTTCTAGTACCAACACAGGTGGTTCAAGTTCCAAGATACTTAATTAAGGGCTAGCATCTTGTTTTATGAGCTACAAAGACTGTTTATAAATGTTTTAAATAAGTAAAGGTGCTAAATAAATAAGGGGGGGCGGGGAGGGTAGTTGTCACAAATCTTAGGTTGGAAAAGCAGCTTTCAGCCATGTGTTTTTGTAGTCTCCTGAAGGCTTAGCAGGCTAGTTGCTAGTTTGATGTTGAGTGTCAGAGAGTTCCACAGAAGGCCATCTCTCTAGTGTGAGTCATTGGACTCTTAGTGACGGCATTATTAGGTGTGCGTGTGGCAGTGACTGCAGAGGGTGAGAAGGCACATAAGGGTTCATCTATTGGCTCAGGTGTAGGGAGGCATGGCCAGTTAGGGCTTGAAGGCTAGGACCAGCGCTTTAAACTTGGTGTGGTGAACTTTCAGTGGTCTGGTTATTTATTTATTTATTTACTTACTTATTTTATATACCGTCATTCGGTGTAGCCATCACAACGGTTTACAACAGTAATAAAATTACAATAACGGAACTAAATCACATTAATACAAAATAAAATACTAAAAGATAACAATTGTTAAGATAAAGTAAAATGACTAAGATCAATACAATAAGATTATATTTAAGAGCATAATAGCAAGGAAGAACAATAGTTGGTAAAATGAATGGTTGGTAAAAGGGTGGGGGGTGGGAGGGAGTGAAGGGGATGGGAGCTTGCCTACGTAATGAGCCACGGATGTCGCGAAGCTCGGATTCTTTGTTGTTATACATAGGGTTTGTTTAAACACTACACTGTTATATGTTTTGATATATTCTTCAGCTGATGTATGTGTGAAAATATCATAATAAAAATGATATAAAAAAATGAGTAGTTGATAAAATAAAATAACTAAGATCAATACAATAAGTATAAAATACAATAAGATTATATTTAAGAGCATAATAGCAAGAAAGAACAATAGTTAGTAAAATGAATATGATTTCAAGAAATAAAATTAAATGAAATGGTTCTTAAGGGCCTTATAAAAGCAAAATTTAAGACATAAAAGTAACAGGATGGGGCGTGTGAGTGTCTCATTGGGAATCATTAAAAGCCTTCATAAAAAGTCAGGTTTTGACTTCTTTTTTGAATATTTTTAAATTCGGCTGTAGGAGTGTTTCGGTGGGGAGCGAGTTCCATATGTTTGCGCATTCTTTCACTTCAGAGAGTTGTGCCGAATGAACTGAAGGAATTGATAATAAGCCTTTATTAGCGGAGCGTAGGTTTCTTTGAGGTATTGTGAGATGCATTAGTTGAGGAAGGAGTTCACACAGGCTTGGATGATTGTAGCAAAGGCTGGGCTGTCAAAGAAGGGGTGCCTTATGAAGTTGATGTAGTTGAAAAAGGGCAGCCTGAGCTTCAGAGATGAGCTTGGTATCTAGGATGAATCACAGAATACGTACTTGATCACTGTCCCTTTAGGAGTCACCTGAGACTTTAGGAAGTTTGGGTCTCTTTTACACACCCATAACACTTCTTTATTTTGTGTGTTGAGCTTTATTTTATTGTGGTGTGGCTGGGTAGAGCATTCTTTTAAATTTTCTATCCTTATGTCTGAATTGAGGTCAAGAGAGATCTAGAGTTGAATGTCATTGGCATATGAGTAGTATGTGATCTTATGATTTCAGATGACTTTGGCTGGGGGGATAGTGTAGGTGATAAAATGGAGCCCAATGGTACTCAACAAGGGACAGAGTGTGGGTTTGAATACACTGACCTCACCTTGATAGTTTCAATGCTGTTATGTAGGAAGAATTTAAACCACTCCGCTACTAGGCCATCTATACTCTGGCTGTGTAGGTGGGAGATTAGAATATCGTGGTCCTTGTTGTCTAACACTGCAGAGAGGTTGACAAGTATTAGGAGAGCTGCCCGGCTGCGGTCCATGCACAGGCACAATTTATCTGCCATTACTTACTAGTATTGTCTCCGTGCTAAAATGGGGCCTGCAACCTGATTGGAATGGGTAAAGGCCATTCACAATTGAAAGCTAATTGAATAGCTATTTTAAAAAAGGTTTTTCAATGAGCTGACCCAGGAATGGAATATTGAGACTAGGCAGTAGTTGCTCAGATCTTGTGGGTCCAGGTTGGATTTTTCTTTAGAATTGGTCTGACTATTGCTTTCTTTAAGGAATTTGGTAGATGTCCCTCTGCCAGCAAGTTATTCACAATGGGCTGGAGGCATTGTTACGTGTGCCAGCCACGGCAGACCCACAGCCTGGCCCACTCACCTCTCGCAGTCTAATCCAGTACTTGGTTCCTCATCCCTTGCGGCGGTGGGCTGCCGGTTCCATCCTAGGGCCACCCCCGGTGCCCCTGGCTCAGTTGCTGATCCCTGTGCTCCGCGTTGGGCCTCTCCGCATGGCCCATGGAGAGATGCCGCCATCCAGCGCCACATCCCTCCCTAGGCACACGCACGTGCATCCTCCTGCCTTATGAAGGGTCCACGGTGGGAACTTGGCTGCGGCCCTGGATGATGACATCAGCGGAGCTCCAGTTCTAAAGGCCGGGCTTGGCTCCTAAGGATCGCCTTTGCAACAGGTCTCCAGGCTGGTCGTGTACTTGTTGCTTCCTGGTGATCCCGCTACGTTCCTGGTTCCTGATCCTCGTTGTCTCCTGTTCCGGTTCTCCTTGTTCCTGATCCCTAGCTACCTTTGGACTGCCTTCTCGGACATGATCTCTGCTTTGCCTGACCATGCCGTCGACTCTCTCCAGCCCGGACCTCTGCTTTGCCTGACCACATCATTGACTCTCTCCAGCCCGGACCTCTGCTTTGCCTGACCACATCATTGACTCTCTCCAGCCCGGACCTCTGCTTTGCTGACCATATGACTCTCCAGCCCGGACCTCTGCTTTGCCTGACCACATCATTGACTCTCTCCAGCCCGGACCTCTGCTTTGCCTGACCACATCGTTGACTTTCTCCAAGCCCAGACCTCTGCATTGCCTAACTATGCTATTGTCTCTCTCCAAGCCTGGACCTCTGGCCGGCGCCATCCAGGAGCACTGGATGGCGCCGGCCATCCAGTGCTCCTACCATGTGACAGGGGCCGGCCAATGGCACGGACACCCTGGCACATGGTAAGGGCAAAGGGCCATCGGCGCCATCTTTATGAGTGGCAGCCGACGGCCCGAGAATGGGAGATCGCTCCCGGGACCACCACTGGACCACCAGGTAATTTTAAAATGTTTTGGGGGGGATCGGGAGGGTGGGGAAAGCTAAGGGGTCATTTTTAAAGGGTCGGGCCTCACTAAAAAAAAATTAACGATGTGAATCGGAACCGGTTCCGATTCACATTTCCACCGATCAGATTTTTTTCTCCCTCCAGCCAAACCCGATCGTTAAGACGATCGGGCACACGATTCACATCCCTAATGTTTACCTGTGGGCTTTACACCAGTTCTCCAAGGAAATATGCACCTGTCATTTCCCTTTGAAAATTCAAGAAGGAAAAAGTATCTGCAGAGATTTGCTCTTGCTTTTTCAGCGAAAATAATGCATGCACTTTTGAAAATGCAAAACCATGCATGTTGTTGCCTCCCCTAACCTAACCCCGCCCTGGGAATGCCTCCTCGAAAATGAGGGTAAAAATATGTACATTGCAGGTAATGGATTTTGAAAATTGCCTCCCTGGGGCAGATTCAAGTTTTGTAGGTTGCCCGGTACCTATTATTCACTTGAAAAAGATTTAGTGGTCAGTCTGATTGGCCAGTTCAGCTTTTCCCAGTTGCTGAACACCTGCTGTGTGGATCCACATTTGCCATGTGAAAGATTAGAATCAAGCCCCAAGTACATTCACTGTAGAAAACAGATTATATTTAATAATTATTCTTCCCAAGACATAAGTCTCTTTCTTTCTCCAGAAGCATTTTAAAGTAATTCAGCCTTGGAGATACATAGAAAGTGAAGTTCAGAAATCAAAATTGAGCCAACGTATCCCTGTATCCAAAAACTTACTTGATTTGACTCAATAGCCAAATGATTTTTACGCTCTGATGAAGCCAGAATAAAATGTTATATATTTGACTGCATGAAATCACAAGGGCTGTTTCAGCTGATTAGTTTTTGTAATGTTTTACAATCAGGTACATTATTTGTGACCAGGGATTTTTTTCTGCCAATATGTGACAGTAAGAAGCTTTTTTCATCTTTTGAGAAATGACAGGAGGAGAAGGGCTGGATTAAGGAGCATAGTAACTTACAATATCTCTGCTCAATTCTGTCTGCTCCAGTCTCTGTTTCCCATCCTGATCTCTGCTGACAGCTGCCTAGGAGGGGAGGGGCCGGATGGGTAACAGGACGAGGAGGGCTGCAAGGCACTGGCCAGTAGAGCTGGGGCATCAGCCCTGTACACTATGACCAGGAATAATACAGAACAGCACAGAACCTGGTAACTATCCATACTATAACTCATTTTGTACCCTGTAATTTTAATTACTTTTATTAGCACTGTTATGCTAACCAGTTTAGCTTAGTGGTTGGAGCAGCAGGCTGAGAACCAGGGAAGCCAGGTTTCATATTTCACCGACACTCCATATCACCATGGGCAAGTCACTTCTCTCTCCTTAGCCTCAGGTATAAGGTCATTTACTAAAGCTGTGGTATTTTCTCTGGTTGCAGGGAAATATGGCAGGATTTATTTAGTTGCAGTACCGGAGTACGAGAGCTTAGTCAACCCTGCAGTATTTCCCCGGCAGTAACATACCCATGGGGAAAAATGCCATAGGTTAGTAGCCCCCTAAAAACGCCACACGATAGCGGCCCTACAGTTCCCGACTGCCATATTGTTACAGGGCCCGAGCAGCCTAAAGTATCTCCCTAAAAACCTGACTAAACCCCTAGGAATCTCATGTGAGACACCCCATTCCACTGCCCTACTCCCTCGCCACCACCCTTTGAAGCAGCCCTAGTTGAGGAAACAAAAAAACATACGGGCCGATACAGTACAGTGTGCTCCGTTTTGGACGTGCTAGCTTTACCCCTTATTCAGTAAGGGGTAATAGCGCATCCAAAACACGCATTCAAACCCCCCCCCCCCGAACCTAATAGCGCCCACAACATGCAAATACATGTTGATAGCCCTAATAGGTATTTCCGCTCGATACAGTAAGTAAAATGTGCAGCCAAGCCGCACATTCTACTTTAAGAAATTAGCTCCTACCCAAAGGTAGGCGTTAATTTCTGCCGGCGCCAGGGAAGTGCACAGAAAAGCAGTTTTTACTGCTTTTCTGTGCATCCTCCGACTTAATATCATGGCGATATTAAGTCGGAGGCCCCAAAAGTTACAAAAAGTAAAAAACTAAAAAAAAAAAAAAATCTAAAATGGGCCCGCGGCTCGCGGGCTGAAAACCGGATGCTCAATTTTGCCGGCATCCGGTTTCTGAACCCGTGGCTGTCAGCGGGCTCGAGAACCGACGCCGGCAAAATTGAGCATCAGCCGTCAAACTCGCCGATAGCCGCCGCTCCCTAGCGCCGCTCCCTAGCACCTCTTTTTACCGCCGGCCCTAATAAAAATAAATTATAATACTGAATCGCGTGCACAGGAGAGTGGCCTGTGCGCCATATAACATAACATAACATAGACATGTCTATGTTACATGTCTAGTAACATAGACCATATCATGTCTATGTTACTTCAATTTCCCTGTAAAGCCTGTTGCTAAATTATTGTTTATTGTAAACCGAGGTGATGTTTTTAACATGCCGCGATATATAAAAAAATCACTAAATAAATAAATAGAAAAAAAAAAGCACTGCTTGTGGCCTTCTCACTGGATCTTGTGTGCACAGGCTCTGGAGCAAGTTTGCATGCAGAGGTAACTTTCCTTCTGAACTTGCTACAGGGTGACCGGAGTTCGGCTTTTAACTCGACCAGTCAATAATAGCCTTTACCTACTCACCCCACCCTCTTGTGCTTTTGGAATTACAAACTCAGTGATTTGCTTTATAATTGATTAATTAGAAGTTACAATACGTTTTAAAAATGTTGCTTCTCTTTAATGATTTTGTGTTTGATTTGAGGTGGGTTTTTTTAATGGTCTTTTTACCCAAATATACCATCATAATTCACACTTCCTCCTCCAGGGAATTATTAGGACCATGTCGTGTATCAGTTTGTGAAATCTACCATGAAAACCAGTTAACAAATATGAAAGGAGCTAGTCTCTTACAGAAGGCCCAAGATCTGTCTGGCTGCCTAAACAGTCTGAAAGGTATTTAAACCTTAAATTGGTCAACTCGCTTGGCCAATTCTGTGCACAATCGCTCTTTATTCATCTTGTGCAGCAGGATTGTTAATGTTAAATATGGCCATTAGAAATATAGAGTAAAACAGAATATACCGTACATCTTACTTAAAAGAGTAATATTATAGAAAAACTGAATCATAACTAGAACAAAGAGCCCCTTGGTCAAATATCTAGCATCCAAAGAAGAGACAAGGAGTCGATTATATAAATGAAACAACCTATATACAATTGTTTGTAAGATGAAATTTTTTTTATGGAGTTTCAGCAAGCTGGTACAACATCTGGCTATGAAAAAACCCCAATGCTGGTCTTCTCAATCATTAACCCCAATAGTCCGAATTTTTTTTTTTTTAATTATTTTGCTGCATCTATTGTCATTTGTTATTGCAATGGTGTACTATATCTAAACCAATAAACATGTCACCAAAGAAGTGTAGTTAATTTAACCAAAATGACCCCAAATGTTAATACAGTCCTAAAAAATCAATGTCCATCCCGACACCAGCTAGTATTTCATTGCCATATTGCATCAGGGGAATTTTTACGACATAGACTTATCGTAAACCAGTGCTCAGCATCAAGTCCAGTTCCTCATGTCTTGCTCAGCCATGGCGTTCTGGACACACGTCATTCAAACGGACCTTTAAAAAGTGTTCGCTGTGATGATGATAGCAGATGCTGACAGCAGCCTGTACAGCTATAAGGAATACATTAAGAGAAGAAAGTTTGTAAAACCCGAGCAGCACAAAATTGATTTTATGCCCTGACACAGCTATATTGCGAGACGTTGGCAAGTTTGGAGTTTTTTAAGAAGTGCTTACAGCAGAGGCAATTTCCCATCGAGAGATTTGAACACATTATCAAGATTTTCTAGAATTGCTTTAAAGTAGAGTTAACTTACCAATGAGAGATTGGTAAGTGTACTCTTTTCACACCTTTTTTTTTTTTCAATCACCGGGCACACTGCTGTGCTTTTTTAAAGAAAATTAAAGAAAATCAGTAAAATAAAATATTTAAGGAAGAAAAAGAAGAAGAGAAGACAGTTCATTATATAAATAAAAAGAGAGAGGCTTTTCAGACCCGTGACTGTACCAACTGGTTCAGGATTCTGTCTTGTATTACGTTTCCTTCCAGTACTGAGGTCTTTTCCGCTCCCTTAAAAGTATTTTTGATAATGAATTATAGAAAATATAAAGAAATGTTTTATTGAAAATAATTGGAAAATGCGGCTGAATAATATATAGTTCTATACACTAGTCATTTTGTTGTTTTGTTGTATTAAGTCCAAATTCAATAGGGTTTCCCTGCGTGGTGTCTACTAACCAGCTAACCAGCACAGCTGCATAGCCGCTAAATATGGACCTCTGATTTTTTAGGACTGTATTAACATTTGGGGTCATTTTGGTTAAATTAACTACATTTCTTTGGTGATGTTTATTGGTTTAGATTTAGTACACCACTGCAATAACGAAAGACAGTAGCTGCAGCAAAATAATTGAAAAAATGAGGACTGTTGAGGTTAATGATTGAGAAGACTGACGTTGTACCGGCTTGCTGAAACCCCATAAGAAAATTCATCATACAAACAATTGCAACAGAGGTGGTTTCATTTATATATTAGAGTCCTTGTCTCTTTTTTGGATCATAGAAAAAATGAAAACACATATTATATGGCTGACACTGAATGAGTTCATTACTGACCAATTGGCTTTATTTTTTAGAAAAAGAGGAGACATATAATTCAGCAGCATCAGTAGCAGCCATGATAGACTTTATCATGGTATTATTGAGGAGATAAGTACAGCACTTTCACCATTTTTCAGTTGCCAGTATCTTGATAGGGAACATTTTATAAATAAATGTGCTTTTCTGGGCTGGCCCCATGGTTCAGCCTGACGGACGGTGTGCTGCTGTGCAGGGAAGTCCAATTCAAGTTTCCCAGCCAGCAGAGCCAAATGGGGGCTGGAAGCTCATTCCTGGGGAGGGAAGGAAACCAGCTGCTGCCGGGGGCAGCCTCTGAAGGAGCAGCAAGAGGGCAAGCCTTGGAGGAAAGTTCCCTCCAATCCTCCTGGGTGGTATGCACACATGATGCCCAGACATGAGGGGGGTATTAAAATTGAGAGAGAAATGGTAGATTTTAAATCTATATTTAAGTCACCACGGAGATGCAGGAAAATTAAGTCAGTCCCAGAGCTTCCAAATTTTAAATATGCAAATATTTTTATTCATCAAATCGGCAACTCCATTGCTCAAAAGGTACAGAATTTATTCAACACAGGGTCCCCCAACACGGACCCGTGTTTCGCCAAACGCGGCTGCGTCGGGGGGGAACAGTATATTCTTTGTGGCATTCAAACTAAAATTAAAGGAAAAAACTATTAATACTTAAGGTTAGGGACTGATTACAGCAGTAGATCCTATATTGTCAAAGCAATAAGGGGAAGATTTTCAAAAAACGCGAATAGGCGTACTTTTGCTGGCGCATCAGGCGCAAGCAAAAGTACGCTGGATTTTAGTAGATACGCGCGGAGCCGCGCGTATCCACTAAAATCCTGGATCGGCGCGCGCAAGGCTATGAATTTTGTATAGCCGGCGCGCGCCGAGCCGCGCTGCCTACCCCTGTTCCCTCCAAGGCCGCTCCGAAATCGGAGCGGCCTTGGAGGGAATCCTCTAACGCCCTCCCCTCATCTTCCCCTCCCTTCCTCTATCTAACCCACCCGCCCAGCCCTGTCTTCACCCCCCCCTTACCTTTCTCCAGGGATTTATGCCTCCCGGAGGGAGAAGTAAATCCCCACGCGCCAGCGGGCCTCTTGCGCGCCGGGCCGTGACCTGGGGGCGGGTACGGAGGGCGCGGCCACGCCCCCGGACCGCCCCGGGCCATAGCCACGCCCCCGTACCCGCCCCCCAAAACGCTGCCGACACGCCCCCGAAACGCCGCGACGACCGGGCCCGCACCCCGACACGCCCCCCTCGGAGAACCCCGGGACTTACGCGAGTCCCGGGGCTCTGCGCGCGCCGGTAGGCCTATGTAAAATAGGCTCACCGGCTCGCAGGGCCCTGCTCGCCTAAATCCGCCCGGTTTTGGGCAGATTTAGGTGAGCAGGGCTCTGAAAATCCGCCCCTAAGTATAATATACCGTATAGGTAAAAGCTTTTATATTTTAAACCCACAGAGAGAAAAACAGCACTTATGCAAAACATCAGTAAAATAAAGCGAAAACGAAAAGATTTTTTAACAAAAATTAAAACGGAATTCGCAAAATTATAAAGCACCAATTGGACACAAAAATCAAAACTTCAATATTATGAGCAACTAACCTAAGAATAGCAGCAAATTACAGAACAAATCATAGATGTATTTAAATTGTGCGGGTCTCAAACAAACTTCCTTCAATACAATTAAAATAAAATAAATTAATCAAGATAAATCAGCTTTCAATGTGAACCTTATAACATTTCTAGAGTCTAAATACTTGTAAGAGGTTCTGATCGCATGTTGAAACAAAATAAATAAAGAGCGGGGTACCTTTAAATTTCAGCGTCTTAAATGGCAGTTTCGGCAAGGAGAGCCAAGAACGCCGGCATTACCCAATATTTAAAGTGTCAAAATTGGCGCCAAAATCCCACCAATCCGAAAAGGTTACCATGGTAACTCACAGCCAATCAGAATTAAGCACGCCCAGGGGAACAGCAGCGATCTTTCAAAGAAAGTATTGCCACTCGATTTCATTGTTAAGTCCCTCAGGCGTGAGACTATGTAATTTAAAAATCCATTTTTGTTCCCTACGTGCTAGTATATCAGAAAAACAACCTCCCCGTGATGGTGGCAAAACTACATCGATAACATAGAATTTTATATCGGATTCAGTGTGTCCCATAGAGGTCCAGTGTGTAACTAAGGGAGCTGTTTCCCTGCTATTTTTGATATTCGAACGATGTTCGATAATACGAGTTCGAATTGGGCGAGACGTCTTGCCCACATATAATTTTGCACACGGACATACAATTATATAGATCACACCTTTAGTTTGACATGTTGAGGTAAAATTCAATTTGTATTGAACATGTGACCCAGGATGTTCAAAGATAATTAAATTGGACGTCAAGGAACACACTGAGCAGTGTCCGCATGGACCATGACCTAAAAATTGTGTTACTTCAGTTACAGTAGAATGTAACGCGTTTGGCGTTTCACGGGTCCGTGTCGGGGGACCCTGTGTTGAATAAATTCTGTCCGCGTTTGGCGAAACACGGGTCCGTGTCGGGGGACCCTGTGTTGAATAAATTCTGTACCTTTTGAGCAATGGAGTTGCCAATTTGATGAATAAAAATATTTGCATATTTAAAATTTGGAAGCTCTGGGACTGACTTAATTTTCCTGCATCTCCGTGGTGACTTAAATATTGATTGTGGAGAGCAGCATTCGCTCCTTTGGACATTTATAGAGATTTTAAATCTATACATGTATTTTCTGCTTCACGTTTGTTTGCATCTATTTCTTCTGCCTGAATTAAATCCTTTACGCCTTTAGGATGAAAGCTCCATAGAAAGCGATGAGTTTGACATGAGCGATTCCACTAGGATGTCAGCCGTGAACTCCGACCTCAGTTCTAACCTTGGAGAAAGAATGCAGAGTCCCCAGAATCTTCATAACCAGCAAGATGGTGAGTTAAAAATAGCACATTAAAGCGAGTTGTGTGTGCACATACATTTCTGGCACAGGATGATTAAAAAAAAAAAATCATATTCCCCACAGTTGCTCCTCTTTTACCTGTGGTCTGTAGTGTATCCCCTGCTTTACTATATTTTGTTTCTTTGTTTCCTTTTTAGATTCCAGCTCTTGCTGTCTGGTTTTCTATTTTCGTTCAGTTCCTTTTGTCACATTTCTTTTGCCCTGGGCTCCTCTTGTTGTATATTTCCTTCCCTTCTTTCAGATTTTTCCACTCCTGTTCAGAGTTGGCGGGATAATAACCAGATAATCCAGTGAAAGTATTTAGCATTGCAGGACAGCACTTTCATCCTGATACATGCACCATCAGTTGCATTCCTGTGCTCAGGTGGTTATCCAAAAAAGAGATGTACAGAAATTTTCATATTGAAAGCCAAGTGCAAAAAATTGAGTTTTCACCTTGCAAAATTGTTTATGAATTGAAAATTTCATTTATTTTTTTGCTCATTTAAAGCAGCAAATTGACATTATTTAAGCAAGATTTTACCACATTTTTTTTTTAAAACATTCAACATTAAATCCTATGGTGAAAGTTTTCATGAAAAGGCAAACAATTGTAAATTCTTGCAAAATATTTTGTACGGTATAACAAAGTAACACAGTGAATGATGGCAGGTAAAGACTGACGGCAGGTAAAGACTAATCCAGTCTGTCCAGTTGAGATTCTCTCTCTCTGGTTTTCTATCCTTTTATAAGCATATGATTTCCCATATACAAACTAGTACCAACTCCACCTTCTGCCCCATACTTTCACTCATCTATTCTCCCTTTCCCAGCCACTGCCCTCCATATCTGTCTCTCAATGCTGACCTCCTCGACCTCCCCAACTAGGCCATTTCAGGCTCTGTCATTTTCCTCTTTGATTCTTACAAGACCCATACGTATAACACCCATACTTTATTCAACAGGACTCTTCCGTGTCTTATTATCAGGTTTTGTATTATCCACACAACCACTAAAATTAACAAAGTTCTTGTCTAAGATATCCAGTCCCCTTGATGTTTGGCTTTAAACCATGGCCACTCCAGGCAAGTTACCCCAGCCATTTTGGAAGTCCATTGCAGCTGAACCACTGATGTTAGTGTTGTAATGTCCACTACATGCAGATTAGTGCTTGGAAGCTTGATGCAATCATACCACTGCTGTCTAAGCTTGTAAGCACCGTTCCATTTAAGTTACCCCAATGCTTCTTTGTCCTCCTGGATAGAGGATCATACAAGATCCCATAATTAATCTGACACATCGACTCTCCATGTACTACCATCAAGCTTTGTATTCAAACTTGTTTATTAATGTCAAAAATACAAACAGCAAATAAGAGTAACACCAACAACAGAAAGATACCTCCCACTACAAGGACAAGACAAGTAAAATAATTCGGCAAGACAGTCAAGATGTTGAGAAATGTAGCACAGGATTTTACATCTATTCACAGCTCAAAACATTACTATTCTTAATTTGCTAAGGCTTTTTATATTTAGAAAATTTACACACCATGTGCCGGATTTTCAAAACTTTATGCGAGCCGGGCCTATTTTATAAAGGTCCGGCGACGCGCGTAAAGCCCTGGGACACGTCTAAGTCCCAGGGCTTGGTCAGAGGCTCCTGGCACAGCGGTTGTTTTTTCGCAGTGCCAGGGGATCACATGCCGGCAGGCGCAGAGGTAAAATAAAAGTCGGGGAGGATTTAGGATAGGACTAGGGGGGATAGGTTAGGGAAAGGGGTGGGAAGGTTATATTAGGGGAAGGGAACGGGTTAAGGCCGTGGGCGTTGATGCGCACAGGGGGCACAATTTTGCACCCCCTTGCGCACGCCGAGCCCCGATTTGATAACATGCATGCACATGTTATAAAATCGGGCGTCCCTGTGCGCGTGCCGGGTAGTGTGTGCACATGTACGCCCGCGTGCACCTTTGAAAATCTATCCCCATATGTTGCCATCTAAGACACTGGTATCTTTTGAATGAGTGAGAACCAACTTTGGATCAATGGACAACAGAAAATCCAAAAGCCTTTTCTCACTACCTACCAATAGAGACTGTGTAGCCAAGGATTTAAAAATAACAATGCAGAACGATAATGCTTCTTGAAAATGAAGAAAATTACAGATACTCTGCCATATCCTTTGCCAAAACATAGATAAGTAGGGGCAAAAGAAAAGCATATGAGACAGATCCCACATCCAGATTATAAGATTAACAGGTAAAATACCCATTATGTACCAATTTAGCAACTTTAACAGGAGTCCAAATTGTCTTATGAGTAATGAAAAACATGGATTGAGTAATAGAAGCTGAGGAGGACACACAAATAGCTTTACCCCATTATTTACACCACAAACTTGGGTCCAGCTCCATATCAAGATCTACCACTAAGCTTTGTAATAACTTAAACAAATGCCAAAACTATTGATGCCATTGCACAAACACCTGGTCTCCATGATCCCTTTAACTTAGCAGACAGTACCTGGCCGCCTGATAGCACTCAACTCAGCTACCCCATGGTCTGCAGTATAACTAAGTTTTACTTCCATTCTCTGTCCTTTTGCTTAGTCCTTATCAACTCTTCCCTTGTCTCTGCTCATGTTGGAGTGGAGCTTGAGTTGTTTGCAACACTGCCACCTGCTAACCCTGTTCCTACCACTGTCATGGAGTATAACAGCAGATAAGGATAATAGCCACTGCTATTACTGGCATTAGTAGCATGGGATCTATTTAATGTTTGGTTACTGGCCAGGCACTTGTATCCTGGATTGGCCACTGTTGGAAACAGGATGCTGGGCTTGATGGACCCTCGGTCTGAACCAGTATGGCATGTTCTTGTTCTTAAGAACCTTTGAAGCCCAATTTCACTCTCAGTGCATCATCATAGAATCCAGCTTTCTCTAGCTCTCTTCTCACGTCCTTGCCACTTTTTATTTATTTTTAGAGCATTTATGAATCACTTACAGATTCTGATAAATCTCACAAAGTGATGTACATTTTAACAAGAATTAGATTACAGGAATATGATAGGACAATACATATTGAATACATAGGAACATAAGAACATTGCAAATAAAACACAAACTACAGCCGTAGTGGTGATCTAGATGATTATAGTACTATTGCAATATAGTGGTCATCTGAATTCTGAGTCTTTCAATATATTATAACAATGGAATTTAAAATTTAAGCCGCTAACCAGGTTAAAAAAAATGGATGAAAGATTACTGAAGGTCAAGCCAGTGCACAACAACCACCAAATATGAGTGGCTATATTCTCTTTCTAGGAAATGTTCTAGGTGGTCAATAAGTTATTTTTTATTTTGCTGCAACTGCTAGAAGGTCTAGCTAAACAGCAAAGCTTTAGTTTTCTTAAAGAAAGTGGAATAGCATGCTGCAAGGCGAATGTGCTGAGGAACCTCATTCCATAGTTTAGGAGCATAGCAACTAAATGCTCTCTGCCTTGTGCTGGACAGTTTAGCAGCAGACAGTTGGTGGTGGGGGGATGGAGTTCTCTAGAAGGGATATAGGGTGTTAGGAGCTGTGAGAGGTATGCCAAGGCCAGTTTGTTCACACAATTGTATGTGAAACAGAGGATATTGAATTTAATCCTGGCTTCCATTGGGAGCCTGTGTAATTTGTATAGAAAAGGTCTTATATGCTCAGCTGTTCTGATGCCCATCAAAAGTCTGGCTGTGGTGTTTTGCACAAGCTGCAACCATTTCATGCTCGTTTTGTAGATGCCATTTAGGAGGGAGTTGCAGTAGTCTAATTGACTGATTAGGGCATGAATGACTGATGCCAAGTTTTGGTGATTGAAGTAGCTGCATAGTTGTCTGATCTGGCGGAGGTGCATGAAGGAGGTTCTCACTCTTATTTGTGCTTTTCTATACCGGCATTCACGGTTGGTCGTATCATGTTGGTTTACATAGAACAAGGGGTGAGCAATAATAGTATAACGTACAGAACTATAACATGAGTATATACAGTACAAACTATAACAAGTGCAAAGAAAAAAGTAGTTACAATAAAACTGGGATGATTCGAACTAGGAGTAGAAGAAGAAGAAGAAGATGATAGCCGTTTAACATAAGTGGTAGAACGTTGCAGTAACTAGTGATGTCTGGATCAGTTTGATGGAGGATAATCAGTAAGGATCAGTTTGATGGATCCTTACTGATTATCAATGTCATGTCACATCATCCTCTTGATGATGTGACATGACATTGACAGACAGAGGTCAAGTTGGACCCCCAGGCTTCGGACTGTTTCACTTGTTTGGAAGGGAGTATTATCTAGAGACGGTAAGGAGGGTAGTGGGTGACACCATCAGCTCAGCCAGAGGAATTCTGATTTAGGAGGGCTGAGTTTGTTTATGCATATTGAGCCAATGGGCTATTGCTGAGAGGCAATTGTTGAGATTAGTGATGTGAGAATTTTGGTTGGCACTGATGTTGACACCAAGCTGGATATCATTGGTGAACAGATGACACTTGATGTTGAAAGCCTGGATAAGACTGCAAATTGGACGAAGATATATGTTAAAGAGAATTGGGGATAGGACAGATTCCTGAGGGACTCCACAGGTTAGGGTGCTGGGGGTGGATGATTTGCTGGCCCACAGAACCAATTGAGTTCTGTTGGATAAGAATGATTCAAATCATCTGAGGGCAGTACCTCCAATGCCTATATTTCCCAGGCGCTGTATCAAAAGATTGTCGTAAACCATATTGAATGCTGCAGTAAGACCGAGTAAGATAAGGATACTATCACCTTCTTGGTCGGCATTCAGGTAAATACCATTTGTGATGCCCAGAAGGATGGATTTGGTTCTGTGTCCTTTCCTGAAGCCAGATTGTTGGGGGTGTAAGATGGTATTCTCTTCTAGGAAGTCCAGAAGTTGGTGGTGGATTACTTTTTGTACTAACTTAGATAAGAATTGGAGGCTGGAGACTGGACAGTAGTGGTCAAATATATTAGGGTCGGATCATGTTTTATTTAGGATAGGACTGATTACTGCCTCTTTAAGCATTTTTGGAGGGGAACTGTGCGATAGGATGCCATTTATTATATTGGATAGCCAAGGGGCCAGAATATGTTTTAGGCAGCAAATGAACCTAGGTGGGATTGGATCAAGTGGGCTTGGGGACTGACTGACTTGCTGTAGGATATCTTCAACTTTAGGAGTAATAGTTCTGAATATGCTTATCCCATGCTTTTTTGAATTCTGTTACTGTTTTTATCTCCACCTCATTTTCTGGGTGTTTATTCCATGCAACTAATATCCTTTCCATAAAGCAATATTTTCTGATGTTGCTCTTGAATCTATCTCCCTGAAGCCTCATGCCCTGAGCACATTTCCTCTGAAAAATATTTAATTTGCGTGCATGATTTATACCCTTGATACATTTGAATGTCTGTATTATTTCTCCCATTTCCTCTAAGGCATACATTTATAGGTCCTTAAGTGTCATGTCATATGGTTTTTGGTGTATGATTTTGGTTATTTTCCTCTGGACTGCCTCCAGCCTGTCTACATCCTTTCAAAAGAACAACCTCCAGAATTAGATACAATGTTCTGATTGAAACCTCATCATCAGCTGTACAGATGCATGCAATTTACTTTTTGTGCATCTTTACATCTCAACAGACAAATATAATAGAAATATATGCAGCAGGCCATTCCTATTGCAGGAATCCTGTATAAAGAGAGCCTCATTGTCTGGGAATGGGAAGGTCATAAGAACATAAGACATGCCATACTGATTCAGACCAAGGGTCCATCAAGCCCAGCATCCTGTTTCCAACAGTGGCCAATCCACAGCAAAAATATCTGGCAAGTACACAAACACAAAATAGATCCCAAGCCACTATTCTTTATTGATTAATAATATTTTATAGACTTCTCCTCTAGGAACTTATCCAAACCTTTCTGGAACACAGTTACACTAACTGCTGTAACCATATCTTCTAGAAATGAATTCCAGAGCGAAATTATGCATTGAGTAAAAAATAATTTTCTCCGATTTGTTTTAAATGAGCTATTCCCAACTTCATGGAGTGCCCCCTAGTCCTTGTATTATCCGAAAAAGAAAACAGATTTAAATTTACCTGTTCAAGTCCTGTCATGATTTTGTAGAATTCTATCATATCCCCCTTTAGCCATCTCTTCTTAGGGGAGCCGTTCCTTGCCCTTTATCATTTTGGTCACCTTTCACTGTACTTTTTTCAGTGCAACTATATTATTTTAGGTGCGACGTCCAGAATTGCACACAGTATTCAAGGTGCAGTCTCACCATGGAGCGATACAGAGGCATTATGACATCCACTGTTTTAATCTCCATCCCCTTTCTAATAATTCCTAACATTCTGTTTGCTTTTTTGACCGCCGCAGCACACTGAGCCGATGATTTCAATGTATTATCCAATATGATGCCTAGATCTCTTTCCTCAGTGGTAACTCCTAATAAGGAACCTAAGATCTTGTAACTATAGCAAGGGTTATTTTTCCCTATATGAATCACCTTGCACTTATCCACATTAAATTTCATCTGCCATTTGGACGTCCAATCTTCCAGCCTCACAAGGTCCTCCTGTAGTTTATCACAATTTGCTTGAAATTTAACCACTCTGCATAATTTTTTGTTATCCACAAATTTGATTACCTCACTTGTTGTACCCCTTTCCAGATCATTTATAAATATATTAAAAAATACTGTCCAAGTACAGATCCCTGAGGCACTCTACTGTTTACCTTTTTCCACTGTGAAAACAGACCATTTATTCCTGCTGTTTCCTGTCTTTAAGAGGATTCCTTTAATTTGAGCTGTGGCTATGCAATTATATTAACTAACCTATCAGAATGCACTGCATAAGTGACAGAAATTACACCTGTGCTCTATTGTAATTGAAAACTTATAGATAAAGACACATTTCCAAACAGAAAATAGAAACTTATTTTCCATGAGAAAAAGGCTGATTTGCTGAATATGATGAATGCCGTATTTGCAGCATTGCCTTGATAGTAACAAGTTTGCATGGAAATAATTTTCTTGGCCTTTGGCCTTTGTGTCTGTGTGCTGCATGATGTTAATATTACAGCATTATTCCTGCATTTACATGCAAATGATATTTTATATTTTAGGTTACGTTAACAAAAAAAAAAAAGTGCATTTTTTTCTGCAAGAAACATTGCATTAGTGTTCTTAAGCATAAGGCCATTATTTACCCCTTAACTCTGTTACACTTTTCTGCAGCTAATATAATTCGTCTTGTTGAGAACCAAGATTTCCTTCTGCCTGGAATGTGTTTGATAGACTCGTTTTAGCCAGGTTAATTGTTGTGTACATTCCGGGAATGACCCTACAAGTTTTCACGCTGTTTCTGCCTCCCCTGAGGTTGATCACTCTCTTGTTTTCTGATCTTATGATGCATTATGTCTGTCTGGTTCATTGCACGGGGATGCATGCCCTTTCACTGGAGTTTAGCACTTAACCATTTGAAAACTAGTATATAGCAGCTTACATTTACCGTGCGCTGCATACATGGCATTCCTTCTTATCCAGGAGAATCGACTTCTCAGCTGTGCCAAAAGAGGATGTTTCACAAAAATGTATTTTTCCCCTTGTTTATGTATCTTTCTTAGAATATAAAATGGATCTTTCTTTTCAATGACCTTTCTTTATGTTTGCTGCTCTTTTTTGATCTCCTCCTAAGGTATACCTGGCTCCATTTTCGGTAGAGCTCTTTTTGGTTATCTGGGGCACTGACAATAATTTGCTCAAATTGCTGATCTTCCTGTGCACGGGGTGCTTGGATTGTCAGTTCAGACAGAATAATTTTATTGCTTCTATGCAGAGGGAAGCAGTTATTCCTATTACCAGCAGTGGTATATGAAAATATTTTACAGTATTACAATATTTCTTTCTCTTTGTAAACTATTGCCTTTCTTAGCAGGTACCTTCAGTCATATATTTATTTTTTTTCTCTGAAACAGTATCTGCAATGGTCTTTCTCCCTGTGTTTGACACTGGCACATGCCTCCTCCAACTCCCTGAAATGGTTACCCTCCAGTCCCAGTTTAAGTGCTTTTTAAATTTTGGCAAACAAGTAACATTATAAAAATACCTGAGACATTTTAAGACCATGCTGATCTGGATAAAGGTGAACCGGTACATGTAGTGTATTTGGATTTTCAGAAGGCATTTGACAAAGTCCCTCATGAGAGGCTTCTACGAAAACTAAAATGTCATGGGATAGGAGGTGATGTCCTTTCGTGGATTACAAACTGGTTAAAAGACAGGAAACAGAGAGTAGGATTAAATAGTCAATTTTCTCAGTGGAAAAGGGTAAACAGTGGAGTGCCTCAGGGATCTGTACTTGGACTGGTGCTGTTCAATATATATATAAATGATCTGGAAAGGAATATGACGAGTGAGGTTATCAAATTTGCGGATGATACAAAATTTTCAGAGTAGTTAAATCACAAGCGGACTGTGATACATTACAGGAGGACCTTGCAAGACTGGAAGATTGGGCATCCAAATGGCAGATGAAATTTAATGTGGACAAGTATCCACCCTTGCTGTAGTTACAAGATGTTAGGTTCCATATTAGGAGCCACCACCCAGGAAAATGATCTAGGCATCATAGTGGATAATACTTTAAAATAGTCGGCTCAGTGTGCTGCAGCAGTCAAAAAAGCAAACAATCAGGTCGATACAGTAAAGTGTGCTCCGTCGGAGCGCACTGTCAGCCTGCTCTGGACGCGTGTTTTCCCTTACCCCTTATTCAGTAAGGGGAGGAAAACACGCGGCCCACCCGCGGCACCTAATAGCGCCCTCAACATGCAAATGCATGTTGATGGCCCTATTAGGTATGCGCGCGGGATCCAGTAAGTAAAATGTGCAGCCAAGCTGCACATTTTACTCTAAGAAATTAGCGCCGACCCAAAGGTCGGCGCTAATTTCTTCCGGCGCCAGGAAAGTGCACAGAAAAGCAGTAAAAACTGCTTTTCTGTGCACCCTCTGACTTAATATCATAGCGATATTAAGTCGGAGGTCCCCAAAAGTAAAAAAAAGTAAAAAAAAAAAAAAAAAAATTTGAATTTGGCCCGCGGCTGTCGGGCCGAAAACCGGACGCTCAATTTTGCCGGCGTCCGGTTTCCGAGCCCGTGGCTGTCAGCGGGCTCGAGAACCGACGCCGGCAAAATTGAGCGTCGGCTGTCAAACCCGCTGACAGCCGCCGCTCCAGGCCAAAAGGAGGCGCTAGGGATGCGCTAGTGTCCCTAGCGCCTCCTTTCCCTCGTTTGCACCGCGTCGCCTAATTTGCATGCTGGAGCATACTGGATAGCTCGCACCGGCGAAGGGCCGGTGCGTGCGCCGGGAGAGCGAGCGTTCGTCCGCTCTCCCGCGGTTTTACAGTATCGGGCTGTATGTTAGGAATTATTAGGAAGGGAATGGTTAATAAAATGGAAAATATCATAATGCCTCTATATCGCTTCATGGTGAGACCGCACCTTGAATACTGTGTACAATTCTGGTTGCCACATCTCAAAAAAGATATAGTTACGATGGAGAAGGTACAGAGAAGGGTACCCAAAATGATAAAGGGGATGGAACAGCTCCCCTATGAGGAAAGGCTGAAGAGGTTAGGACTGTTCATCTTGGTGAAGAGACAGCTGAGGGGGGATATGATAGAGGTCTTTAAGATCATGAGAGGTCTTGAATGAGTAGATGTGACTCGGTTATTTACACTTTCAAATAATAGAAGGACTAGGGGGCATTCCATGAAGTTAGCAAGTAGCACATTTAAGACTAATCGGAGAAAATTATTTTTCACTCAATGCACAATAAAGCTCTGGAATTTGTTGCAAGAGGATGTGATTAGTGCAGTTAGTGTAGCTGGGTTCAAAAAAGGTTTGGATAAGTTCTTGGAGAAGTCCATTAACAGCTATTAATCAAGTTTACTTAGGGAATAGCCACTGCTATTAATTGCATCAGTAGCATGGGATCTTCTTAGTGTTTGGGTAATTGCCAGGTTCTTGTGGCCTGGTTTGGCCTCTGTTGGAAACAGGATGCTGGGCTTGATGGACCCTTGGTCTGACCCATCATGGCAATTTCTTATGTTCAAGCATAAGGATTTTGCAATTTCCCTTTTAAGAGGTCATATATGAAAGAATCAAACAGCTGTATTATGTTAAACGAAACAGGGTGTAGATGTTCTAGCATCATATGTTTACTAGCATATATAACTAGCTCTGTTACAACAGCTATGCCCTCCTGACGAAACGTATCTTCATAGACCCAGAGAGATAAAAAAAAGAAAGACTGGGGTGTCATCTTGAACTGGACTGGCTCAAAGTAGCCTTGCTCCCCAAGGCCATTACCAGTAACTGTGAATGCCTGGTTGTTAGAGCTGATTCCTGGGTCTTGTGCTTACTCTATCTCCCTCTAGGCCCTCATAGCACTAGTCCCATCATGGTTGCTGAGTTTCTCTCTCTCCACTCTGTCTGAAATATGCTGATGTGGTCTTAGTTGGTGACTTTAACATTTATGAGGGGTATACTACTAAATTTTGCGTGGTTGAGTTCTTTTCACGTCTCACCTCAATAGATCTGTGCCAGCTAATGAATTCTCCCTACTCACTGGGCTGGCCAATGAGTAGGGGGACTTACTATGGGTTGAAGAGTCTTGGCCTCTGGTGGAAAGATTGAAGATCCTTCCCTTGCCCTGTATTGTGGCCTGACCACTTCTTGCTATCTATTTCCTTGGTTGATGACCACAAAGTCTAGTCACCACCTGAAGTGGCGACTGTGAGAAAGTTCTGTGGGCCTATTGACATGGATAAATTCATCTTAGAATGGGCCTCAGTCCTATCCCACCTAGCAAAAGATGTTAATCTATCTGTGAATTCACTTAATAGTACCTTGTCAACTGTACTGGATTGAGCAGCCCCTATTAAGGAGACCAAATCGGTTCGTATCAGACATTGTGTTCCCTGGTTTACACTTGAGATAACTCAGCTCAAAAGATGTCTGAGATGAGCTGAACAACTCTGGCATACCCATAAGTTGGCATCTTCTGAAGCAGATGAGGGATTTTGCTCTGTGCTTCAGCCACTCATTTTGACAGGCATTGACTTATTGCAGTATTTTACTGCTGGGTCTCCCTATAACAACAATTAAAGCCCCTACAAAAATGCAGCGGCAAGGATTAAGACAGGCACAAGAAAGTATGACCACATAATACCAGTGCTTAAAAATCTTCACTGGCTGCCAGTAGCGCGGAAAATCAAATTAAAAGTGGTGATGATAATTCAGAAGTTACTAAACATTGCTCCTCAAGCCCCATGGATAAATGCCCTAGTGAAAATCTATGTCCAACACAGACTTTACAATCAGGAGGGAAATCGATCCTAGAAGTTCCATCTTACAAGGTTGTACACTTTGACGATGCGCAGAAACTTGCTTTTTCCATGACAGACCCTTTGCTTTGGAATTCTTCACCAGAGCATATACAATCACTGGCGGACCTTAAGCAATTTAGGAAAACTTTAAAAACATACCTTTTTCAAGAAGCTTTCAGAGAAGGTTATGAAGAGAGATCTTGAGAGATATAAGGACAGGTATTTTCAGTCCCTAGTCTAATGAGAAATATAATATTTTATAAATTTTAAAGTACTTTAACATCTTTTGAGGCAGGGTTAAAGAGAACTGTTTTTGTTTTATTGGGTTTTAGGTTTTTAACTGTTTTTGCTTTTTTGGTATTAACTGCTGATATTGTTTTATTATCTTTGTGTTCTTATTATGAATGTGCTTGTTGAATCCACTTTGAACTGAGGAATGAGTAGCATATAAATTAAATAAATAAATATTCACATCTTCACTCTTTTAAATTCTTTTAGTCACATCTCTTACATGAAAACATATTGGACCTGATTTTCAAAAACATTAAAAATGGGTTTTACATGTGTAAATGCACTTTATCCATGTAAGTGGGCTTTTGAAAATTGCAACAATATATGCCATTGAATTGTCCATAGGATTTAACTATGTAAGTGCACTTTACACAGAAAAATGGAGTTTGAAAATGTATACAATAGTAGTTACAGTTACACATGTAAATCCTTTTGAAAATTACCCACTATATATTTATATGTGTATGTAAACTCAAACATCCACATTGCATCTTCTCTTGTACATAGCAAATATCCACTGCACTGTTTGTTCCCAAGACCGTAGGGCATTTTACAGATACCTAGGGTCCGTTATTCAGTGCCACTTCAACGATTAAGGCCTAGATTCATCATTTTGCTATAAATTTTACAAGAATAATGCCCATGATAAAAAAGGGGTGTGGTTAGGGCAATTTTTCTGATACTGTATAGTTATTTTACTACAACATGCATTATATTTATCACATGCTGAGAGAGAGAGAGAGTGAGAGACTCACTGTTCATAAGGCTCTCATATAAGTAAACTTTTATACCACTGTAAGAGGGGCAAGTAGTAACTCGGGGTGAGGTTTTGGTGGTGGCCTTTGTTTTAGGGGGCAGTTTTACATGCACAGGCAGAGGTACAAACAGCACAGTAGACATCAGTGAAGATTTTATGTGATTTGGAATGATGACAGATACAGAAAGATGAGATTTTTCAATGTACTCTTGACCTAACTTGATGCACTCTCTACCTAGCTGTTATAAGTACAGTACAACTGTTTGTTTTACTTACCTGAGGGCTTATACTTACCGAAAAACTTTCATCACTCATCCCTGATGATCCTAGTTTAAAGTCTTCCTCAACAGATTTTTCCAGACTGTTCTGGAAAACATTTCACCTTTTCTTCAATAGGTGGACACCATCTTTCCTCAGCAGTCCTTGGAACATCATCACATAGTCCAGGAAGCCAAAACATTGTGCAGTAAAGTTTAACATTCTCCTGGAAGCTGTTTCGCATGTACTAACAGCTTAGCTTGCATGCTATAATGGGGTCAGGAGATATTTATGTATATGCATGTAAATGAAGGGACATTCCCATGCAAATGAGGCTTTAGCACGTGCATAAGAAATAGCATGGTATGTTCTCTTCCACCTCTTATTTACTGTGTGCCCATTAAAGCCTAATATGTAACACCTGCCTCAGACCAGGTATTAATTTTTTAGTGTACATACCATTGAAAGGGCTCAGATACCAGCATGCAGTGTTGTGGCTGACAGGCGAAGGTGATGCAGCACTCCACAGTGTAGAAGATACAAGGCTTTTTACTGTGTCTAATATTTTCCCAAAGTCATACTGAATGGCAAGATTACTGTTATGGATGCAGTTAGTCGGGTCAAAGACCATTGCAGTCATTCCACATCATGACTTAGAACTGCAGTCTAGGCCTTGAGGGATTCTTTGAGGTCCTCAGTTCTTTTTGATGTAAAACTCTTTTTGGTTTGAAGTGGGATTTTTATTTTGCCTTTCATGACTAACTTATCGACATAGTAAATGAAGGTAGAAAAAGACTCAACTGGTCCATCCAGTCTGCCCTTTTCATCATTTCCATCCTTTTGCCACTAGGGATCCTCTGTATGTACCCTACATCTTTTTAAATGTCAATACTGTTCTTGTCTTCACCATCTCTTCCTAGAAGGCATTCCATGCAACCACCACCCTTTCTCAGCAGAAGTGTTTCCTGATGTTGTTCCTCAGTCTGTCCCCTTGCAATTTCATATCATGACCCCTAGTTTAACAGCTTTCTTCGCATTAGAAAAGGTTTGATTCTTGTGCATCATTAGTACCTTTCAGATATTTAAAAGTCTGTATCGTATCTCCCTTGTACACATATTTAGGTCCCTCAGATTCATGGCATAAGTCTTTCATTTTCACCCCATACCATTTTGCCTTTTTCTGGACTGCTTCCATCCTGTCTCTATCCTTGTTAAGATATGGTCTCTAGAACTGAACACAGTACTCAGGTGAGGTCTCACCAAAGACCTGTACATGAACATTATCACCTCCTTTTTCCTGCTTGTTATGCCTCTCTCTGTGCAGCCCAGAATTCCTCTGGCCTCTGACACTGCATTGTCACATTGCTTCGCTGCCTTCAGATCATCAGACCCTTGTTACCAGTGGCTCTTTCCTGGTCCATGCACATTAATCTTTTTCACTCCCTCCCACACCCATCATGTACAGCTCCTTTGGATTTCTGTACCCCAAATATATGATTCTTCATTTCTTGACATTGAATTCTAGCTGCCAAACTTTGACCACTCCTCAAGTTTTCTTAGATCACTTTTCATTATTTCTACTCCTGCAATATTGCTCGGATATTGAACAGAACTGTCTCCTGAGACATTCCACTTATCACACTTCTCTCCTCAAAAGCTTCAGAGCAGATTACATTCAAGCACTGTAGGTATTTCCTTGCCTCCAGAGGGCTTACAATCTAAGGGGCTCATTCACTAAGCCACATTAGGCTGTTCTTTTTGTGAAAAATATGCTTTTTTTTTCATGTGGTAAATAGCCTGACGCGGGGATAACACAAGATATTTGAAATATCTCAAGTTATTCAAACCCCTGACACCACACGTATTTACATGAGCAAATTACATGCAAAAGCATGTTAATTAGCTCATAATTACCCTAAATTATGCAAATCAAATAATGTGGCTAACTTCTCCCGGGTGCATCAGAATGCTAACGCACATCCTGATGCTCCCAGGGCCTAGCCTTCAAGGGGCCATGTTATGACCTCCCTGCCCGCGGGTTCCCCCGCGAGCAGGCTCACTCACCCCATGCTGTCTTCAGCCAACGCGACAGGACGACGTCGTCTGCCTTCCCACGCGGCCCGGAGGCCGCCCTGGAGTCTCCTCTTCACCGCGGCTGGAGCCGCTGACTTTTCTGCCTTCTTTGGGGCTGGGACCGCCCCCGACGCTGCTTTCCTTCTTCGCGGCGCTAGGCCGCAAGCCCCCTTGCCATCCGGCGGCTGGAGCCGCCCCTGGGGCTACCCGCAGCGGCTGGAGCCGCTGCCGACGTCAGGGCCTGCTCCTCAGGCCCTGCCCTGCTTCTTCAGCATCTGACGTCAGTGCAGGCCGCTGTCCGCGGTCCTGCACAGCTCTCCTGCTGCTTGCTAGGCATGCGGCCGCATCTCCTTGCCACATTTAAAGGGCCAGACACAGGAAGTGTGCTGGCCCCACCTTGGGACTAACTTCCTGCTTCAGCCCTATAAAGGGCTGCTCCGTCAGTCTGTTCTTGGCCTTGCATTGGAGTTACTTCACTCTGGAGGCTCCTGCCTGCCAGAGCTCCGTCAGGTCTTCTGTTGTCTTTGTGGAGCTCCTCATCTCGTCTTCTCGTCATGTCTCCATAGCCTGAGGTCCTCGTCCAGGTGTGCTGGTGTCTTGATGATCTTCTACGTCCTGGTGTTCTTGCCTTCCTGGATGTTCATTCCTGCGTCTCGTCTTCTAGCTCCTGAGCCTTCTAGTCCTGTGGGCCGGACTCCCTCGGACAACGTCTTTCCTGGGTTGGAGTGGCCTGTAGGTGGACTGGTGTCCTGCGCTCTCGAGCTGTCATGTCCTGGATCTTTCTTGCGCTGTCCCGTTCTCCTCGTGGTCCGTGACCAGCCTGCAAGGGCTGTGTAGGGCGCGCAGTGGGACAGGGTGGTCCGTGACTCAGTCCCGCGGGTGGCCTGAGTAGGGCGCCCTGAGAGACAGTGCCAATGTCCGCCTTCCCTACTTCTAGTCTCGTCTGGATTCCAAGTTCCTAGTTATGTCTGCACTTCAGCGTCATATCTCTGATGTCGTTGCATCGACCCTGGTCCGGGATGCCGTCGCATCGACCACTGGTCCGTGATGTCTTCGCATCAGCCTTGGTGTCACGTCTTCAATAGTCCTGGTGTCATGTCTTCAACCCAAGTCTTCGTGTCATGTGATGCAGTTGCATCAATCTTCATAGTCCTGTCTTCGTGTCAAGGTCTCCGTCTGCCCTCAACCTCAGGCCAGGCCTGCTGCTCCATGCTGCTCGCAGCAGGTCCGAAAGGGCTCAGAATGGTCGGAGGACCATTCACCTTCCAACATCCTCAGATGTTGGCCTTGGGAGCTTGCCGGCTTGGCAGAGGGTAAGACCATCAGCCATGTGGAGCGACCGCCAACCCTTGGCTCGGCCCGGAAGGTCTGGGTCCGGGCCGAGGCCCATGGGCACACTAAAAACCGCCCGTCACGTAACAGGCCAATGGCCCTGAGTATGTCCCTCTTCCCCCAGGAGTAGAGCAAGACCCTGGAGGTCAGCAGCACATAAAAGCTTCTTGGATTTTGGATTTATACTTGTGATATTTGTGTGTGATGGTTTTGAACAGTAGAGTTTCTGGGAGGAATTTAGCTACAATTGATTCAACAAATAAGTGTTTTTTCGGCAGACCTTTTTAATTGATCCCACTGAGGATTTTTTTAAGCCAGCGGTAAATCTTTTTTAGTGACTCTTTTGGATTTTGAGTAATTTTTAACCAGTTTTTAATGATTTTAGTGGTTATATGCTTGTATATTAATGTGTATTTTGTTATGTTTATTTATTTTGCCATGTTTATTTTTGTGGGAAGGTTTGCTTTAAATAAATCTGTGAAGGGAGATCACAATTTATAAATAAATAATAAATAAAATGATGCGGTGGGTTTAGTGAGTCGCACTTCACCAGAGCTCCGGGTGCCACCCCTCCAACTTCAAGATTTTTTCACCTTTAAAAGTAGCTTTTTTGCTGGTTCTACAGTAATATTGCTGCGTTAAGGTTGTATGGACAAATTTGTTATAAAAGGAGATCAAGAAATGGCTTCTAAGCCAGCTGGAAAAGAAAAAGAAAGATAAAGGGGCTGATCCTAAAACAGCTGACAAGCGCAAATCACTCGGCCTTTTAAACATGGAGGAATGAACAGTATTCAAATTGACGCAGGCTACAGTTGCAGCATTAGAGCATAAATTTGACACTATTAACTCAAATTTTTCAGAATTAAAGGAGTCTATCGCAGATATTGGGAGGCATTTGGAAGTCACAGTCAGTGGTGGAGGACACAGGCACAGTCAGTGGTGGAGGACGATACTACAGCTCTCACAAATAATAAGTGTGTGCTGGAAAAAATGCTGGTGGTGAGCAAGGCTAAGTTGGAAGAAAATAAAAAATCGTTCACGCCGCAAAAATGTAAGAATTCTGGGGCTACAGGAGAGTATACCAGAAGATGAGCTGATACAATTAATGGAAACATGGCTCTCATGAGAACTGAAACTGGAGTTGGAAAGCAAACTTATAATTGAATGGACACATAGAATCGGGTCAAGACCTGATACGGGTGCTCGGCCTAGAATAGTTATTGCCTGATTTCTCAATTTGTCACAAAAATGGTGATATTTATTGCGTACAAGAAATATAAAGATCTCAAGTATAAAGACCAAAAAATAATGGTGTTTCAGGACTTCTCGGCTGCTAATGTCAGCACAGCATCGTGCGTATTTTGCGGTATGCAGTGACTTAAGAACATAAGAAATTGCCATGCTGGGTCAGACCAAGGGTCCATCAAGCCCAGCATCCTGTTTCCAACAGAGGCCAAACCAGGCCACAAGAACCTGGCAAGTAAATGGAACCTACTCTGAAGAGAAAACCATGTTAAGAGGAGTGCCACAGGGTTTTGGGATCGGTTCTGTTCAATATCTTTCTGAGAGACATTGCAGAAGGGATTAGAAGGTAAAATTTGTCTATCTGTGGATGATACTAAGATCTGCAATAGAGTGGACATGCCTGAAGGAGTAGAGAGAATGAAAAGGGATTTAAGAAAACTGGAAGAGTGGTCGAAGATTTGGCACCTGGGATTCAGAAGTTGTGCAGAGTCATGCATTTGGGGTACAGTAATGCAAATAGCTGTATGTGATGGGTAATTTGGGTAATAGGGTAATTGCCAGGTTCTTGTGGCCTGGTTTGGCCTCTGTTGGAAACAGGATGCTGGTCTTGATGGACCCTTGGTCTGACCCAGCATGGCAATTTCTTATATTCTTATGGGGGGGGGGGGAATTGATGTGCAAGGGCCAAGAGAGGGATCTTGAGGGTTCCTGTGTCTGGTGAAAAATTGATGTGCAAGGACCAATTGAGGGATCTTGAGGTAATAGTGTCTGAAGATCTGAAGATGGGAAAGCAGTATGACAAGGCAATAGCTAAAGCCAGAAGAATGCTGGGCTGCATAGAAATGCCTTTGTCCTTGGTGAGGCCTCACTTGGAGTACTGTGTTCAATTCTGGAGTCCATATATTAAGAGGGACAAAGTAAGGATGGAGGCGGTCCAGAGAAATGCAACCAAAATGGTGTGGTTTCTGCATGAGAAGACCTATGAGAAGAGGCTGAAGTATCTGAATATGTATACCCTGGAAGAGAGAAGATGCAGGGGAGATATGATACAGAACCTCAGATAATTGAATGGTTTTAGTGATGCACATTCGACAAACCATTTCCATTGGAAAGAAATCAGTAGAACCAGGGGTCACAAAATGAAACTCCAGGGAGGACGACTCAAAACCAACTTCAGGAAATATTTCTTCACAGAGAGGGTGGTGGATGCCTAGAATGCCCTTCTAGAGGAGGTAGTAAAGATGAAAACTGTGAAAGAATTCAAAGGGGCATGGGATAAACACTGTAGAATCCTAAAGGCTAGAGGATGGGAATGAAGAAAAGAATGCATGGGAGTAACTTGCTGGTGTGACAGTTACTATCCTTAACCAATAAGCCTTCGTACACTTAATGCAACTCCATCATGGATCTCTTCTTCAATAGTAGGGGGGAAAGGGGAATTCGATTTGAACAGCAACCAACGAGGACCTCGACTTTTACGGTCTGGAGAAACAAATAAGTATGGGGGTAAGTTGCTGATGTGGCAGTTACTACCTTTAACCAATAAGCCTGATACTTTGATGCAACTGCAAGATTGCTCTCTGCTTCTATGAAAAGACATAATTGGGAATTTGATTCAAACAGCAATCAATGAGGACCCTGACTTTTACGATCTGGGAAATTGATAAGCATGGGGTTATCTTACACTGCGCAGCAGATACTGCCATAAACTTGCTGGGCAGACTGGATGGACAATTTCGTCCTTTTGTGCCGTCATTTCTATGTTTACACTTGTACTAGTTAAAATGAGATGCATAATGTACTTATCTTTTAGGGAAAAGTGTATTGGGTAATAGGTAGTTTACCTTCAGGAACTGCAATGCCAAGGTAGCTAATGCTAATTTCTAGCTAATGCCAATTTCTAGCTAAAATTTCTGTATGGGTTTATAGTAATCAAACATTAGATAACCAGTGCATTTATATATTCCAGAAAGCTGCTTTGTTAGAGTTCATCATAAAGAAAGCCACATTTGCTGCTCTGTTCTTTTAACACCTGTGCATGAGCTTCTTCAGCGGGCAATTTCTCAGAGTTAATGAAGAAAACTCTGATCTTTCAAAAATAAATGTTAATTATGCACTTTAGCTCAGTAATACTTCATGTATATACTGGGTTTTTTTTTTCTAAATATTGTATTCATCTATTACAAAAAGCAATATAGTAAGTAATGTAAGGTAATCACCCATTAATATAATAGCCACAAGAGGTCCATTGATATAAAAAAAAATCTGCCAACACAATTATTTCTTCAAGTATTAATACTGTGCTGTTAATAGAAGAATAAAGTGATTGTAGTATAGCAGGATTTTCTTGATTCATGATACCTTGTGTTAAAATTTGCAAATTGTTCATGTTACCATTATAAAAGCTTAATATATATTCCTTTTAGCCTGCAAAATGAGTGATATTGGATCCTTTCAAAGTATTGATATTTTGTAAGAACACTACTTGAGCAGATGAAGAGATTAGTATATGTGATTTAAAGTATCATTTCAACCTAATCTCCCTGAAAGTTATCTGGAAATATAGAAATTGTTTGCAGAACTTTGGCACACAAGAACCTGGGGAGGAAACAGCAGCATGGCAGAGACTGCAGTGGTCCAGTCCTAGGGAGGAGATATGCAAATGAACTCAGACTGCTTCAGTCCTAAAGCAGAAAGGGTTCTTGGGGCACAGGTTTTGGAAACAGGGAGAGTCAGAACTGTTCAATCTCTCTGCCTGGGCAATGGAAATTTTCAGAAGGGAGAGGGAGACTAAAAGGAATCCTTGTTAGCTGGGTCCAGATGAAACTTTGCAACAAGGGGATTGCTTTGGAAAAGCCCTGCCAGACTTGCCAGATTTCTGAATTGCCGTTTTAGTTTAAGAAGGCAGCATAGGTTGCTTAACAGTCTTAAGAACATAAGAAATACCATGCTGGATCAGTCCAAGGTTCATCAATCCCAGCATCCTGTCAATGAGACTGGCCAGTCCGGGTGACTACAACTCAGCAGATCCCAAAAAGAACATTTATTTCTTGTTATTCAGTCCCAGGGATGGCAATGTCTTTCTCTGGTCTACCTGGTTAATATTTTTTTGATTTTTCCCTCCAGGAATTTATTCAACTCTTTCAAACCCCACTATGCTTGTCACCTTAACCACCTCCTCTGGCAACAGCTTTCACTGCTTGATTGTGTGCTGAGTGAAAAAGTACTGTCCCTTGGATTTACCCAAGGGACACAGCCAGCATGGTTTTACCCAAGGGAAGTCTTCCTCATAAATCTCCTACATTTTTTTAAAGGGGTGAATAAACATGTGGACAAAGGTGAACCAGTAGATGTAGTGTATTTGAATTTTCAGAAGGCGTTCGACAAAGTCCCGCATGAGAGGGTTCTAAGAAAACTAAAAATTCATGGGATAGGAGGTGATGTCCTTTTGTGAATTGCAAACTGGTGAAAAGATAGGAAACAGAGTAGGATTAAATGATCTGTTTTCACAGTGGAAAAAAGTAAACAGTGAAGTGCCTCAGGGATCTGTACTTGGACTGGTGCTTTTTAATATATTTATAAATGATCTGGAAAGGGGTTCGACAAGTGAGGTGATCAAATTTGTGGATGACACAAAATGATGCAGAATAGTTAAATCTCAAGCAGATTGTGATAAATTGCAGGAGGACCATGCGAGACTAGAAGATTGAGCTTCCAAATGGCAGATGCAATTTAATATGGACAAGTGAAAATGATGCATATAGGGAAAAATAACCCTTGCTGTAGTTACACAATGTTAGGTCCTATCATAGTTCTCCCCCAGGATAGAGATCTAGGCATCATAGTGGATAATACATTGAAATTGTTGGCTCAGTGTGCTGTGGCGATCAAAAAAGCAAACAATGTTAGGAATTATTAAAAAGGGAATGGCAAATAAAACAGTGGATGTCATAATGCCTCTGTATTGCTCCATGGTGAGACCACATCTTGAATACTGTTTACAATTCTGGTCGCCGCATCTCAAAAAAGATATAGTTGTACTAGAGAAAGTGCAGAGAAGGGCGACCAAAATGATATGGCATGGAACGGCTGCCCTATGAGGTAAGGCTAAGGAAGTTAGGGCTGTTCAGTTTGCAGACTGAGGAGGGATATGACAGAGGTCTACAAAATCATGAAAGGACTTGAAAAAGTTATCGGTTATTTACTTTCTCAGATAATAGAAGGACTAGGGGGCACTCCATGAAGTTAGCAGTAGCTCATTTAAAACAAGTTGAAGAAAATTATTTTTCACTCAGTGCATAGTTAAACTCTAGAATTCATTGCCAGAGGAAGTGGTTACAGCAGTTAGTGTAACTGGGTTAAAAAAGGTTTGGATAAGTTTCTAGAGGAAAAAATCCACAACTGCTATTAATTATTAAACAATAGTAGCTTGAGATTTATTTAATATTTGGGTACTTGCCTGATACTTGTGACTTGGTTTGGCCACTGTTGGAAACAAGATACTGAGCTTGATGGACTCTTGGTCTGACCTAGTATGGCAATTCTTATGTTCTTATGTACTATTTGTTTTAAATTTGCTGGTTGTTAGTTTCATGAAGTGCCCCCTTATTTTAGCATTATGTAGAAGGATAAATAAATAATCATCCTCTATGTACTTTTCACCCCATCTCAGCCATCTCTTCCAAGCTGAAGAGCCCTAACCTATGTAGCCTATCATCATGGGAAAGCTCTATCATTTCCTTTATTATTTTTGATGCCTTACTTCCCAAGGGGCATGTTTATCCCATGCCCCTTTGAAATCCTTCACAGGATTTCATATTGGGAGACTCAAAGGTGAAGAGGAGGAATTATGTAGAGAGGCTGATGAGGAAAAAGCAAAATTACTTAACAGATATTTCTGTTCGGTGTTCACTATGGAAAAGCCTGGAGCAGGACTACATAATACTAATAAAACCAGCAGCTTATATCACTAATGTGTCTATCAGTAATGGCTCGGGGTCTTCCTCTAAAGACTCTTCCATGGTGCTGGGCTATTCAGCTGGTCTGGCTCCTTCCTTGGCATTTTTCTTCCCTTCTTTCCCTCTGGTCATCTGGTGCCAGCACTGCCTCATTTATTTCACCTGTCAGCCTACTACTATGAGGACTGCTGACTCCACCCTGCATGAATTTGTTTCTTATACAGATTCTTTCAGAAGCTGATTTGTGGGTATCTGGGAAATGTAGTCCTGGGAGGCATCATTTTAGCTTAATCTTACATTTAAAGGATCCCTGTTGAGGGAATTTTAATGCTTTCACTTTTTCTTTTAGTGCAGGGACTAGAGTGGCACCTGGTGATTTAAACAAGGGGCAGAATTAATAAATTTTGAGTTAATTTTCCCTATTTTTTCTTGCAGCTTCTTATTTATTTAAAAATGTTTCTATACTGCCTCCCCATACCAACAACTGGAATGCCCAAAGCAGTGTAGAAAACTTTAATAAATGTAACACATACAACTTAAAATGTCACCTAAAATAAAAACCTTCAGCCAGAACACTATTTTTCCTTTAAGGAATTATTCACTTTCAGGACAGAAACAAAAATGTCTTGATTTTAACTAAACTAAATATCTCTCTCATTTTGCACATAGAGGTGTCTCAGTAAACATGTTCATCAGAAGTGGTTTTCCCATTCTGTCAAAGAATAGCACCCACTAAATAAAAAGCTGCTTCAATCTGAGCTTGTTTTGCTATTTGAGATCTGATAATGATCTAAGAGTTGTGGATAAGTGTGAGAGCTAATCAGCAAATCAACAAGTGCGCATCAGATTGTTTCCAGTAGCAGTGTGCAAATGCATACTGTGGAAATAATATTGTCAGGGCATTTCAGCTTCCAAGCCTTCTGGGTTTGTTCAGCTTTAGCTCTTCTGCCATTTCAGAGCAGTTCTCAAAGGGATAAGTCCTGCTGAGCATTTTTCTATCTGCTGAAAGAAGGTTGGGAAGAGAGAGAGAGAGCAAGAGTCAGGGAGAAAGATGTTAGAACAACTTAAAAAAGAAAAAAAAGAGTAGCTAATAGATTTTTTTTTAAAGAATTTGGAAAATAAAAGAGAAAAGAGGGGCTTCTGTGGAGGAATGGGAGAAAAGAAGAGGTCTTTAGGAAACCAACCTCACAATGACCCAGCTCAAGTCTCTGAAGACTATCATGTTTATTTTTCCTGTCTGGAATCATTAGGATGTTATTGACATTGCCTATACAGCAGCAGAAGAGAAGACAGCTGCATTAGTCAACGTGCATTGTGCTTGTAGTGTCACAAGTCAAGAGTATTACACACCTACAGCAGCAGTGCTACTAATATATTGGCAATTGGCTGAAAAGTAGTATCAGCAGAATCAGAGAGAAAACATCAATATTAGGAAAGACACTAGTGTTTGAGAAATAAAAAAAAGAATGTGGATATGGTGTATCTGCATCTACGTTTATCAGTATTGATATCTTTGTAGGAATGAGCAAGTATTCACAGATTCATCCATTCTGAAAACCACCACCACTCATTATCATAACGAGCTTGGTCTGACACAGGCAGCAAATCTGCCTCTTCTACCAAGGGAAAAAACAGTGAAGACCATCAGGAAAGGCAATTGCCCTGTTATCACTTTTAAATCAAGAGAAATGTCTTACTACCTGGCCTCTCAAAGGGAAGGATAGACTCTCTGTTTTCAGGGTAGCTAAGCTAGTTTCACTAAGACCTACCTTGGAAAGCAGATTTTTGTATTCCTCATGTAGTCTTTCTGCACAGAAGTATGGGGGGTTTCAGTCATCCTAAATCTGATAGCGATTTGTTAGCAAGTACTGAGAACTGAGTAACGATGAGATTCTGTCCTTAGGCACAGTAAGGTATAACTAGGGGAAGGCTGTATTTAGGAGAACAGGGGGAAGAGAGTGACAAATGGGCAGCTTCTTCTGGAACAGTTATTTTTCTTGATAAACATGACTGAGTTTGATAAATATGAAGCTGCAGCCTCCAGCACAGCAGCAAAGTTGAAATGACAGAAGAAAGCTGGTTTGGTGTCTCAGTGGAAGTACTATGTAGTGCCATGGAGCAGGGGTAGGTGTCTTGAGTTTGACTAAACTAAGTTGGGAAGGGAACATAAACTGGGAAGGAGGGAGGAGAAACATTTTTAGGTATCTGAAAATGAAGGCTCATGGTGCTGGATCCCAGTCCCGGTTCTGACTGAGTTGAAAGCCCAAAAGAGAAGGAGGAAACTGCTAATCAGAACAAAGAAAGAAATGAGAGCACTAGAACCAGAAAGCCCTTCATTAATGTTGCTAGTAGTTTGACCTGTTTTTACTGATGCTTCTCTTTCTTCTACTTGCTACAATAACATCCTTCTCCTCACATTGGGGCAGATTTTCAAAGGGTTACGCGCGTAACCCCCGAAAAGCTGCCCCTGCGCACGCTGAGCCTATCTTGCATAGGCTCGGTGGCGTGCGCAAGCCCCGGGACGCGCGTATGTCCCGGGCCTTCGAAAAAGGGGCGGATCCGGGGGTGTGGCGGTGGTCCGGAGGCAGGTGTAACTTCTACAATAAAGGTTAGGAGGGGGTTTTAGATAGGGCTGGGGGGGCGGGATAGATAGGGGAAGGGAGGGGAAGGTGCGGGGGGGGGGGGGGGGGGGCGGAGGGAACGGAGGAAGGCTGCGCGGCTCGGCGCGCACAAGTTGCACAATTGTGCACCCCCTTGCGCGCGCCGACCCTGGATTTTATAAAATGTGTGCGGCAGCGCGCGCATGTTATAAAATCGGGCGTAGATTTGTTTGCGACGGTTTGCGCGAACAAATCTATGCCTGCGCGCAGGTTTAAAGATCTGCCCCATAGGTTTGTTCACTATCTGATGGCAGACATGTAATGGAAAACCAGTCATTCATTTGGATTCTGAGCCTAGTAAAGACAGCAGGTCTACAAGACATAGAGCAAGACTGCTGGCATTTTAATTGTTCAAGCATATTTTCCTTCTGCAATGGTTCAGTGCTACTTAAAAGAATGCAAGCTGTATTTAGGGAAACAGGAAGGCGAAAGTGACAAATAGGTTGCTTCTTCAGAACAGTAATTCTTCTTTATTAGCCGCTTATGCGGAACCGTGTCAATGATCTAACTGAAATCAAAGTATACTACGTCTAATGCTCTCTCCGGTCACCCAGTAAAAGAAATTGATCAGATTGATCTGACAAGACCTACCTCTGGTATAGCCATGCTGCTTTGGATTTTGTAATCCATTGGATTTCAGAAACTGTACTATCAATATTCAGTGATTCCATCAATTTGCTCATCACAGGGATATCCAGCCTGTAGTTCCCAGCCTCCTCATTACTTTTACTTTTATGTAGATGAACCACATCTACCTGTCTACAGTCTTCTGGAATTACTCCTAACTCTAAAGAAGCATTGAAAATGTCAGCCATCAGCCCCATTGTTTTATTTATTTCAGCTATCTCCACATGAGCAAACTTTTCTGAAAATCATTTGAGGTTTACTTCACTTCCTATCTTCTTTGTGTCTGTTTTCTATGGTCCTATTCCTGGTCCTTCCTCAGTGAACTCCGAACAGAAATATTTGTTAAACAATTCCACTTTTTCCTCATTAGCCTCTACATAATCTTTCCCAGAGCCATAACTAGCCTAAGGCCAATATAGCCTTGGTCATAGATGCTATTGCTCAAGGGCACTGCCACTCCACCACGCGAATGATTAATCCACCGTGGGATTAGCGGGGCAAGAGAGTACGTGCTTCCCCTTTCCCACGCCAACCTTGGCAGCCAGCACTTCTTCCACACCGCAGCTGAAATCTCAGCTCCACGATTTGAACAGCGGAGCTCTGTTTCTATGGATTGCTACAGGGTTCAAACATCAGCAGTTTGAACATGCAGATCAAACTGCTGTTGTTTTGAACCACATGAAGCTCCATAGAGACAGAGTCCTGTGGTTCAAATAATGGGACAAAGATTTCAACTGCAGGCCAGAAGCGGGAAGAAGCACTGTATCTGCAGTAGAAGGAGCCTACAAAACAGAAAAGGATGTGGGGATTTGGAGGGAGATTGGGTGTAGGAGGGAGGCTGGGGAGTGGAGAGCAGGGGAAAATGGGGTCTGGAGCACTGGAACCTGCACTCAAGATGATGAATTATCCTCTTGCACCAAGGATATGTCTCTAGGGGCACGTGCCCATGAAGGAAGGGTTAGGATGGTTGTTGTAGTTGGTGATTCAATTAATAGGAATGTAGATAGCCGGGTGGCTGGTAGACGTGAGGATCACTTGGTAGCTTGCCTTCTGGCTGCGAAGTTGGCACATTTTGTGCATCATATAGATAGAATTTTAGATAGTGCTAGGGAGGAACTGGCTGTGTTGGTACATGTGGGTACCAATGACATAGGAAATTGTGGGAGACAGGTTCTGCAAGCCAAATTTAGGATTTTAGTTAGAAAGTTGAAATCCAGAATCTCCAGGATAGCATTCTTAAAAATGCTGCGCATTCCACTTGCAAGACCCCAGAGGCAAAGCAGAGCTCTAGAGTCTCAATGCGTGGATGAGACGTTGTTAGAGAGAAGAGGGTTTTAGGTTTCTTACGAACTGGGCATCACTTTGGGAAAAAGGGGCCCTTTTCAGAAAGGATGGGATCCACCATAACCAGAGTGGAACCAGGCTGCTGGCAGCAACCTTTAAAAAGGAGATAGAGCAGCTTGTAAACTAGATGATAGGGGAAAGCTGACAGTCACTCAGATGGTTCAGAATGATGTTTCTTTGAATGATACTAAGAGAACAGGGAAATCTGGACATCCCAATAGAGAGGTTGCAATAAATTCTAAAGTGGACCAGGTGCCTTTAAGTAAAGAGCAGAAAGATTCCAAATTACCCTTGTTAACTGATAAGCAGGTTGTTAATAAAAACAAAAACATACTTTGAAATGTCTGTATACAAATGCTAGAAGTAAAAAGAAATAAGATGGGGGAGTTAGAGTGCATAACACTGGATGAAGAGGTTGATTTAATTGTTATCTCACAGACCTGGTGGACGGAGGATAACCAATTGGATGCTCTGAAACCAGGGTACAAATTATATTGAACTGATATAATAGATCTAATTGATAGAGGAGTGGCACTATATATTATATTAAAGAGGGCATTGAGTCAAACAGGATAAAAGATCTGCAGGAAATAAAATGCAATGTTGAATCTTTATGGATAGAAATTCCAGGTGAAAAGAAGAATAAAATAGCAGTGGAGGTGTATTACTGTCCACCTGGCCAGAATGAACAAACAGACAATGAAATGTTAAAATTAGGGAAGCTAATAAAATCAGCAGCACATTAATAATAGGTGATTTCAATTACTCCAGTATTGAGTGGGTGAATGTCACATCAGGGCATGCTAGAGAGGTAAAGTTCCTAGATAAAATAAATGACTGCTTCATGAAGCAGCTGGTACCAGAACCAACAAGAGGGGAAACTATTTTATATCTAGTCCTTAGTAGAATAGAGGATTTGGGTGTGAGAGGTAACAGTGTTGGAACCACTTGGCAATAGTGACCACAACATGATTAAATTTGACTTAATGACTAGAGAGAGGATACTAAAACCTACTGCGACAGAATTTAAATTTCAGAATGGTAACTATGATAAATTGAGGAAAATGTTTAGGAAAAAACTTAAAGGAGCAGCTGCAAAAGCTAAGAGTTTACATCAGGTATGGACATTGTTTAAAATACCACCTTGGAAACCCAGACCATGCATTAGTGTTGTGGGAACGATGTACATGAGCATGAGCCCCGTACCGTGACGCGACTGACACAACCCTAGGACTGGCAGTAGTCCATGTCGTGGGCGGGTGAACGCATCCAGGCACAGGCTAGGGTGAAGCTGAAGACTGGAGACTTAGAACCAGCTGAAGGGTCAAGTGGAGCCGACTCAGATCAGAAGCACTCAAAGACTTGAGACAGGAACACTTGAGGCTTAGAACAGGAACAGATGAACCAGGAACTAGGAGACCTCTGATGAGAACCAGCAACCCAGGCTGGTCTCCTAGGTAGTGCTCCGGACACTCCAAAAGCCCTTTCTGACTACTGTTTGGGAAAGGCTTCCATAGGACAGATAAAGGCTGAAGAATCTGAAGACTCATGACAAGACGAAGGCTCTGAAGACTTGGAACATGATGAAGGTTCAGGACTTGGAGCAGGCTGAAGGCTGGAACAAGATCTTCGGAGACCAGGGACAGGACTCAAAAGTTCATAACTCAGACTCAGGAACTCAGATTCAGGAACTTAGACTCTAAAACCAAGGAAGAGACTCTGAAGGCTTGGGCAGGACTCTGGAGACAAAATTCAGAAGACCCAGGAAACAGGAGACCAGGAATATGGAGGACATAAGAAACAGGAGACCTCGAAGGACCTTGTGAATGCAACGTGGATGCGTTTCAAAAGCTCTTTTATAGGGCAGCAAGCAATGACATCATCCAAGGGCACTGCGGGCTTTTCCCACTGCGGGCCTTTTAAAGTAGGCAGAGAATAGTGTGAAGGAGGAACATTGGCAGCGTTCAGCTAAATGGTGACTGGCGGCATCTCTCCTGCTGCGGGAGGCGGCAGCACGGGTCCAGTGGTGATGGGGGATGGCAGTGTTTCAGGGCCGCACAGGAAAACAGAGGAGCCCCGCAAGCAGTATCACAACAGTTAGAAAAGGTGGAAGGAAGGCTAAACAACAACTGACATGGTTAAAAGATGAGGTGAGAAAGGCTATAATAGCTAAAAGAGCATCTTTCAAGAAATGGAAAAGGGATCCAAATGAAGAAAACAGGAAACAGCATAAGCACTGACAAGTTAGAGGCAAGACATTGATAAGGAAGGCAAAGAGAGAATTTGAATAGAAGCTTGCCATGTAAGCAAAAACCCATACAAGCAAATTTTCAAATGGCCACGACCGTAAATAACGGAGGTTACACGTGTGGCCGGGCCTTGCACGTGCCGTGCACATTTTCGGACGCTCCTGGCCACGTACAGAAATGCCGGGCCCTGAAAATGGGGCGGGATGGAGGCTGCTGTCCCAGGGAAGTGCGCGCCAGCAGCTGGCCTGCGTGCAGAAACTACTTGTGCTTTTAAATAGTAAAATAAAAAAAATGGCGATAGCTTAGGTTTAGAGATCAGGAAGGAGAGGGGAAGAGGGAGGAAGGTTAGGTAGTGGGGTAGAGAAGTTCCCTCCCAGTCCACTCCTTAATTGGAACGGACTGGGAAGGAACAGGGGGAGGCCCAAATGCGTCACTGCATGGCCATCGGATTTTATAACATGTGCATGTTATAAAATCGGCGCGTCCATGTGCACGGGCCAGGAACCGTGCGCACATGGACGGTCGCGCACTGCTTTTAAAATCGACCCATAACGAAAACTTTTTTTCAGGTATGTTCAAAGTAAAAAGCAAGTGAGGGAGACAGATGGACTATTAGATGATCAAGGGGTAAAAGGGACACTTTGGATGACAAAACCATAGCAGAGAGCGAAAATAAATTCTTTGCTTCAGTCTTCACTGACGAAGATGTAAGAGAAATACCCATGCTAGAAATGAAACTCAAAGGTGACAATTCAGCAGAAATATAACAGGGCAAATTGACAAACTAAAGAATAGCAAATCACCTGAACAAGATGGTATACATCCCAGAGTGCTAAAAGAACTGAAAATGAAATTGTGGACCTGTTACTAGTAATTTCTAAACTATCACTAAAATCATCTATGGTACCTGAAGATTTGACTGTTGCCAATGTAACGCCAGTTTTTAAAAAGGGATCAAGGAGTGATCCAGGAAATTATAGACCAGTGAGCCTGATGTCTGTACCATGCAAAATAGTGGAAACTATCATAAAGAACAAAATTGTTGAACATATAGATAGAGGTAGCTTAATGGAACAAAGCCAACATGGATTTAGCCAAGGGAAGTCTTGCCTTACCAATCTGCTACATTTTTTGAGGGTGCAAATAAACATGTGGATAAAGGTGAGCCAGTTGTTATAGTGTATATGGATTTCCAGAAAGTGTTTGACAAAGTCCCTCATGAGAGACTTTTTAGGCAATTAAAAAGTCATGGGATAGAGGGCAGTGTCCTATTGAGGATTGCAAACTGGTTAAAAGATAGAAAAAACAGCAAGGCTAAATGGTAAATTTCCTAATGGAGAAAGATAAATAGCGGAGTGCCCCAGGGATCTGTTCTGTGACCACTGCTTTTTAATATATTCATAAATGACCTGGAAATGGGAACAACAAGTGAGGTGATCAAATTTGCTGTTGACACAAAATTATTCAAAGTTGTTAAATCACAAGAGGATTGTAAGAAATTGCAAGAGATCCTGCAAAACTGGGAGAATGTACATGGAAATTTCAAATGAAATTTTATGTGGACAATTGCAAAGTGCTACACTTTCAGGTAGATTTTAAAAGTGTTGCTTGAACAAAAACGATCCTATATATGTGTATGTGGACTGCACGCAAGCAACACTAATTTTAAGAAGCCAGGAAGTATACCCAACAAGAATAAGGAGGCGGGAAATTTGTTGCCAAGACTTATACACTTAACCCCAAATGTTTCAAAGGCTGATCATGGCATGCTACCTATATAATTTTCTGCTGGTCCTACAGGACAAGGAACCAGAGGGGTCCTGAACAGAGGGAGGGAGGGAGGGAGGGAGGGAGGGAGGGAGAGAGAGAGAGGGAGAGAGAGAGAGGGAGAGAGAGAGAGGGAGAGAGAGAGAGGGAGAGAGAGAGGGAGAGAGAGAGGGAGAGGGAGAGGGAGAGGGAGAGGGAGAGGGAGGGAGAGAGGGAGGGAGGGAGAGAGAGAGGGAGAGAGAGAGAGAGAGAGAGAGAGAGAGAGAGAGAGAGAGAGAGAGAGAGAGAGAGAGAACCTGACACTCTATATATCTCCCACTATAAGAGGGGCACTTTCAACTCAGAGTGGGGTTTTTTTTTGGGGGGGAAGCAGTGTTACATTGGTCTGCCTAGGGTGCAAGGGTCTGTAGATTCTTGTAATACCACAAAACCCCACCATGAGTTGAAAGTGCCCCTCTTACAGTGGGAGATATATAGAGTGTTATATATTTTCTCTTTATCAGAGGTTCTCTCTCTCTCACTTTCTCACTTGTGAGTATGTAGATAAAGGTTCCACACATATGTGAGGTAGGGATATTTTAAATGATACAAATGTTATTAAATTAAGTGTATCTCTGCTTGCATGCCAATGGGCGCATGCGCGCACCTTTTAAAATTTACCTCATGCACACTACATGGTTGGACATGGTTTATTCATGTACAGTTATTATGGGGGGTCAATGTAATATTTGGGCTCTTTGGGTTCCTACAGCCATATTCTTTCAATAAAAATTATTTTGAAAATAAAAATGTTAAGACAAGAGTAACCCAAATTATATAGAAACATAGAAATGATAGCAGAAGAAGACCAAACGGCCCACTCAGTCTGTCCAGCAAGCTATGCACTTTTTTTTTCCCTCTTACTTGTTATGCTTGGCTCTTAGTACCTTTTAGTTTTATTTCCCTTCCACCCCACCATTAATGTAGAGAGCAGTGTTGGAACTACATCTAATTGAATATGTAGCTTAGTTAGGGGTAGTAACCGCCTCAATAAGCAAGCTACACTCATGCTTTTGTTTACTCGACTATGTAATTTAGTCCTTGTTGGTTGTTGTCTATATATATAGATACTCTTTTCTACATTGCCCCTGCCATTGAAGCAGAGAGCTATGCTGGCTGTGCTTTGAAAGTGAAGTAACAGACTTTCTCCCCTGCCATTGAAGCAGAGAGCTATGCTGGCTATGCGTTGAAAGCAGTGGCGTAGCCTCGGGTGGGCCTGGGTGGGCAGGTGCCCACCCAACTTAGACCCAGGCCCACCCAACTGGCACCGGAACTGCAAGGCTGTCGCGGGATCCCATCCCCGCGACAGCGAACAAGAGAACCCACACCTCGCGCGCCATCACGGCACACGTGGGGAAGCAGTGCTGAGGCCGTATGGCCAACCGGTCTTCCTGTTGAGGGGGGGGAGCGGAAGCGCCGCGCGCAGCTTCCGCTTCCTCCCCCCAATGCAAGAAGATCAGCTGCCTCTCCTGCTGCCACCCGTTCTCCTGCTATCTTCGGACCAAACGGCCCGCCGAATTTCCTGTTTGGGGGAGCGGAAGCGCCGCGCACAGCTTCCGCTTTCTCCCCCAAAGCAGGAAGATCAGCTGCCTCTCCTGCTGCCACCCGTTCTCCTGCTATCTTCGGACCAAACGGCCCGCCGAATTTCCTGTTTGGGGGAGCGGAAGCGCCGCGCACAGCTTCCGCTTTCTCCCCCAAAGCAGGAAGATCAGCTGCCTCTCCTGCTGCCACCGGCCTCCTGCTATCTTCGGGCGTCGGGCCGTACTGCCCGCCGATCTTCCTGCTTGGGGGGGGGGGGGGGAGGGAGGAAGCGGACATTGTGCGCTGCGCTTCCGCCCCCCCCCCCGACAGGAAGTTCGGACGCCCGAAGATAGCAGGAGTCCGGTGGCAGCAGGAGAGGCAGCTGATCTTCCTGCTCTGGGGGAGAAAGCGGAAGCTGTGCACGTGCTTGAATGTGTATGTGTGGATGAGAATGGGAGTATGTGTGGGTGAAAACTGGAGCCTGGGTGTGTATGTGGGTGAGAATGGAAGCTTGAATATGTGGGTGAATGGGAGCTCGAATGTGTGTATGTGTGGTTGAGAATGGGAGCCTGGGTTTGTGGGTGGGTGAGAATGGGAGCTTGAATGTGTGTATATATGGGTGAAAATGAGAGCCTGGGTTTGTGTGGGTGGGTGAGAATGGAAGCTTGAATATGTGGATAAGAATGGGTGCTTGAATGTGTGTATGTGTGGGTGAGAATAGTACCTTAAATGTGTATATGTATGGATGAGAATGGGAGCTTGAATATGTGTGGGTGAGACTGGGAGCATGGGTTTGTGGGTGAGAATGGGAGTCTGGGTTTATGTGTGTGGGTGAGAATGGGTGCCTGGATGTGCGTCTGTGTGTGCATAAGAATATAAGCCTGGGGAGGGGTGAGAAAGTGAGAACTTGAATGTGAGCTTGTGGGGGGGGAGAGCATATGAGAGTGAGAGCTTGAGTGTGTGAGAGGGAGTCTGTGAGAGAAAGCGTGTATGTATGTGTGTGTGTGTGTAAGGGAAGAAGACAGTAATAGAAGAAAGACACTGAAAAGGAATTAGGAAATGAGCTATAAGGGAAAAAATGGGAAAAAGAGACCAGGACCAACTGATTAGAAAAATACAAAGATCAGACAACAAAAGTAAAAATATATATCTATATTTTGAGATGTTAGCAATTTAAATTTAAGCAACACAACCGCTCTCTCAAAATTTATGGACAGGTAGGAGCCGTGTATAAAATCGTAATAATAAGAAGGCTAAAGTACCACAAATCACCGTGAATTATGTTTGTATCATTAAGTAAACCTCATACTTAGGTGTAGATGTGAATGCTATGCTGCATAATTTGGCATTATTTATCAGTAAAAAAACAACTAGTAGACCTGCATGCCTACAGCCCACCCATGTTAACCTTGTGCCCACCCAAAAAATCAATTCTGGCTACGCCACTGGTTGAAAGTGAAGTATCAGATTTTCTCCCCTGCAGTTGAAGCAGACAGCTATGCTGGCTATGCGTTGGAAGTGAAGTATCAGACCTTCTCCCCTGCCGTTGAAGCAGAGAGCTATGCTAGATATGCACTGAAAGTATCAGGCTTATTTGGTTTGGGGGTAGTAACCCCCAAACCAAATAAGCCTGATAAGTCACCAAATAAGTCACCAAAAGGTGACTCCTAATGTGGAAGTTGCATGGCTTCACAATGCAACTTCCACATTAGGAGTCACCTTTCAGGAAAAGGATTTAGGTGTCATTGTTGATAATACGTTGAAATCTTATGCTCAGTGTGCAGCAGCAGCAGCCAAGAAAGCAAATAGAATGCTAGGAATTATTGGGAAAGAAAGGGAGAATAAAACAGATTATCATAATGCCTCTGGGTAGTTCCATGGTGCAACCTCATTTATTTAATTAAAAACATTTATATTCCGCTTATAATGGAGGCCATTGCTAGGCAGATTACAATAAATGAACAGTTAAAACAATGTATCATAACATTAAAAAACAAACACTAAAACAGAAACAAAACTAAATAAAATCATGTTTACAAAAAAGCTTTATGTCTCCTTTCGCTTGAAGAGAATCTGGAGTAGTGTGTGTAGTTCTGGTCACCGTATCTCAAAAAACATATAGCAGAATTAGAAAAGATAGAGAGAAGGGCAATCAAAATGATAATGGCAACAGTAGGTTTATATGACGTTGGAGATACATCCACCCACAAGATAGAAAATGCACCTTTTTCTCTCACCCTCATAGATATACATGAATTGACTATATCTGGGGAAAGAAGACTATTACCAGAAGTACTTTTGGCGAAGAATGGGGTTATTTCATAGTCAGACAATGCACCTATGTCACTTTTTCTTTACAACAGACTTGCTTGCCACACCGGAAATGGGTACTAGATGTTTCTTTGCTGAAGGGTGAAGAGAATATTGATTCCATTGATGATTGTCTTAGGAAATATTTTTCTTTAAATGAAATGGAGGATATGCACAGAAATATAGTTTGGGATGCATGAAAAGCACTGGTCTGAGGTCACATTATTGCATTAAAGAGCACCATAAACAAGAGGAGGAAACAGGAGCAGAATAAATTGAGAGGTGAGGTTAAGCCATTACACAGAAAGAATGCACAGTCCTCCTCAGACACATTGAGGAAAACTTTGGTCCACAAGCGTAGTGCATTGAACACTCTCATTGATTATAAAGTGGTTGCTGATATGAGGAGGGTTAGTCATAAATAATACAATCAGGGCAACAAACCTGGCCAGCTTCTAGCTCATATGCTTAACTCCATTCTAACAGATATGTCTCAGAAATAGAACTGGATGGGAGGAGGTTGGTGAATACCCCAACTGAGATTAGTTCAGTATTTGCCTAGTTTTTCAAAGAATTATATATATATATATATATAGGAGGCTATTGACATAGATAAGGAGGTTGAAGCATTTCTTGATAAGATTTCTCTGCTTTATTTGGCTCCTGTAGAAGCTCGAGTTCTTGAAAAGAAAATCTCGCACTTTGAAATAGAAATGGCTACTAAACCTTTGCGGCAGAGGGAAGAAGATGTTCTGGAGAAGATGGTTTCTCTCTTAATTATTATAAAACCTTTGCACACATTTTGATAGCAGAATTGGCAAACATATACAATGGCATCTTGAAAGGAGATATGTTGCCTTCATCTATTATGCATGCATCAATTAGTGTTATACCAAAAGAAGGGAAGAATCCAAAATACTGCAGTTCCTATAGATCAATATCACTCAAATTACAATATTAAGATTTTTGCGAAGTATTGGCTACCCGCCTTGAGCGCTTCCTACCGTATCTGATACATAAATATTAAACTGGTTTTGTAAAGGGTCGACAGGGAGCTGATAACATTCGATGAACCATTTAATATACAATGCCAATCATCAGAAATCAAACTCCCTCTACTTTTCTATGGATGCTGAGAAGGCATTCAGTCAAGTGGAATAAAATTGCCTTGTTTGTGGATCCTCAACAATCCCCATTTACAGTTTCTGGACTAATTTCAGCTTTCATTAAGGTCTCCAAGTATAAGGGGGGAAACAGAAATTTTGGACCTAGGAATGTCACCAGACATGAGCTATAGAATTCGGGCCCAGTTTCCTTTCAAATGGGCTGCTAATCATATAAAGTACTTGGGAATGAACATTACAAAGAGGATGGACAACTATGCATCCCTGCTAAAGGTTATTCAGGAGGACTTAATGAGATGGAAATTCTTTTTTCTCTCCTGGTTTGGGAGGCTCTCTACTATTAGATGTGAATTGGTTATTTTCACTTTCAAATAATAGAAGGACTAGGGGGCATTCCATGAAGTTACCAAGTAGCACATTTAAGACTAATCAGAGAAAATTCTTTTTCACTCAATGCACAATAAAGCTCTGGAATTTGTTGCCAGAGGATGTGGTTAGTGCAGTTAGTGTAGCTAGGTTCAAAAAAGGTTTGGATAAGTTCTTGGAGGAGAAGTCTATTAACTGCTATTATTCAAGTTTACTTAGGGAATAGCCACTGTAATTAATTGCATCAGTAGCATGGGATCTTCTTAGTGTTTGGGTAATTGCCAGGTTCTTATGGCTTGGTTTGGCCTCTGTTGGAAACAGGATGCTGGGCTTGATGGACCCTTGGTCTGACCCAGCATGTTCTTATAATGAATTTTCTACCCTAGTTTTTATTTTCTAAATGCTTCCCATCAAACTCCACCCATTGTTTATGGTGGGATTCGGCCTCTAGAGTATCATGCTTCCTTTGAAAGAGTAAATGAGCTAGAATGAGTGAAAAAGGTGTTAATGGGTTTGAGAGATAGGGGCAGTTTAGGTCTTCCTGATCTTAAGGCCTTGTTGAAGGCAATTCATTTAAAAAGTATTCTTCAATGGTGGAAAACACCAGCTGTGAAACATTGGGTTCAATTAGAACAGGCAACTCTCTCATCTAAACTCTCCTTCACCTAACTGGGAACCACCCATTCCTAGAGGAAATACTGTATACTTGGCAAAACATCACTTCTAAGGAAAGGATATCTACCTACCTTTCTCCATTAACTCCTTTGTGGGATACCCCGTATTTCTCTGAACGACTTACTACAAACAACTTTCATTGTTTGTATAGGCATGGTTTTCAATGTGCTGGAGAGCTGTTTACTTTCCATCCAATAACTTAAAGCTAAAATGGGGAGATCGATATCCCAATATTTGGATATTTACAGCTATGAGGGATTTTAAATGCAGGTCAACTCACCTCTGCATTTGGCAGAAAGACCTCATCTTTTGAAAATGTATTCCTTGGGAAGGTAAATAATAGAGGATTGATTTCCACAATCTATCAGATCCTACTACATGAAGAATCTCACCCAATAGTGAGATACAACAATCTCTGGATCAAGGATTTAGGGAGGGATGTTGAAAAGGAAAGTAGAAGCACATAACATGGTGGGTTAGTCAGGGGAATTATGGATGCATGCTTGCAAAGGCGAATGGTTACAAAATCTTATAGTGTTGGTACAACACTCCGGTGCGGTTGCATTGAATGAATTTTAGTGACTCAGACAGGTGCTAGAGACACTGTGGGGAAATAGGATTCTTATTCGATATGTGGTGAAGTTATATCATGAATACAGGAGGCATTCAATCTGGGCATAATCTTACTAGGCCCACCACTGCTGGGAATTATACCTTCTTATCAGGGGGCATACCTTTAGTGATACATTTGAGTCATCTCTGCATACATTGTTGTTGATGAATTCTATCTTTTAATTTATGTTAGTATGTTTTCCATTTTATGTGTGTTAGAAATGACAATTGCCTAGTCCTTTGTTTATAGGCGATACATAAATCCTAATAAACATAAACATCTCTTGGTGGCAGTGAGATGTACAATAACTAGATTTTGGAAACTGCCACCAAGCCTTTTCTAGAAGTGTGGATCCAAATAAGTTGGTCTGTTTTTTCTATGGAATTGGTTACCTACTTTGTACAGAACAAATACTATGATTTACCTAGAATATGGGATCTATTTCTGAAATTTGCTGGTAAAGAAGTGAGATCTGTCTCCACTGCACCCAAGATATCCCAGAGTAGCCCTCACAGGTAACATCAGGAGAGGGAGGGATGGACAGTTCGTAGTGTTTGAACCTTTTCCTTTTTTCTGGACTGTGAGGGATTGAGAGTTGAATTTTTCCTCTTGGGATAGTATATTATGCATATTTTATCTTTCTTTGGTGGACATTTTGTCTTTTAGTCTGGCCTGTATGAGTTTGCTCCTGCATCTTACAAATGGAATATTTGTTTCCTTTTCAACCTCTTTTTTTATTATTTCATTATCACAATAAAACCTTTTTGAAACAAAAAAAAGATTCTTGGGGAAAAAAAAAAGAATACAATGAATTTTTTTTTTTTATCAGAGCTGGAAAACTGCTCCCTTACCTTCATGTTGGCTTGCATCAGGCTGGGAAAGATGGCTTGGTCCCTTCATGTTAGCAGAGTCTGCAGGTGATTATATCTGAGGCAGAATGAAGAGGCTGCTATAGCCCTTCAGCAGCTGCTTCTATCCACAGAAGGGAGGTAACTGGGGCCTGTCAGCTTCTGCTTCTATTTGGCAGGTGGGAGGCGACTGGGGCCTGTCAGCTCCTGCTTATATCTAGCAGGAGAGAGGCCGCTGGGGGCTGTCGGCTGCTGCTCCTGCTTTTACCAGGCAGGAGAGAAGGTGACTACGACCTACTGCTGGCAGGGAAGCTGCTCAGATCTTAAAGGCACATGCAGCCTTGTGCAAAGAATTTCAGGTATCTGTTCTTTATTTTGGTGAGGTCCTGAATCCCTCTTATTCCTTCGTTTTGCTGAAGGATGCTCACATCTTTAAGTAAGGCTAGCAGGGGCAGGTCTACCTTTTTCTTTTACTGATATTTCTGCTTTTTCACTTCTTTAGAAAGTTGCTCAGTGTTTGGGGAATATGGTGTGATTTTCATTTTGGGGCAGGATTCAAGGCGCACATCATTCAGTTGGCTCCTCAATTCGTTTTTTACAAAATTCATGCTAGAAAACAATTCTTCAAAAAAAGTATGTTGATCCAAAGACTGTGAGAATCCCAAATGCATATTTCTTCAGTTGACTGTAGCTGTCAGGCAGACAATTCCAAATGTCAGATACAATTTGGTCATGTTTTTTTAAGACTGTCAATTTCTGTCTACTTGTGATGTAGTGCCAGAGTAGATTTCTGCCTTCTCGGATTCTCCAGTTCAGTGGCAAGGAAATGCTAATAAATTCAGTGCAAAAGTTATCAATTTCAAGTATCAAAGTTGCTTTTTCATTTCTGAACTCTTGAAAGCACACAGCAAAAGCAGATTCCATTTTGAGTACTGCTTCTGCAAAGAATGTAATGTCAATATCATAGACATTTATTTCTCCATAATGCTTCTGTGTTAGGACATAGACCAGCGTGCCTTTCTCTATGTGTTTTGCAAATAAGGATAGCCTTCATTCAAAAGAAAGCACTTCTTCCAAAAGCAAAATTGTAGTACTTCCTGTTCCCTGTAGCTTCTGATTTAGCATATTTAGGTGCGCAGTTATTTCCACCATAAAATAGAATTTCTGCAACCAGTAAGGATCGGTCAGCTCTGAATATTTATGGTCCTCTCCTGCAGAAAAGTCTTCACTTTTAAGACAGGATGCTGACCGCTTTAGCACCCTCACCCCTGGAAAGCCATCTCACCTTGTTGCGCATAAAGAGATCCGAATATTGGCTATCGACTTCTTGAAGAAGCTTGCAAAACTGCTAATGATTAAGACCGTTTGCCATTATTTTGTTGACAATCTCCTCAACTAAATCTATGACTTTTGATATCTCCTTTAGAAAGATGTGTACATAAATGTAAGAAAGTTACATTATGCACCATACCCTTTTTAAATAATGAAACTAAACCCTTATGCTCGCCTCTTATGGTGGGTGCTCCATATATGGAAATAGAGATTATTTTGTTGATGTCAATTTTTTTTAGTTGCAAGCACTTGGTGACAGCTGGATACTTTGCAGCAAACATTTTGTGTTGAGATTTTTTTTTTAATTCTCTTTCAGCATTTAATTTTTTTTTTATTGTTAGAGAGTTTTTCATTGCAAATGATGCATACGGAGAGTCTGGCTGAACCCACTATAAATGGATAAGATTCAGTCCACTGGTTTTTAAATTCTCTGTGTTCATCATATTGCCATGTTTTCCAGAAATGCAATGCTTGCGGGCAACAGGCACTTCACTAGCGGGCACTTCCCTGGGCTCTGGGCACTTCAGCAAGTGGGCAGTTTATTAGCAAGCAGGTGTGTTTCATGAACACATCGGACAACTGGAACTCCACGAAGTGCTTCAAGGGGCAGTTCACCAGCAAGTGCTTCACCACGCAGTAGGTATTTCACCAGCAGGTACAGCTCCCTGTACTTAACCAACAGCCAATTCACCAGCAGGCATGTAACAAGCAGTTAAGGCAGGGGGGCACTTCCCTAGCAGGTGCTTCACCTGCAGGCACTGCACCAAGCAGGGGGTTAGTTCACCAGCAAGCACTGCCCTGGACAGCGAGCACTTCACCAACAGCCTCCCACAAGTTGATGATGCCTCCTCAGGTCTCCTTCTGCCACAGACTTGCATCTGCAAGGGCCAAAGACTCCTCTTCCTTCCCTTTCTCTCCTCTGCAGGCTGTTTATTTCACCTCGGTCCTTACTTTGCCACAGATGCACAGCAGGACAGATAAAAAAACACACCCTTCCCTTTTTGTTCCCCTTCCTCCGGTCAATTCCACCTCAGGCCTCCTCCCACAGACATACCAGGGCAGTCCAAAGGCACTGCCTCCTGACCATTGGCCAGCACTAGCTGATGACCATCTTCTCCTAGAGAGGCAGTGGGCTGATGAGGGCCTCCTTTTTCAGCAGGCCATGTGGAAAAAGTTGCTGCTTCTCTCTGCTCCTATGCTGTTGTCTGGGGCCACCTCCATCAGCTCCTGAGGTACTGGCTGGGACTTGCTGTCTCTGCTTCTGTGCAGGCTGAAGCCACATGTCTATGCTTCTTTTATGCTGACTGAGTCCACTGCAGGTTGATGAGGAGGATGCTTCCTTCTGCAGCCCACACAGCAATAACCCCTCAGCCGAGGCTACATGGGTTGATAAGGAGGCTTCTGCGGCCCATGCAGTGATGACTCTGCTCCTCAACTGGGCTACAGAGACTGACAAGAAAGTACGTTTTGCACCTTCAGCTCACGCATTCATCTTTCTCTGCCAAGCTCATGCTGACAGCATTTAAAACATAAGAACATAAAACTTGCCATACTGGGTCAGACCAAAGGTCCATCAAGCCCAGTATCTTATTTCCAGCAGTAGCCAATCCAGGTCACAAGTACCTGGCAGGATCCCAAGGGATGGATAGATTCCAAGCTGCTTATTCCAGGGACAAGCAGTGGATTTTGGTAACTCCACCTTAATAATGGTTTATTGACTTTTTCTCCAAGAACTTGTACAAACCTTTTTTAAATACAGCTATACTAACAGTTTTCACCGGATCCTCTGGCAATATATTCTATGTGTTGAGTAAAAAAATATTTTCTCATTAGTTTTAAATGAATCAACTAGTAATTTCATTGTGTGTCCCCTAGTTTTTTACTTTTTGAAAGAATAAACAACCGATTATCATCGGTTCCATTCCATTCAATGATTTCATGGTATAGTTGAATACATGCAATTCTTGTTTATGTTTCACAGCAAGTTTTCAAACACAACAAATCACGTTTTTGGATATTACAATTTATAAAACACTTAATGGCTTTAAAACTTCTTTATATCGACTTTGGGTTGAAATAATCGAAATTTAAACACACATTACCGATTTCACCGTGATTGGTTTAATGAGAGTCTATACTTTTGAAATACTATTTTTTGAAACTTCATTACAATACATACAATACGTGAATGTTTAAGGATCTCGACCGCAAATGATTAAAAGACCGGACGGCCTCCTTTTTAATATCAAGTAGGCATGTCGTCAGGCTTGATGATGCGGCATATATAATACTGATAAATAATAACTATTTTAGTGTTCATTATAGTAAATACTGTGAGTGTTGATAAGAGACCGAAAAGATTCTCTGAGGTTTTCCTTTTTGGAAGAAATACCAACTGATTCCTTCACAGGCTTTTTATTTCGAGGGTACCTGAAAAAAATCTTTATAATGAGTTTTTGCTTCAATTGCAAACTTCTTTTCAAACTCTCTCTTTGCTTTCCTTATCAATGCTTTGTCAGAGCTTTTCCTGTTTTCTTCATTCAGATCCCTTTTTCATTTCTTGAAAGATGTTCTTTTAGCTCTTTTAGTCTCTTACCTCATCTTTTAACCATGCTGGTAGTCATTTAGCCTTCCTTCCACCTTTTCTAATGCATGGAATACATCTGGTCTGAGCTTCCAAGATTTCCCTGCACCTCTGCTTCTTCGAGCTAATGGGAGCCATGCTGACAGCATTTCCCTGTGCTCCCACTACTTCAAACTGCTGGGAATCACACTGACATCATTTCCCTGCGCCCCGTCTACTTCAAGCTGCCAGGAACTGTGCTGACAGCATTTCCCTGTATTCCCATCACTTTGAGCCACCAGGAGGGATGAAAACAGCCACATGTGATACCTATCTTAGAGGAAAGTTGGGATAAAGGAAATATGATAGAGATTTAAATACCTCCAAAGTATTAATGTAAAGAAGGTGGACCTCTGGTAATGAAAAGGAGGCTCTGGAACTATGGATCATGGAATGAGGTAGGAAATATTTCTTCCCAGAAAGGGTAGTGGATGCATAGTGGAGAAAAGGTCAGTATCTGAATTCAAGAAAGCATGGGACAACCCTGCAAATCTCTGAGGAAGTGGTAGGGACTATAGAGCTGAACAGATGGCATGGCAAACTAGATAGATGTATGGTGTTTTTCTGCTGTCATTGTTCTATAATCTGATGATCTCAAGGTTGCAAAATGGCACAAGAGCAAGAGCAATGGTAGACTTCATAGAGTAAGATATTGCCAGTAGAATGAAAGAAGGTGATAATGCACAAATCATTGGTGAGTCTTCATCTGGAATACTGTGTCCAGTTTGGAGGCTGTACCTCCAAAAGAACATAAAGAGAGTAGAGGCAGTCAAGAGAAAAGGCTACTAAATGGTGCAACATCTTCTCCATAAGACAAATGAAGTGACATTTAAGGACTTAAATATGTATACCTTAGAGGAAAGGAGGGAGAATTAAATAGCCACTGCTATTAATTGCATCAGTAGCATGGGATCTTCTTAGTGTTTGGGTAATTGCCAGGTTCTTGTAGCCTGGTTTGGCCTCTGTTGGAAACAGGATGCTGGGCTTGATGGACCCCTGGTCTGACCCAGCATGGCAATTTCTTATGTTCTTATGTTCTTATAAATGATGTACAAGACTATGTATTTTTCATTGAAAAGGAAGTTCTAGAACAAAGGGACATGATATTAGGCTCATGGAATGATGGTGGGATACATGGAACAGCCTCCAAGTAGAGATTTATTTTGTTGTTTTTTATTATTTAAAAAAATGTATCTCTCATACACATCCAAAGCCAATATTCAAAAAATGTAGAATAAACAACTTATCCAGCTAAATGTAGGGATGGAACAATTCCCCTAAAAAGAAAGGCTAAAGAGGTTAGGGCTCTTCAGCTTGGAGAAGAGATGGCTGAGAAGAAATATGTAACCCCAGGGTGGGATAACTCTGATAGCTTGAATCCAGAAGCACATAGAAAAAGAGATGGGTCCTATATTTATGTATTTATTTAACAGTTTTATATACCGAAGTTCTGGTAACAAAGTTACTAATCAATTCGGTTTACATTACAATTAAAATTGACAGTATATAGAATAATGTCTTACAAAGAACAGGGAAGATTGAACTTGGAAAAAATAAAATAACTTAAGGAGAGCAATAAATAACTTCCAGGGAGCAAGGAGAGTACAATTTAAATACAATATAATATAAGTGAATATATTTTCGGAATTAACTATGTCGGGCCTGAGGTAGATTGTTGAGAAGTTTCATAAAAGGTATAGTCACTTTATTTAATTTGTTTTGTTTATTTACTTTTGTCTCCGTGCAAGGACATGAAAGGCATGCATTTGTAACTCTATCCTATGAAGAATGACCTTATCCTCATGCTTTTCAGTAGGATAAGCTGGAAGCCCGTGTTTGGCGCAAATCTTTCATTTCTTCCTGAACAGAAAGGATCACTGGTGCCCATTGAATTTTAAGGAGGCGGGAAAGGCTGCACACAGTTTCTTTCAGTTCTCCACAGATAGCATTTATACATCTGAGTTTGAGGGCTCCCTGTAGGGGGAAACAGTTTCAAGGCCCTTTTTTGCATTGAACACAGCACAAGCCTTTTTTCCTTCTCTGTAAACAGCATTGATAATAGTCACAATCCTTTGCACCAAAAAAACACAATGAGAAGCAATGTTTTTTCCCAGCTTTTTTACTGATAATTGAGTAGATGAGTGAAAAATATTTACAGCACTCAAATCAGATTTCTAATAACGTCAATGAACATATAGGCAGAAGAAAGATTAACACATTTGTGACCTTACTCTTCTAGTAAAGTCTTTTCATTTACTGAAAGTCAATTCTTTAGAAATCCATATCCGCTTTATCCCATTACTCAGATTTTGAAGAAAGCTTACTCCTCCTTCCAACTTTACCCAGCTTCTCCCCTTTGTGGAGTAGTCAGAATAAAGTATCAATAATTTATCAGAACTTAAATCTTTTGAGATCTCCTTATGACAATAACAGTGGCACTCTCCTCTCAGGTGCAGCTCACTTGAGTCAGCACTGAACACAGTTCTCAAAAACCGTTGGTCCTTCCCTGTAGCAAGGGACAGGACTCCACTTCTCAGATGTAACCTTCACTCCTCAGGCTCCTCCTAGGTGAAAGATGCCTCTTCCCAAAAGAATGGAAACTGATTCCTGGGTACCAAGGGCACTCAGCTCCAGGTGGAACACAAAATTATCTTTTACAAAAAAGGGGAAAAAACAAACCAGAGACAGGAAAGGTAGAAAAAACTTCCTTGCCTCACAACTGAGGAAATAGCACAAAAGACCAGATCTTTTAAAGTTGAAACTCCTCTGCATCAGGTCACAGACAGGTCTAAACGCTGGAGGTGTTGTAGAACACAGTCTGAATCTTCCCATCCTTTGATTTAACCATTCTCAGGGACGCCCACAATACTCTGAGAACAGTTCACACAAGAGTCTCACAATTAGAAGTTTCCCAAAAATAGATTAAAAGAGCAAAAGCAATTAACAACTAGGTCAGATTGACAAGTTGACCCACAACAGGGAAAAAAAGAAACAGGAGGCAGAGAGCTCCTGCCTTCAGGAAATCCAACTAAAATTCCACATTCCTAAAGTGGTTCCTGGTGGTGAAAAAGGAACACTATCTCAGTCTCCCACATAGGGGAGTAAAATCCAACCCACTGTTTAGTAATTGCTTCTGAACCTCCCCAGCTAGTTAGTACGCTCCTTCTGGTAAGGAAACCATGGGTTCCTTACAGATATGATAGAGGCTTATAAAATCATGAGTAGAATGGAAAGGGTGAATACAAATCGGTTGTTTACTCTTTCAAAAAGTACAAAGACTAGGAAACATACAATGAAGTATTAAGTAGTACATTTAAAACAAATGGTAGGTGGGTAAAAAATTGATATTGTTACACTGGAAGGGCCCGGTGGTACCTACCTTCTGGATGTGGCGTAATGCGTTTAATAAATTACTGCAAATAGAACATCTGTTGTCTTGTGGGTCCCCTCGGCAGAGAAACCGATTTGTGCGTGTCTGGATGGTGTATATTCAGTCTCTCCCACATAGGGCTCGTAGTCATCTCCTGAATGTTTCTGGAGCTACTAACTCTGTGCTCCCAGACTCTGGATCTGACCATTAGCAATTGACCCTGAATGTTCCTTACTAATGTGTGCTGCTTGTTGTTGCTGACTTTTGTATAACCTGGACTGTAATGATCTGTGGGAGGGTGGGTGGGGGGGCTGATACTGATTGGGGGGGCGGGTTGAAATGTTCAAAGAGCCTTTTGTACACCGTATGGCCCGGGGGCTCAGAGTCACAGCCACCTGGGCCTGTTGCATTCTGTTTTCTGTGTGTTTCTTTGCAATTGCTCAATAAAAAGTGTTTAAACATAAAACAAATGGTAGAATATATTTTTTACTCATTGCATAATTAAGCTCTGGAATTCATTGCCAGAGGATGTGGTGAAAGATGTTAGTGTAGATGGGTTTAAAAAAGGTTTGGACAAGTTCCTGAAGGAAAAGTCCATAAACCATTATTAAGGTGGAGTTGTAGAAATCCACTGCTTGTGGATAAATATTCTGCTGGATATCCCTGATTAGAGCTATTTGGCAACCTTTATTCAGATAAACTTTACATCTAACTATCTTTTGAATAGTGCCAGTTAGGTATAAAGTCATCCAGCATCATGTGACCGGATAACTTTAACTTAACCAGTTATATCAAAAGAATATAGCTGGTTAAGTAGTAATGGCCTGTCACAAAAACATAAGGTGGTGCATGGGCCTAGTGGCCCAACTTCATGCCCCCCACTGAATGTTTAAAAAAGTGGCCTGATGGTCCACGCAATCCTTCCATCCCCAAACCTCTCCAGGTGGTATGAAAAAAACTGAAAGTATTTGGGGGTCTGTGCCAGCCTCCTCCCCATCCTCTCACCCCCTTCCTGGTTAGAGATTGTGTCAAAGGCTCCATCCTCTCTTTCCCTTCTCCCCAACCCTTTCCACCACCCTAAGCCTCCTGGTACCTTTCAGAACCCCTCTTCAGCACTGCAATAACAGTACGCCACGTTCCCAGCAGTTTCCAACGTTGTTCTGGCAGCAACACTGGAAGTGTAAGCCATAGGCTTTGCTGTCAGAGACTCTTCTAACCTGTGAGTTATCTGGCTAAATGGCTCTGAATATTGGCTTCACAACAAATAGAAGAACGAACAGGGCATCCACCATTCCAGGTGAGATGGTGAAGAAAAATATAAATATCAGAATTCAAGAAAACAGCACAGAGGATCTTTAGTTATGAGGAAGTGAAAGAAAAAGAAAAAAAAAAACCCAGATTAAGTAGGATCTTCGATCTCCAGGGTCATTCATGCTGTTTATGTGCACTTACTTACTTGGCATAGTGGATCCTATAAGATTGGAGAGTTAGATTGTATGGCATTATACTTTCCATGTTGGACAGCAGATATGAAATTAGATCTCCATACATCATTATGGTGATATCTAGTCATTGGATCAATATTGGATCTTACTAGTTTTATTTAATATTGGAGGAGACCTTATAGCTGAGGCAGTTCTGGCTTTACCCTATTGCATTCATGGATATGAAATTCTGGTTTCCCTATCGAATTCCCTAAGAAAAGCAAGGGTACATCTCTATGAATGCAAATAGAGTAAGACCAGGACTGACTCAGCTATATGATCATCTTATTTAATGTATTACTATTGTAATGCGCTTATTTTAGGTCTTCCAGCATCTACCACAAGGCCCCTCCAGTTGTTACAAAATTCAGCAGCCAGAATCCTCACAAACATGAAACTTTCTGAGCACATAACTCCTGTTTTAGAAAACCTACACTGGCTCCCCATAATGCACCGTGCTCAATTCAAAACATTAACCCTAATCCATAAAACTTTATATAATGACAATATGGAATGGCACACTGCAGCACTTCATTTCCATACACCTCACAGAAACACCAGATCGGCCAGCAATGGTACATTACCCATTCCCTCCCTAAAATTGGCTCACCTCAACTCTGTTAGACAAAGAGCATTGTCTAACAGAGTTAGAATAAAATCATATTTTAAAATCACATTTTTTATTTTAAAATCATATTTTATGATTTTATTCACATAATATTGTGTATTATTACAAACAGCAAGAAAAATATTTTAATGACCGATGATTAAATACAACGTGGTGACAGCGACCAATACATGCTATCCCGCACATAATGGCCAAATGACTGTGCAAAAATTGCACCATTAAGCCTGGTATGAGGTCATTAAAACACCAAAAAATGTTTTTGTTTTGGGTTAATATTATTGGCAAATAGAGGTACTTTAGTCCTTTATTTTCACCTAGTGTTTTCACGACGAATACCTCACTCAGAATCTTATGAGAAGAGCATTCACGACAGCTATAGTTCTGCCAGGGGTCTTGGTATTTATTTACAAACATTTGATATTCTGCTTGTTTTCCAAGAATGGACTCAAAGTGGATTACCAATCATTTTCTATCAAACTAACAGATACATTAGCAGTAACATATGCACACTGCACTTTGGTTCTCTTTATTTACTGAACTTTGACTTACTGAAGTGTTCTGAACCTCCTCTTCGCCTATTTGGTCCCAACCATTCTAATGCCGGGTTAACAGTGCGCTCCGCCAGAGTGCACTGTACTGTCTCGGCCTGATAGTGATGAATTTCAGTGGAGCATTAACGTGGCAGTGTTCGGCTGCGATAGACGCTTGGGGTGATTAGCAGTGTTAGACACTACAGTAGATGGCAAAATGGCATGGGATGGGTGAAACAACTTCCCCACTAGCGCGTCCCTAGCACCTTTTTGACAGGAGCGGCGGCTGTCAGCTGTCAAAAGCGAGTTTGACAGCTGACGCTCAATTTTGCTGGCGTCTGTTCTCGAACCCGCTGACAGCCACCGGTTCGGAAACCGGACCCCGGCAAAATTGAGCGTCCGGTTTTCAACCCGCGAGCCGTGGGCTGATTTAAAATTTTTTTTTTTAAATGTTTAATTATTTTTTACTTTTGGAAACCTCCGACTTAATATTGCCGGAACACACTGTACTGTATCGGCCTGTGAATAAGGGGTAAAGCTAGCGCGTCAAACGCAGGTTAACAGTGCCTGATAGTGATGAATTTCAGTGGAGCATTAACGTGGCAGCGTTCGGCTGCGATAGACGCTTGGGGTGATTAGCAGTGTTTGACACTACAGTAGATGGCAAAACGGCATGGGATGGGTGAAACAACTTCCCCAGATTTATAGCGTAAATGAAGACTGGGGGCACCCAGAAGTCTCGGTGTTAAAAGGGACCCGAATATGGGGGTGTCGCCTTTTGCTAGCCGATTTTGCTGAGCATGCAATTTCAGGACACTCCACGCCTTGAATGCCTTCAAACCTCCCTATAAAGGGGCTGAATAATTGGGAAGGGGGAGCTTAAATTGGAAAGAAAACAAACTTTTCTCTACCATGGTCAAGGAAAACCGTGAAGGTAAAACACAGAAGCATATAGTTATATATATATATATATATATATATATATATATATATATATACAAAACTTGGTTTCATATTTAATTTGAAAAAGGGGAGGCTGTTGCCCTTGTGATTTGAGAACGTAAATGTTTGATATTTACCCAAGAATCACTGAACTGAAATGCGCCCCGCCTTGATGTACAGCACTCCCTGCGCTCCCTCCAGTTGTTCTCTGGCTTGTGCCAGGGCCGTACGAGACGTGCAGCTGCTGCGGTTTACTTTTTGTCAGCAGCCCCTCCCCCAGCCTAGGAGACCTCGGGGCCTTGAACACTGCCGCCGCCGCCACGTTCTCCTTGTTGATGTACACGCGCGCGCGCGCCTCTTTCTGTTTGTGAGGACGTGCCAGCCTTTAACTGCAAAGGAAGCAGAGAGATTGAACAGACACAAAAGAAGATGAGCAGTTTAGCATGTGACTGGACGTTTGGTTTGGTTTTAATACAAACGGCAAAAGTGATGTGCAAGGCTGGCTAAGCCAAGCCTCGTTGTAATAAAGATCAGCAATTTAGCACCAACCGGAAGGGCAGTGGCCAGCGAACGCCTCTGGTGCGAAAGCTAATAACCAAATCAAATTAAATAAGAGCCCACGCAGACAAATCAGCGTGCTGGCCCTTTGGTGAGGTTGTTGGAGAATTAAATCCTAGAAGATGGAGCTTCGGGGCCCTGGAGAAAAGCCGAGCGCGTGTCTCGCTGCTGTCTCTTTCGGCTCATCCCAGTCGTCCCTCTGCCTAGAATGTGCTCGGTTACCATGGCAACGCCATCCCCTGCTTCGCGCCGGCGAGATTAGCTGGAACTGTGCAGTGGAGAGAATTTAGGGGGCTGTCAGGCTAATCCCCGGGGCGCACCGGCGAGAGAGAAAGGCTGGGGGGATGCCAAGGGGAATGCTGCAGCCGCAATGAGAGAACTGTCCTGCCACTGCTGTTGGCATTTAGGCTGAAGAGCCGAATTCACAGTAAGTGTCCGCTCCTCCGGAGTGGAGGGCGGAATTCGATTTTTTTTCCCTAAGTCCTGCTGGGGACTGTCCCATATGAGCAGCAGCAGCAGCAGGAGGCAGCCAGTAGAAAATGCCGATATGTATTGCTGCTTCGGGTAGTGTTCAGAATACAGGTGCAGTTGTTTAGTTCATAAGGTAGGTAGGGGTAATATTTTGAAAACTTGGCCTTAAGGTCCTTACTTTCATAACATTTTAACTGTACCTCTTAAGTTAATGCAGCAAATGGGACATGCAATGGGGGGTGAAGGGGCAAGGTGTATAGCTTGGCTGAGCTTGCAGTTTACACAGAGCCTGCGATTTGGACACTTAATAGACTGTACAAGTATCAAACTCGGAGCTTGATTTATGGAAAGCTCTTGACTTGGGTACAGTGATGACTCAGGCCCTAGGTGTCAAAACTTTAGAAATCTGCATGTACTCCAGACCCACATCCTAACTCAGGAGGAAAGCTCAGCTGTCAGGTTCAGATGTTCAAATGTAGTGACTTTCACTTTGTTCTTTATTTGAAAACCACACACCACAATTAAAAGCGTTGTATTTTCAGTAGTAAATAACAAATATTTTTTATAGTATTGTGCCTTTTAAGAAAAATTAACAATTGTACTACTTTCTTTAACAGCTGAATTTATATATTTTTTTTTTGGTCTGTACACAGCATGAAATACATTTCACATTTCTTACTATGCTGACTTAAATAATGCGCATGATTTTTTATGTTTCATGCTTTGTTTTTGTGGTGCAGAAATTTTGGTTCCACTATTTCGTTTGTTATGTTTGCAAGCCTTTTAGCTTTATGTTGCAGAATCAGGGCTTGAACTGGGATGGTAGGTGCTGGCAATGTGGGACTGAGACTTCTACTCCAGTCTGGCCAGGGACCGGAGAAGCAAGAGAAACCATCATCCCCACTGTGGCACCCCCATCTGCCTTCTACCCCCCACGCCCCCAAGTGGCTTTAGCACCAGGAACAGCAAAGGCACCAATCCAAGGTCACAGAGAGTGTGTGCTTTTGTTCTCATGGTTGCTGCGCTCTGACAAAAGAGATGAGGAAGAGCTGGAAGAGAAACTGAAGGAGGGAAGGAGAGAAGAGTCTGATGGGAAATGAGAGGAAGTTTGAAGGGGAGAAGGAACACCCAGGGAAGAGGGGGAAGGTGATGGAGAAGGAGGAAGGTGAAGATGAGAGAGGGGAATGTAATTAAACAGGTGATGATGGAGTGAAGAGAGGCAGCAGTGAAGGATCTCAAGATTTATTTATTTATTTATTTAATAACTTTTCTATACCGGCATTAGTAGGAGACATCATGCCGGTTCACATAACAACAAAAGAATGGAAAATATATTATAACAGGGCGGTGGGTGGGGAAAATAACAACAACAGAGAAGGCAAGAAAATATAGGTCTGAACAACTGGTTAACAGAAGCTAGGTAATACAATTCAACAGGTTATAAATTAGAGATGTACTGAAACGGGAAACAGCACCAGTAGAGTATTTACAAAGGACGCGGGACGATCTGGGGGCGAGCATTTGGGGCAGAGGTAGGGAGGGGAGGGGGGCTTAGTCTGGATAGGCTTGCTGGAACAGCCATGTTTTTAGTTTCTTTTTAAATTTAATTGGGCAGGATTCTAGACGAAGCATCGTGGGCATGGAGTTCCAGCGTGTGGGGCCTGCAATAGAGATAGCTCGTTCCCTGGTTGATGTGAGGTGTGCTGTTTTTAAGGACGGGACATGCAGGGTTCCTTTGTGAACTGTTCTTGTAGGACGATTCTGTGAGACAGCGCTGAATGGTATGTCCAACCAGTGGGAATTGTGAGAGAACAAAGATTTATGTATGGTGGTTAGTGTTTTATAGAGGATTCGAGAGGGGATGGGGAGCCAATGTAGGTCTTTCAGGATAGGAGTGATGTGGTCAGTTTTCCGGGTGTTGGTAATGATTCTGGCTGTTGCATTTTGCAACATTTGGAGGGGTTTGATTGTCGCGTAAGGGAGTCCTAGGAATAGGGAATTGCAGTAATCGAGTTTAGATAAGAGGGAAGATTGCACAACAGTGCGGAAATCTTGGGGGTGTAACAGGGGTTTAAGTTTTTTTAGCACGTTGAGTTTGTAAAAACCGTCTTTCAGTATGGAGCTCACATATTTTTTCATGTTTAGATGATTGTCTAGGTAGATTCCAAGGTCTCTTACACAGGGTTGATTAGTAGTTGGATTGGAAGAAGGGTTGGAAGGATTGGAAGAAGGGTTGGACGAAGACAGGTGTTTGGGAAAAGGATGAGGAGAGACAAGCAGGAGTTCAGTCTTGTTAGTGTTCAGGGCGAGGTGGAGGTTCGTTAGGAGAGCGTTTATAGGGGTGAGGCAGGTTTCCCAGTGCTTTAGGGCATCAGAAAAGGAATTATGGATGGGGATAATGATCTGAATGTCGTCTCGATAGGACACTGGAGGAAGTGGAGGGAGGGCCAGTACATTGTTTTCCCACTTCAGCGTCTGTGAAGAATACAATGTGGTCCGGATCTGGTGGATGAATTTTGCTGACAGTTTCCACCATGCAGGTGAACAAACCAAGACATTGTAGGAACTAACTTAATACATTTCTGGCCAGCATTGGAAAGCTCTGCTGCTTTTATCAGGTGAAAGCAAAAATGAGATGAAACCTTTTTTTTCCAGGACACCACAGATGACTGTCTAGGCAAACTGTCAGACTGCTCAAATTTACATACCAGCTGAATATGACATTTTTTTTCAGAATGATTTTCTTAAACTTTCAGGCTGCACATTGCTTCCTTACAGTTTAACATGCCAGTGGTTGCAAAGAAAAGAACATGGGTAATTTCTTTTGAAAAATTTGAAAAATTGACCATTAAAAGGTGAATTTTAAAAGCTCGATGCACGCATTAATTAGAGGATGTGCGAATATGTCGGGCTCAAGGGTGCCAAGTGTCTTGTAAAAGTTGCCTGGATACGTGTGCATCTCCTGGAGTGTGCACATCTCGGAAGTTTTCAAAAAGGGGTGGGGAATGGACGGGGCATGAGCATTTCAGGGCGTGAACCTGAGATGTGCATATACATACTTAATGTGATCCAGCACACGCTGAAGCCCCCTGCCACGTAACTTTACTTCTGCTATGGATGATGCGTAAGAAAAACCAAGAAAAATAGGCAGATCTGCAAGGTTTTAAGGGTCGGGGTTAACTGGGGGGCGTGAAGGCTATTAAACTAGGTGAGTTTGGAGGACCATTCTCTTAACTGGGGGTACTCAGGCCCAGCGGGACCGGGTGTGCACCCTGTGCATTTTCACAGGACGGCACAGCTGGGAGGGCGACGGCAGCAGGAGAGGCCATGGAGCTGCCGGCGGAGCTCAACTCGCCGGCAGCCAAAAATGAAGAAAGGCCGCGGCAGTTTCCCCATTTAGCTGCACGTGTGCGCACAGCTTTATGGCTCCTACTCCACCCTTCACAGAAAGGCCAGTGGGGCCAAAGAAAGAGTAGCCTGCAGGGCCATGGTGGAGCTCATTCTACCATGGCCTGAACTTAAGGGAGAAGGATGATGGCAGGGCTGTGGTGGAGCTCATCCCACCATGGCCCAAAGTGAAGAGGAAGAGGACAGAGGGGGCTGCGGTGGAGCCCATCTCACCATGGCCAGGAGAAAGGAAGCTGCGCGCGTGTGCGTGTGTGTGTGTGAGAACCTGTGTGCATGTGTCTGTGTGAGCTTGAGTGTGTGCCTGTATCAGAGCTTGTGTTCAATGTGTGTGTGTTTGTGAGTGTGTCAGAGCTTGTGGGCATATGTGTGTCTATGTGAGAGCTTTGTGTGTGTCAGAACTTGTGTGCATGTGTATGTTTTTCTGTCTGTGTAAGAGCTTGAGTGCATAGGTATGTATTGTGTCTGTGTGAGACCTTGAATGTATGTCTGTGTCAGAGCTTCTGTTCATGTGTATGTATGTGTGTGTCTGTGTGAGAGCCTGTGTGCATGTGTGTGTGTGCCTGTGAGAGCATATGCATCACATATAGGTTCTCACAGGTAGGCTCACACACACACACACACACACACACACACATAATGTGTCTGTGAGGGAAAGAGAGCAAGTGTATTTGAGAGCATAGGCATATATATAAGAGATGGAGTGTGTGAGAGAGTGAATGTGTGTGTGTGTGCAGATAATGTTTGTGTGGCCCTACCTCCCCAATCCACGACAATCTCAATGTTACTGGAAATCAAAAGATCCCAAGTATGGAGAGCAGGACATTTTTTAATCCTTATTAGTTTTAATTATTGGGTGTAATTTGATGTTTCTATTGTTTTGAAATATTTGTTTTTTGGGCAAATATTAGAATATATTTTAATTATTGGATGTTTTTATTCATACTGGGGTAGATTATATAAAAGTACGCCCACCAGGCGCAAACAAAAGTACACCGGATTTTAATAAATATGCGCGTAGCCGCGCGTATCCTTTAAAATCCGGGGTCGACGCGCACAAGGCTGCCCAAAATTGGCAGCCTGTGCGCGCTGAGCTGCGCAGCCTGCCTCCGTTCCCTCCGAGGCCGCTCCGAAATCGGAGCGGCCTCGGAGGGAACTTTCCTTCCACCCCCCAGCCCTATCTAAACCCCCCCTACCTTTGTTTTAAAAGTTACGCCTGCCGGTCAGCTGGCCAGCGCGCGATTCCCCGGTCCGGGAGCTGTTTTGGAGGCCTTGGCCATGCCCCCGAATGACGGGCCACCGTGACACTCCCCCCAACACGCCCTCGGCACGCCCTCCCCCAGGAAAGCCCCGGGACTTACGCGCGTCCCGAGGCTTGCGTGTGCCGCCAAGCCTATTCAACATAGGCTCGGCGCGCGCAGGGGGAACTTGGGGCAGGTTTTCGGGGGGTACGCGCGTATCTTACGCGCGTACCCCTTTGAAAATCTGCCCCCATATGTTTTGAAATATTTTATTGGTGTTCAGGAAATTTTGGATAATCTATTTTGTTAACTGGTTTGAAATATTTATTCTTTTTATGACTATGATTTTACTATTATGATTGATGTTTTATATTTCTTGATTTTATTTTTTAATGTTTTATGAAGAATGGTAATGTTCCTGTTTTTCCATTGCTGCTCTATTTATAAAGGCTGGCTTGTTGTTGTTTCCAGTTCAGTTCTTCTCAGCATGTTTCTATTTACACTTTCTAGTCTCTTCTGTATATAGTCAGGGTCTGTCTGCATTCTCCGTGTGTGACCAAGGTGAGGTGTTCTGCTACCATATAATAATTTATCTGAAATTATCTATAGCAGTCTGATTTGTTCTGTTTTCCTAATAGGAAGTGTATTAGTGTTCTAGGGCCTGATGTTACCTTTTCATAGATAAGTTTGAGTACTGGCAGTTAGTGTTGTTTTGGTATGGGAGGTTTACTATATTGTAATGGTAATTCTGTTTATTCATGGCTTTCTGAGGGCCAATCCTACATCCAGCACATATTACAAAAAATGTAATTCCATAGGAGTTCCAAGTGCCTTTTTAGCAGGATTTTCTGGTTGGCATCACAGCAGTGCATGTAAATATGATATGCATGATGTAAGTGATATTTTGCCTCAGAAGACTATACTTTTGAATGTTCTTTTTTCATGTAAAATCTGTTAAAAATGCATAATTGAATTGTGAGTGTGCATCTTTTAGCGGGTGTGCGTGTGTGTGTGTACGTGCGTGTGTGTGTAAGGCTGTAAGGTTTGCTTAGGGTACCTAATACCGTTCCCATGACCTTTGGTTCCATTTGAGGGGGTATTAGTTTTAAACATTTAGATTGTTGGAGGGAGCTGGGCTTTTTTTGATGGGCCCAGGACAGAGACTGAATGATACGGGGACGGGGGGTGGGGTGGGGGGGGGGCAGCACAGCAATTGTTCACACAGCGCAGCAAAAAAGCTAGCACTGGCCCTGGGTGTACTGGGGACAAACTGGGAATAGCATCGGCATGCATCCCTTTTAAAATCCTCGATTTACACCGTAGAAGTGGCATTTGCACGCAAGTGCACGGGCACACTTAAAATTTGGCGCACATGTGCGCGCAGCCAGGCTATTTTATAACATGTGCGCATATGCACACGTATGGCACGCGTATGTTATAAAATGGCTGCGTCCCTGGGCGTGGGCCAATGTATATGTGCACGCGTGCTGGTTTTAAAGTTACTGTCCCTATATGTGGGCACAAAAAGGTCTGTGTACTTTGCACCTCCCATTTCTGCAGAAAGCATCACGGGGTCAAAACAACACACATGCCTTTTGAAAAATCGCACATGTACATGTGTTGTTTATTCCCCTGATCTAAATTCCTCCACCCCCATTTCCTGAGAGCGGCTGTTTTAATCCAGCTGGAATTATGCGTTTCATGAAAGAATGCATGTAGGTTTTGTCATCCTTAAAGCAGTTTTCAACCAGGGCATTCTAGTTGGGTAACTACTTTGAAACTTGTCCTCTGAGTGACTACTTGAGGCAGCAGTTTTTTGCACCACAAAAAAACGTAAATAAATGAATACATAAGTGAAAGGGAGGTTATCAGAAACAAGGTGGTGCATCAGGCAACCTAACCAGCCCCTAGGTATTTCAATCATGTAACGTCCCTTGATATGTGCTTGTTGAGATAAATAATAAAAATTTAATCTGTGTAAAAAGCTGTGCAAAACTGTGCTAAATAATCCAATCTAAACCAACCGTGGATCCAATATGAATTTAGAGATTTTTATCATGTACTCATCTGGGGCACATGCAAGATTGGGTTGGAGAATTTAGCACAATTTTGCACAGCTTTTTTGCACAGACTCAATTTTTATTATTTGTCTCAACAAGCACATGTCAAGGGAGGTTACATGACTGAAATACCTAAGGCTGTTTAGGTTGCCTGATGCACCACATCCTGCCTTATTTCTGATATGTGTTCATTTATTTACACTTACTGTACCCTGCTGTGAAATATACTAAGCAGCAGGCTAGAAATTTTTAAAATAAAATAAATACCTAGAAACAAAAATTGCATCATGCTGAAAGATGATAGTACAAATTAAAACATCCTGATACCAAATCTGTATATTTCTCTCAGTTAAAAACATACAGACAGCTGTCTGATGACAACGAAAGGAAATATTTTCCTTCAAAGATTCAAATGCTGGAAATAAACCTAAAGAGTTATTTCATATTGTTAATCAGTTATTGCAACATCCTAATGAGAATACAAATGTGATTCAAGTCATGGTATCGCATGTGAAAATTTGCAGCGTTTGTTTTTAATGACAAGATTGCTGGTATTTGCACCCAGCTTCCCATCCAAGTAGATCAGAGGTTGACTAATAAAACTGATGTAAAGAGCTGTTGGGAGATTTTTGAGGAAACATCTGGTACAGAAATCAGCAGCCATATTAGTAAAATGAATAACACTACTTGCCTTTTGAACCTTTGCTGAATTGTGATTGTTAAGGCCTTGCATGGTGAGATTATTAACTATCTTGCCAAAATCATTAATTTCCTAGCATGTAAACAGATGGACTCAGGACCAGTAGGTTTAAGCTCCCCCTGCTAGCAGATGGAGATGGAGTAAGCTGATGTCACAGTACACATAACCCTGCAGTGACCCCCAGCCTGCCAGTATTCTCCATCTCCAGCAGATGGTGGACGAGCATCTCCCTATGGGGATTGCTTTGAGCTTTTTGAAAGGAGAAATTTGACATTCTAAATTCAGGAAAAGAAAGCCCCGCTCTCCTGCAGTGATACCTAAAGATCCCTCCCCCAGTTGAGAATTCCTGAGGCGATTTCCGTAGTTGCCAGAGTTGTGCCTTGGGCCGGTAGCTGGGTTTCCTGGCATGGACTTAGCTGCTAGTTCAGCTGAAAGGCAGCGGGTGCAGGAGGCCGAGCTCAGCGGTGACGGCAGATGCCCTCTCCCCCCGCAGCTGGAGACCATCTCTCTGTACTCAGCCTGTAAGCGCTGAGCTCAGGTAAGGTTTAAAAAAAAAAGAGAAAGTTTTACTTGAATCAGAGCCAGTTAGAGAGGTTTCAGGACTTCCTCTGGTCTCCGTTCTCAGTGTGCCATGCCGACGATCATTCCTGTTCCTGTTGGGGTTGGAGAACTGGGCAGCCTGGCGGGTTGAGCGGCCCCAGTGGGCTAGGCCCGCACTTAGGCTTTTTCTTGCATGCTGTGTAGTAGGTCGCGGCAGCCGTTTTCTCACGCTCTTGTGCATGTTCTGCTGCCTTCTATAGGCCATCGGTGTGTGCAGTGTATCGGCTCTGCGCATACGTTGTGTGCTCTGTTTCTAGGTGCACTTTTTGTGTGCTTAATTTGGTGCACAGGTTGTGCGTGCGCTTTGCCCCGTTTTCTTCTAGGCACTTATTTTTTGGGCGCATTTCATTTTTTAGAATGAGCCGTTCTGACACACATTTACCACAGTGATAGCGCCGTCATATTAGGGCTTCTCAGCTTGACCTGGCTCCTAACCTGTGTCAGTACTGCTTAGATGCTCAGGGAGAGTTGTCTTCCTCGGATTTTGCTAAGCCTGGCTTTTCCCATTCTGGTTAGGTTGGTCACAGCCTTGACTGGGGGGACGCCACATCTTGGTTCTCCATTGACTGGCGCCTCTCCTGGTCAGAGCAGTTCTGTGGGGCCAGCTCCAGTTCCTTCTGGACTTGGTCTGGACCTGGCTGCTTTTTCTTGGATGGAATGTTTTCAAGGCTTACAAGCCCTTCTTCAGGTGCAGTCCTCCGCATCCCCCATTTCTGTCCGGTCAGACTCAGGCATTAGCTCCTCCCTCTTCCAATCCTATGCTTAAGTGCCAGGCCTCACCCCGGCTCCCTGCGGGGGTTCCTGACAGGAATCCGGATGGCACTGATGATGAGGTTGATCCAGATACCCTGGAAGATGGGGATATTCTTTCAAGGCTGGAACCATATTGAACCATGTTGCGGTTCTTTCATAGAGATGAACTGTTGACCCTGATTTCCCATACCTTGAAACAGCTGGGTGTTCCTAGTTTGGATGCTGTCAGAGCCGAGGAAGAATCCCATTTTGATTTCCTTACATAAAGCCTCTTGTTTTTTTCTGGTGATGGATGTCATCTAGGAATTGATTGATCTGGAATGGGATGCTCCAGAGGCAAATTTTAAAGGGGGTTGGACACTGGAAGGCCTGTACCCCTTGGCTCTGGTTGTGAGAGAGCATTTGCTTTTTCCCAAAGTGGATGCTCCAGTATGTGCCATATCTAAGCTGACGACTATCCCAGTAGAGGGAGGAGTGGCCTTGAAGTCTGTGGTGATGAATTTATAGATGCCCTAGTGGTGAGATCTTGTCTGCTTCTCTCTCAGGAGGTTGATGAATCTGGAGGGAATTCCAGAGCAGTTATGGAGCCTGCTGCCGCCTTTTTAGCAGTCGCAGGCTGTGATTTGATCTAGACCTCAGCCAGAGGAGTGGCTTCGGTAATAAAAGCCAGGCATCAACTCTGGTTGTGAAATTGGTCAGCGGACAGCTTCCAAAGCCAAGATTTTATTTTATTTTTTATTTATTATTTTTATATACCGACATTCGATCTCTATCGAGATATCACACCGGTTTACATTCAGGTACTGTATTTCTCTATCCCCAGAGGGCTTACAATCTAAGTTTTTGTACCTGAGGCAATGGAGGGTAAAGTGACTTGCCCAAGGTCACAAGGAGCGACAGCAAGACTTGAACGCTGGTCTCCTGGTTCATAATCCACTGCTCTAACTACTAGGCTATTTCTCCTCCCTCCTCCCTAAAGATGCCCTTTAAAGGCTTGCTCTTGTTTGGGAGCAAGTTGGAGAAACTGGCCAATAAGTGGGGCAAGTCTCCGGTGCCTCAGTTGCTGGAGGATAAGAAACAGTTACAGTGTCCCTTTGGTATAGGGGTCATTTCCTGGTTTCCAGGCATTTTTGTCCCTACAGAGGGACGACCTTTCAGCGGACTCTGACTTTTAGTAGGTCTCAGTCCATGAGAGGAGTGGGCTCGGAACAGGAAATAGGGGGACATTTCTTTCTCTTTTTTTGGAGGTGGGTCGAGATCACAATGGACCAGTAGATCCTGGAGGTGATAAAGGGTATGTACTGGAATTTTGCAGTATTCCTCGGGATGTGTTCATGGTGTCCCCTTGCCACTCCCCGCTTCAAAGGCTCCTCAGACTGAGGGCTGTGGTTCCGGTGCTCAAATCTCAAGAAAGTATGGGGCGATATTCCATTAATTTTGTTGTGCCTAAGAAGGAGGGTTCCTTTTGTCCCAACTTAGATCTCAAGAGGGTCAACTGTCACTTGAAGGTGACTCATTTTCGAATGGAAACCTTACCCTCGGTAATAATGGTGGTGCAGTCGGGGGAATTTCTGACCTCCTTGGATCTGTCAGAGGCTTATCTTCACATTACCATCTGATTGGAACACCAATATTTTCTACACTTTGTGGTGTTGGGGCACCATTATCAGTTTCAGGTGCTGCTTTTTGGTCTTGCCAATGCTCCCAAAACATTTTCCAAGATTATGGTGGAGGTAGCGGCAGCCTTGCGAAAAGAAGGAATCCTGGTGCATTTGTATTTGGATGACTGGCTGATTTGAGCCAAGTCTCAGGAAGAGAGACATCTGGTGACACACAAGGTGATCTCCTTATTGCAGGAGCTTGGTTGGATGGTGAACCTGACCAAAAGCAATCTTCAACCATCTCAGTCGTTGGAGTATCTGGGGGTCCGGTTCAACACAGACAGGACAGAGTTTTCCTACCAGAAGTTTGGATCCAGAGATTGATGTCTCAAGTGTGTCATTTGATGGACACCATACGCCCGACAGTATGGTCCTACCTACTGGTATTCAGTTAGATGGCAGTTTTCATGAAAATGGTGCTGTGGGCAAGGGCACATATGTGTCCTCTTCTGCACCCTCTACTATCTCGTTGGAATCCTCAGACTCAGTATTATGCGGTTCGGCTCCACTTGCCAGTGGAAATCTGCTCCTGTCTCCAGTGGTGGTTGTAGGAGGATCATCTGACAAAGGGAGTTCCCTCTTCCTCTCTGGCCTGGTTGGTACTCACAAAAGATGCGAGTCTCCATGGTTGGAGGGCTCACTGTCTGGAATTAATGTGCCAGGAGTGCTGAAATGCCTGGAACATCAATCGCCTGGAGGCCTGGGCGATACTGCTGGCATGCTTGCAGTTCAGCCACAGGCTGCAGAATCAAGTGGTTCGCATGATGTCGGACAATGCGACGATAGTGGTCTATATCAATTGCCAGAGAGGCACCAAGAGCCAGTAAGTGTCGCAGGAAATAGACCAGCTGATAGAATGGGCGGAAGGTCATCTGCAGATGATCTTAGCCTCTCACATTGCAGGAAAAGACAACATAAGAGTGGACTTTCTCAGCAGGGAGAGTCTGGACCCAGGAGAGTGGGTGTTGTCAGCCGAGGCGCTTCAGTTGATTGTGGATCTCTGGGGCCTTCATTCCTAGACCTGCTGGCAACTTCTCGAAATGCGAAGGTTTCTCACTTCTACAGTTGCAGGAGAGATCCGTGGTCCCTGGTAATAGACACTTTCGTACAGGTCTGGCTGGAAGACAGATTCCTTTATGCCTTTCCTCTGAGGCCCTTGCTGGGCAGGTTAATTCGCAAGATCGAAGGCCACAGGGGGCTACTGCTCCTGGTGGCATCGGACTGGCCCAGGCAACCATAGTATGTGATGATTCCTGGTGGAGGACACCCTTTGTCTTCCGCCACACATGGATCTGCTTCAGCAGGGACTGGTTCTTCACAAGGATCCGACTCAATTCTTTCTTACGGTTTTGCCCTTGAGAGGGCTCGCCTGTTAAAGCATGGTTATTCCTCTGTGGTGATTGCCACTTCACTCCGCACTCGCAAGTTCTCCACTTCTTTGGCTTATATGTGGGTTTGGAGAGTGTTTGAGGCCTGGTGTGAGGAGCAGGCTGTTCTTCCTCGTTCAGTTAAGATCCCTCTCATTCTGGATTTTTTGCAGGATGGCTTGAATAAAGGCTTGGCCCTTAATTCCTTGAAGGTGCAGGTTGCGGCTCTTGCCTGTTTCAGAGGCCTGGTGAATGGTGTTTCCTTGTCACCTCATCCTGATGTGGCCCATTTTTTGAAGGAAGTGAAGCACCTTAGGCCTCTCTTGAGGTTACCGGTTCCATTTTGGAGTCATAATTTGGTGCTGGACTTTTTGGCGGGCCTTACGTTCCGACGACTGCATAGCCTTTCCTTACGGTTGTTGACTTTGAAGAGTGTGTTCCTGGTGGCTATATGTTCTGCATGTTGGATTTCTGAGCTGCAGGGAGCCGTTCCGTCAGGTGACTCCAGGGGCGTTACAGCTGCATACTGTTCCATCCTTCTTGCCTAAGGTAGTCTTGGACTTTCATTTGAATCAGTCCATCTCCTTGGTATCCTTGGATAAGGTCAGGGATGCAGAGGAGTTTCGCCTTTTGCACTCCTTGGATGTTAAGCATCTTGTTGTGCAGTATCTGGAGGTCTCTTAGTCTTTTCGAAAGACGGATCACATGTTTGTTCTCCATGACAGGAGTAAGCAGGGTGCTCTGGCATCGCAGGCTACCATAGCTGTTGGATTAAGGAGGAGGTCAGGGCCACGTATGTGGATGCTGGAAAGCCTTTGCCTACTCAGGTTAGGGCTCATTCCACTAGGGCTCTGGCAGTGTCATGGGAGGAGGTTAGTCTGTTGTCTCCCATCAATATCTGCCAAGCTGCGACGTGGTCCTCCTTACACACTTTTTCCAGGTTTTATCAACTGGATGTGCAGGCCCAGGAGGATACAACCTTTGCACGTGTGGTATTGACTGGACTGTGGGCAGCCTCCCTCCCTGTTGGGAGTAGCTTTGGTACATCACACTGGTCCTGAGTCCATCTTTCTACACGCTAGGAGATGGAGAAATTACTTACCTGATAATTTCGGCTGCCTCATGAGTGTGTCAGTAGTCCTCCTGTGGCGCTCTGGGTCCCAAGAGATTACTGATAAGTGTTCATCCAGTCCCTACTTTGGGGTACCTAGAATCTTATGTGAGTTCAGTGTTTATGGTTGGTTGAGTACAGTTATGTAACCTGTTTTTAATCATGTTTTTAATCAAGCTTTTTGCTAGTCTGTCCACAGTTGCTTTTGAAGAGAATACTAGCAGGCTGGAGTTACTGCAGGGTTATGTATACTGTGACGTCAGCTTGCTCTGTCTCCATCTGCTGGCAGGGGAGCATAAACCCAGTAGTCCTGAGTCCATCTGTCTACACTAAGGAAATGAAATTATCAGGTGAGTAATTTCTCCATTTGTCTTTTTCATCAGACTGCGTACCTTCCTCACTAAAACAGGTGAGCACTCGCCTTATTTTGAAAAAATCAAATATTGATCCATTAGTTCTAATGAACTTATCGTCCTGATCATAATATTATAATAACTTCAGAAATGTCTTGAGGAAAATGAGGTTTTGGATTGTCACCAATATGCTTTCAGATGAGGTCACTACATGGAAATATTGTTAATGTCAAGCTTTGATGTTTCTCGACTGGGCTTCGATTGTGGGAAGAGTTCCATGCTGCTTCTTCTTGATATATCCGCAGCACTCAACACTTTGGGCCATTCGGTTTTATTTTTGTGATTACAAGAAATTTGAATGGTTTAGATCATATCTTACTAACCAAACACAACAGGTTAGAATAGAAAATCAGCCTCTGCTTGGTACTCATTAACAACAGGCGTACCGCAGGGATCAGCGCTGCCAGCTATACCGTTCAGCATTTATCTGCATCCCATTTGCAGATTGTTAGCTGGGCTTGGTTTGGAATATCGCCTCTGTGCCGACATATACAGTTTTTGATTCCTTTGTTATCCTCTGTTTCACTTGTGCTAGCAGAAGTCGCTGTTTATTTTGCAGCTATAAAACAATGGATGACACTGAATAGACTATTGTTAAATATAGAGAACATTGAAGTGATTGTTTTATCTAGGTCAGCCAGAGATGATGTTCTGCTAATACTATGGATAGGTGATTGGACGGTTTTATTTCTAAACAGGTTCATAACCTGGAGGTTATATTTGACCCTGAACTTACTTTTCATCTCCAAGTGAAATCTGTTGTGAAAAGTTCTTTGTGTAAATTATGACTGCTGCAAAATCATGAAGGACTCCTGTCCTTCAGGCTATGATTTTAACAGGCTAGATTACTGCAGTGTGATTTATGCTGGACTGCCGACCTCCACTGTGGCAGCACTGCAGTCTGTACAGAATGTGGCAGCCAGGGTATTGATGGGCGTGCGGCGCAGTGACCATATTTTGCCAATACATCTTGTATTGCACTGGTAACCTGCATGTAAAATTTAAAATATTAATGATGGTCCATAAAATTTTATGGGATAATGGACCCTTTTGTATGGCGTCCACATTAAAATTTTATACCCCAGTACATACATTAAGAGCAGCAACTCAGAATTTATTAGAGGTTCCATCATTCCACTCTCATCTTTATGACACGTGGGAGTGGACTTTCGTGGTGGCAGGTCCGACAAAGTGGAATGCTTTACCGCCAAACTTAAGGGCTGAACAACTTGAGGCTTTTTTGTTTTCTCATGCCTATGGGACTTACATTACTGTTTTACAGGCTGGTTAGCTTGTTTTGATTTTGTTAAGTTTGTAAATTTCTTGGTTTTTTATATGTTGTAATGTTGTTGCTCTTAGTTATTGTTATACTTACGGCCTGGGCCGGGCCTTCCTCCGGCGCCGTTCCCCAAGGCCGGAGGGCCTCCATCAATGCTAGTGCTGGCGCAGGCCTGCTGGTGTGCAGGACGCCGCCGGCGCTGCCCCCGGCAGACTTCCTGCCTTAGATGCACTCGTGCGCCTTCGGCGAAGATTTAAAGGGCCCGCAGCAGGAAGACTCCTCCGGCCCTTCCCATTGACATCAGGGCTCTGCCCTTTAAAAACTCCTTGCTGACGTCCTTCTGGCGACTTGGCAACAAGTCTGCTCTGGCTGCGCTTCTGGTTTCATGCTTGTTCCTGCGTTCCTGTCTCCCGCGTTCCTGTTCCTGACTCCCGAGTTCCTGTTCCTGTCTTCCTTGTACCTGCTCCTGCCTCCAGTCCTGTTCCAGCTCCTATTCCTTCTTCCTCCGACGGATCTTCCTGACTTTGACTTAGGACCAGACTTCACACCTCTTGCTCGCTGCCAGCCCAGGACTTCAGATCATCCCTCGTTGGAGCTTCATCACAGGGGCCTGCCTAAGTCCAGCTGGCCCCCAGAACCCAAGGGCTCAACCTGCGGGGAGCGGGGTTGGTAGTAGTGAAGCATCAGCCAATCGGCCCCTGTCATCAGTCAGCCTCACCTCCTGACATTGGGAACCTGTGGTTGGTCTTCCTCCCAGGTGGTGTCAATCCCAACTCAGGCCAAGGGTCCACAACCCACATCGTGGTCTCAACAGTTATATGCTGATTTTGTTTTTAAATTTGAGAATTTGCAATATTGTATTGACTTTGTACTGTTTTATGTTTATAAATGCCCATGCCATATTGGTGATGAGCATGTTAATGTAATTTTTATGAATGTAGTTTGTAACTCACCTAGAGTGATGAATAAGCAGGGATTAAATATTTTTAAATAAATAAATAAAATAAATATGGCTGATGTATGCACATTAACTAATAAAAGACAACTTAAATCTCAAAGAATGTGATACCTTCCACTTCTCCTAGTTAGCAAGCCTCTTCAGTAGCGTTAAAAACATGAAAGGGGATTTGCTTTACTTTTGTGTTGGGGTAAAAGAATTTCAGATTTCATAAGGAAAATACCCCCGTTTGGAAAAACAATAGTGCACACACAATTGGAGCCGTATTTACCGGGCAGCCAAACATTGATAAATTCCCTGCTCCTTCTCCTTTCCCTTTCCCCTTATTGCATTTATCTTCTCATTATAGTTAGGAGGATTTCCTCCCCATCTTGTGTACGCCTCTCTGAGATATGCACAGTCTCTGAGTTGAGTATAGGGATTTACAAGATCCACCTATATTAACCAAAGCAAAGGATAGCACCTTGATACGACATTACAAAAACTTGTAAAAAAAAAATTGGGTGGTGATTTACACAAATATTACTTGTGTAGTTCTATACTTAGAATGAAATGTTCTCTTTTATCTATATCTTACTATCTATGGGGTGTGTTTTATGGTAACAGCCTATTTATCACAATGTGTGTTATGTTAGTATTTATTTCACCATGGGGGGGGGGGGGAGAGAGAGAGAGAGACTATCTATAAGGCCCTTGTAGTAGTTAGCTATTTATGCTACTATAGGAGACCCACCTAGTAAGTCAAGGTGAGGTTTAGGTAGTAGTGTAGGGATTAGGTGCCACATTTACATGCAGAGTGAGACGTACGAACAGAACAGTACAGTCTTGTGAAGCTTTGATGTCCTTCGGAGTGAGGAAACTCAGACCTCGATAAGATTTGTAGAATGTTCTCTCAACCAGGTAGAGAGTCCATCAAGCTAGGTTGAGAGAACATTGTACAGGACAAGTAGGGCTTCTAGAACCCTTTGGAGAACAAATGATATTAATTTTCTGTTTATATTTCTAACATTTAAAATATTATTGTCTTTAATATTTGAATAAACATATTGTTTCTTAGCAAGCATTAAATAATATACATTTTTCCTAAGGCAAAATTAGTAGTACCTGAAGAATATAAAACTTTATGTATATTTGTTTATGTTTGTAATGCAAGTAGATCTTTAGCAAACACATCAGAAAATAACAATTAATGAGATGATATGTCCCCTGTCATCTAACACAGAAACATAGAAATGACGGCAGAAAAGACCAAATGATCCACCCAGTTTGTCCAGCAAGCTTATGCCAGTATCTGCAGCACTGTGCAGGTTACCTCCATGCTTATCAGTTTACCTGACCGCAAAATTCAGGGCCCTCGGATGCTGTTTGAATCCAGGTCCCCTTAACCATTGCTGTGAAAGCAGAGAGCAATGCTGGAGTTGCATCAAAAGTATCAGGCTTAAGCCCAGATTTTAAAAGGGCTACGTGTTTAGATTTAGGGGCCGAGCCTTGCGCACGCTGCTCACATTTTACAATGGGCCGAGCCATGCGCGTAACCCCCGTTATGCGCCAAAGTGCCGGACCTGCTGAAAGGGGCGGCCCAGAGTTGTGGTCTGGCGGGGAGGGATGGGACAGGGGGCGGGGTAGGACAGCACCTATTAGCCACTGTCCTGGGGAAGTGTGCGCCGGCAGCCGGCCGGTGCATGGAAGATACTTCTGCTCCGGAGGAGCAGTAAGTAATAAAATAAAAAATTAGGGACTAGGTAGGGTTAGGTTAAGGGTTGGGAAGGAGAGGGGAAAAGATAGGAAGGGGAGGGTTAGGGAACTGGGGACCGGCTGATTGCGTTGCCATGCATAGGTTATAAAATTCCCCTCCCGCTCGCATGAGTCGCGGGCCGCCCGCACATACACATGCGGATTTTAAAATCCGGTGCACATGTGCGCGTGACCATCATATTTTATAACGTGTGCGCCGGCGTGGGCATGTTATAAAATCGGCGCGTCCAAGTGTATGTGCACATGGATGCAAGCGCAGGTCTTAAAATCAACCCCTTAGTGATTAAGGGGCGGATTTTAAATGCCCTGCACGCGTAAATCGGGCGGATTTACGCGCGCAGGGCCCTCGCGCGCCGGCGCGCCTAATTTGCATAGGCCGCCGGCGCGCACAGAGCCCCGGGACGCGCGTAAGTCTCGGGGGTTTTATAAAAGGGGCGGGAGGGGGCATGTCGGGGGCGTGGGCGAATGATGCGGCGTTTCGGGGGCGTGACGCGGCATTTTGGGGGCGGCGACGTGGGCGTGGTTTCGGCCCGGGGGCGTTCCGGGGGCATGGCCGCGGCCTCCAGACCAGCCCCCGGAGCAGGGCAGCCGGCCGACGCACGCAGATTTACGTCTGCTTTTCGCAGGTGTAAATCGTGGAATAAAGGTAAGGGGGGGGGGGTTTAGGTAGGGCCGGGGGGGTGGGTTAGGTAGGGGAAGGGAAGGGAGGGGAAGGTGGGGGGTGGGCGAAGTTCCCTCCGAGGCCGCTTCGAAATCGGAGCGGCCTTGGAGGGAACAGGCAGCGCGCGCTGGGCTCGGCACGCGCAGGTTGCACAAATGTGCACCCCCTTGCACGCGCCGACCCCGGATTTTATAAGATACACGCGGCTACGCGCGTATCTTATAAAATCCAGCGTATTTTTGTTTGCGCCTGGTGCGCAAACAAAAGTACACGATCGCGCAATTTTTTAAAATCTACCCTTAAGGGTAGTAAGCGCCGCATCAGCTAATTACCCCCATCAAGCTAGGGTGAGAGAACATAGTAGAAATTTCATCTTTGTGAGACTTTCCTCACTCCAAATGACATCAAATCTTCACCAAGGTGTACTGTGCTGTTCGTACGTCTCACTCTACATGCAAAACAGGCCCCTAAACCCTAAACCACCACTAACACCTCACCTTGACCTATCCGGTGGCCCTCCTATAGAGATATAAATACTTAACTACTATGAGGGCCATGTAGGTAGTCTTTCTCTGTCTCTCTCTCTCTCTCTCAGCCCGATTTCCATAAACACACCCCCTTTTTTTTTTTTTTTATAACATGCATTATTAACTTTTTTGATGAATGATGAAGTAAAGTTACTTTTGCATGGCTGAGCATTATCAAAACATTTCTGCTTTTGGTTTCTTCAGTATTAGATATAGAACCATGGGTTACTAATTGCTGTACATTTAGAGGATTTTAAAGATTGTAGTCAAGAGAGAATTTTTTGATTTTAAATCTGATTCAGAGTGAGCAAGAACACAGTCCTGTGACATTAAAGAATAGATTTTTTGTGGAAATGTACAGTACTAATTAAGGGTTTTATTCAGCATAAATCAATACCACTTCCATTCTATTTAAAACTATGGCCTAGGATCAGTGGCTACCTGATTCAGGAAAGAATCAGATAACCAGTGAAGATAATTTTTTTTATTTCTTTTTAATGTTCCTTGATGAGTAACCCAACCAACTAATTGAAACCAACCTCAAGGAAGGATACACAAGCTCCTTTTTTTAGTCTCCTCACATGCATCTGCAGCTAGCAAAGCAGTTGTGTAAAATTAATTTAGCAACAAGCTGAATTAACTACTCTGCATGGCTGGAGTGTCCAAGGGATCACAATATTAATTGGCATATTTATATATTTAAAATGTACATACTGTTGTCTCATTGGTAGGGAAAAGGAGGGGTCATGCTTCTTTCTCCTTTGATATTTCTTAAAAACAATATTGTTTGTTGGCTGTTGAGGCCTTTTCTAATAAAAAGCATGGTCAAGGGCTGTTACTCAACCTATAGCAATCTTCCTCCTTTGTGATATATGGGGCACTTCTCCCTGCACTGATAGACGTATCCAAAGATTTCTTAAGTAGAGTATATGCCATGAATCTCAACAAAATTAATGGCACTAGTAAATATGTGTATTGGATGGGACTAGTAGGTGTGAGAAAGAAGCAGCGAGCACTTTATAAACTGGGATCCTAACTGACCTAAACATGGTTTTGTCTTTGATGGAAAATTTGGCATAGTGCTCCTAGCATATCTATATTTGCTGTTGAGTGAAAGCCGTACTAAACAACATCATTTTGTCCTTGTAGAACCAAAGAACATCTAATATTGCACTTGCATCCCACCTTATTAGTTCTATAGGACTATGCAAAGTGGCTTGCAACATGTTAAAATACAATGTGCACTGCAAAACCTTAAATACAATAAAAAAAAATACAATTCCTAAATACAAATTAAATACAGTTCATAAAAGTACAATTAAAAATTAACAAAATAAGGCAAAACAATAACAAAGCCCTAACACCCAAATGACCCTCACTCTCTGCACTCAGCAGGGAAAGTCTCAACTGAGTTACATTATTTCATAACAAAAATTTGATTACAATAAACAGTGTAGCCATAATTAAAACAAATGATGCCATCACCCATCCCCCCAGCCCCCCTGGAGCCTACAGCACACCTCATCTCTCATTACTACTTTCAACACATGGTAATCTAAATGACCTCAAAGCCCCTAATTGCGCCTTAAGAAGGTTAAGGTTTATTATGAAATAACTAGAAGACATCTTATATCATGACATTTAAGACATTGTCACACCCATGATGATATCCTAGTATATCTTCACAGCTTAGACCTTTTTCTGGCCTGTGTCATCAGATAATTTAAAATCACATCATAGTACAATAACCACAATGACCAGACCAACAACTGCCCAGTTCCATCTGCTAATGCCCATATGCTTGTTTAGCTCTTTAATTATTTCTTAAAAGTTTAATGATATGGAATGGAACATAATTATGCTGGTAGTGTGTTCTTATAAAATAGGGCCCACCACCAAAAAGGCTCTATTCTGAGCCTCAGTCAAGTGAAATACTTTTGGAGATGGAACAGTCAGTAGCCTCAAGCTACTTGAACAAAGTGGGGTAGATTTTTTTAAAAAGCGCGTTCGCGTACTTTTGTTTGCGCACCAGGCGCAAACAAAAGTACGCTGGATTTTATAAGATACGCACGTAGCCGCGCGTATCTTCTAAAATCCTGGATCGTCGTGCGCAAGGGTGCCGATTTTGGGCAGCTGGCGCGCGCCGAGCCGCGCAGCCTGTCACCGTTCCCTCCGAGGACGCTCCGAAATCGGAGCGGCCTCGGAGGGAACTTTCTTTCGCCCTCCCCTCACCTTCCCCTCCCTAACCCACCCCCCCCGGCCCTATCTAAACCCCCCCCTACCTTTATCCACGGATTTACGCCTCCCGGAGGGAGACGTAAATCCACGTGCGCCAGCGGGCTGCTGGCGCCGACTCGACCCGGGGGCGGTTCCGGAGGGCGCAGCCACGCCCCCGAAATGCCCCGGGCCGAAACCACGCCCCCGGTCCCGCCCCCGAAACGCCACGTCATCGGGTCCCGCCCCCTCGACACACCCCCGACACGCTCCCTTCCAAAAACCCCGGGACCTACGCGAGTCCCGGGGCTCTGTGCGCGCCGGCGGCCTATGGAAAATAGGCGCGCCGGTGCACAAGGCCCTGCTCGCATAAATCCAGGCAGATTTACGCGAGCAGGGCTTTTAAAATCCGCCCGAATGTGTATGATGGTTGGTATATTTAAGGCAGAATTATTGCACAAAGGGACTTGATTGTTTAATACATAATTTATCTGTCTATTTATTTCACATTTATTTCTAATTTATTTTTTATATACAATTCACCCAATACCAGTCTGACCAGAATGGTGTAAAACAATAAAAAATACAAATCATATTAATCTACAATAAAATAAATAACTAATAGAACATCATAAAACTGTGCAACCATACTCATAGATGAAACAGACCTACTGCCTAAGCTCTAGGCAGCGTACAATAAAACACTCAAAGTAAAATATAAATAATACAAAATAAAATACATATGGTGAATAAAATTTAGCAAACATATAAATAACATGGGAACAACAAAAACAACATAAACAGAACAGTCTGTCCATAAATAGCTCAGAGAATGCCTGTTTAAACAAAAGGGATTTTAAGGATGCTCAAAACTTCTTAGTTCGTGTTATAAACTGCAAAGTCTGAAGGAGTGAATTCCAGAGCACAGGGGCAGCCACAGAAAAAGCTCTCTCATGGGTCTTAGCTAACCTCGCTTCATGGACTGAGAGAACATTAAGGAAACTTCTCTGAGATTAACATAAATTAGAAATTGGATTATAAATGCAAAGCATGGAGTTAATCCAAGGAAGACAATCAGGCGAAAGCAGCCTGTGCACCCATAAAGCAACCTTATAAGTAATCTGTGATTGAACTGTAAATCACATAACACAGGTGAAATGTGGTCTCTCATCCCCTGCTCCTTAATAAGTCTGGCAGCTGAGTTTTGCATGGCCTGACGTGCTCTCAAAGTAGAAGAGGGCAAGCCAATGTACTTCTGTGTGAAAATTAGACAATTTCAACAAAAATTTAAAACCCTGAAGCAGACGCAATTTATAATTTTACCACAGCTTTGAGTTAGTCTCGAAGGGTCAGGTTGGTATCAATCAGAACTCCTAAGCTTTTCACACAAGCCACTATAAGCAGCTCAATATTCTTAGAAGGAATAGTAGATGGTACAAACTCTCCAGCAGAATGCTGGGTCACAACAAACTATTTTGGACAAATTTAATGCTATTTTATTATATGTAAGCCACTGCTTAATTAAATAAAGACAAATTATTATTTAAGTAATTGTGTTGGACCACAGTGAATGTACAGGAACAAAGAACTGTATATCATCAGTATATAGCCTGTGTCCTGCACAAAGCCTGACTAACAGTTTGCAAAAGGGTGACATATAGATGTTTGTTTATTTATTTACAAGTTATTTATATAACCGTCTTAATCTATTTCAGACCAAAATTGTTTCAGGTTAAAAACATACATAGTATGTCATCACAAAACTACACTCAGAATTGGCAATACAAATTACTACTCAAATCATCCCAAAAATGCCACCCCTAAAAGACATTTGTTAAATTCTTTCTTAAAGGTTTTAAAATCTGTACACGCTCTCAAATTCTCAGGCATTGTGTTCCAAAGTTGGGGATTGGCTATGATATTGCTCTCTCCCAAATCTCTGTTAGTTGGGAACTGAGAATAGATAAAACCTCTAATAAACCTTTGTTCGCAGATCTAAGTGAGTGTTGAGGAACATAAAATGTAGGGACACACCAAGCCAGACAATATCTTTGTTTGAAAGGATCTTATGGATTAATGTGAGTACTTTATACTGAATGCAGTAGTAGATTGGTAACCAGTGCAGTGAATATAATACGGGTGTAATAGGATCAAATGTTTCTGTATTTGTTAAAAGCGGACTGCAGTGGTCTGTAACATTTATATGGATCTTAAAGCACTTGTAGGGAGACGTAAAAAACAGGGAATTGTAGTAATCAGTATTAGCAAAGATAAGTGTTTGCAAAACAACCTCAAAATCATCAAATTCCAGTAATGGTTTGAGTCTTTTAAGAAGTTGTATTTTAAAGTTTCCTTGCTTAATTATGGCATGTATATGATCGCTCATAGAGAGGTTTTTATCCAAAATGATGCCCAAATCACAGACTGCCGAGCTCAAGGCAATTGTCTGTGAATCAAACTTGAACATTCGGGTAAGTCAGGTATACGTTTCCTTGTTAGATTACTTATTTCTGGGGTTGTTTATTTTGGTGTTTAGGAAAAGTTTATTGTGTTCAAGCCATTTTTTAATTGCAGTAAGATAAATATGTAAACATTTAAATGTGCAAGAAATAGAGCTTTTGATCTGGTCCTAAAAGTGTATGTTATCTGCATATAAGCAGAAGTTAAGATCTAAACCAGCGATTAACTTACACAAAGGTAACATTGAGACAGAGTCAAACCCTGCAGGATACCTGTCCTAACTGGATGTCATTAACACTCATAGTAAATTATGTGAACCTCTATATGTAAGAAAAAATAAATCACAGAAAAATAAAAATATTTCTTACTTCCAATATTTTGAGTGGACTATTTAACTGTATAGACAAGCGACCATCATATAGCACAGGGTACAGTATATCTTATCTGATAACCCATACATATAAGCTTTGGTATGCTAGGAGAAATAATCATCATTCGCTAAGGTTGTAAACTTTAATTTCCTCTGTAACGATTTTAGTGTATTCAATAATGAGGAGCATGAGGTCTAGGGAGCATTTATTAAGCATGGCCACCCATTTTGACAAAAAATCTGCTCTGTCGGTAAACATCAATGGTTCTTTTTGAATTTGGAGCCTTCTAGGAGTAATTTGTTGTTTTACATATTCAATGAGGATAACCCCATGTAGTTCTGCCCTTACTGATCTCTTATGTAATCTTGTCAGATCTCCCAACAGATCTGTAGCCAAGGCTGGTATTGGTGTGTCAGAGAATAAGGATGATTCTTGTGCTATATGTGCTACATGTTCTGAGGTATAACTGAAAATGTCTTTCCAATCGCTCGCTGCCATATCTAGGTTTTAATGTAACAACACTAAATTATGTGAACCTCTATATGTTAGAAAAAATAAATCACAGAAAAACAAAATATTTCGTACTTCCAGTATTTTGAGTGGACTATTTAACTGTATAGACAAGCGAGCATCATATAGCACAGGGTACAGTTTATCTTATCTGATAACCCATACGTATAAGCTTTGGTGTGCTAGGAGATATAATCATCAGTCGCTTCAATATTTGTGTTTTTCAAATTCAAGCAACTGATGATTATATCTCCTAGCACACCAAAGCTTATACGTATGGGTTATCAGATAAGATATACTGTACCTTGTGCTATATGATGGTCACTTGTCTATACAGTTAAATAGTCCACTCAAAAGTAAGAAATATTTTTATTTTTCATTAACACTCACAGTGCATTCTCACGTGTTGTGACCTGTCTGATAAACAGTACCTAAACCATTCATGTACTTTTCCAGAAATCCCATATTCTCTCAATGATTAGAGAAGAACCTGATGATCAATCATATTGTTGAACGTTGCCAAAATATCTGACAGCACCAGCACAAACTGCTGACCATTATCCAAACCTCTTCTGATCACATAAAAACTGTAAAGTAACAAAATCACAATACTAAGTGATTTTCTGAATCCAAATTTTGTACATCGCTTTGGGCAATAGTTTCTATCTTTAAAGCATTTCAGAAATGCTATTAAATAAATAAAATAAGTAAATACATTGAAATTGGTCAAGCACTTGATAATCACACATCTACCTTTCCAATTGAGGTAATACAATGGACTCCATAGCCTTGGCAATAAAAGCAAGGATGAGATTGGACGATAATTAGATTTATTTATTTGTTTATTTTTAACGACTTCAGTACTGCCACTCCATATATAGTATCAGTTTACAAATATATCATACATATTTAAAGTAAGCTTATGTATTTACAACAGACTAATTATATAGAACAATACAAATGACAGAAAAAGAACAAAAAGCTGTTGGGAGAAACTTCTATGCCATGACTCAAGTTATGCTGATGTGATGTCAATTGCAAATTACTGTTTAAATAGCCATGTTTTCGATGCTTTTTTGAATGCCTTTATGTCTACTGTTTATCTCAGATGTTCCGGCATGGTGTTGCACAGTGCAGGGCCAGCCACTAAGAAGTTAGATAAATCTGCTGATCAGCTGTAGTTTTTTTTTTAAACAGTGGCCTAATTGAGGCTTGTTTTAATGACATAGGAACAGAACCTTTACTAAATGAGAGATTGATTTTTGTGGATGTATAAGGCAAAATAGTATCCCTCAAGGCTTGCAAAGTAGCAACATTACAGGGATTAAGATGACAAAAAGATGGATTAATAAACACAATCATTTGAGACACCTCAAATTCAGTAGTGGGTACAAAGCAAGAGCATTTTACTTCGAAATATCTGGGATGCTAATAAACTAAGAATTCATTGAAGTGAATTTAGAAAAAATCTTAAGCATTTTGTCAGAAATTTTCTTAGAAAAATAGATTTCAGTGCAGCATCATTTAATTTCTTATATTGAACCAAAAAGACTCTGTAAGCCTGGAGTGACTCGATAGTCTGATAGTGCCATCAACAACGCTTGAGTTTACGCAAGGTGCACCGCCTCTTATGAGGTTCAGGACTTAGTCGAGCACATATTATAGGGTTTAAGTGGAGAAACCCTATCCAGAATACCCTGTAAGATATGTGGCCAAATCTGAAGGGAAGAAAAATCAGCATCTGTAGATTCAAAGATAAGTAGCAGCTGGGTTAGAGCATCCCCGAACTGTTCAGTATCAAAGTACCCTCTCTTGTAAGACTGTTGCAAAGACATGTCAGCCACAGAAGCGATATCAATGGCAGGATATGAGAACGAAATGAAATATTTATCAGACTGGAAGATTTTAAAGCAGAGCTTTCCAAAGTGTGTGTCGGGACACATTAGTGTGTCGCCTGCAGTGTGCAGGTGTGTCGCCCGGTCCACAGGGCCGGCAGAAGCAGGGAACTATAGCAGGAAGATCGGCGGGCAGTGGTGGAACTTACATGACCACGGCCCGAAGAAAAGGGTCACGTTCACTCCTCCTCCTTCCTGCCTGTGCAGCCCTGGTAGAAAAACGTTGCCGGAGCCGCGTGGGCAGGAAGGAGGAGGAGCATCTGCTGCGTACAGAAGAAGAGCAGCATTAATGGGCCGTTGCGGATCCCACGTCGCGACGGCCCGAGAAGAGGAGGAAACCCGATAGCAGGGCCACTGCGGATCCCACGTCGCGGCAGCCCGAGAAGAGGAGGAAACCCGATAGCAGGGCCGCTGCAGATCCCATGTCACGGCCAGGGAAGATCAGGGCCTCTGAAAAGCCCATCCTTCGGCAACCCGTGCAGAGGGACAGCATGTGCCAGTGAGAGCCTGTGCTTGAGCAAGAGAGCATGTAGGAGTGAGAGAGCCTGTGTGTGTGAGAGTGAGACAGCATGTGCACGAGAGAGACAGTATGTATGTATGTATGAGAGAGAGGCATGTGAGAGTGAGAGCTGTGGATGTGTGAGATTGCATGTGAGTGAGAGCCTGTGTGTGTGAGAATGTGTGAGATAGCGTGTGAGAATGAGAACCTGATTGTGTGTTTGAGGGAAGACAGATGGCGAGAAAAGAAATTGAAAAAAAGACCCTGTAAAAGGAATTGGCAAAAAAACAAGAAAGGAAAGGTGGAAAAAAAAGCCTGTGACCAACCGATTAGAAAACTAAGATCAGACAGCAAAGGTAAAAAAAAAAATTACTTTTTAGTGATTGGCACATGTAATCTTTGGGAATGTGCAAGAGTAGCACTTTCTCTATGCCGATCTCACAATGTACAAGATCAGCATGGAGGAAGTGGAAGCCTGCAAATATTTATTATGAGATAGGTTGTGTTGTGAAACATTTTATTTATGTATATATTTAAGGAATATATAGCTGCCGCTATACCTTCCTGTGTCCCAATTCCATGGTCAGATCACTATAGTATTTCCGCCGAACTCCAAATCATTGATCTCCCGAGAACTGTTCCCCCGACAACCATATTACAATACAGGAAACCGTGCGCCACAGATTTCCTCAGCAATCAGCTTTCAAAAGAACTGGAACGACTTGATCTCTCTGACGCACCCTCAGCCATTAACTCATGGATCAAGATAACCAGCGAGGTTGCCGATCAATCCTGCCCAATCATTACTAAAGCCTCTAAGCCACCCCAAGCCAACAGAAATCCATGGTACACCCCAGATCTTAAAAACATCAAACAAAAACTCCGCAACAAAGAGCTCCAATGGCGCAAGACCCCATCTACCAACTCTCTCTTAATCTACAAAGCCCACCTCAATACATACAGGTCTGCCATTCTCAAAGCAAAAAAAGATTTTTTCGCCAAAAAAATCCACAACTTCTCATTCGACTCTAAAGCATTATTTTCTATCGTATCATCTCTTACAAAACCCTCGCCCCCTATCATCCCAGATGAGCAAGCCTCCTGTAAAGCCAACGAACTCGCTATCTACTTTGACAACAAGATATCTAATCTACTCAAACCATTCGCCTCATCTCAACCTACAACACTTCCTTTCAGCTCCACTCTTCCTAATAGGAGCTTTAGCCTTACAACATTTGAGACCCCTTCCGTAATGGAGATCGTAAACATCCTTAAAAAGCTAAAACCTTCTTCTCACCCGTTGGACGCCATACCCTCCAATCTCCTACTCTCCATTCCTAACACAATCTCTCAATCGTTAGCAGACATCATCAATTGCTCTCTAACACAAGGCAAGGTTCCAGATCAATTAAAGCTAGCCATTCTAAAACCTTTACTAAAAAAACCTAACCTTCCTTCAACTGATCCTGCCAACTACCGTCCAATAGCCAATCTTCCCCTGATCTCAAGAGTGATGGAAAGATTTGTAAATAAGCAACTGTCTGATTACCTTGAAGAGAACAACATACTCTCCCCATTCCAGTTCGGATTCAGAAAATCACAAAATACTGAAGCCCTACTCACATCACTATCTGACACCATCCTTCTCAACCTGGAAAAAAAACAACCCTACCTTCTCGTTCTACTCGACTTATCCGCCGCCTTCGATACGGTCAACCACTCCATCCTACTGGAACGCCTAACAGACATCGGCATCCAAGGTGAGGCACATGAATGGTTCAAATCTTTCCTTGAAGACAGATTCTATAAGGTCAGAATTAATAATAAAGAATCTCTCCCAATCAAATCAAACAGAGGAGTCCCACAAGGTTCATCCCTCTCCCCGACGCTCTTCAACATCTATCTACTACCTCTCTGTCATCTACTCGCCAACCTCAAACTAACATACTACATTTTCGCCGACGACGTTCAAATTCTTCTTCCTATCACTGAATCCCTGCAAAAAACCTGGGCACACTGGAATTGCTGCTTACAATCTATCACCAACCTGCTCACCAACCTCAACCTCATCCTTAACTCAAATAAGACAGAAATCCTTATCATTTCGCCAGATGAAAAACACAATCTCATCAATCCACAAAGCACACCACAACCCACTAATACACTCATAAATCACACCTCTTCCGTCAGAGACCTTGGGGTGCGGCTTGACAACCTATTCAACCTAAAATCTTTCATCCACAATACAACCAAGGAATGTTTCTATAAACTGCAAGTCCTCAAAAATCTGAAACCTCTTCTACACTTCAGTGACTTCAGGCTTGTAGTCCAGTCTCTCATCCTTACAAAATTAGATTACTGCAACTCTCTTCTCCTAGGCCTCCCTGCTATATCTACCAAACCTTTACAGATGGTCCAGAATGCTGCAGCAAGACTTCTCACAAATTCAAACAAAAGAGCACACATCACACCCATACTCCAAAGTCTTCACTGGCTTCCCATAAAACACAGGATCACCTTCAAAACACTAATGATGATTCACAAGGACATCCACGGCATCGCCCACCTCAAATTAAGCTCTCAACTCCGCATTCAAACTTCTGCTAGACCTATTAGAAACGCCTACAAAGGAGCCCTATACGCACCACCAATCAAAACCACTTTAAGAAAACGCGCCATGTCCACAGCCGGGTCCAACCTTTGGAATTCGTTACCACCCGAGCTTCGCCAAGAACCCTCTCTCCAAAATTTTAAAAAACACCTTAAAACATGGCTCTTCAGACAAGCCTTTCCTGAATCTCAACATTACTCTGACACGGGTCAAAAGACATAACATGACACAAGGTAACCTCAGGACATAAGACATATCAGGACTTTAAGGAGACACTTGAGCACCCATCTCTTCCGTACCATACTCTTTAAGGAGTCACCCGACCCTCAAGGATCTTAGGAGACTTGATCACCCTTTACTCCCACATCATATCCCGTTAATCTTGTTCTAATGCCTCACTCCCTTCCTGCCTACATACTCCTCCTTCCCTCCACCACTCAGTCTTATTCTCATAGCTACCTTATGCCCTATGCTACCACCACGCCTTATCCACTATGCAGCTGCACAATGACACTTCATTAAACGTATTTTGATATTACGCATACAGTCGCCCCAGTTGTTGTTCCCCTATTTATATATATTATGTTACTCTATGATGAAGCATTTCACTATATATTATTGTTGAACTGTTGACCTGTTCTATGTTTATTGTTTATTGCTCAATGTTCTATGTTCGATGTAACGCCATAGCCGCGACAGTTATGTTCAATTGTAAACCGATATGATTTGATATCTTTGTTCAAGAATGTCGGTATAGAAAAATTCGAAATAAATAAATAAATAAATAAATAAATTGTTGAAATACATTTTGTTCGTTTAACCTTTAACTTGTGGTTTGCTGATAGACTGAATTACTGTGTCACGAAATTATGTTTGTCTAAAAAGTGTGTCACCAACATGAAAAGTTTGGAAAGCTCTGCTTTAGAGATTTGAACCATTAATAAAAACTACATCTACAATAATTGCAGCTTTGAATTTTTTGCACAACATAATCAGAAGCCAGTGCAAAGATTCCAGCACCAAGGTTATATGATCTTGTAGATGCGTCCTGGTAAGAATACAGGCAGCGGCATTTTGTACAATTTGTAAAGCCCTGATTTCTGAGGCATAGCCTTGGGTAGGCCTGGGTGGGCCATGGCTCACCCACTTTACAGTCAGATCCATTCAATTCTGATGTTTTGCGAATGAGCATTGTGGCCAGCACTGAAAAAAAAAAAAGGCAGTAGCAGTTGCAGGACTGGTTAAACACAAGCAATAGGAAGAAATGTTACTAGGCCTACAGTCTTCTCCGACATCTTCTTCTGGCCACCGATGCTGCTCCTTCTTCTCCCACACTGTTGATGCCTCAAGTGTTTAGGCTGCACAGGGCTCCATAGATATGGGATGCCACCTGACTCAAGTGACTAGGCTGTTGGCCACATGGAAGGGGAAGGGCCTGCACCGCTGGACGGAGGAGCGGCATGTGTATACACTAACTGCCAGGATGCTGAAGGGGGAGGTGGGTGGAAAAAAAGGGGTCTTGGTTTGGGAATTTGGAGACTCAGAGAAAGAGTGGGAACTTGAGGGGACAGTGATGCCATGAGAACTGATGTGATTGGTGGGAGAATGTGGAGCTGAATTGGGTTACGTTTGGGGAAATTGGGGGACTCAGTAATTGGTTTGGTTTGATGGAAGAGTGGGAACTTGGGGATTGAGTAAAGCCTTGCAGGAGGAGTGTGGGAGACTCAGGGACTGAGGGGGAGAGTAGGTGACTTGGAGATAGGATTAAGGATTGAAGGGGAGAGTAGGGGACTCTGAGATGGGGGGAGAGAGTAGTGGGTTAGTGAGCCAAAAAAAACATTCTTCAAAAATTGAAAGGAGGAACCATCTGAAGTAAATAGGAAAAAGCATAAGCATTGTCAAGTTAAATGTAACACGACTCAAAAAAAGAACACAAATAATTTCCAACAAAAACCAAATCAGTAATGGAAAAGGAAATATCAATCTACGTGCCGTTTCCCAATTAAGCTGGTTTTTAATTTTTAATTTTCTGTTTTTTTGTTTTTTATTTTTTATGTATATCTAGCCGCATCAGCAAGCCTGACGGCGTGCTTTCTTGTGGTATTTCCTTACTGCAAAAGAAAAAAACTTCTTGATAAAAAAACACTCGATGGTTCCATTGTTCTATCTTTTACCCAAGATCCACAAAAATGTGGACAATCCACCAGGGAGACCAATAGTGTCCAGTAGGAATTCGCTACTGGAACCTTTATCTCAGTTTATAGATGCATTTTTAGCCCCCCATGTATCAAGTCTGCCATCCTTTATTCGAGACTCCCAACACATGATTACTTTTTTGGAAAATCTTCAGTGTGATACCAGTGACCTATATTTAGTCACCTTAGACGTCGAGTCCCTTTATACATCAATACCGCAGGATGAGATGATAGAGATTGCCATGATGTATTTTGAATCCAGAAGCCGTCCTCAGCGTATACCTTCTCAATTTTTGAAAGCTCTTTTACAAATAGCTTTAACCAAAAACTACTTGGCATATGAAAAAAAAATTTTTCAACAGGTTTGTGGTACCGCGATGGGTGCCACTATGGCCCCAGATTTAGCCAACCTATACATGGGTGCCTTTGAGCAAAAATGGATTTCTGAAAATCAACCATTCTTTCAAAATATTTTCACATGGCGTCGATATATAGACGACATTTTATTCTATGGCGGGGGACAAGAGATTCATTTGCAGATTTCTTGATTTGGCTAAATTCGTGTAATCACAGTTTACATTTCACAGCTTGTTTTCAAGAAGAGAGCATTACATTTTTGGATATCACTATTGTGAAGACATCGAGTGGCTTTAACACCTCAGTCTACAGGAAACCAGTTAGCAGCAACACGTTCTTACATTTTAGTAGTGCCCATCCGAGACGTCTTAAAGAAAATTTACCAGTAGGTCAATTTTTCAGAATTCGTCGTCTATGCTCTTCTCAAGAAGATTTTATCAAGCAAGCCAAAATCTTGAGTGACCGGTTCATACAGAGAGGCTACCCTAAGAGATGTGTGCGGCGGGCCTTTCTCAGAACTAAATACACCAATAGGGACTGGTTGTTTCTTCCTAAAGACAGACAAATTGAAGATGATGTACTAACATGTGTGGTACCTTTTTCACCAATGGCACCGATTTTTAAGAACCTGATACACCAGAACTGGCAAATTTTACAACATCATGGTGAATTCCAGTCACGACCAAGATTTACATACACACGTGGCTCCAATCTCAAAGATCAACTTGTGCACTCAGATTCGACTATCCCCTTACAACGACCTACTACTGGTTCACATACCACTTGTGGGACCTGCTCTGTTTGTGCAAACATGCTAGTGACTACTGTTATCGATTTTCATAATCCACCATTGTCAGTTCCACTAAAACATAATACTACATGTAGATCCGCTGGCGTTATTTATACAATTCAATGTCCCTGCAAAATGACATACGTTGGCAAAACGATTAGACAACTTCGGACCCGCATTATTGAGCATCGCTCAAGTCTGGCCACACAACGTGAAACTGCACCAATTGTATCACACTGTCTGAGTAATAAACACAGCTTTGAAGATTTGCAGGTTTGTGTCTTGGAGCAGATATCCCCTCACTGGCGCGGCGGAGACCTCAACAAACAGCTTTTGCGAGCCGAACAAAGATGGATCCATTATTTGGACACCCTACATCCAAATGGTTTGAATTCTGAAATAGAACTCAATGTATTTTTGTGAACACTACCTTGATACTGACGTCACACAATCTTAGATCTTGTTTAGAACAAACTTGATAGTGATGTCACTTATGGTGCTGACGTATGCGGTCCTGATTGGTTAGTGTTGACTTAAATATCTGCGTCTGAGGCCAAAATGGTCTCTGTTCATTCAAAGATGTCATGAGACGAAGTCGTCCTGTTTGAAGGTTTGAGCTTTCGCCGATCCCAGATAAGTGGTTTATTTATTGGATTTTAAACATTTAAATTACCATATATATATCATTTTTCAACAGAGACAAATGCCTTTTGACAAAGAATGTTATATTCCAAGCTCCTGATGAAGCAGCACAAGCTGCGAAACTTCGGCCGGTTGTTGAGCTAATATTGAAGTAACATCTGACTTTGTCAAAACACGCTCGACGAAGATCGAGTTCTGTTGCATTAGAATACTGCATATTTGTAAAATCATTGAGGATTTAATGAAAAGTTACAGTAGTACAATACACAACAAAAGAATATCAAGGACTGCCGCAAATGATTAGAAGTCCGGGCGGCTTTCGTTTGAAATACCACAAGAAAGCACGCCGTCAGGCTTGCTGATGCGGCTAGATATACATAAAAAATAAAAAACAGAAAATTAAAAATTAAAAATTAAAAACCAGCTTAATTGGGAAACGGCACGTAGATTGATATTTCCTTTTCCATTACTGATTACAAGTTAAATGTAAAACATTGATAAGGCAGGTTAAGAGAGAATTTGAAATGAAGTTGGCCATACGGGCAAAAACTCATAATAAAAACTTTTAAAAATCTATCCGAAGCAAGAAACCTGTGAGAGAATCGGTTGGACCGTTAGATGACCGAGGGGTTAAAGGGGCTCTCAAGGTATGATTGAGGTGGGGATACTTAAGTGAGATTGCTGTAAGGAAAGGAGAGATTAAGGTTGGGGTGAGAGGCAGTGGAAACAAGTGGGTCTGTGCATTAAAGATAATGGAGATGTGGTTGGAGAGAAGGTAAAAGAGTAGCAATGGGAGGTTGGGTGAGGAGTAACAGAGGAAAGAGACTAGAAATGGAGGTTATTAACAACAATGAAAGGGTTTATGAGAGCTGGGGAAAGAGTAGAGTGGAATTAGGAGACTAGGGAATGGGTAAAGACAGATTAAGAGGCTGGGGAAGGAATGAGACAGAAGGAAGGGGAGAGATGGGCTGGAAGAGAGTGAAACATGAAAAACTGGGAGGTAGGTAGGCAATGAATATGCATGAGAGACAATTTGCATGTCGAGGCAGTGCATGCAAATTGTCTCTCATGCATATTCATTGTGGATATCCTGAAAACCCGACTGGCTGGTGGGCATCCAGGACAGGGTTGGGGACCACTGTTCTAAAGAGCAAAAGGAAAGTAATGTTTGTGTGCTCGGTCAGTTACCCGAAGATATTCAGAGAGAGCTTTGTAAATACATGGTAAAGTCTGCAGGTACAATGTACACACAGATTGAAAATTACCCTCAGAAAAGTGACTTTTCCTTGGGAAACTGTAGTCAGTATGTAAAAACAGGGAAATATCCTTACCTTGTTTTTGTTTTTGCAGTATTTTCTGATAGGGTAAAAGAAGATTTTTTCCAGCTAACTTTACCCTCCTCCACCCACCCCCTCCCCCAGTTGTTTAAAAAAAAAAAGTTTCAAAAATGTCAAAATCATTCAAATAGGAAGTAATGTGAATTTCTCTGCTGTGGCAGTGCTTTGGTCGGGAGTTATGCCAGCCTCAAGAAGGCGTAAATATATTTGGATTTGAAAGCTACCAAAGGCAAATAAAAGGCACATATGTATTAGGATAAATATGTTTGGTGGATGGATCGAGGGGTGTAAATAGAGCATCTGTGGTGATTTCTACATGCTCCGAACATCTCATTAATATTTCCTTTTCTGATAATACAATAACCTCAGAGTGAAAAAGTTGTGCCAATTAGAAAAAAAAAAAAAAGGGTTCACTCTAGTATAAGCTGGTAATGTAATTTATAGTGGAGGTCATTTTCAAAAGAGTTACGCACGTAAATGTAACATACTATGGAGGTAATTTTAAAAGGAGCTGCACTATATGCAAGTAAATGGATTTTGAAAATTTCAACGATAGTATGTTGCATTTACGTGCATAGCTCCTTTAAAAATTACCTCCGTAAAGTGCATTTACACATGTAAAACCCAGTTTTAAGTATGTAAATCCTTTTGAAAATTACTTCCAATATGACCATCATGAAAGTAAGGCTGACAGCACACATAGGGGCCGATGCAATATTAAACGCGGAAAGCGGGCGCTGACTTTTCAGCACCTGCTTTCTTAACACGCACATAGCGCCCGCAAGGGGGGGCGCCATGCTATAAACAAATTAGGGAGTCGCGGCTGCCGGTTATGAAAACCGATGCTGTTTTCATTACTGGCAGACGGCAGGTTATGAAAACCGATTCCGAGTTTACCGGCGAAGGTCTTCATAACTCTCCGGTCTACCAAGGTTTGTTTTTTTTTCTTAAGAAAAAAAAAAAAAAGTACAGAAAAGCAGTTTTTTCTTCTTTTCTGTAGTTCTTTTACATACACTCAGCTATTAACGCCTGCTCCAGGGAGGCATTAATATCTGAGAGCTAAATGTGCGTCTGAGATGCACACTTTTTTTTTTTTGAATGCAGAGTGAATGAGTAATAGCCTCATTCACATGCATTTGCATGTGATGAGCGCTATCGCATTCACTCCGTGGTGGATGCGAGTTAAATAGGCGCTAATCCCCCTATTGCATTAGGGGGTGGATTAGCGCCTGTTTAACCCGCGTCCGAGTGCGGGTTATACAGTGCCCTCGGCTGAGCACACTGTATTTCATCAGCCCCATATATCATGGGACTGATGTCTTTTGGTATCATCAGTATTTATAAATCATTAGACATTATCACACAAATATGCCCTTTTTTAAAGATTTTTTTTTAGATAAAATGTCCTTTATTACTTAACTGAAACATCACACAAAATAGAATCCAACCCAACACCGATTCAGTGTTTTAAAATTCCACAGTCTGCTTCAGGGTTCTGGGACAAGCAGTTCATCTTAGAAGCACTTTGTATCGGGAGTCTGGAGTGCAAATACTTCAGCTTGATGCATGAAGATCCTATTGGGGTCCAGAGGCAGCTGCTCTGACGCAATGTACATGGGTGTTTTTGTACCTTTTTTTTTTACCTGGTTAAATTTATTTGCCTTGCACATTTAGCTGATTAAGTTTAGTGGGTCACAGGGAGTCCATTTTTAACCAGCAAGTTTTAAAACAACTATCTCCCAAACAAGGTCATTTATCAAATTGTGTTAGGGCCTTATCACAGGCGTTAGGACCCTAACACCTGTGATAAAACTATAACACCCGCAATAAATAACACATCACGAGATACGTGTGCAAGTTTTAGAATTTTTCCCAAATAGGAGAAATTCAGGCAGAGTAAATTAAAATGAGGGGTGCTTAGTGTTACGTACGATAACGCAACATGAGGGTTTTAACACCGGAAATAACTACACCTTTTTTCCTGGTGTTATGATGTGCGATATGCCTGAAACGGGATTTGCGCTAAAACTTGCAGATCCCATTTTGGGAAGGGAGGCGGGGGGAGAGAAAGAGAGAGAGGCCCACATATTAGTCAACTATTTATTCCACTGTAGGAGGGGCAACTAGCAGCTGGTAGAAAGTGCATCAAACTAGGTCAAGAGTCCATTGTACAAATCTCATTGTTGTGAACCTTTCTTCACTCCAAATCACACCAAATCTTCACTGATGTGTACTGTGCTGTTCGTACCTCTGTGTATGTAAAACTGCCCCCCAAACCCTAGACCACCACCAAAACCTCACCCCGAGTTACTAGTTGCCCCTCCTACAGTGGTATAAATAGTTTACTTATATGAGAGTTTCTCTCTCTCTCACTCATATAAAATTTATAGCAAAATGATAAATCTAGGTCAAAGTTAGCCAGTTAAACTTTTGAAAATCTATCCTTTTGAGACAAAATATGCGCTGGCTTTTCAGGAGAAGGAAATTTGGAGCAAGTATTTTATTTTATTTTATTTTTTTTGTAAATGTGCTTATGCAGCTTGCCTTCTTGGAGGAGCCATAGCTTTAAAAATTAATTTTAAATATTTAAATCAAGGCGTACCAGTCAGACGTGCCACTAGGTCACATATTGCGACCTCTTGTAATTAGACTTTTATTTTCAGTCATAACAGTGTTAGAGCTAGGTTGTAAATTATGTTCTTTATTTAGTGCCAGCACTAAGCACTTATAAATGAGATCCAATTGTCTCTTTTAAAATCAGTTTCTTTTTCTTTCAGTTTTATTAACCTACTTTCTGCAAGGAAAGAAGGCTTATAAAATCAATCTGCATATGTGTGTGAGTGTGTGTGGTATATGTCCATCCATCCTCCTAATAACCTGCTTCTTTCATGTCCTACTAGCGGTACCCGGCCACACGTTGCAGTGGCAGAGTCAGGTTCTTTACCCTCCCTCCCCCTTCCCCTTGCTCATTTACCTCAGTCACTCATCCTCCTCCCCCTTGGTCACTCACCCTCCCCCCTTCCCTCCCCTGTCCCCACTCCAACTCTCTCCCCTCACACTCACCTCTCCCCTCATTCTCCCTCCCCTGACACTCACCTCCCCCCTCATTCTCCCTCCCCTCATTCTCCCTCCCCTCACTGTCACCTCCCCCCGCCTACTGCCTACCCTTCAGATCAGAAAACCTTTGTCTTTCTATTTCTGTGGGAACCCCCCACCCCAAACCCCCCCCCCCAATCCCAACCCTTTAAATCAAATAATAACCCCCCACCCTCCTGCCCCCTCCCAAGACCTGGGAAATTAAAATTGTTGGTGCTACATGTGGTCTGTCCCTGGGCGTCTATGTGCGTTATGTAGCCAAATAGGGGCGTGCCTAACCAAATTTGCACTTCCAAATTTGTTTTGTGGTCTGGGGAGGGCTATTTTGGTGCGTTCCCGAGATCGTGCAAGTTTAGTGTATGTATTTGTGTGTGAACCTCCCCCTTACCCCAAAAAACAACCCTATGAGAAAAGTTCTCTTAAACTAACCACCCAACACTCTCCCGCCCCCCCTCCCCCAGCCCTGCAAAAAACAGTAGCCCACCCCCCTGCCCACCCCCCGAGTTGCTGAATGAATGAAACCTGCCCCCCCCCCGTGACCCCTCCCCAAGATGTTTGCAATAAATTCATTACCACCCCCCACCCTCCAGACCCCCCGAGACCTGATAAAAATGTCAGTCGGTGGAGCGGGTGTTCAGGAGCGGTCCGGGAGCGATGTACTGGCGTTGGTCCATTGGCTGCGAGCACTGAAAAGGGTTCACATGGCCCTTTGCCCTTACCTTGTCAGTGGGGTGGAGCAATGGCAGCGGTAGATCCTCTGACATAGTAAGGGCAAAGGTCCGCCGGCTGCCAGTCCTGAAAATGGCGCCGAGGGGCCCTCGCCCTTACTATGTCACATGGGCTACTGCCGCCATTGGTGTCCCCGAGTGGCATAGTAAGGGAAAGGGCCGTCGGCGCCATGTTGATTGCTTGCAGCCGACGGCCGTAGTGCAGGAGATGTGTCCCGGACCGGTCCTGGCCCCCCGCTGGAGCCTCCCGGACTTCTGTCAGGTTTTGTGTGTGTTGTGAGGGCCTGGGAAGTAAATAAATTTGGCATGTGTGGGGTGTGTGTGAGGAGGGTGGTTTTGTGTATGTTGGGAGGCTGTGGGAAGTAAATTTGGCGGGTGGTGGGTGTATTTTATCTGTAAAGGAAATAGTTATCTTCCAGTGAAAAAAGTACACGAATGTGTGGGGAGAATAATTCTCAAAGGGATTTAGCTGGTTTACTAAGTATTTAGCCAGCTAGATTCTTTTAGTTGAAAACTGTTCTCCTCACAGAAGTTAAAATTGTGTGCATGCTTTCATAATGTGCAGTTTTAACTGGATTAAAAAGAGATGGGAAGGTCAGGGGAGTAAACCGTGTGCATATATTTGGATTTTTAAATATATGTGTGATTTCCCCCCCCCCCCCCCCACTGGTTATACCACCCACATAAATAACAGGTACACCTTGTTTCTCACATACCTTATAGGCAATTTTCAAAACAAAACTACCCAGATAGTTTTGCTTTGAAAATGAGATACAAGGTCTATAGGTACAAAAGCACCTACATACTTTGCAGCAACACAAGTGACTGAAAATTTTTCCTGTGTGTTTGTGTCTGGAGGGGAAGGGGGGGGGGGGGAGAAAGCCTGCAGTACCAATAATGGCCACAAGGAATCAGTATAACAGATTAATCAATGGCTGCAATGTCAGCAGCATCCTTATGGTGGCAGTATCATCATCATAATTTCATTGCTTTCACTCTCCATTGATTTTAATGGTGGTTTTCTGTTAATAGGATTAGTTATCTTCTGTTCAATGCTTGGATTCTATAGAATTATAGTACTGTGAATATTTTAGAGAATTTAGCTTCATAGCTGACACTATCAGGTCAATATTCAGTAAGCCGGTGATTGGCAGTTTTATCCGGCTAAGGCCGGTGGCCCTTTGCCCTTACCATATGACAGGGCAAAGTAAGCGCCGGCGCCATTTTGGTTCCTGTCACCCGACGTCACGAGTGCAGGAGATCGCTCCCGGACCCCCGCTGGACCCCCAGGGACTTTTGGCCAGCTTGGGGGGGCCTCCTGAACCCCCCACAAGACTTGCCAAAAATCCAGCGGGGGTCCGGGAGCGACCTCCTGCACGCGGGCCGTATTGCCAATATTCAAAATGGCGCCGGCGCTACCTTTGCCCTCACTATGTCATACGGCAATACAGGGAGCAATACAAATTAGGGATGTGAATCGTTTTTGAACGATTAAAATTATCATCAGATAATTTTAAAATCGTCCAAAATCGTTAGAGTGCACGATACAATACAAATGCCCCCGATTTATCTTCAGGGGCATTTGTATTGTATCGTTAAATAGGGCATGGGAATTATTTGGGGGAAGGCGGGAAAACCGGCACACCAAAACAACCCTAAAACCCACCCCGACCCTTTAAAACAAATCCGCCACCCTCCCGAACCCCCCCCAAAATGTTTTAAATTACCTGGGGTCCAGTGGGGGGGTCCCGGCACGATCTCCCGCTCTCTGGCCACGGCTGCGTTAAGAGAAATGGCGCCGGTGGCCCTTTGCCCTTATCATGTGACAGGGCAAAGGTAGCGCCGTGCCATTTTGGTTCCTGGCTCCCGACGTCACGCGTGCAGGAGATTGCTCCCGGACCCCCGCTGGACCCCCAGGACTTTTGGCCAGCTTGGGGGGGCCTCCTGACCCCCACAAGACATATGAGGGCAAAGGTAGCGCTGGTGCCATTTTGAATATTGGCAATATGGCCCGCGTGCAGGAGGTCGCTCCCGGACCCCTGCTGGACTTTTGGCAAGTCTTGTGGGGGTCAGGAGGCCCCCTCAAGCTGGCCAAAAGTCCCTGGGGGTCCAGCGGGGGTCCGGGAGCAATCTCCTGCACACGTGACGTCGGGAGCCAGGAACCAAAATGGCGCCGGCGCTACCTTTGACCTGTCACATGATAAGGGCAAAGGGCCACCGGCGCCATTTCTCTTAATGCAGCCGTGGCCAGAGAGCGGGAGATCGCGCCAGGACCCCCCCACTGGACCCCAGGTAATTTAAAACATTTTGGGGGGGTTCGGGAGGGTAGGGGATTTGTTTTAAAGGGTCGGGGTGGGTTTTAGGGTTGTTTTGGTGTGCCGGTTTTCCCGCCCTCCCCCAAATAATTCCCGTGCCCTATTTAACAATACAATACAAATGCCCCTGATGATAAATTGGGGGCATTTGTATTGTATCGTGCACTCTAACGATTTTGGACGATTTTAAAATTATCTGATGATAATTTTAATCGTTCAAAAACGATTCACATCCCTAATTTGTATTGCTCCCTGGGTGATTATTTTCTGCTTCTCCTGATTGAGGGGAACTTAGATAGTCAGGATTGTGAGGCAGCTTGGATTGCAATTGAAAATTTAGATAATAGCTTTGTTGAATTGTTTTGAAGACCCATTGGTCTTTGGTCTGTGGTGATCTCCTTCCAGGTTTGCTGAAAATGTTGTACTCTGCCCCCCAACGGATATTTGTGTTCTACGCTGTGGCGGTTGCTGGCTCTTTTGATAGTAAAATCTATCAAAAATACACCAATTGATGCAGCGAACTGATGAAACTAAACCAAAACAATCTAGAGCAGTGCTCTATCGCTGTCAATAAAAATTGACTTCTGAATAGTTAGTATTGTTTTTTTTGAATGGTTTCAATAAAGTATATCCCTACACTCTAAGTGGTATGATTTTTGTCAAAGTGTATTAAAATTATTTACTTGAATAATAAATGGAGTTAGAGAAAGGTTTCATACGTAGTGTAGGTGCCCAGCACCACTGTTCAGTGGTTTATAATCATTAACCTTCCTCCTCCTCCTTAAGTTCTTTTTTCGTGATTTTTTTTGAAAATTGTGTTGTCCCAAAGAAAACCTAAGGACTCTTCCGTGGCGGTGTTATGTATGCGTACTCTGCATTATTAACTATATGGAACTCAAAGAATGTTAATAAAGAGTATAAAAACAGACTTCCCCGATAGTTGTTGGTGTGTCCGTCTTCTTAATGATGATCCCGACATGAACGTTGCATGTTTCAGACGTGCAAGCCTTTCCTCAGGGGCCTTGATGAATCCTACGAAGCCAACTTCACGGGGTCTGCGACTCTTTTCTCAGCGATTCCTGGAGTACTAATTGTCTCTGCCACGAGGCGATCTTCCTCTATCGATCGCCAGGAAGAATAGTCCGTAGGGTTGAGGCTGACCCCTTTTATATTGTATCAACAGGGGCATGATCAACCAATGAGCGTCCTCAGAGAAGTGAAAACGTTCATGACGTCACAGTCGGACTTGATAGGGAACTTACTGGTGCGATGGCTGTCAGATGTGCGGACCTGAAAGAGTCACTATAACCACTGTTGTTCATGACGTCTCCGACCTGATGGAGAACTTAAAACACATAGAAACTCGTTAAACGATGCGGACCGAAAAGGCGCATTCTTAATTACGCTGCTGATGATAGCATAATGCGAAACTAAAAATGCATAAAAGGATTAGAAAAAAGACGCTTCTTGTTAATCTATAATCAAAATGTAAAGGCTCGTGTGATATGAGTCATAAAGCCATGAAACGCTTATGATTCTACAGAAGAGTGTTGAAATTGAGTTCATCATTCATGCCTCGGGGTACTGAGGTTCTCAAGGTTCTCAAGGTGAAAATCCAAAATGCTTCACGTAAATTTAAAGGTGAACGTATGTCTCCACCACGTGATGGGGATCTACTCGCTCTATTACTGTCCATTTCAAATCTGTAATGTTGTGTCCTGAATCTATTAAATGTTGGACCATCGGTGCAGTGAGCTTCAATGTGGTAAATCTTGATTTATGTTCCCCTAATCTTACCTGAATGGGTCTAGTGGTTCGTCCTTGAACCCTTGAGCCGACGGGAGGATGGAATACTTTAGGAGGAAGATCCGTAGGTTCTCCCTTCGGGTGGCGAGGCAGGAACAGAAGACGTGACCAGCTGACCCTCAGCACTGGAGACAGAGGCAACTGTGGAGGCAGACAAAGAGTCGTGACGTCGAGGAAAGGAACTGTGTCTTCGCCACTGGAAGCCCGCGGTCCCCCCAGGAGGAGCCCATAGGGACCCGGACTGCTGGGACTTAGGTGGACCTTTGAGAGGTCAAGAAGTCATGTGTTCGGTGCAAGGGCTGACTGGAGCTTCACCCCTGGAAGCCCGCGGTCCCCCCGGGAGGAGCCCATAGGGACCCGGACCGCTGGGACTTAGGTGGACCTTTGAGAGGTCAAGAAGTCATGTGTTCGGTGCAAGGGCTGACTGGAGCTTCACCCCTGGAAGCCCGCGGTCCCCCTGGGAGGAGCCCGTAGGGACCTGGGCCGCTGGGACTTAGGTGGGCCCTTGGAGACGATGGTCAAGAGGAAGTCCAAGGTCAAGTGCCAGAGGGTCGTCGCTTACCAGTCCAAGGTCACACACCGAGGGATCACCACTTGCCAGTCTGACGTCAAACACCAGGAATCACCGCTAGCCGGTCCGAAGTCACACACCAGGAATCACCGCTAGCTGATCCGAAGTCAGGAACCAGGAACACCAAGACAAGACAGGAACAAGGATCCAAAGTAGAAGAACTCACCGAAGCAAGCAGACCTGACTAACCCAAAAGTTGCCAAGTCAAGGAATGAGCAGAGGAAGCCTCCTTTTGTACTTCCTCTGCTCTAGATCATTGGCAGCAGCTAATCTGGTTAAAGGGATCAGGTCCCTTTAAATCTAATGAGGAGGCGCGGCCTCGTGCCTAAAGATGGTGGCGGCCATCTTGGATTTCCTCCATGGAGGAAATGCTGCAGGACGCTGCGAGGGAGGAGCGGGGACAGCTCCCCATCCGGCGGCCAGAGCAGGGACCCGCACCGAAGCGACGGGCATTGGGTCAGGGTTCTCCCCCGGAGTTCCCGCAGCGGGTCGCCGTTGCGGGCAAGGTAGGGGGCCGCGCTCGTGGCCTTCCACGAGCGCGGAACAAAACACTGCTGAGGCGCCATGAGCCGATGCGCCGTTAGACAATGCTCCTTGTGCCGAGGATTTGCTGTGTGTGGTAATTGCGCCATGCTTCTTTGGTGCTCTGTGCATTGATGGTGCACAGAGTGGTGATGCACTGTGTGATTTTTTTCTTTGGCGCTTGTTTTATGGGCTCCCAGACTTGTGAAGGGTACTTATATAAGGCCTTTTGCACCAACTTTTCTGGAGGATGGCCCTTTGGTCTCTACACAGCGTTTCCTAGAGTCTGGCTGGAATTTTTCACCATTGGTGCTTTGGGCACTGCCTGATGAAGAGGTATTTGTAGGCTGATAGACATCTGTTCGCAGATGGATTATTTTTTCAGCTCTCTGGCATTGAGCCCTTGGTGACACATGGCTGTAGTCCTGACAATTTGGTTGGTCGTGGTCTGGGGCAAAGGAAATACAATAAGTGGCATGCCCATCTCTAATGGACATTATATGTCTGCAAGCATAATATTTAAAGCCTGCTGTAGGGTGCGAAGTCATTGTAGCACTGAAAAGTGCTTTTTTTTTTGAAAAATGAAATGAGAGTTCAGTGAAGTAGAGAGACAGAATTTCCTGTGTCCATACAAAGCACAGATAAAAAAAGACTGAAGAGAGTTCTGGAACAGTTGTTTGCATGGGAAGTCCCATGCATGCTTAGTACAGTGAAAACTTTAACTGACTTGAGAGACAACTCCGCAATGTGTTACCCAATGATGTCACCCCATAGAGCATCACTAATTCAGCCTGCTTATCGGTGGGAAAAGGGATAAAAAAAAGAATGAATCATAAACTTCAGGGGTAGCTCAAATGAGTACACTCCTCCTGGGGAAGGTACCTAGAAGATTTTATATACCAAGATTACACCTCAATGGAAGGTGAGAAGTTGCCAGCAGTGTATCGCATTATATCAGGCATATGGCGCTGTTCAAGCAAACGTGGACAAAGAAGCAGTAAAGTTGCATTGTCATCTAATAAAGACCAGATTCCAGAAAAGAGGAGAACCCAGGTGGCTTCTGTCTAGAGGTCACTGCTAGGGTTTGGTCTGTACCAAGCTGGAGAAAAAGGGGCCATGTATGGCTTCCTTAGGAGATCTTATAGACTCGAGGGAACACATGGAATCCAGTGAAGTGGATTTGGATTTTGGGGACTTGGAGAATCCTGAGCTGAACCTCTTGAAGCAATATGTCCCCTGTTAGACCAAAATTGGATTGTATTTTTAGGTCAGCAGGAATATTACCCCAGGAGCTGCCTCAGAGGACCCAAACAATCTCTGAATGCAGTTTCTCTAGTTTCCAGCCAAAATTGGCCAATGCCTATGCCTATATGTCAGGAGGAATATCGAGACCATCAAGGGCATTGGTTCTCAAAGGCTAAATTCCATCCTGAATGTCTGTTTTTAATAGCAGATTTTAACTCTCATGTCTGATATCTTTTTTTTACAGTAAAATCTTTTTTTACAGTAAAAATTGGATTATGATGAGAAAAATTCAAGTCCTGCTGTTGGGGGTGGAAGTAGGGGGCACTAAAAAGCATTCTAAGGAAGGAGGCTTGAGACCCAGGAAAGGGTCTGTGGAGGGTATCCAGAGGTTGTGCCAGAGAGGAGGGTGATAGGGCAATAGAGACATTTGGCAGGCCTTGAATTGGGGTCTGTAGGTTACAGGTACACCGAGGCCATCAAGGGTATTAGCTCTCAAAAGGCTAAATTCCAGTGCTTTTTTTTTTGGAATAAAATATGCTGGTGCTCACATGCAGGAAGCATATTTTGTGTTTTGATTTTTTAGGAACCAAAGGGCAAATTAAGCAGGTGGAGGAAAAGCTGCCGGTATTCAATACTGGCACGTACTCACTGGGAAAAAAAACCCTGCTATATTCCATTCTGAATGCCTCTGTTTTTACTTACTAGCAGATATGGCAATCTTTTGGGATCACCTAGCTTTGAGCTAGGAGTCTGATTCAGGCAGTGGAGGAAGGAGTATACCATTTTCAGAATAGCACTTCCACTGAGGCTGCTAGAGTGGTCAGCCCTCCCCCCCCCCCCAGCCCCGCCTGTATAAAAACAAGTTGTATCATAAGTTAGTGTGGCAGTGGCAGTATTCTGTTGAGTTTAGAAGCAGAAGAAGTCTTTTAAATGTTTGTAATTTTGGTCTACTCCAGGGACCAGGCCTCACGGTCTGTAATCCAGGAAGAGTGGAAGATTTTGGCCTTCGTGAAGGGGAGGAAGGGTCCGGTGGGGGAAGTTGGGGTGTGGCAGGATATGGCGGGAGGGGGAAGGGCTTGGTCACTTACGCTCTATACAATGAGTTTGTCTGGCGGAAGGGGCGCAATGGCTGCCAAGGAATTAAAGATGGAGGGTGGGGGGGGAGTAGAAGGCCCGATAGGGCTATTAAAGTATTAGATGGGGAAAATAAGAAGCCGGGCCACAGACCAAATTAACTCTAGTTTTCTTTTACTTCATGCACTGCTCTCCTGCCCTCTCTGGAGCTGCTCGCAACTCGGGCCAGCTTTCACTGCCGCGTTCCCCGGGACTCCTCTTGGCGGCCTGGACGCCGCCGCCATCTTCCTCGACTTCAGCCCTCTCTTCAAGCCTCCTCAGTGGGAACCTCGGTTGCATCTCCGGTTGATGACATCACCAGACCAGTGTATATAAACTCCACCTTCGCCCTCAGCTAGCCGACTTGGCAACAAGTTCCGTACGTCTTTGACTATTACGACGTGTTCCTGAGACTATGCTTTCACCTTGGACTTGAAGCCTGTCTGGTACCCATTCCTCGGGAGCCAGTGTACGCCTTAGGGACTCGCTTCCCTTGCCTACCCCGCTCCTCAGGCTAGCTGTGCGTCTCCTGGGTTCTATCCTGTATTGCCTCCTGTTCCTCGGGGCTACCTCTGGGATACCTCAACTATCTGTGAGTTCTACTGGGGACTTTCCCGCTCCTCTGGGTTGCATCCGCATCCTGAACTGGACTGGTCACACCTCCCGCTCCTCGGGACCATGCTTCTCGTACTACAGTGATTGCCAGAACTTCCCCGCTCCTCAGGGTAGTGCTCTCCGGCTTCTCCCAGACATGCATGCTCCCCCGCTCCTCGGGGTTGCGCCTATGAATGATATTGGGACTGCCTACACTTCCCTGCTTCTCGGGGCAGTGCTACGTCATCACTTGAGGCTCAGCTCGGGCTTCCCTTTCCTGTGGGCTGGCCTACGGCGTTACTTCATCATCCCACACTGTGTAGCTCTGTCCTTCAGGGTTGCCCTCTGGACTTCTTCCTGATTGCTCAAGCCTCACGCCCCCCACTCTGTGGTCTGTCTGGCATTCCTCCCCTTGGGGTCCCTGCCCAGGTACTGCCTCCAGTCTACTCCCACAGGGGTCCTCTCCAGGTACTGTGGGACCTCTCTGTTGCCTCACCCAGAACTCTCCGTTGTCTCTGACCTCGCCTCCCATCAGTGCAGGCCTATGGGGGTCCTTCTCACAGGCAGTACCAACTTGCACCTCGGATCAAGGGCCCACATACCCACAAATCATAACACCTGGATATGTTTTGAAGACACCCAAGTAAGTAGCAAGTTATCCAGCCACACAAGGTCAGCCAACTTTAGACTTGCTAAGAAGCAGGTCTAAAATCTGGCTAACCTAGCTGGATATACCCGGTATTCAGCTAGGTTAGCTGGATATCTCAGACCCACCCCGGAATGCCCTAAAAACACCCCTTTTTTATCTGGCTAATTTCTAGCCAAATAACTAGTTACCCAGCTAGAATTTAGCCACATAGGGGCTGAGTATAGCAGAGTATGCCATTTAGACAGCTAATTATTAGGTTATCCATCTAAATAGCTTTTGAATATAGACCTCATAGAGTCTTACTATGCATAAACTGGAGATAACAACACAGTCTGGGCCACAGAAATAAAAACAGGTAAAATGAGGATTATTTTGCAAGATTGGTCCAGTTAGCTGCTGATGCACATAGACTGACAGAAGCTAAATGAGAATATGAGGCAAAAATTCCCAGGCAACCCTGCTTCCAAGTCAGAGGTTAACCCTTTAGAGCCAGCTGCACTGAATACAGCAGTTGCCAGAATAACAAAAAACAAGAATACAGCATTAAGAACAGAAAGCGAAAGGCTGCTGTTGAAGCAGGACACCGTAAAAGCAGGACAACAGTGAATTGACAGAAAACCACCTGTGATAACAGGACAGAAGCCCTACTCATGGAATGCCCCTGCTCCACCTCTTTTTTTTTTATCCCTGTAAGTTATAGCCAGGTAATAACTTACCCAGCTAAATCCTATCTGCTCAGCAAAGGTGTTGGTGGCAGGGGGGCAGGGGTGGGTAACGAGAGATATTTAAAATCTCAGGTTTGCTGGACAAAACCCTTTGAATATTGACCTCTTTGTTCTCAAGTTCTTCCATTCAGTGCAATACATTTATGAAAAACAATAAACATAGCATTGAATTATAGGTGGAGATCTGATTCACATGCTTCTTTTTTTCTGTTGGTGATGATTTTAAAATAATAATTTGTGATGCAGAGAGACAGATGTGCAGCCATCAATAAACATGTGTAGTTTGTCAGGCACAGAGTTGAATTGAGATGCTAGTTCTCAAAATGTTAGAACTGTTACAATTGTTTCATGTACTTGACTACTCTCTTATTCTCTGTAAAAATGCTATTCTGTTTCCATGCACAATGGAACAAGAAGTAAAATGTGCTCGTTTTTTGTGACCTAACAATGCAGTCAGTAGCACAGCTTTGCTAGGTAAACAGCAAGTTTTAATTGACAAGCACATTTGCGCCTTTATTTTCCTCTACTATAGTATTTAATCAAACAAAGCTACATGCCTTCTGAACAAAAGAACATAAGAAGTGCCATGCTGGGTCAGACCAAGGTCCATCCAGCTGAGCACTCTGTCTACAAGAATGATTATCCAGATCACAAATACCCAGCAGATCCCACAAAGTAGATCTGTTTTTCTGTTACTCAACACCAGGGATGGCAATAGCTTCTTTAGTCCTCCTGGCTAATAATGTGTTATGGACTTTCCCTCCAGGGAAATGTCCAAACCGCTTTTAAATCCTGCTGGGCTAATCGCCTTGAACAAGTCCTCCGGCAACCAATTTGACAACTTGATTTTATGCTAAAAATAAGTACTTTCTGCTGGTTGTTAGTTTTCTTGAGTGTTACCTTGTTTTAGTACTATTTGAAAGGTGTTACTTTATTTTTGTTTTATTTACCAGTTCCACCCCACTCATTAATTTATTAACTTCTATCATATCTCCTCTCAGCTGTCTCTTTTCCAAGCTGAAGAGCCCTCATCTGCATAGCTTCTTACCATTTTTGTCACCCTCCTCTGCATCTTTTCCAGATCCACGATATCTTTTTTGAGATAGGGCGATCAGAACTGCATGCAATTCTCACGGTGCAGTCACACCATGGATCGATACAGAGACAATATGTTTTATTTTCTGCTTTATTTTCCATTCTGTTTTGAATAATTCCTAATATTCTTATTTGTTTTTGTACCGCTGCTGCACACTGAGCTGAGAAATTCAATATATTGTCCACAAGATCTTTTTCCTGGGTGGTGGTGACTCCCAACAGAATCCAGCATTGTGTACACGTGGGGCAGATTTTAAAAAAGTACACGCAGCCGCGCGTATCTTTTAAAATCCGGGGTCGGCGCACGCAAGGCTGCGCAAAATCGGCAGCCTGCGCATGCCAAGCTGCGCAGCCTGCCTCCATTCCCTCCGAGGCCGCTCTGAAATTGGAGCAGCCTCGGAGGGAACTTTCTTTCCACCTCCCCCACCTCCCCCTCCCTTCCCCTACCTAACCCACCCCCCAGCCCTATCTAAACCCCCCTACCTTTATTATAAATGTTATGCCTGCCCTGGTCGGCTACCGGTGCGCGATTCCCTGGCCCGGGAGCGGTTTCGGAGGCCTCGGCCATGCCCCAGAAACGCCCCCAGGCCGGATCCACGCCCGCAGCCCCGCCCTCGGAACACCCCCGATGACGCACCAGCCGCAACACGCCCCCCCAGGAAAGCCCCGGGATGTGTGTAAGTCCCGGGGCTTGGACGTGCTGCCGAGCCTATTCAACATAGGCTCGGCGCGCGCAGGGGGAGCTTGGGGCAGGTTTTCGAGGGGTACGCACGTATCTTGCGCACGTACCCCTTTGAAAATCTGCCCCATAGTTGAGGTTATTTTTTCCAATGTGTATTACTTTGCACTTTTTCACATTTAATTTCATCTGCCATTTAGATGCCCAGTCTCCTAATCTCATGAGATCCTTCTGCAGTTCCTCGCAATCTACTGCTGTTTTTAAAAGCTTTGAATAATTTTGTGCCATCTGCAAATCTGATCACCTCATTCATCGGTCCCTATTCCAGATCATGTATGAATATGTTAAACAGCACAGATCCCACTCCACTAATGACCTTTTTCCATTTGGAAAACTGACCATTTACTCTTACACTCTGTTTCCTGTCTTTTAACTAATTACCAATCCACAATAGAAAGCTGCCTCCTATCCCATGTCGTTTTTAATTTTCCAAGGAGTCTCTCATCGTGTACTTTGTGAAATGTTTTCTGAATATCCAAATACACTAAATCAAATGTCTCACCTTTATCTACATGTTTATTTATACATTCAAAGCAATCTAAAAGAGTGGTAACTCAAGACTTCCTTTCACTAAACCCTTATTGACCCTTCCCCGTTAAGCCATGTCTATCTATAAAAACAAAAAAAGACACCCACCCTATATTAAAACATTTTATTCAGATCTAGTATCTCTTCAGCAGTGTGTGGAAATAAAACAATAAAAGGACCAATGCACTAAAGTGCATTAAGATCGCTTGTTAATGCACAACTTTAATGCACATGTTAGCAGGGCCATTAGTACATGATGAACTAAAAGGAGTAAGGTCTTAAGAACATAAGAACATGCCATACTGGGTCAGACCAAGGGTCCATCAAGCCCAGCATCCTGTTTCCACCAGTGGCCAATCCAGGCCATAAGAACCTGGCAAGTACCCAAACACTAAGTCTATTCCATGTTACGGTTGCTAGTAATAGCAGTGGCTATTTTCTAAGTCAACTTATTTAATAGCAGGTAATGGACTTCTCCTCCAAGAACTTATCCAATCCTTTTTTAAACACAGCTATACTAACTGCACTAACCACATCCTCTGGCAACAAATTCCAGAGTTTAATTATGTGTTGAGTAAAAAAGAACTTTCTCCGATTAGTTTTAAATGTGCCACACGCTAACTTCATGGAGTGCCCCCTAGTGCTTCTATTATCCAAAAGAGTAAATAACCAATTCACATCTACCCATTCTAGACCTCTCATGATTTTAAACACCTCTATCATATTCCCCGTCAGCTGTCTCTTCTCCAAGCTGAAAAGTCCTAACCTCTTTAGTCTTTCCTCATAGGGGAGCTGTTCCATTCCCCTTATCATTTGTGTTAAAATCATATGCGTTAAAATCAGTTTCTTGGGTTAACTAACACAATTGTGTTAATGACTCTGTTAACGCAAAACTCTCAGATATGTAGTTAAGGTTTTGTGTTAATGGCGGTATTAATACTAATTGGAATAACCTGTGGTAATTTTAAATGAGCTACTTAGCATATTTTACTCTAATTAGCTTATTTAAATATTTTTGCATTAGTATGAGTTATCTCTGCATTAATGCAGACAGATACACTCACTATATTGGTTTAATTATCACATTTAATGTATATTAATGCTTGCATTAACACTACCCATTCTGTAAAATGTATGCCTATATATTTTAAGTACATAGTAATTATAACAATTCACACATAATAATCCAGAATTAAATGTGGAAGCAGGTATTTTATAAAACATGTATGTACTCTGATTCTGAAAATACTTCTGCACACACTTGGAATCACCAGTTCTAGACCCTCCAGCATTTGACCATGAATCCCTATCAGTGAATCCAGACCTCCCACCCAAAAACTACAGACAAAAGAAAAGTGTTATTTCAATTGTGCACGTTAATTAGCAGGTGGAAAATTAGACAGACACATTTGGTAATGTATGCACGTATACTGCTCACAAAATAGCAACTTTTGCTGTAGTTCCAAACCCTGCCCTGAAATGCCTCTAATTTGCACCTTTTCTCCCCGGTCCCATTTCTGTGCCTCACTGCATGTGCGTGTGTACTCTTGAGGTTTGTAAAATAGCATACAATATATGCGTGTACATGCTACTTATATAAGTATGTGCTAATTTTACATGCGCAACCCAAGCGTAACTCTTTGAAAATGACCTCCAATAGGATGAAATCTGATATACACAAACCAAAAGGCATTTGACATTCCTAGAAATTGCCTGCTCTCTTTTATCTGCACAGATTTCTTGCTAGAGAATAGGATTAGAGCCAAGAAGGCTAGGGTCTGAATTTTTAGAATTGTCATCTGTTGCCTACTTTTAACCCTAATTATTCAACCAGTTCTACATTTGTAGTGAGAATTTGGGAGGAGAAAGGAAAAGACATACCACATTCATGGTGGATTATGTCTATTGAAAATAATGATGCCATATCAATCTCCATGAAAGTTTGGTGACTGTAAAGAACAAGCTCATAGGCCAGATGCTGTTTAAATCCTCTTTTGATATATTTATATTTCTCACAGGACAAGCAGGATGGTTGTCCTCACAAATGGGTGACATCGAGGATGGAGCCCACCACGGAAAACTTCTGTCAAAGTTTAAACAGAACTTTGACTGGCCCCTACTGGGCATGCCCAGCAAGGCACTGACCCTGCAGCCAGCAGGGGTCTTCCTTCAGTCTTCTTTTTTCCGCGCAGCAGTTGCCACGCGGTGAAAGGAGCTCTCTAACCACGTTCCTGACAGGAATTTGGAAGTTAATTTCCTAAGAAAATTTGCCCCTCAGGGGTCTCCCTTCGACAAATTTTTAGTCATCTTACGGAACCCGGTAAGTTTTTTGCCTTTTTCCATCGACTACCGTCGAATTTGGCCCTTGAGGCTTGTTGGCACTTACCGATCCCCAGCCTAAATTTTGGCTTCAGGCCATGGCAACGGGGTTCCGCCGTTGTCCGGATTGTACCCGGACTATGTCCATCACAGACCCCCACAGAGTTTGTGTGATGTGTTTGGGTAGTGAGCATGATGTCCTGACTTGCACCAAATGTGCCTTAATGACACCCAAGGGTCGCAAAGCCAGGATGGAGAAGATGGGGCTCCTCTTCCATGCACCCACCCCAACGCCATCGATAGCATCGACGTCATCGGAACCGGCACCGTCGAAGTTGTACCATCATCGTCAACCCTCCGGTGACCGCCCGCCATCGATCGCTTCTCGGCCGTCGACTCCCGTCCCTTCCCCGGATGGGCGAGGGGATCGGAAGGAAAAGCACCGCTATCGACGGCACAAATCTCGGCCTGTCGAGGATCCACAGCCATCGACCTCTGCTCAAGCCGAGCCACCGACAAAGAAGCCACGAACAGACCGGACACCCTCCACGTCTCGTTCGCAGGCATCGAGGAAACCCTCACCCTCCCGAGGTGCGGGGGCCGTGATCCCACCGGTTACGGTGGTCCCTCCGGCCCTGCCTCAGCCTCCCTCTCCCGTCGAGCCGGGTATGGTTACCCCTGGTCTCCGGGCAGAACTGGACCGGCTGGTCCAGGAGGCCATCGAGAAAGCGATGAAGAAATTGCAACCTCCATCGGCACCGTCTCCGGCACCGGTTCCAGTGCCGCCCCCGGCACCGACACCGGCACCGGCTTCGCCACCGAGGAGGGAACCGACCACCGAGCCGTTTATACAAGCGCTAGCACCGCTACTGAGCCGCATGGAGGCGCTCATGACGGCCCTTCCATCGGTGATTCCAGTGCCATCGACAACACCACCGTCTCCGACTGGAATTTCATCGGCAGGAGAAACACCGTTCCGGATTCCCCCTTCCGGGGTGGTTCCATCGGTACCTTCTGGTATATCTCCACCGATATATCCTTCGGTTCCATCCATTCCACGCCAGGCATCGATTCCATCGACAGCACCGAAGCCATCGATGCCATTTCTGGTTCCACCTACGGCACCGATTCCACCTCGGTTTCCATCGATGCCTTTAGAGCCTCAGCCAGGTCCATCAGGGTTACAAACCCCACTTGATCCCTACGATACCTGGGGTGATGATGATGATACATCTTCTGACACGGATTTACCTTCGCCTCCATCTCCTACAGAGAGTAGAAAAAGATCTCCTCCTGAGGATCTATCTTTCATTAACTTTGTGAAAGAGATGTCAGAAGTTGTACCTTTTCAACTACAATCTGAAGCTGATGACAGACACCAGATGATGGAACTCCTTCAATTTCTGGATGCTCCAAAAATCATCGCTTCCATCCCTATACACCAGGTGTTTTTGGATCTGCTCAAGAAAAACTGGGAATCTCCTTCATCAGTGTCCCCAGTTAACAAAAAAGCTGACTCCACCTACCTTGTCCAGTCAGCACCAGGTTTCCAAAAACCTCAACTGGATCATCGCTCTGTTGTGGTTGAGTCCGCGCAGAAGAAGGCCAAGCGTCTTAAGCCACACTCTTCTACTCCACCTACCAGGGACAACAAGTTCCTAGATAGTGTTGGACGGAAAGTCTATCATGGAGCTATGTTGATTTCACGCATAGCTTCATATCAACTTTATATGACTCAGTACAACAGAGCCATCCTTAAGCAGATGCAAGACTATGCTGACACGTTACCAGACCAATACCAACCGCAGCTTCAAGCCCTTCTTCACAAGGGATTTGAGGCAGGGAAGCACGAGATTCGGACTGCCTACGACATATTCGATGCTTCCACAAAAGTTTCAGCCACAGCCATCTCAGCCAGACGTTGGGCTTGGTTAAAATCATCCAACCTTCGCCCAGAGGTTCAGGATCGTCTTGCTGATTTACCCTGCTTAGGCGATAATTTGTTTGGAGAGCAAATTCAGCAGATTGTGGCGGAGTTGAAAGACCACCATGAGACGTTGAAACAACTCTCATCTGTCCCACCTGAGCTGACCTCCAAGCAACCGCAAAAGAAAGACTCTAAGAAGTCATTCTTTCGACCACGCCGTTATTACCCTCCATCGGCCAGGCCTCGTCCAGCTCGATCCTCTACTAGGCCTCAGCCGCGTCAGCCTAGGAAACAAAGGCCTACTGTAGCCCCTCCTCCTGGGCCTGCGGCTGGCCTTTGACTCCCCTGTAGGGAACACATGCCAAACCCCTCTTCCGGACATCCCTGTAGGAGGTCGACTGTACCATTTTCTACAACCTTGGTTGCAGATCACCTCAGATCAGTGGGTGCTAACAATTATCGCACAGGGTTACCACCTCAACTTCATAACTCTTCCGGCAGACTCCCCTCCTCTTCAAGCGTGGAGTCTATCCACCCATTTGGCTCAATTACAACAGGAAGTATCCCTTCTTCTGCAATCAAATGCTATAGAACCCGTTCCTCCCTCTCAACGAGGCAAGGGATTCTATTCCAGATACTTCCTAATACCAAAGAAATCAGGGGGACTACGTCCCATTTTGGACCTTCGAGCCCTCAACAAATACCTTCAAAAAGAGAAGTTCAAAATGGTAACCCTAGGTGCGCTGCTCCCTCTGCTTCAAAGAGGGGATTGGCTGTGCTCTCTCGACCTCAAGGACGCTTATACCCATATTGCGATCACACAATCCCATCGCAAATATCTGCGGTTTCTAGTAGGCCACGAACATTATCAATACCGTGTCCTCCCTTTCGGTCTAGCTTCTGCCCCACGAGTCTTTACCAAATGTCTCGTAGTGGTAGCAGCATTCCTCAGGAAGGAAGGTGTCCACGTCTACCCATACCTGGACGATTGGCTAATCAGGGCCTCCACCCAACAGATAGCTCAATCCTCCCTAAAATTGACAATTCAAACACTCCTTTCCTTAGGGTTTCTCGTCAATTACGAGAAATCTTGCTTAGTCCCGTCTCAAACCTTATCCTTCATTGGGGCAGACTTGGACACCTTACAGGCAAAGGCTTACCTTCCTCTTCAGAGGGTCCACACCCTAATGTCCCTGGCTCGCCAGCTCCAGTCTCAGAACACTGCCACGGCTCGCCAGTTCCTCATTCTCCTAGGGCACATGGCATCCTCGGTTCAAGTCACTCCCATGACCCGACTAGCCATGAGAGTAACACAATGGACTCTACGACACCAATGGATTCAAGCTTTTCAGCCTCTGTCCTCCATAGTCACAGTCACACAAGTGCTGCGCCTATCCTTAACCTGGTGGACGACTCAGGTCAACCTCCTTCAGGGCTTACCCTTTCTTCCACCGGATCCGCAAGTAATCCTAACCACCGACGCTTCTCACATCGGTTGGGGAGCCCATGTGGACGACTTTCAAACCCAAGGGTTATTGTCCAAAGAGGAAGCCGAACACCAGATAAATTTCCTGGAACTTCGAGCAATCCGCTATGCGCTCCGCACTTTCAAAGATCATCTCTTTCATCAGATAATCTTAATCCAGACGGACAACCAAGTGGCCATGTGGTACATAAACAAGCAGGGAGGCACAGGCTCCTTCCTTCTGTGTCAGGAAGCTGCGCAGATCTGGGCGGAAGCCCTCTCCCACTCCATGTACCTCAGGGCCACTTACCTGCCGGGAGTAGACAATGTATTGGCAGACCAGCTGAGCCGTGTCTTCCAACCACACGAGTGGTCACTCGATCCTCTGGTAGCGACCTCTCTGTTTCACAAGTGGGGTTCTCCCCGCATAGACCTCTTTGCGTCCCCTCAGAACCACAAAGTGGACGATTACTGCTCTCTCATTCGGAGCCAGCACTCTCGGCCGAGGGATGCATTCTCCCTCAAGTGGACAACCGGTCTGCTCTATGCATTCCCTCCACTTCCTCTTGTGTCAAAGACTCTCGTGAAGCTACGCCAGGACGGGGGAACCATGATCCTGATAGCACCTTACTGGCCACGCCAAGTATGGTTTCCAATACTCCAGGATCTCTCCATCCGCAGGCACATTCCTCTGGGAAAGGACCCGCATCTGCTCACTCAAAACGACGGATGCCTCCTCCATCCCAACCTCCAAGCCTTGTCCCTGACGGCATGGATGTTGAAAGGTTAGTCCTTCAGCCTTTCAACCTTTCAGATTCCGTTTCTCGGGTCCTGATAGCTTCACGAAAGCCTTCCACAAGAAAGTCTTACTCATACAAATGGAAAAGGTACACATCATGGTGCACTTCTCAGTCCCTTGATCCCCTTTCCTGTCCAATCTCCAAATTCTTGGACTATTTATGGCATCTCTCTGAATCAGGTCTTAAAACCTCTTCTATCAGAATGCATGTCAGTGCGGTAGCCGCCTTCCATAAAGGTGTACAGGGTGTCCCTATTTCAGTACAACCCCTAGTAACACGTTTTCTTAAAGGCTTGCTCCATCTGAAGCCACCCTTACGTCCTCCGGCCCCATCTTGGGACCTTAACCTGGTTCTTGGTCATCTAATGAAACCTCCTTTCGAACCTCTGCACTCCTGTGAGTTAAAGTATCTCACATGGAAAGTGTTATTCCTTTTGGCTATCACTTCAGCTCGCAGGGTTAGTGAATTGCAGGCCCTAGTTACCTATCTGCCTTACACTAAGCTCCTGCAGGACCGGGCGGTACTCCGCACTCACCCTAAATTTTTACCTAAGGTAGTTTCTGAGTTTCATATTAATCAATCCATCATACTACCTATCTTTTTTCCCAGGCCCCACTCCAACTCCGGGGAACAGACTCTGCATACCCTAGACTGCAAACGAGCTCTAGCTTTTTATCTAAACCGTACAGTTGCTCACAGGAAGAGCACTCAATTATTTGTCTCTTTTCATCCTAACAAGTTAGGACATCCTGTGGGTAAGCAGGCTTTTTCCTCCTGGTTGGCGGACTGCATCTCTTTTTGCTATCAGCAAGCTGGCATTCCCTTTCAAGACCGTGTAAAAGCACACTCTGTGAGGGCCATGGCGACGTCAGTGGCACACCTTCGATCGGTGCCGCTTCCTGACATCTGCAGGGCTGCAACCTGGAGTTCTCTCCATACCTTTGCAGCCCACTATTGTTTGGACAAAGCTGGAAGACAGGACTCCATCTTCGGCCAATCTGTCTTGCGTAACCTTTTTCCAACGTGACGTACCAACACCCTTCCACCTTCCCGGTAGGGTGCGGATGCCCTTTACCAAATTCCACCCCAGTTGTAGTGCCTGTTGCACGTCATTGGGTGCATTTGGTGCAAGTCAGGACATCCTCAGCTCGGTACTCACCCATTTGTGAGGACAACCATCCTGCTTGTCCTGTGAGAAAGCAAATGTTGCTTACCTGATGTAACAGGTGTTCTCACAGGACAGCAGGATGTTAGTCCTCACGAAACCCGCCCGCCTCCCCGCGGTGTTGGGTTCGTTTTATTTTTACTTTCTAGGCACTGCCTGTAGCTTTGAAAATCAGACTGAAGGGAGACCCCTGCTGGCTGCAGGGTCAGTGCCTTGCTGGGCATGCCCAGTAGGGGCCAGTCAAAGTTCTGTTTAAACTTTGACAGAAGTTTTCCGTGGTGGGCTCCATCCTCGATGTCACCCATTTGTGAGGACTAACATCCTGCTGTCCTGTGAGAACACCTGTTACATCAGGTAAGCAACATTTGCTATACATGTATCTATATCTGTATGTATATATATTGATGTATCTATGTCTATCTTTATATATCGATATATCAAAACTTGCTTCCATGTGAACTTTTAGGGCCTTATTTTTAAAAGCATTTACATGATTAAAACTGGATTTAAGCAGTTTAGCCATGTAAGTGGGCTTTTGAAAATTGCTACAATATATGCCATTGAATTGTCAATAGGTTTTACTGGCTTTGTGCTGGTAAGTGGCTTTTGAAAATTGCTACAATAGTATGTTATATTTACATGCATAACTAATTTGCAAAGTCACCTGACAGTATAATAAATACTATTATAACACCTTTTATTAGATCAGTATGTATTATTAGGTTTCATGACTGATATATTCTGTCTATAAAATATAATGAAGTCAATTAATTCATAAAAAATGTTTATGGCGCCGATAGTCCAAATTTTGTATGTGGTTATATGACCAGACAGATTCAAATCAAAGAAGAAACAGAAGTCATTTACTAGACATTTGTAAAACAAACTTACATTGGAAAAAGCCCCTTATCCCCTGTTTAATTAAAATTTAATAGTGAATGTATTGAAAATGCAGTCCTGTGAGACAAAATAAAAATGTCAGTGCGTTTATAACACTGATTAACCTTCCACTCTGCAGTGCAGTGTACGAGTAGCTGCATTGGTCCTGGAGAAAACTGGATTCTTTGCAGGGAAGGATACCTTTTACTGTATGAACATAAGAATTATCTAGACATGTGCATGGCTTTTAGTGTTCTATTGTGAAGAAGTAGCCTGTGAGAACAGGACCTAGTTTGTCTCAAAAGCTCACGAAGAACAGCAGAGTAATGATGGCAGAAAGATCAATTAGCCCATCCTTTCTGCCAAGCATACATACCAGCTGCCAGCCATAGAGTGTGACCACCTGCAAGATCTCTCTCCTCATCCAAGACAGTCTTTTTTTGTCTTCCTCTGTAGTGTTTCACTATCTCGGGTAGATGAGCATACAAGATTCTCTCTTATTTCCCTCCGGCATCCCACTATTCTGATTTCTAACCACAAAAACCTGTAATAATCTAAATAGCCAACAATACTAGTGTCGTCATTGCCCAAATCCAGCCTCCTATGTCCCTGAGTAGCCTGCCAGACAGACCTGACCATGTGAGTACTTTTGTTTCTCCTAGGTCTTCTAGTTAGTATAGTACTTGCTGCCTGCTAGACAGACCCAGCTGCTAACTTGATTCTGTCATCACAGCCTGATCTAAATAGCTACCGTTACTTGTGAACCTCCTATAATCCCCTATGTAGCCTGCCAGATAGACCCAGCATCTTTGGATAATTGCTGCGTAGGCCTAAGAAAGGGTATCACAGCCTGCAAAGAATGACTAATATCTGGAATTTCTTCCTCTAGGGCGCATAAGAGCTAGGAGAACTGAAAATTCCTTTAATTTTTTATAGACTGTTAAAATATGTATTTGACTGAACTTTGCATGCAAAAGAATAAATAGTAGCACATTACTGATGATATATGTTTTTACTAGATGATTCAGCTGCAGAGAGTTTTAATGGCAACGACACCATGGGACACAGCTCCAATGCTTCAGGGGGAACACACTGCAGGGAGACGGCAGAAACGAACAGTAATGGCAAAGGAAATCTGGAGCAGGATGAGCAGCCTCTGAACCTAAGTGACAGTCTCCTCTCTACTCAGTTGACTTCAGAATACAGAATAGATGATCACAGTAGTAATGGAAAGAGCAAATACAAGAGCCTGCTAATGTCTGATATCAAGATGGAACAAGAAGCAAGAGAAAATGGTAGTAAGGTAAGATGTCCTCAATTTTCTGTTTTCAGAGTCATGTACTGTTGGGGCTTAAATTTACCTGATAAGCAGCATAGGAAGTAATATAATCAAGTTGGCTATTGCCTGAAACATATACTAGTGCAACTTTGCACAGTAGCATAACAGATAACAACAGATAAGGACCAAATCTGTCCAGTTGTTCCCATTTACTCTGCTATAGCTAAGGATTTCAGATGCTTTTCTGTGAGAACAATCTGAGCTATCAATCTGGTTTTGTTTGTAGAAGACATTCTGCCCTTTTGCATTTCTGTTCACTGAAATGATAGTTATTTGAAGGCATGTTTCTTGTCAGTATGTTGAAAATTTGAAAACTAGAAAGAGACTAGTTTGTACCTCCTTCCAGTTTTTGAAATGAAATCCTGTTATTGGAATAGACGCACTGCTTATACTGTTTGTATTGCTAGGTACATGTTATCTTTCTATTTTATATTAACTATTGATCTGACTTAAACTCACACATTACAAATTATAGTTGTGTTTTGTGCAAAGTTCTAAAAAACAGATGAAAGAAAACCCTATTATTGATTTTAAAGGGGAAGTGTCACAATGTAAACCAATGTGATATCTCAGATTGAATGTCGGTATATAAAAATATGAAATAAATAAAAATAAATTGTAAAGCGTGACAAAAAAACCTTACTCTGTTTCTGTTTTTCCAAATATTTAGATATTATTCTAATGCATCATTTGTAAAAATAAAACATTTTTAAAGAGCAATGAAATAGGAGCCTTAATTTGTTCTAATGTATTGCAGATGATGATGTCAGTCTATATGAAGTCAGAGGAAGCATATATGAATTTCAGGCAGTAATGGCGAGTGCACTGTAGACAGGCCAGATGTATTAAACGTTTTCACCCATTCTGCGTCTCCCAGAAAAGTGCCTAATATATCTGCACAAAAGAGATCTTGTATCAAAAAGGGAGAAAAACACATTTTCAAATAATCGGTTAAGTCAAGTTGTTCATTTGTCATAGCTATCTGAGCAAATAACCTTTTGCTGAGAGGGTGATTTTGTTAATATATTGCATAAAATTCTGCATATATTGAGAAATAAGTGTGCAAGTGGCCATGATAAGCATATAACTCAGCCAACAGCTTAAGTGTATGTTTTAATCTTATTTAAAGAATAGAATCTTAGTGGTGTGGGAAGGTTGAAAGCTTAGAAAAACATTGACTGTAGCTATCTTCCAAGAAAAAGCCCATAAAGCTAAAAATTACTGTAATATTATATCAGACTCTTCTGTGCTGCTGCTGGTTAAAAAAAAAAAGATGGTCTTGGTAAAACAACACAATTCCTCTATTTGCTTTTTCCACAAAAACTTCATCAAAGGCAGTCAATTACCATGAGTACCCTGATGGACAACAGAAGCTCTGCCTGAGATGCAGGAAAACAATGACTGATGAAATGATCAAAGCAGAGAAAAACAATTCAGTAAAATGTTGGAAAGTCCAGGAAACAATATAAATTCATTTTTGTGCTATCTTGGTATGTACAATAGAAAGCAGATATGGAAGATCTACTGTTTTAATTAATTTAAAAATAATAGGTAAAACATGTGTGTATAGCCAAAGATCTAGTATCTGAAAACTCACATTAATCAAAAAGAAATCCATGTACATGGCCTGAGTTCCATTAACCAGAAAAACTTCCATTATCCAAAAATGAATTGTTTTCATTTGTTCTGTTATCTGGAAAAACTTCTACTATCCAAAATTTTTAAATCAGATAGGTCCTACCTATTCTAAATAAAATGTTTTCTACTGTACTAGCTTTACAGTAATTGAAGTCATACTAGTGTGGAAACCATCTGCTTAGAATTCCTGATTAATTTGAAATGTGTTTGAATATGCCCTTTATGAATGCATGCCTTCTATAAAAATATAAGAAGTGCCATGCTGGGTCAAACCAAGGTCTATCTAACCCAACATTCTGTCTCCAACAGTGGCCAATCTGGGTCACAAGTAACCAGCAGATCCCCAATAGTTGATCAATTTCTTGTATCTCACTCCCAGGGATAAGCACTGGCTTTCCCAAGTTTACCTAGCTACTAACTGTTTATGGACTTTTTCTACAGGAATTTGTCCAATCCTCTTTTGAACCCCATTATTTTAGTTGCCTTAAACACATCCTCTGGCAAAAAATTCCAAAGCTTTATAGTACATCAAGTGAAAAAATAGTTCTTACAATTTGCTTCAAATCTGACAGTTGCTAGTGTCATGGAGTGTCCCCTCATTCTACTGTCTCGGGTTCATGCTCTGTCAGGTAGTTCTGGATGAGAAAATAATTAATAAGGAGTAGCCTTATTGATCACTCTCTTTCTCCAGGAACCTATGTCAAATAAGTATAGCACATCATTGCTCCTAAGAGATAATGTATTAGTAAGAGCAATAATTATTTATAAAGACAGAGCAGCTCAGTAATCGGACAAAAGAATATTCAGTAAAAGAATATGCTTATTTATTATATATGAGTAAATTGCTCATATATTCTTTATGAGTAAAATTGATCAAGTGATTTCTAAGACAGATAGAGAAAAAAAGAAAATAAATGATTAGTCTCACCCATAGAGGATAATGCTGCTGGACTGCAATCCCCTGATATATCAGAGATATGACAGCAGTAGCAAGCTCACAATTATAAACAAATATATACATTTTCATTTGTTTAAATTTAGTGGATTATAGACTCACAAACTTATAAACAAAGACTTATTAAATTATTACTTTCATCTGCATTTTTGCATATACTCTATGGAGTGAGATGTTTACAATTATCGGCTTAGGGTCAGATTTTAAAAGCCCTACACGCGTAAATCCAGGAGAATTTACACACATAGGGGGATTACGTGCACCAGGCCTATTTTCAAAGGCCCAGTGGTGCGCTTAAAGCCCCAGGATGCGTGTAAGTCCAGGAGCTTGAAAAAAGGGGTGGGGTGGGGTGGGTCGGGGGCAGGGCAGGAGCCTCCAGGCACAGGCCATTTGCTGTTGTGCCCGGAATCATGGGCTGGCCATTGGCTGGTGCGAGCAATTTGTGCCTGCCCAAGGCAGGCGTAACTTGGTAACATAAATCTTTTAGGGAGGTTTAGCTTAGGGCTGGGGGGTGGGAGAGTTAGGGGAAGGGCTGGTGGGGTGGGAGGGTAGTGAAGTTCCCTCCGAGGCTGCTTTCAGTTGAGATATGACCTGTACAATTTCAAAAGTGGTTGTACAATTAAACTCAGACAATAATACAGGATGAGTGTCTAGAGAATTAGTCTACACGGAGGAACTTGATTGAAAATTATTTATCAAAGATTGAATTTTGGACTCTAAATAATCTTTAAATTCATGGCAGGTGATAGAAGAGGATGTTTCTCAGGTTTTTTCTAATGTTCTCTCTTATATGCAGTGCTGCATTAAGGGAGGTATTTAGGGGTGCTGCAGTACCTAGGCCCACAAATTTGGGGGCCCGCAACTGATGGGAAGTGGAAAAAATTGTATATGTGCTGTATATAACTGAATCTTGTGAAATCTAGCAGAAATGGTGCAACAGAAATAAATGCAAACTTCTACTTACAAATTTCAATACTTACTTCCTTGACTATGTCACTGTGTGTTGATGATGTAAATCGGTGTTTTGGTTCTGAACACGTAGTTACTTCTGAAACTTATTGATGTTTGTTAGATAGTTTTAGTTGTAAATTGAATTGCCACTGATGTGATATGTGGAATTATTTAAATTTTGGATCAGGCTGATTGGTGCACTGTCAGCTTTTGTTTGACCCATTTTGGTGACATACCACTGCCAAACTCAAATGAGGTAAAGATGAGCGAATGATGTACTCCTTTATCAGCATCAGTCTGGTTTTCATAAATGGAAGGCAGTGCAGAAAAGGGCCGCCAGCGCACAAAAACTCATGTCAAAGATACCACAATTAACTGATATGTTTCGTACACAGTAGTCTGTGTTCAAAAGAGGCATTAGCATAGGAGAAGAGGCGGGTGCCACAAGAAGTGAAATGAAAACTGTTGTCCCTGAGCCTGCGGTGAAACCTAAAACTAGAACCCACACTGGTGGAACTTAGCAGGGAGAAGAAGAAAAGCAAAGCACACTATACTGTAATGATGTCGGTTTGTAGACGGATGACATGACAGCAGACATGCACAATTGGTGAATAGAAAAAGGAAGCATAGACTGTCAACACAAAGATGCAGATTTTAGAAAAAGAGTGGTAGGTGCAGTGTCAGAGAAGTTTATGTGCTACTGTTTCAATGCATATTTCACGAGAATTCATTTTCTTACTGGTGAGAAAATTGAGTGCATGTGGCTTTGTTACTTGCTTACAACCAATCGTTTGTACTGTTTTGTGTGCAAACTGGTTACTTAACAGTCAAATGCATTCACCAGTGGCTTCAACAACTGGAAGAAGGGTGAGAAGAAGATTTCCAGACACAAAAGTAGCCTGTTTCCCATGATCCAATGATTGTGTTGACTTCATTTCGTGGCAGCAAAGGACGTTGACTATAAACTAGTAAAGTAGTATGAAGATGAGTGTTCATACTGGCATAAGGTCTTGAAATGCGCATTGAGCGTTATATGTCTACTTGCAGAGAGGTCACTGACTTTTCGTGTGTCTGATCAACTGATTGGTTTGCCATCAAATGGGAATTACCTTGGAATTCTTGAACTTCTATCTGAATATGATACCTTTCTAGAAGATCATATTGTCAGACATGCAGACAAGGGCCAAGACACACGTCTTAGTTGTTATCTGCTTTTCGCAAGGAACTCATCAAATGACAATGGGTTTTGGACGTCATAATTGCTAAAGTAAAGGCTGCAAAATATTACTCGATATCTGTCGATTGTACACCAGATGCTCTCATACAGATCAGTTAACTGTTGTTATTCGGTATGTAACACCCAGTGGCCCAATGGAAAGATTCTTGACGTTTCTGCTACTTATTGCCCAGCATACTGGCCAAGAATTGGTAAATATGTATTTGCTTTCTTTAATGAATGCCAAACTGATATTCACAACTGCTGAGGCCAGTCCTACAACAACGTGGTGAATATGAGTGGGAAATACACTGGCATGCGGTCTGTTGTGCGTGAAAAGTGTGAGTATGCCCACTAGATACCATGCATTGCACATTCACTGAATCTCGTGGGCAAGTGTGCAGCTGAGAGCTGTTCTGCAGTTGTCAGTTTCTTTGATTTTCTCAGACAACTTCACATATTTTTCAGTGGGTTAACTGCTAGATAGTGTGTTCTAAAGGAATACAGAGATGAGGTTGTGAAGCAATTGTCTGGAACCAGGTGGACTGAGCATGCAGATGCTGTTGGCACCCTTATAAAAGAAAAGGCTATGAACAAGTTCAGGCAGCTTTGAGTATTATAGCAGACAATGACAGTCAGACCTCAGAAACTCAAGGTGATGCGAGGGGCCTGGCGGCACGCATGCCTGAACTAGACACAGGAATCATGGTAGAGCTATGATATGCAATCCTTCATCACCTTAATAAAGTCAGCCTTTCTCTACAAGATCCTGGTGTCACACTGAATACTGCTGTCAACCTTCTGAAATCTCTGGTGATCATCTTGGAAGAAATACAGGATCAGTTAGATGAGTTTGAGAAGAGAAGCATTAAACAAGTTGGACACAACAATTTCAAAGCAACAACCTGCCATATCCACAAGCGAAACCAGGCATATTATGATGGTACCAGTCCTGAAACCATGCTTGATCCTAGAGAGCGCTTCAAGGTGGAGGTTTTCATGGGAATTGTTGATTGTTTAATCGCAGCACTGAAAGAACAACCGAGCACGTATCAAGTGGTTAAGTGATATGTTTGGTTTCCTAGGAAGATTGCAAGAAATGCCTCCATCTGAGGAGGTGACAGCTGTTGAGGGTCTCATCAAGAAGTATCCAGAGGACTTGGAAAGTGAGCTCTCTGCTGAACTGACACACTTTCCCAAGTTTCTCAATACCAGCTGCGCAAAGAAGGCACAGAAGCTGCAGGATGGCCAAATGGAAACACTGGTATGAAATCAAGTGATGAATTTTACATGTGTCTGCTCCTGTATGAATTACAGCTGATGCAGACATTCCCTAATGTTGAGATCATGCTGCGTATCTATCTGTCGATGATGGTGAGCAACTGTACTGGGGAACAAACATCTCCAAGATGGGTATCATTAAGCGTGTGCTTTGCTCAACGATGGGACAGGGACACCTGAATATGTTGTCACTAGGGATGTGAATCGTTTTTTGACTATTTAAAATATCGTCCGATATATTTTAAATCGTCAAAAATCGTTAGAGCCGCGATACAATAACAATTCCCCCGATTTATCGTCAAAAAATCGTAAATCGGGGGAAGGGGGAGGGCGGGAAAACCGGCACACTAAAACAACCCTAAAACCCACCCCGACCCTTTAAAATAAATCCCCCACCCTCCTGAACCCCCCCCAAATGCCTTAAATTACCTGGGGTCCAGAGGAAGGGTCCCGGTGTGATCTTTTACTCTCGGACCTCCGTGCATTGTAGAAATGGCGCCGGCTCTACCTTTGACCTGTCATATGACAGGTCAAAGGTAGCGCCGGCGCCATTTATTTTTTTTGTCCCCCGACGTCAGGAGCATAGGAGATCGCTCCCGGACCCCCAGGGACTTTTGGCCAGCTTGGGGGGGCCTCCTGACCCCCACAAGACTTGCCAAAAGTCCAGCGGGGGTCCGGGACATATGACAGGTCAAAGGTAGCGCCGGCGCCATTTCTACAACGCACGGAGGTCCGAGAGTAAAAGATCACACCGGGACCCTTCCTCTGGACCCCAGGTAATTTAAGGCATTTTGGGGGGGTTCGGGAGGGTGGGGGATTTATTTTAAAGGGTCGGAGTGGGTTTTAGGGTTGTTTTAGTGTGCCGGTTTTCCCGCCCTCCCCCTTCCCCCCCCCCACTGGACCCCAGGTAATTTAAGGCATTTGGGGGGGTTCGGGAGGGTGGGGGATTTATTTTAAAGGGTTGGGGTGGGTTTTAGGGATGTTTTAGTGTGCCGGTTTTCGATTTACACGATTTACACGATATTTAAAAAACCCAAACTGCGACGATCCGATTCCCTCCCCCTCCCAGCTGAAATCGATCGTTAAGACGATCGATCACACGATTCACATCTCTAGTTGTCACTGATGAGCATTGAACCAGAAATCCTGCGGGCAGTCGACTTTTACAACAACATCGATGACTTTGCTCGAATGAAGACTCTCAAGGCTTTACTGCAGGTGCAGCCTGCAACCTAGCCCGTGACTGAGGTCAATTGTATAACAACAGTTAACAACCTCAGATTTGAGTTGAACTATGCTCTTATTTTGACTAGACTGATTTGATTTATTGATTTCAAGCTTGGGTTTTTTTGTATCTGCCTACAAATGTCATTCATAGTGTCACTTTGGTTGATTTAAAGGAATCACAGAAAGCCTTGTTAAGCAGTTAGCAGGTTATACATTTGCTGGGGATCTGCTTTTTGGCCACAGCACCCGGGCCCGCACTAGCCTTAATGCGGGCCTGCTTATATACATAAACACTTGTACTGGATTTTGTCCATGAATTTTACCATGTTATTGTGGGTTATAAATTGGTTGGATTTAAGCAGTCTTCATATACTCTAGGGCATATTGCTTCTCTGTTCCCTTTATAAACCATTCAGAGTCCAATCATAGGAGGAAAATCTATCCAAAACTGAGATCTATCCCATATTAAAAACTATCAAAACAAAAATCTATAAAAAATGTAAAAAGATCTTTCATCCTGAGACTCAGGGAATTTGCACCAGTTGCAGGGTCTCAGGAGAAACACTAGAAATCTCAGGGCCTCTCTGTAGACAGCTCAGCCACTCCCCTTCCTCAGTAAGTTTGCAGAGAGCACAAGAAGTGGGTTGAGTCTGGAGCAGACACTGCAAGCAGCAAGTAGGGAGAAACTGAAGAAGGGCTGCGACACACAGAAAACTCAATCTGTAGCTGTGATTCCAGGTCTTGGGACTCACTCAGCCAAGGGTAGACTGAGGATGCATAAGTCATGGAGCTGTGACTTATAGGGGGTGGGAGCAAAGAGAATGCTGGGATCAGGGAGGGAGGAAGGGGAAGTATGCTGGAATCATCTCTGGAGGGGAGACAAGGGATGGTGGTGGATGGAAACGAGAGAAACTGTGGGTTGGGGGGGGGGGGGTGGAAGAGAGAAAGCTGATACATATTATTCCATCTCCCCCCTACCTCCCGCCATCTGCTAATCAACAGCAATCTCAGGGTGACCACAAATCAAAAGTTCCCAGGTATGCCCATATATTAATGAAACACCCTGGTAGCCCAATTCTAATCAAAGGGCCATCATAAAAGGAACATCAAACTTTGCAAATAGTTGCAAGTATAGGTTTCCAAACTGTAATCATAGGTACCAGGGAGGGTGCTTCAAAGGGTATAGTTTTTTTGTAATTTTATAAATTTGCAATATAAACTGCACCTTAGCTGAAGAGTGAAGGCTCTTTCTCTCACAACCAGATATGGAACCATGTTTTGCGTAGGACTGCTTTAGGGGGGGACTTACTCAGTAGACTTAAAAGACTACAAGTGGCCATTTAATGCCTTCTCTTCCGGTATGCCTTTTTAAAACCGGTTCTTTGGATATTGAAAGGTGTATAGGCTCTCTTGCCTAAGAGATTCCTCTGCTGCTGCCATTACAATACTTTTACAAGTACAAAAGGAAGCCTGTATGAGCTTGAAAGGTCTGCAAGTAAAGCCATACTGGAACAAAGGAAACCAGTGCTGGGACCAGAGTTTTCCTCACCTGGGGCTGATATTAAGAATTATACCCTCCCCCTTGACTAACCAGTGGCTGCTCCTTTGGCAGTGGAGGCATGGATGTTCTTCTGGTAGCAGCAGTGTCAACACAGCCCACCCCTCTCTCTCCCCACCCCCACTCCTTGCCCTGCTCCGACCCTTTCTATCTCCAGCACTCCTTACCCGATCTCCCCCTTTTATCTGTCTTTGCCATTCCTTGCTCTGCATCCCCCTCTTTCTTTCTCCTACTCCTTGTCCAGTAGCATCTCCCTCTTTCTACCATCTATCCCTTACCCAGTGGTTTTTCCTCTCTCTCCTCCTTATCTCCTTTCCCAACCCCCTGCCCAGCAACAGCAGCTCCCTCTCCTCCCAACCTCCTGCCCAGTAGCCCCTTTATCCTCTAACCCTCCTACCCAACAGCAGAAGCCCCCTCGCCACACCAAATCCCTGCCCAGCATCAGAAGCCCTTCCCCTCCCCCCCCCCCACTAACTCTCTGCCTAAAAGCAGCATTTCTTTCTCTCTCCAACCCTCTGCCCAGCAGTAACCCCTCTCTAGTTCCCTCTTCATCCTCTGCCTAGAGGCGGCCCCCTCTCATCTCCCCCTTTCTGTCTCTTTCCTCCCTCCCATGCTCCCTGAGTTGAAATGCTGAATATCTTTGTGCTGCAGCAGCAGCAGTGGAGATAGCTGCAGCAACTTAAAACTAAATCAGCACAAGGCCTGTGAGCTAGCATACGCTCTCAGGACCCGAGGCAGCCCAGCTCCTTTTTCCAGCATGGCAAGGGTCAAGGCCACTACGTTGTCTGCGAGAAAGTTGGATCACAAGCCTCTTCCTGCACTTTTGTCTCTTTTTGCTGTCACTGGTGCTACAGCCAGTGGGAGGCAGTGATGACTAGGGCTGCTTTAACAAGTTAAATGGACCCTGGAAAAATTATGTAGATGGGTCCCCTTTTATTTTTTCCATATTGACAGCCACCCTCCTTCTCTTCCCTAGTTGCAACACTCTCCTCCTCCTCCCCTCCCCCTCGTTTACACTGCATACACACACACACACACACATATATATATATGTATGGACAGAGAGAGATATATATACACGCACATAATAAACATATTTTTCAGAAATCATGTCATAATGTCTGAGGAATGTGTCATCTGTGATTTTTGGGGAGTAGACTGCAAAAGAATAAATTCTGGAAAAACCAAAATTTACACATTATTCTATTTATTCGTTTACTTGAAATAATTTATTTACCGCATGCTTCCAAAGACCAAGGCAGTTTATATCTTGAATACACACATAAAACAGGTACTTTATAAAACCCAAGACATATATAAAACTGTGTGCTTCAATGACATCACACATTTTCTGTTCTCTGGAATAAATAAGTCATTATAGATGTTAATTTACAGCTTCAAAGGCTTGTTTAAATAGCTATGTTTTAAGATTATTTTTTTTTAATGTTTTCAAGCCTTTTGTATTTCTCAGGCATTCTGGCATAGAGTTCTGATAATGGGACCAGCAATCCAAGAGGTGCAATTTCTCAGTTCCCCCAGGTGGGCTTGGTGGATTGTTAGCTCGGTTAATAGACCCTTATTTGCAGATCTTAGAGTGAGCTGTGATGTGTGTAGATGAAGTGCTGCACCCATCCAGTGTACTTGGGTCCCTGTAATTATCTTACATAGAATTAAATTAATAGAAATCCATACTACATTGGTTGAAAGTAATCTCCAAAATAGCTGGCTGGGCTGAAATAGGATATTTCCACTTACTATTCACCTTAGAAAAAAAAATCAAAATTCTGTTTTCTTTTCAGTAACAGAACAGTGGCACAAACTCCTTCATTATCAGATATTTTGAGAAATAACACAAAACACTGTAACCAAGTCACTTGAACCTGTATAGCCAATCTGCCAAACCAAAACAGCCACAATCCTATATGAAAAGACAATACTTAAAATATTCCACTTGCCCTGAAGCATTAACACATCTTCTACTGGGAAAACAGAACAAACTGAGCTGCTACAAATCACAAAACAGAATCTGTACACTTGCAGAATACCTTTCCTCAGTCACAAATGTAAAATACAAAGTCTTACCAAATATAGAATAAGTGACCACAAATTAGAAGCAGATATATGCAAACAAAAACAGAATTCTTCTTTGCTCTGCTGTCCACTCTGGCTTCATTCTTTTTCCTCCTGTTCCCTGTAGACAGGAAGGAGGGAGGAACAAGGGAGAGAAAGGGCTGGATTAGGGAGCAGATTGGCTCTTCTGTGCTGTGTTTTGTGCTCTGTGTGCTTCAAGCTCATCCCCTATCCTCCTCTCCTGCTCTCTACATAATTCCTGGGAGTACCTGGGGTAGAAAGCAGAGGTCTGCTCTCTGCCAGCTGAGATTCGGGGACGCTGGCTGGTAGTTATGTGCATACAGTGGGGCCCTCTGCTTTTCAGGACCTGTGTTTTCCCATAGGTAAAAGTGGCTCTGCTGATAGCACTCCCTTGTGCATGATGCCCAAGACAACCTTTCCACACATTACTCCCCCTTCAGTCCTGGCACTGAAAGGCAACATAGTTTTCCTTTATAAATATATACTATTGCCACTGTGCCAATAAACCCCTCCAATTCGCTTAACAGAAGAATCTAAGTTGTAAAGCCTTTCTCTAAAATCATGCAGCCCCAATAGTCTTCTGTACCATGGTCATGAACCACAGAATCTTGTTACTTTAGCATACCATGCACAGGTCTTGACAAAAACACCACTGCAACATGATAAATAAGATAAATATTTAAAAGCATCAGAAGTACTATCCTTGCTTTTGAATTATTCCTCAATAAATTAGTAACTTATTGGCTCACTTAATGACTAGAAGTACACAGCAGGATATAACAGAGTAATAGAGCAGATTATTGGCATCAGTGAAATACTGTGCATTGTGGTAGTGTACTTTAACAGACAGCTGGCTCTAAGACAGCCCCATTCATCTGTTATTTTCTTTTAAATGTATACTCTATATTTAACTCTAAATTAGCCTGCAATATTTTGAATAGTCTGTGGTATGAAAGAATCATACTGAGGGCCTGAATCCAGCCTTCCAATGGCTTTAATCGACACACATTTTAAGTTATGGTATATTATTATTGTATAATTATCTACTAGATAAGGGAGCCCTGACCGACGTGCCGCAAATGCGCAGTAGAGAACAGCTCTACCGTGCATGCGCGGGCGAGCACGTCGGCCAGAGTGCCCGAAAAAAAAATGGCGCTGGGTTGCTAGGAGCAGTGGCGGCGGCGGCAGCGGCGACGACGAGCAGGAGCGGGAGGAGCAGTAGCAGCGTCAACGACAAGCAGGAGCGGAAGGAGCAGCAGCGGCGTCGACGACGAGCAGGAGCGGGAGAAGCAGCAGCGGCGGCGCGTGCGAGGGAGGGAGGGACAGCCCCCGTTATTGGTTGTGGATGAGCTGAAAGGGGAGGGGAATGAAAGAGGGGGAGAGAGTGAGGGGAGGGGGAGGGAGGGAGGAGAGAGTGAGAAGGGGAGAGGGAGGAGAGAGTGAGGAGAGGGGGAGGGGGAGGGGAGGGGGGAAGGTGAGAGGGAGGGAGAATAGAGGGGGAAGGTGAGAGGGAGGGAGAATAGAGGGGAGAGGTGGGAGGGAGGGAGGAGAGAGTGAGGGGAGGGGAGGGTGGAGGGAGACTAGAGGGAGGGAGGGAGAATGAGGGGGAGGGAGTGGGAAGGAAATGGACCGAAAATTTTTTTTTAAATGTAGCCCGTTGTTATGGGCTTAACGGCTAGTACAGTTATATTGTATATTATTATTGTATACAAATAAATACCACCATAAAATATGTAACCCCAATGAGGCTCTATAATATAAAACCAATTCCTGGGGAGTCTAAACCTTTTTCTGGTCACTTGGGTTCTATGAAAATGGTTGAGCAGATGCTGTAGTGAGAACTGGGCTTAGCGATGTTTCTGTACTGGATAAAGAAACCTCTCCTCTTTGTGAATGAAAAGACAATCCCCCTCAGTAACAGTTCACTGACAATCTCCACCTCCACCTGCACCTGCCTAATACCCTTGCACCGGCCCTGGAACAGGGCCGGTGCAAGGGTATTAGGCATCTTAGGCGAGCCTTGTGTCTGCCCCCCCCTCCCCGGTTGTGCCACCCGCTACTGTGATGCCGCCTCCCCCTCCCCCGCCTCGGTCTCGGCCCCAACTCCTACTGCATTGGCACCCGCCAAATGTGTGCTTCTGTAGGCTGCAAGCAGGATGGGCACTGCTTGCAGCCCATTGAATCTCTACTCTTCTGCCGCGAATGGGATAGGCTCTGCTCGTGACCCCATGTGACTGCTCTTCGGCGCCCCCTAAGAGTAGTTGATCGCCTACCCCTAAGGGTAGGCGATCAACTACTAGTTGGCGATCAACTAGTTCATCTAATAGGATGCACTGGCCCTGCCCTGGAAAACCATTCACTCTGCAGCTTGGTTTGGTGGTTCCAATATTGCCAAATGTATTCAGAAACAAAATTTAACTATTTAACTATTTCGACAGGCTTCCACAGTAAACACACAGTAACAAAAACAAAATATCTTTAGCAGCACAACAAACCCTTCATCATAGAGAATTCATTCCTGGCAATCCAGAACAGTTCGTCAGTAAAATATTAGTCACTTACTGAATTCAGGGGCTGAGATAAATAACAAGACTTTCAAATGCTGGCTGTTCTATCTAGTGTTGTCCCCATGATTCATTACAGGGGCTCTTCCAAAACAAAGTTAGGCCGTAAACCAAGGAGTAGAGTTTTAGATTTACTCCATCCATGAAAAATGTGTCTCCACTGGTTTCTGCACCATGGAGCCAGAAACACAGCAAAAAGGCAGAACAAAATGGGTTGAAGAAAGGGCATAACAAACGCACCTACTCTCTGTAAGTCTTACCCTTTATGCTACTATTTATTTATTTATAAACATTTCTATTCTGTCTATAGTAGCAAACCGTGCTAAGCAGATCACAATTTACATAAGATATGCCATACTGGGTCAGACCAAGAGCCAATTAAGCCCAGTATCCTGTTTCCAACAGTGGCCAATCCCAGTCACAAGTACCTGGCAAGTACCCAAACATTACATAAATCTCAAGCTACTATTGCTTTTTAATTAATAGCAGTTTATTAATTCTTCCTCTAGGAACTTATCCAAACCTTTTTAAAACCCAGTTATATTAACTACTGTAACCACACCCTTTGGCAATGAATTCCAGAACTTAAATATGCGCTGAGTGAAAAAGAATTTTCTTCAATTTGTTTTAAATGAGCTACTTGCTAACTTCATGGCGTGCCCCCTGGTGCTTCTATTATCTGATAAATTAAATAACCAATTTACATTAACTTGTTCAAGACTTTTCATGATTTTGTAGACTTCTATCATATTCCCCCCTCAGCTGTCTCTTTTCCAAGCTGAATAGCCCTAACCTATTTAGCCTTTCCTCATAAGGGAGCTGTTCCATGCCCTTTATCATCTGTACTTTCCCCAGTGCAACTATATCTTTTTTGAGATGAGGTGACCAGAATTGCACACAGTATTCAAGGTGCGGTCTCACCATGGAGCGATACCGAGGCATTATGACATCCACCGTTTTATTTATCATTCCCTTCCTAATAATTCCTAAAATTCTGTTTGCTTTTTTGACTACCACAGGACACTAAGCTGACAAGTTCAAATATTATTCACTATGACGCCTAGATCTCTTACCTGGGTGCTAGCTCCTAATATGAAACACAACATCGTGTAACTACAGCAAGGATTATTTTTCCCTAAGTGCATCGCCTTGCACTTGTCCACATTAAATTTCATCTGCCATTTGGATGCCAATCTTCCAGACTCACAAGCTCCTCCTGCAATTTATCACAATCTGCTTGTGATTTAACTACTTTGAATAATTTTGTATCATCTGCAAATTTGATCAATTCACTCATTATACCCCTTCCCAGATCATTTATAAATATATTTAAAAGCACTGGTCCAAGTACAGATCCCTGAGGTACTCCGCTGTTTACCTTTTCCACTGTAAAAACAGACCATTTAATCCTACTCTCTGTTTCCTGTCTTTTAACCAGTTTGCAATCCATGAAAGGACATCTCCTCCTATCCCATGATTTTCTGTTTTCTTAGATAGGCTCCAAAAAAGTCGCAATCTCTTCCTCAGACGGTGCCAGCTCTGGTTGATATAACTCCTCATAGAACTCCAGAAACCTGGCCCTGATCTCTGGTTGGTGCAATAGCATCTTTCTCTGTTTAGCCTTAATGCGATAGATCATTTCTCTATTTCTTTTTATCTGTAAGTGTCTGGCCAGAAGTTTACTATGCTTGTCGCCAAATTCATAGTGCCACTGCTTGAGAATATCTAAGGAAAAGGCTATGTCCTCCATATCTAGGGCTGCAATCTCTTCCCTCTTTTGAATTACTAATCTAACTGGAAAAGACCCTGGTTTCCCCTTGTGTCGTCCTTCTAAATCACTCAGCTCTTGTAATATAATTGCTTTCTTGGCCTGTTTCTGCTTTTTATGATAGGAGGCTATACTAATAAAATGGCCTCATAGGACTGCTTTCAGGCCCTCCCATTGTGCATTAGGAGAGACTGCTTCGTCCCCATTAAGGAGAAGATAGGTCTCAATCACTTCAGCGATACGATCAAAATATTTTGGCTCATGCAGTAGTGAATCATTGAGCCTCCAAAATTTCCTTCCAGTATCTGCTGATGTCAGGTTCACCGTCCAACAAACTGGGGCATGGTCGGACCAGGTGATAGGCTCGATAACTACCCTGGATGTAGCTCCCACAAGATCCTTAGTTATGAGAAAATAATCAATTCTGGTATATGAATTGTGGGCAGGTGAATAAAAGGAATAATTTCAACTTTGAGGGAAATACAGCCTCCAAATATCTACCACATTACTGGTCTTTATGAAATGTTTCATGGACTTCCGCGCTCCATGGGTCCCTGAAATGGTCTGTGCAGAAGTATCTAGGGATGGGGAGAGGGCGATATTAAAATCTCCCGCCACAATTATATGCTGCCCAGGAAATTGGTTGGCTTGTTTTAGTACTTCTTCTAAAATCTCCCTTTGCTGAGTGGGTCTACAATAGACATTCACTAACACCAGTTCCCGATCATGAATTATGACTTTGAGGAGAAAACGGCCTTGAGGGTCTGCATAAGACTTAGAAACTTGTACCAATAATCCGTGTGCAAAGAGGATTCCCACTTCATTATATCTCCTTTGATTTGTGGCTGGAACATAGTATTGACTCGTTCATGACAGCGACGGAGGTGAGTTTCTTGGAGGAAAGCTACTGATGCAGAGAGTCACGTTAGCTCCTTAAACAACAGCTGCTGTTTAAATGGGGAGTTTAAGCCTTTAACATTAAACATAATGCAGTGTACCTCACCCATAGACATAGTGAACACCCAAGCCCAGCATAGCCCAAATAAGAAATCCTAAGCCACACCGTAGCTCTAAACGTTTCCTCTGGGCCTCAGATTCTAAATGCATTAACTTTCTATTTGTTGTGCTTTATTTGTGGCCTCCCCTTAACTGTTTTTTTTAATATATATTTTTGGTATAGATAACTTAGTTACAAAGGGGGAAAAGGGAGCTGAGTTATGGGGGGGAGAAGTTTGGGAAATAGGTGGAACTGTTTCTGTCAAATTGTTGTTGAGATGTACATTTGATATACTGATATATTGTACATATACAATTGAGATGTTGTTAAATTTAATAAAACAGTTTTAAATTTAAAAAATGTGGGCCTCTTTGGATCTCCCCACCCCTCCACAGAGCTAACCCAGGGCCTCCCTGGCTCCCCACTTATCCCTTCTGTGAGATCTTCAATGCAGAAAGGGACAAGAATTGCTCCTACCCCACCGACTCGCAGTTGCATGATTGCACTGGTGACAAATTGTTGTTTAGTCATGAAAACATACACCATACAGTAAAATGGTGCTGGCTAGCACTGAAATTGATGCCATTTTGTTTTATGGCCACATGCTTTATGGCCATGAAATATTAGTGCTGGTTGCAGGGTTGACCCTCAACATTGTCTAGTGGGAGCCAGCAGGATAGGATCTACTGGGTATCATTCCTGCACCCTTCTATACTGAAGACCTTACAAAGAGGGTAATTGGGGGCCAGGGAGGCCCTGGCTCACTTCCGGTGCTGTGTTGAGTGTGGGAATGTATATGCTATATGCAGATTGGATGGGTCAATTTCGTCTTTTTCTGCCATGGTTTTCCATATTACTGTGTAACTAGGAGTTAGGTATTTCTCAGAGGACAAGCCGGATGTGAAGTCCTCACAGGTAGAGGTATCATCTGACAGAGCCTGGAAGGTGATGTTTGTTTCATAGCTTCTAGAATCTTTTGGCATGTTATTCTGAACATGTGCATGCTGTTCTGCATCAGCGTCATGTGGGGTCCCCTTCAATTCTTGATTTTCCATGGAGCCAATGGTTGTGTTATGTTTTTCTCACAGGAGAAAGTAACAATTGTTTTCAAACTCAATGAAGTTCAACAGATTACCAGCAAACAAAGATCACCATGAAGAAATAACTGATTTACATCGTGTTCCATCTCCACCCAAATATCCTCCCCCATATCTTAATTGTAAAGTAAAAATTCTATGGATTATCCCAAATTTTGCAGATATAAAACACAAGTATCTTGCAGGCATTCCATAAATATCAACAATTATCCCTCCACTATTCCCTCTCCCACCAATTCCTGCCTCCCTCATCCATCCCCTTAGCTTCCACAAGCCTCTTTTCCACTCTTCAAGACCTTCCCCATCCCGCCATGCTTCTTTGCATTTTTCTTCAAAGAAGCTCTATCTCGCCGTGAGAGTATCTTAGCTAGCCACACCTTTACCCTGCAGAAATGTCGAGACCAGCCCCCATAGACACTTTGCTTTTTCAGGCACCCCTCTAACCTTATCTGTTAATATCTCCATTTCCATCATCATCATCATCCCAATTCCCGCAAACCAGTTCTTCATTATTGGAGGTTCTTTACATCTCCATTTCCTGAGGATAGTCCTCCTTCCTACCAGAAACAACTTTTTTTTAGCAAGGCATCCAATGTTTCCAGCCTGAAGGGTCTCCAGAAGAAACAAAAAAAAACATATATATATATATGCTCTCGGAGAAGACAGCTATTAGGATACCCTCTGCTCACAGTCCCTCCAGCAGTACTCGGAATGAGACGCACTAATCACAAACATCCTTAATGGGGTTAAATATGCCCTTAAAAGAATAAAATACTGTTGTTACAATATTTGCCGAAATGGAGCAATTCCACACTTCCTCAATTATTTGATCTCAGTCTTCTTCCTCCCCAAACCCACCAGTCTCTTTCTCCCACACTTTGCTTCCAGGAAGGTTTTTTACCTTCTCTCTCCAATAGTTATGAATCCTCCCTCCCCCAGCAAGGAGCTCGTGGTAGGACCTGTCCACTAGATCCTGCAAGAGACACTGATGAGAATATGGGAAATCCCCCTCTGTCGATCGCCAGTTAACAAGAAAACAGGCACAATATACTTTCTCCAGCATGCTCCCAGTTCAAAAAGAAACAACTGCCTCATCAGTCAGAAAGTTTATAACCTACTCTTTGGTCCACTGGTGAAAGATTCTCATACCCTTGACCTTACTGGGAGGAAAGTCTATTGCCTGCATAACATCTTATCAGCTCTTCAAAGACCAGTATATGCAAAACATTGAGGGCCCAATATTCAGCGCCATTTGACCACCTCCAAGCTCTAATTAAGTTTCATGCATTTTTGCATGCAATATTTAATTATGTAAGTATAGATAATGAGCAACTTTTCATAATTATGTACTTATTACCTATTTGTGTATACAGCACAGCTAAAATCAGAAATCCTAATTTTGAATGCTAAAATTATCTATAATGTGCCTTCACACAACAATGTGTGCTATCAGTAATTTTAGCATGCAAAATCATGTTTGCAAATTTGACCGTATTTTAGTACATCTGCTGCTTAAATGTCCTACAGAATGCAGAGGCTTGTATTCCTACTTTTCATTAGAAAATAAGAACTACAAGTCCATGAATATAAAGGGAACAAAAAAAACAAAACACTGGACTGGATCATGAGGTCCTGAATAAAATAGATCCAGTTGGGAACCCTAAAGCAGCTCAGGACTCTTCACACATGAAACTATAACGAGTGGGAAAAAGGGGAATTTGAACTGAAATCTCCAGGTTTATAGCTCTTTCTATTAATTGCATGCTGCCCAGATCCTAAATAAGCAAAGCTTCTCTGAGATTTTGTAGGCAGCAGAATTGGCATCATTCCTGAGATTATTAATGAATGGACTAATGATGTTGCCTGATAATACTGCTATAGTTCATTTACATGTGCCTTGTCCACTCTGAAAGGAATAAAAGAGTCCGAGACTGGTGAAAGAGGCGTATCATACTGGAAGCTGTCACCACTAGGTTTTTCTAGTAACAGCTTTTCAAACTCGAGCATAAGCAGGCTAAGCAGCTTTCAAAACTGAAACTGGAAGAAAAAAGGGTCTCTGACAGCATGCTGTCAGTAAACAGACATCCAGGGATTCAGGACTTGCATGGCATAGCTAACTGTTTGGAAATGAGGCTCAAGGTGCATCAGTGCTTTAAAAAAAAAAAAAAAGTAACATTTTCTGGCTTTACGATATGTAAACATTTTAGCTTAACTTGTGGTTAATGGTGCTGCCGATGATACTTAAAAAAAACAAACCAAAAAAGTATTTTAACTGATTTAGAGTTCTGTTAAGATGCATTGTGTTATCTTGACAAAATTCCTTTATACCAGCAAAATATTTTATTTATTTGTGTTATGAAGTATCTGAGATATTATAGAGTATAACAATATGGCTTACAGACAAATGGATGCAAAATTCAAATGTGCAACTCTTTGTAAAGTAAAAGAATGATTTGTTTTATAATCATCTGTATTTACTTGTTTACATCATGACAATCATGCTGAAGACAGAAATACAAAGCTGATTTGGTCAGTCAAAGCATGAACTTAATAGAAAATGTCATATTCTAGATAGTCTCAGTTAGATTTGTATGCAGTATTATCAACCATTGTAAAAATCAATATATCTATCAAGACTTATTCGAAGTCTTTGATGTGAAACCAATGTCAAAATATATTCTAGAATGCAAAACAGTGCAGTTGATCATGCTGAAAAACATCATATCACATTGTACTTCTATTCTTTTTCAGACAGTCACATTATGCCGAACATCCACACTACACAGTCAGCAGTAATCAGGCCTATGCTAACAATGATTGCAAACTGAATCACAAGCAAAGGAGAACAATTTCATAAGACATGATATGTACTATATCTGATAGTGATTGTCCACATGACAACACAGTAGTTTCAGTCTTTAAGGAACTACCTACATTCTGCTCATCCCAACTAAACACCATTATACCTAATGGCCAGCCTTAAATTTTGTGAGAATTGACCTAGCGATGCTCAAGATATGATATACCGAAGTTCTCTACAATTCATTTCTTACAAAGTAATTCTGAATTTGTCTCCTTCTGCACCCACTCTCCCCCACCTTCCCAGGTGCTTACAACTTTGGAAAAGTACAAAAGTCAGATGACCCCTGTCTTGCCCCCCCGGGGACTAGTTTTATACAAAATTTGGTTCAGCCAAATCAAATTGTTTCCAAAATATTTGTGGGAAGAAATATCATTGTATTGCCATACTTAATTATGTAAGCATAGATAATGAGCAACTTTTCATAATTATGTACTTATTACCTATTTTGTGTATACAGCACAGCCAAATTAAGAAATACAAATTTTGTATGCTAAAATTATCTATGCTTTCACACAATAATGTGTACTAACCCAAATTTCATTTCATTTCATCCAGTTGAAAACAAGATTTCGTTTCCAACTCCTTGCTTTGTCTTTAGATATATGAACAATCTGGCATCTTAGTATCTCTCTTCTCTTTTTAGCGCGTATGAGAAAAGAAGCTAACTCCTATCCTTCCATCCTCTTCTCCCCTGTAAATTGAATTATTTTTAATTTAAATCATTAACCAATTAATTAACACATAACGAAGGCATGGATATATAATCATCAACCCAAAAGTATCAAGGAAAACAAAGAAAAGGAAAAAAATTTAACAAACCACGATAAGTCCACATTAATATGTAAGAGAGGAGGCAAAAAGAAATAAATAAAAAACAAAACTAAATGGAAGCCCAGCCTATTACAATAAGAACCTGCCTACCATCCCATATACAGCAAAGACTCAAAGGGGAAAAAAAAGAAACTAACTATTCAAACTCTTATTCATGAGAAACTTTACAAATGTATAGGGTCAAAAAATATAAATGTATTCCCCTGATAGCCAATAATGCACCTACAGGGGAACTTCAGGAAGAAGGAGGCACTTGAGGCCACCACCTGTAGCCTCAGTTAGAGGAAGCATTTTCTCTGAAGTTGCGTCGCTCAGGCAACATCAGGAGAAACTTGAACTTTCAGACCACAAAAGAAGTTGTCCTTGTATTTGAAGTATTGCATGAGAAGAAAATCCTTATCTTTTTTGATCCAAAAAGAGACCATAAGAGTGGACTTTGTTGGAATGTCATCCTGAGATTTCTCCAAGAAAGCAGATAGATCAAGACTGTTGGTAAGAATGATGCCCAATGCTGCTTCTGCTTCTGCTTCTCATTGATATAAGGATGTAATAAATCAAGAGAGGGTGAGGTCCTTCTCTTTGGGGAATTTTAACACATCCCTATAATGTTTCATAAACAGGTCCTACATGGACAGTAGCCTAGTCCTTGGGAAATTTAACAGTTGCAAGTTTTGGCTCTAGCAGCATTCTCCAAACACTCTAGTTGAATATACAAGGTGAAACTGTCCTTAATATGGCCCATATGTGAGGCTTGCAGTGTGGATTTCTGGGTTCCCAAGGTGGCTACCAGCCTATCCACTTCACCCAGCTGATTGTCATGCTCTCCCAGCTTGGACACTGCTCCCTGAGTTATGTTACGCAGTTGAGAAATAGATTCTATCTGTGCATTTTCAATACAAGTGACCAAATTTGAATTTAAAAAAACAAAAGAGTAAGGGCTGACCCTGTGGTTCAGGTCACAGGATGCTGCAGAATCCCATCACCTATCTTTGGGGCAGATCAGTCCTATGACCGCTATGGAGGTGGTACACTCACACACTGGCAGCTTCTACTGGCAACCCACCAGCGCTGGTGTGCCTTGCTTATCTGAGTCAATCTAGCAGAACCATCTGGAGAGCAGTGGTGACAGCAGAGATCACAGAGGTCATAAAGGGACAAAATTCTAAATCAAAAACAAAGTAAGAGGATTTATTTTATTACTAGTCTATGCACATCCTAGTAAACCAAATTGTCCAGATTAAACAATTCTGCTTTATAGGTGCATAAAGTTCTTATACATTAACTATACATTAGTAGAATCAGCAGCTGTCTGGCAGTTGAGAAAAATATCTCTGGTTAGATAATGTTCTAATTATTACTTTACCTGTGGTCCCTGAGTCCAGAAAGTGATCTGCACTTGAAATAATATTGCTATTGTAATAATACATCATTAGGGAGTTTTGAGTGAGTGAAAGATGCATTTTTAACCAGTGATATTGGGATTTGTTAAATCATTGACTTAAAATAATATAAAATATGCACAGGTAATGCAGTCTGACTTGGACAGTCAAAAGTATTTCCTGACATACTGTATTTGTCCATAGACAGTACCTGTTGCAAGCTGAGTGGCTGACATCCCCTTTGAATGACCTAGATGAAAAGTTTGAAAGCATTGGACAATGCAACAGGAATAACTGAATGGCCACTTGCCCACTGCAGATTTGTGGGAATCCAATCCAGCTGGACAAAGCATGGCATGGAAGTGTACCCCTTGGTGACTTCAGATTGACTGGTTAACTAAGATTATCGAGGCTTTAATATCCAGGCTTTGTATTGATTATAAGCGTTTTATCGAGCGAACGTGAAATCCCCTGCGCGCTGCGCCTATTTTAGAAGGGGGCTGGCCGCACAGAAGTACTGGGCTGAAGAAAAGGGGCAGGGAAGGGCAGGCTGGGGGTGAGGCTGTTCAGCGGCCATTTGCCACTGTACCTTGAAGGGACTGCCAGCACGCGCAAGTTGCGACTGCTCCAACGGAGCAGTAAGCAACAAAATAAAAAAAAACAAAAGATAGGAGAAAGGGTTTAGGGGGTGGAGAGGAGAGGGGAAGGGGAAGAGAGATTAGGTAGGGGGGTAGGGAAGTTCCCTCCTAGTCCGCTCCTTAATTAGTGTTTAATAGATGAGGCTTTAAATTATGGAGATTGTGTTTGGTTCTTTGCCTGTGTCAGTTTTCTGAGAGTGGTAATTGAAATCAGGCTTTTACAGCAGGCTCATGTACCTGCAGCTAGTGAGTTACAGCACATCATGGACATGTTGTAAGGGTTTCTGGGCTCCCTTTCTTGATATAGTTCTCTGTATTTTCTTGATTTAAGAGTAATAGAGGCATTGGTTCTGGTGAGATGCTGCTTTTCTCCAGCATTTTTCAGCTTCCACCAATGTACTGTACAGAGGCTTAGGGTGACTGAATGGTATATTGGGGCTATATAGCAGAGACTCTATAGATGAGGTGATACATGTCAAAAGAGCTAGTGTCCACCCCCTAAATAAATGGACAAGCCAGGAATGACTACCCCCAATTTTCTGATCTGTGTAGCTAGTGGTACAGTAAGTACCATGTTAAAAAAAATTCTGGAAAATGTGAGAAATGGAGGAGATTAGATTTTGGGGCTCTAACAGATCTTTGGCACCTCGATAATAACATAATAGGAATCCAACCTGATATCTCTAGAGTGTTCATTTAGCCATGATCATTCTGTATTAAATGTATTGAATGGAAAGAAAGGTGTTATAGAAAAATAAGTATCAAAGAAGGATAGGTTGTGCTCAACTTGAAAATCTGTAAATTAATGTTAGCGCAGACTTCGAAGCAAGTGACATAAATATTTTGGCAGGTGCAGCTTTGTCTGGGAACTGATCCGCTGGAAGTCTGTGCACTGCATCATCTGCCTACTGTGCAATATCTGAAACTGCTAGTTAGGATGTACTGTAGGGCCACAGTGTCTCATGGAAAGGGGCAGGCCCTCTTTGCAGGAATAAATGGGATGTCACTTAAAACATATTTACTTTCATTATTACTTTTCTTTTGCATTTTTCCCTTCTAAGCAAGAATGGGAACTGGTAGCAACCAAACCTGTAACAGATATAAAAAAATATTGGGATAGATACAGAGGGAAGTGATAAGGGCAAAGGAGGAAAATCGGGAGTGAGTAAGCTCTGCAGTGAGACAGTAGGTAGAGACAACTGGGCAGGCATTGAAATCCTTATCTTCTGACAACTACTGTTATATCATTAAAATCTTGAAATATTGAATATAAAAGGGTATAGTTTCAGTAGTGCCCTTAACAATAAAATTATGCATGTAAACACAAAATCTGATTTTCAAATACAAGGTACTCACATAAATTGGGTTTAAATATTTTTCATTTAGAACATAAGAACATGAGAAGTTGCCATATTGGGTCACACCAATAAAGTTGCCATATTGGGTTGCACCAATAAAGCCCATATTGGGTCACACCAATCAAGCCCAGCATCCTGTTTTCAACAAACACCAACCCAGGATAGAAGTACTTGGAAAGTACCCAAACATTAAATAGATCCCATGCTACTAATGCCTGTAATAAGCAGTGGCTGTTTCCTTAGTCAACTTGACCAATAGCAGTTTATGGACTTCTTCAGGAATTGTCCAAATCTTTTTTAAACCCAGCTACAATAACTGCCTTAACCACATCATCTAGCAACGAATTCCAGAGCGTAATTGTGTCTTGAGTGAAAAAGAAGTTAGCTGCTTGCTAACTTCATGGAGTGCTCTAGTCCTTGTATTATCTGAAACAGTAAACAACAGATTTATATTAATCCGTTGTAGTCCTCTCTTGATATTATAGACCCCCATCATATCCCCCCACAGTCCTCTCCTTTCCCAGCTGAACAGCCCTATACTCTTTAGCCTTTCCTCATAGGGGAGCTGTTCCATCCCCTTTATCATCTTGGTCAACCTTCTATGTACCTTCTCCAGTGCATCTATATCTTTTTTGAGATACGGTGTCCAGAATTGTGTTGCGGGCTGAGGTGGAATTCATGCAACCTGTGGGGAGGAGATCTGCAGGTCCCCACCGTCGGTTGGCGGAACTGGCTGTGGCAGAGGCCCAAATGGAGCTTCACCTATACCAGCCCTCGTTCCCCTTAGGTTGAGCCCTCAGGTGGCGGGGCTGGCAGGAATTAGGTGCGGTCCTCTGCAGTAGGGGTGAAGATCCATCAAAGTCTTTGGGTTGCAGGCCAGGGTCTGGGGCAGACTGAATCACAGGAGTCAGAGACAGGCAGTGGTCAGGGCAGGCAGCGTTCGGTCAGGGTCAAGGTCCAGGCAGTGGTCAGTGGCAGGCAGAGTTCAGGCAGAGACAAAGTTCCAAGCTGAAGTCAAACCAGAGATCCGTCCGAGGAAGACAAGGGTTGAGGGCAGGCAGAGACGAAACAGAAGATGAGGAGCTGAAGACTGACCACAGAGAAGACAAGACGAGGAACTCAGGAACACAGTCCAAGACTGCCTCAACAGGAACCATGGAGACAAGAACAGGACACCAGGAACTCAGGAACTCAGATCAGGAATAACAATCAAGATCACGTAGAAGCAAAAACTTCTACCAGAGTAATTGACCTATTGCCGAGCCATGGAGGACTCAGGGCAGGACCCTTTTAAGGGCCAGGCAGAGTGACGTAATCCAGAGGATCTGCAAGGCTTTTTCCCCCACAGTCCCTTTAAATTCAGAAGAAGGGGTACATGTGCATGCCTAAGGAGGATGTGCTGCGTCCAAACGCATCGACAGCATCTTGGCCATGAGTCCAAGCAGCATGCTGCTGCTCCCATCGTGGAGGTTGTCCCGATGCATTGAGGAGGTCTTCCTGTGCCAGGATGTGGCGCCTACAACCAGGACAGGCTGGAGGTGACTGTGGCAATCCATGGGAATAACCCGCAGAACGCCGAGCATAACAAATTCATCACAGTACTCAAGATGTAGTCTCACCATGGAGCGATACAGAGGCATTGTTTTATTCACCATTGTCTTCCTAATATTTCCTAAAATTCTGTTTGCTTTTTTAACTGCCGCAGCACACTGAGCTGACAATTTCAATGTACTGTCTGCTATGACGCCTAGATCTTTTCCCTGGGTGGTAACTGCTAACATGAATCCTAACATTATGTAACTATAGTATATATGCATCACCTTGCACATGTCCATTTCATCTGTCATTTGGACACCCAATCTTCCAGTCTCGCAAGGTCTTCCTACAATTTATCACTATCCATTTGTGATTTAACTACTATGCATAATTTTGTGTCATCTGCAAATTTGATCACCATACTCATCATTCACCTTTCTAGATCATTTATAAATATATTAAAAAGCACTGGTCCAAGTACAGATCCTTCAGGCACTCTACTGTTTACCTCTCTCCAATGAGAAAACTGATCATTTAAATATTACTATGTTTCTTGTCTTTTAACCAGTTTGCAATTCACAAACGTACATGGCCTCCTAGCCAATGACTTTTTAATTGTCTTAGAAACCTATCATGGGGGACTTTATCAAATGCCTACTGAAAATCCAAATACACCAAATCTACCAGCTCACCTTTATCCACATGTTTATTCACCCCTTCCAAAAAAATGTAGCAGAGTTGTGAGGCAAGACTTCCCTTGGGTAAATTCATGCTGGCTGTATCACATTAAACCATGTCTATTTATATTCTCTGTGATTTAGTTTTTTAAAATATTTTCCACGTTTTTTTCCGGCACTGAAGTAAGTGAGTAGGGTTTGAACCCCTTTCTGGAATTGCTGCTGCCTTTCAGCAAGGGACCTTATTACTTGCTCTATGTTAACTTAATGTGCTTTGGTAACACAGGGTTTTTTTTGGAGGCTCTGCCCTGTTCCAGACCACCCCCACAACAAACAATCAAAAACCCCCTGCCTGTTTGGCTCTAACTCGCTAAATATAAATCCCTAACTCCCTAACTCCAAGCGAAGCTACACTTCTTAGCCTGCTGTAGATTTAACTTTTGGCCGCTGCTGCAGTGAGTGGTCTTGGGGTAGCCAGAGAACAGAATAAGGCTGGACTCTGGCAAGTCTCTTATAAACTTCCTTATTAACGATAATAAACAAACAGAAGCAGCTCTGCTTTCCTTCGCAGTTCACAAAACAAAGACAGTAATTAACTTACAGTTCAGCAGTACTTGCCATGTTTAGGTTTCCTTCTCTCCTCTGGGGCCTTCTCTAAGTTCCTGGGCCTGGCTAATTATACTCCTTTCCTAGGGGCCTTTGTCCAAGATGAGGTTTCCCTTCTATATTGAGTTTAAAGTGGACTGGGCCAGATTTCTGGAGCCAGCCCTTTAAGGTTTTCTGGGGTTTTCTCCTTTTTTTTGGGGTGGGTGGGGGGGGGGGGGGGGGCTAGCAATTTCTTACTGCTTCATTGAGTCTCCAGCTCAATTGGATTTAGGGTTAGGATATAGCACTATGAGCCTTTATTCGCAGCCATCTGGGGTTTTTATCTCTCTTCACAACCAGGGCCGGTGCTAGCTGTTTTGCTGTCCTGTGCAAACAATTATTGTGCTGCCCCTCTCCCCCAACACACACACTTCATTCAGACTTTGTCTCGAGCCTCCAGCGACCTAAACTTTAAAACTGTCACTCCCTCTGCCCTCCGGGTCTTTACCCCCTCTCCTGGAACCTATTTCTGGTGCAAGAGAATTAGGTGTCCTAGACAAATCTTATACCATTGTACCCCGCCTTCTGCTCTCTCCATGTACACAGTTAAAAATTATGCATTCATTATTCAGGTTTTACATGAAAAAGAATATTCAAAGTATAGTCTTGTGAGGTAAAAAAAATATCATATGCATGCATTTATTTAGTGCCAACCAGAAAACTCTACAAAAAAAGACACTTGGAACCCATATGGCATTAGGTCTACTGTAGTTAGGTTTGGGCTTGACCCTCAAAAAACCATGAGTAAATTACAATTAAAATATAATAAACCTACCACAACAAAACAGCACTAACTGCCAGCACTTAAAAAAATAACAAACCTACCTATGAAAAGGCAACAATGCAAATATTACACCAGGCCCTAAAACACCAATACACCTCCTATTAAGAAAACAGAAGAAATCAAGCTGCCATAGATTTCTAATGTTAGCAGAATACCTCTCTTCCATCACACATGTAGAACACAGACAGACCCTCACCAAATACAAAGTAAAGAGACCATAAAGTATAAACAGAAACATGCAGGCAAAAACTGAATAGGAAAACCGCAGCAAAAATGAAAAAAACAGAAACCACCACAATCCTCAGACATTAATCAATAAAATCAAGAAATATAATGAATACATTAATCATAATAGTATAAACATACTAATAAAAAAATAATATTTCAAAGCAGCTGGTAAATGGAAGATCAATAATTAAATACTCATAAACAATTTGTTTTAAATTTTTCAAACACCAATAAAATATTTCAAAACAGCAGACACATCAAAAAGCATCCAAAAATTAAAACTAATAAGGATAAAATAACGCTTTCCATACCTGGAAACTTTTGATTTCCATTCACTCTGAGAGTGTAGGTCAGGGCTTCCCAAACCTGTTCTGGGGACCCCACAGCCAGTCGGGTTTACAGGATATCCACAATGAATATGCAGGAGATAAATTTGCATACCTTGGAGACTCAGTATATGCAAATATATTTCATGCATATTCATTGTGGATATTCTGAAAACCCAACTGGCTGTGGGGTCCCCAGGACAGGTTTGGGAAGCCCTGGTGCAGTGGATTAATGAGAGAGGGATGCATAAACTTTCTCCTCTCACTCTGATAGATATATATCTATACACATACATACATACATATGCTCTCTCCCTCATACTTGCACATGCTCACATGCATATGCTCCCTCTCTCTCTCACACACAATTCTCAGACTCACATACATGCTTCTTCTCACATACACATGCTTAGACACCCACACATACTCTGCTTCTGCTCAGACAGACACACACACACACACACATACTCACACACACATACACACATACATGCTCAGACACACAATGCTTACACCAAGGCCTCTCCTAGCAGCCCTGGCCCTCCACTTCTGCTTTGAGGCAGAAGTGGAGGGCACTTGCCTTGCTGCTTTTTTTCCTTCTGGTCGCCTGGGAACCACGTGGTTCTTGCAGGCTACAGCACCTCATCTTGGCAGCACAGCTCTCCAACTCATCTGGCCGCGCAGCCCTGCAGCTCCTCCTCATCTTCACCGCAAGGCATGTTGGGAACCACCGTGCGGCTGCTGGCCCTGCAACTTTCTTATCTTTGCTGCATGGCGGGTTGTGAACCACCACGCGGCCCTACGGCTCCTCCCCTTCTTTGCCAATTGGCAGGTTGGAAACTGCTACACGACCCTGCAACTCTTTCATTTTTGCAGTGTGGAGGGTTGCATACCACCATGCGGCCTTACAGCTACCTCCTTCGCTGCATGCAGCTCTTCATCTTCGTCACGTCACTGTGCAGCTCTGCAATTCCCGCCTCTTCGCTGCAGGGCCTTGTGGTTCCTCCTCCTTGCAGCTCCGCCAGTTGCTCAACCACTCGGAGGCAGCCCTCAGGCTGCCACACTCTCCAGGCTGCCGCCCTGTGCAAGTGCACAGCTTACACAGTGGGTTGCGCCGGCCCTGCTCACAACTCATCCAGCCCACCCTTTGCAGTGATAGTCCTTGACCGGGGGCCATGCACTAGGGTGCTTTTGGGAACCCTGAAATTATGGGCCCTAAATCTGGTCACTAGTTGTCACTTTTGCAGAAGGTCTGGGAGTCCCTCCCCCCCCCCCCCCTCGTCTCAGAAGCTGTGAACACTGCCTCTGCATCCTCCCCAGCTCCAGCCAACCTGGGAGTGGAAAACATGATTCAGAAATCAAAACCAGATCCTCCAGATGGAACTGGAGAGCCCTGCCATTGAGCCACTGGACCAGTTCTACGTCTGTTTTTTTTATGTGGCCAAATATTTGTGCGTTATAAACTTACATGTGCATTTGTAGGCTGCTGGAAATCCATGTAAGCGAATACAAGTGACATATGCACCTAACTCTTTACTTTTATTATAACTCGTATAGAGTGCTATGGGTGTAGAACAAGATATACATTTCAAGAATAAATAAATACATACTACATGTGCAAATCCTGACTAAGCTTTTGAAAATGTAATCAAGAACTTTAAATATATTTGTAATGGCAAAGTGTGAAAAGATGAAGGGATTACTAGCAGTACTGTTATGTTATATTTGAAATCACAATTAAACAAAAGAATATCCACCATCTACAAGTGCCAAACCCTTGCCACATGAAAAAAAAAATGAAATAAAAGTTATACCTTCATAATTCACACATTCCTAAATGTGCAGCCTGCCTTATGGCATGACCCAAATATGATCATCAATTCTCTCTTATTTCAAGAACAATTTTAGAATGTTTTATGCATTTAAAATCTGCTGTTCTTATCAGTATAGTTGTGTCCCAACATGGCAAACTCCCAACACCAGGACCTGCGATTTAATTAAATCTGCTTCAGGGGAATTTTCAAATTTTCAGGGCAAACAGCTAGCATGCTTTGCCATGGCAATCCTGCATAATGAAACACAAATGTCAGTGCCTCACTTATATACTCTGAATATATCTTTGCTACCTATAAGGAACCAAAATTTCAAACAAAGCTTAATCACTGAATAGGGGAATCGAACAATTAACCAATGGTCACCACTACATTTAGATCACATTATACCATGCCACTTCCTCGTTCAACCTATAAAGGACTGTTGTATTTAAAGTAAAAAATCCAAATCCATTCCCTGGTGGATATTCTTATATTGAAACAGGATTGTTTTTTCACTTGAGTATTTTTTTTCTGAGTAATTTTATATTTGTATACCGCCTTGTTTAGACATAGACCAATCCAAAGTGGTTCGTAAAATTTAAAAATAAGATAAAAATACATCATAATAGCAGCAATACATCATAAAGGGGTTCATTTTCGAAAGATTTCATGTGTAAGTAGCATGAACGCATGAAAGTGGTATTTTGTGAGAGTCAGAAGTTTGCACATACTTGTAGGGTCACGCATAAATGTTAAAGGGAAAAAGAGGAGAAGTTTAGGAGCATTCTGGAGCGGGCTTCTGAGTTTCACACATAAGCTGGTGTTTTGCAAGCAGTATGGGCCGGATTTTAAAAAGGTTACACGTGCCGGGCCTATTTTAAAAAGGTCCAGCGACGCGCATAAAGCCCCAGGATGCGTGTAAGTCCCGGGGCTTGCGAAAAGGGGTGGGGCAGGGCCTGAGGCTCCCGGCACAGCGGCCATTTGCTGCTGTGCTTGGGATTGCACGCTGGCAGTCGGCTGGCGCGCGCAACCTCAGCCCCAGGGCTGAAGTAAGTTTTGGAACCAAAGAAAGAAAAAGAAAAGGTAGGGGGGAAAGGGCGGGGGAGGTAGGGGAAGGGAAGGTGGAGTGGGGGGGTAGGGAATGGGAGAAGACAATGCGACCCCCGATTATATAACATGTGCACGCCTGCTCACGTATGTTATAAAATTGGGCGTACATGTATGCCGTGCTCATATATTACCAAACTTGTACGCATGCTTTTATGCCTGCTGAGTCGTGGATCTGAAATCAAATTTGTCTTTTTGTCTGGGCTTATTGGAGGGTCAGGGTGAAGGTTCTAGGTGAACCAGTGGAAGTGTGGGTGAACTGCTAGAGGTGTTGGCGGACTGGCGATTAAAGGTATGCGCACAAGTGGGATGAGGGTGAAAGGGGATTAGCATCAGGAGTAATCTATTTCTTTACAGAAAGGGTGGTAGCTGCATAGAACAGCCTCCCAGTGCAGGTGGTGGAGGCAAGGACAGTATCTGAATTCAAGAAAGCATGGGACAAGCATAGGGGATCTCTGAGGGAGTGGTAGGCATTGTAGAGCTGCGCAGTTGGTGTGGATGGGCAGACAAGATCGGCCGTATGATTTTTTTTCCTGTGGGCATCTTTCTATGTTTCTATATTTTAAGTAGCGTAAGTGCATAATATATAAAATTCCTGCCTCCATGTGCAAACTACAGTAAATATGTGCTCATACTACAATTATTTCACAAGTAAAATATATGTACATACTTTTACAAAATACATTTATTTATTTATTTATTGGTTTTTATATACTGCCGCTCATCAGAGATATCACGTCGGTGTACATAGAACAAAATCCGCAACTGAGAAAACTTTACATTAAAAACGGTTAAATGCAATAACTGCAAAACAATTTATAAAATATAAATAGATATATAATGATAATAATATATAGAGTAGTTATAACATTACAATTTATAAAAGAGTCAAGGGAGAATAAAGGGGGGGCAAGGGAAGGAGAGAGTAAGAATTTAAGTAGGGGAGGAAGAGAGAAAGGTGTGAGGGGAAGGGATTATATACAAGTAGGGCTGCAAAAGAGCAAATTCTTCAGTTTTATAAATAGAAAGGAAGGAGCTAGAAAAGAAATATAGAAAGAATGCGGCTCCCAGCATTAAAATATGTATGTGTAGTGAAACATAAGCACATACTATCGGGACACTAGTATATGGTATTTTATAAACTGTGCAGCTCCCGCCACAAGATTTATAAGATACATGCATAACCTGCTCATTCTGCTATGTAAATTTTATTAGCGTTCTTCTGAATATACTTGGACAAAGTTAAAGTTATCCAGCTAACTTTAGGACAGCCCTCTAGCATGATGGGCTTTACCTGGATACATTTTTCAGGATATGGCTTGGCATCAGTGCTAAGCAGCTAGAAGTAAACCCTGCCCCCAGAATACCCCAACATCACCTCTTTATTATCCTTATTATCCGATTGTACCTGTAATGAGTTGCCTGTACAAAATTTAAACAGAAGAGTGGGGATACATTTTTAAACCAAAGATTTGTTCAGGTAACTCTCAAAGCTACCTGAACACATTTTTTTTTTAATATGGACCTCTATATAATAACAATTCACTATCTAAAGCGGGGATTTTCCACTCCAGTTCTCAAGGGCAGCAAACATGTCAGTTTTTCAGGGTAACCAAGCTATGGAAATAAACTTTATTTTTTAGACCAAGTATATCTGATAAATATTCATCAGTGATATCCTGAAAACCCATGGTCTGTAATATGAAATTAATGAGAATTAGAATCTGCATACGGACAGTAATTTTGATACCGGCATTCAGGCCCACATGTACACGTGTATGCTGGCTCGCGCCAAAGGACGCAGCCATTTTATAACATACGCTCATATATGCATGCATGGTATAAAATAGGCTGCATATGCAATTTTATATGGACGCGCGCAAAAGCCACCTCTACCACATAAATGGGGAGGTTTCAGTAGACGCGCCCTGATGCAATTACCAATTAAACCAATTAATTCCCAGTTAGCCCAGTTAAGGAATCAAACTTCCTAACCCCCTTGTTAATTAGCCTCCCTCTTACCCTGTTCTCCCTTAAAACCCCTCTTATCTCTTTAGTTTTTTTTTTGTTTTCTGACTTATACGACATCTATAGATGAAGTAAAGTTATAAGGTAGGGAACCACTGCAAGCGCTTGTGCATGTAAGTATTTACGTGCCGGATTCATTGAGAAATCCTCTTAACGCCTGTGCCCCACCCAGGTCATATCCACGTCCTTTTCCCTGTTTTGTAAAAATATTTTGTACGTGTACCAGAAGATACGCATGTACATACGTGCTTGTTGAAATCTGCGCGGCGCATGCCAGTCCGATTTCCCCCACGTAACTCCCAGTTTTGGCGCATGTCGGGCTTTTAAAATTCACATCATGTGGATGTAGACGTGTTTGTAGATATAAATTGAATAAATGATATCCTAGCAAAATAGCAACTGCATTAGATGTTATAGCTATAAAATACAGCTTCCCCAAAACGTTCTGTGCAAAACTCATGCAAGTGGAACATCAGATGCTTTTTTGGAAGCAAAAACCACTGGGTTGATCAATATATCTGCCAGATGTATGTGTTTTCCACATCAGCTTTTCACCTTCCATAATGAAATAGAGGGAAATAGAGACTCAAAAAGCTACTAAACTTGTTTCCTTCAGGATTTACTGTACATAATGTGTTGATCCTTTTCACATTTCAGAAGTACTTGGCATCGTTTTTTACTTTTGCTCCACTAAAACACTCCAACGCTTATCTTGATTTGTTTTGGAGAGCGCGGACCGTGTAAAGGTATAATTTTGTAACATCAAGTGTAAGTTACACCATTTTTCAAAATGGACTTAATGCGCAAAAGCTGGCTTTGAAAAATATTCCAGAAAAACCATGTACACACAATTGCACCTGCTGTTTGGTTTTGCTAAGAGAATTTATGCACGTACCTTTTAAAATCAAAAAGTATGCGTGTAAGTCCTGCCCACACCTACACCCACTAGAATACTTCTCCCCTGTGTACATAAAAGGTACGAGCTTATTGGTTATGCAGTTTCTTTATTTTTGGTGGGTAAAGCACAACTTTACCTGCAGGAGTTCCTTTCAAAATTACCCTCTTGAAGCCTAACTTTCAAACCTAGTCACAATACTGGATTGGCACGCTGCACAGTTTATGTAATACCCTGCTTTTCTGCTCTGAAAGTACACACCTGTGTTCCAGTAAACACAAATATTTCCTATTTTATAAACAGATGTGGCATCTATGCCACAGAAAGTGCATAGAAGTTAACAGTGCTAAAAGGTTAATGATAAAGTGCAGGTTTCCTCTCTAATGGGAGCCTTGAATGGTTTAAAGAGTATGTAAATATTTGTATTTTATTTATATACTTATATATTTATATATTTATTTATTTATTTATTTTATATATTTATATACTTGTTATTTGTAACTGCTTCCTCCACACTAATAGGTTACTCCAGAGCTTTCCAAAGTGTGTGTCGGGACACATTAGTGTGTCGCCTGTAGTGTGGAGGTGTGTCGCCCGGTCCACAGGGCCGGCGGAAGCAGGGAACTATAGCAGGAAGATCGGCGGGCAGTGGTGGAGCTTACATCACCACGGCCCGAAGAAAAGGGTCACGTTCACTCCTCCTCCTTCCTGCCTGTGCAGCCCTGGAAGAAAAACGTTGCCGGAGCCGCGTGGGCAGGAAGGAGGAGGAGCATCTGCTGCGTACAGAAGAAGAGCAGCATTAATGGGCCGTTGCGGATCCCACGTCGCGACGGCCCGAGAAGAGGAGGAAACCCAATAGCAGGGCCGCTGCAGATCCCATGTCACGGCCAGGGAAGATCAGGGCCTCTGAAGAGCCCATCCCTCGGCAACCCGTGCAGAGGGACAGCATGTGCCAGTGAGAGCCTGTGCTTGAGCAAGAGAGCATGTAGGAGTGAGAGAGCCTGTGTGTGTGAGAGTGAGACAGCATGTGCATGAGAGAGACAGTATGTATGAGAGAGAGGCATGTAAGAGTGAGAGCTGTGGATGTGTGAGATTGCATGTGAGTGAGAGCCTGTGTGTGTGAAAATGTGTGAGATAGCGTGTGAGAATAAGAACCTGATTGTGTGTTTGAGGGAAGACAGATGGAGAGAAAAGAAATAGAAAAAAAGACCCTGTAAAAGGAATTGGCAAAAAAAACAAGAAAGGAAAGCTGGAAAAAAAAGCCTGTGACCAACAGATTAGAAAACTAAGATCAGACAGCAAAGGTAAAAAAAAAAATTACTTTTTAGTGATTGGCACATGTAATCTTTGGGAATGTGCAAGAGTAGCACTTTCTCTATGCCGATCTCACAATGTACGAGATCAGCATGGAGGAAGTGGAAGCCTGCAAATATTTATTATGAGATAGGTTTTCTTGTGAAACATTTTATTTATGTATATATTTAAGGAAACATACATAAATTGTTGAAATACATTTTGTTCGTTTAACCTTTAAATTCTGGTTTGCTGGTAGACTGAATTACTGTGTCGTGAAATTATGTTTGTCTAAAAAGTGTGTCACCAACATGAAAAGTTTGGAAAGCTCTGGGTTACTCAATTGTTCTTTGTACACCCCTGTTTTATGTAAACCGGCATGATGTGATTGTATCATGAATGCCGGTATATAAAAATTTTAAATAAATAAATAAAATAAATAAAATATCTGCAGGAAGGGCACAGGTTGTGTCTGGGGCAAGAGGTTAATCTGGAACCAGTGTAGGAATATTCCAGAGCTCTGGGTCAGCTAAGTGTCAGAAGGTGTAACTTGCCTTTCTGACAGACAATGGGTTTATCCCTTAGGGGCTTGGTCATTAAAGCAGAAGTGATAAAAGCCCTGACTCTACAGAGTTAGGGGCTGCTCCAGATTTCAGGGGAAAGAGACTGGTTGGAAGCTGTGATCCTCATCCAAGATTACAGAAGGGAGCAGCAAGGAGTGTGCAGAAATTTCCCCTAAAATTCCCACAGGCCGATACAGTAAGGAGCGGTAGGAAGAGGTGCGTTAGTGCCGGGCGCACCTGCGTTTGCCGCACGCACAGTTCAGATCACCTCCGCTCGATACTGTATTTAAATAGCATGCAAATGCAAGCCGCGTCCAAGAAGCGTCCGTGAAGCGTTAGGCCCGCGCAATCCATTGTACTGTATAGAGCGCTATACAGCACCTATACAGTATCCTGGGTGCGCTGGTACCTGTCATTTCAAATGACGTTTGAAATGACAGGTACCAGGAAGTGGATGGTTCTCCCACGCTTGGGCATCGGGGATTGCGAGTCCTCTCTCCCCCCCTCCCGAAGCAAGGTGCAGGGCGAAAATTAAAACAAAAGTGAATAAAGTGTAATAAAAGTAAACTTACTGCATGTGAATTTTCTTTGAACAGTCCTCTCTCTCCTCCTCCCGTGGCACACATCGCGGCTCCCCTGCCTCCCGGGGGCAGCCGGCGGTGAAAGCGGCTTCCAGCAGCCCCCGCCGGTGAAGGTGAATGAATGGATGCCTGTGTACGCCTGTGCGTGCAATTTGGGCGCTCAAGGTGTGACGTCACGACGTGTGACGTCGGCGTTCGCTAATGCACTACCTTGAGCGCCCAAATTGCATTCATTCACCTTCGCCGGCGCGGGCTGCTGGAAGCCGCTTTGGCTCCCCTGCCTCCGCTGGCGAAAGTGAATGAATGCGCGCCTGTGTACGCCTGTGCGTGCAATTTGGGCGCTCAAGGCAGTGCATTAGCGAACGCCGACATCACACACCGTGACGTCTAACGTTGTGACGTCATGCTTGAGCGCCCAAATTGCACGCACAGGCGTGCATTCATTCACCGCCGGCGGACGCTGCTGGAAGCCGCTTTCGCCGCCGGCTCCCTCCGCCTGGATGAATGCACGCCCGCCGGCTCCCTCAGCCTGGATGAATGCATGCCCACTGGCTCCCGCCTGGATGAATGCACGCCCGCCGGCTCCCTCCGCCTGGATGAATGCACGCCCGCCGGCGAAGGTGAGTGAATGAATGCACGCCCGCCGGCTCCCGCCTGGATGAATGCACACCCGCCGGCGAAGGTGAGTGAATGAATGCACGCCCGCTGGCTCCCGCCTGGATGAATGCCCGCCGGCGCATACGGGCATGCATTCATTCACTCACCTTCGCCGGCGGGCGTGCATTCATCCAGGCGTACGGACGTCCATTCATCCACCTTCGCCGGCGGGGGCTGCTGGAAGCCGCTTTCGCCGCCAGCTGCCCCCGGGAGGCAGGGGAACCGCAGTGTGCACCTCGGGAGGAGGGGAGAGAGGACTGTTCAAAGAAAATTCACATGCAGTAAGTTTACTTTTATTACACTTTATTTACTTTTGTTTTAATGACATGTCGAGCCGATTTTCGCCCTGCGCCTTGCTTCGGGAGGGGGGGATTTTGACCGGAGCCTGCCTATTGCTGTCACACCACACTAATGCCAGGGTAAGGGTCCCGGGGGGTGAGGGGGTCGTTTGCCCATGAAATTTCGTCTCTCTGACCTGACGCTCCACACTAACGCAGGGGTAAGGGTAGGCGGTAAGTTAGCAGGTTAAACGCGCGGCAAAACTACAGGTTAAAAAGGAGATAATCGGGGCGCACGTTACTGTATGGGAGGGAATAGCTAATCCGATCGTTTACATCTCATATACATGCCGCGGGCGGAAAGGGTTACCCGTTGATTTAAAGAAGCGGTAAGGATGGGTTAAAAGGGATAGTGAATCGCGGGTTGGACTTACACGGCCAAATTGTGAGTTAGAAGCGGGTTAGAAGCAGGGTAACCGCGGCCGCGCTTAACTGTATCGGCCTGCCAGAGAGCAGAGGACAAGAAGTAGGGACTGCAATATAACCTGGAAGTTGGAAATTAAAAGATTCAACCTGTGCTTAACTGAGGCAGGAACTTTGTAGGAAGCTAAACTGTGACAGAGGGAACTTGTTTTGGGGCTCGGAGGAACCTGATGCTGCACCAGAAGTATTTTTCAGAGAGCTGAGCAGGACATTCTTGTGAATAACTATTTTGTTAACTCATGGAATTAAAGAGAAGACCAGGCTAGGTTGTGCAAAAGATTGAGGAGAAAGAAGAAGCAAATTAATCAGAAACTGTGTGTTGCTGTAAGAGGAATCTGTTACTAAGGAGAGGAGCTATAAGGAGAAGAGTTAAAGATTTTCTGGAACTGTAATTCTGTTTACTTTCTGTAGCTTCATGAACTGTCACTATGTTTTTTAGAAGCTTCTTCAGTAAACTGTCTATTATTTGGAGCACAACTTGAGTCTGAAGAGTGGTTTGTTTGTGTGGAGTGTTCTCAGCCTAGTACTGGCCCTGCAGGTTCTCTTGCCCCCAGCTCATGGCCCCGGAGATTTAATTCCCCACCTCAGAATAGTAACTAGCCTGCTCCCCGAGGCTAGGAAGGTGGCCCCTGGCATACAGAGGGCTAAAGATACGCAAGTATATTTTAGGTGTGAAAATAATAGAACATGTACGCGTAATAACCCAAATTTGTATGTGGATGAAGATATTTTATAAAGTATGCATGTGTACTGTTTTGAAAATGCTTGTATGCATATTTGGAATCAGCAGTTCTTGGAAAACTATGCCAGTTCACCTACACCCTCTCGAATTTCACCCTGAACACCCACTAGTTCATCCACGCCTCCAACCCAAAATTTGCAGACAACAGACAAATCTGATTAGCAAGTATAAAGTTTGATAATTTATACACATATTAGGGGTGAGCAGTGTTTTGGTTTTTTTTGTGTGTTTTCGTTTCATGTCATTTTTTGCTTGACTTTGACTGATTTTTTCAGTTTTCTTTAATTTCGTGCTTAGTGTGCACAAAGTTCAGTTAGTATGTGCAAATGAAACCTAGTGTGCAATAGCACAAAACTAAAAACAACAACATTTTGGAATATTTTCTTTTATTTGTGGGTCCAACAAAATAGAAAATGCCAACAACATTGTCTATTTCATTTAAAACAAATACACATCCTTAATGTATAAATCTCTTTTAAAGTAGCAACTTCTGCATATACTTCTTGACTCTGCCCTGGAACACATCTAGACCATCCCTTTTTAGTGCCGGTAAAATGTGCATGCAAAACTGAAATTATGCACCTACTTAATATGTTTACAAAATAGCATATACATGAATACAGGCTACTTATGCATATATTTTTCCACGTGAAACCCCTTTCAGAATTTACTCAGAAGTGTATAGTTTACTTATTTATTACTGCGGCCTGGATGCTCTTCATTTATCTTCATTAAACCTCATCTGCGCATTTTATGTGACTTGTGAATAGATTTGTAGGTTCAGCACTCATAACGTGCTGACACATCTATGAGCTGGTGATTAATAGCCCACGTTTGACTTTCAGGAGGGTGGAGTACTTAAGGGCCTCAAGGTCCATGTTTAACTTTTGTGTCAGTTAGCATGGGAAAAACTGGAACTGCTCAACAAGGCAGTGCTACCATGGTCATGCTTTTAACCTAATCATGTTAACATCACTATGTTGTGCATCTCATTATTTCATTTTAATATATCAGGCACTCAAACCTGATATACCAGCTGCATTAAAACTGGCAGGTAAAATGCTTTAACCTACCAGTTTTAAATTAATGCGAGTTAGTACATACTCCCCTTAGAGAGCTGGTCTGAGGGAAGTTATGTGGCATAAATTCTCTTTTGCGGAGAATATTTATTTATAAGCCAAGAAAGAAAATAATTACTAAACATATTCTATTATTCTGATAATTCATCATCATGTAAATATTTAGGAGTTAATTTATACACTTGCAAAGCTTTCAATCACACTTGAGAAAAGCAGGATAGAAACTGAAATAGATTATGGATAGAGAGATAATATTATAATACCATAATTATGGTTCTGTCATGAGCCCCTGGTTTGATATGAGTCTGCTATTGTTGTGTTCGTGGACCCTTGGACCGGTTGGAACAAAGGATGGAGGGCTGTAGAGTCCACAGCGGGTGTTCCAACCGGGAGGCGGTTCGGGGAACTCGGAGGCAAGCTGTGATACTGGACTACGGTGGAGTCCTATGCGACCAAGGACTCGGTACCCAGAGGAAGGACGGACAGCGTTGGGCCCTGGTGATTGAAGAGTCTTCACCCTGGAGACCGGCACTCCCCCGGGAGGAGCCCTTAGGAGTCCAGCCGCTGGGACTTTTGGAGATTCACCCTGGAAGCCGGAATCCCCCCAGGAGGAGCCTGTAGGGACCCGGCCGCTGGGACTTAGGCGACTCCCTGAAGACCGAGGATGGTCTGGATGCAGGCACCTCCTGCAGGTCGTAGGTTCCAGACGGCTGGCGCCTCCAGCAGGTCATAGGTAGTCTCTGTAGAGAAGTTGAAGAAAATCCAAAAGCCGGTCCAGGAGTCTGAGTCCAAAGAGCGGGCCGCAGCCAATCCAGGGATTGAAGTCCAGAGAGCGGCCCACAGCCAGTCCAGGGGTCGGAGTCCAGAAGAATCAATCCAGCAAGGAGGGCAGAGCAGAAGCGGGACGAAGAACCAGAACCAGGGATGAAGTGAAGAGGAGTCAGGAGACAAGTCGGGTCAAACCAAAGAGCAATCCAAGAACGCAGCAACAGCAGACCGGAGGCCAGGAACCTTGTTGCAAGGCGAAGAAGGAACCAGGAAGCAGGGCTGAAGTAGTCTGGGCGTCTGACGTCATCCAGGGACGGCCCAGAGGTTTTCCCGCGCTGGCCCCTTTAAATCCCCAGCCCCTGCACGCGCGCACGCCTAGGGGGCGGGGCCAGCCGCGGCGAAACGCCGGCGTCTCCCTCGAGGAGGGAGAGCCGCGGCAGAGGCCTGAACAGGCCCTAACGAGTTCCTTGCAGAGCGGACCGACCTCGGAGGAAGTAGGGGATCCGGGGTAAAAAGCTATATGAGGCAGTCTCACCTTCAATTATACTTGTACTTATTCATGCACACAATATGTAACTCCCCAGCTCCGAGTTACAGAAAAGGAATGACCAGGATCTTATTTATGGGAAGAGAGAAAACAAGTATCCAAGGCTCTCTTTCAGTTCACTTGCTCAATCAGGATATAAAACGCAGAAAGTGTGTTCAGCCCTTGTTTGTGGATAGGCAGTATCCTAAGGGTCCATAAAATAATTTATTTCTCAGGGCTAACTCTTCTGCCACGTCCCCAAGCTTCGGGTCCCAAGGAGTACATTTTTTTCTATCGGTGGGAAGGATGATCTTCAGGGTCCAGGCCGTGTAGAGAAATCCCTCTCGAAGTGTGTTAAAAGTGATAGTGCTGAAGTAATCAGTAGGACACAGTTTGGGTGTTCAAATTAACTTTACTGTGTTGCTTCATAAATAAATAACTGTCCAATCAAAGAGATAAATTGCTCCTAGTTACATTTGTGCTCAACAGGGGTGCATGTACATTTTGGACTGCTCTTTCCTTTCTCTGTGTATGTGTCCCTAGTACTAGCTTACCCCTCTTGATATGACTGGACAAGTATCCCTGCTGG